>NC_067148.1:45383865-46011087 GCF_903995435.1 Acomys russatus | reverse complement strand
AAGAGGCAGCAGGTACATACCTGAGGAGAAACATGCAGAACGATGTGGTCTTTTGCAGTCTCCATGGACATATTGAGCAGTTTTAGTGTGTGCCAATGCAAGAGTGCATTGGCCAATGAGACGTGCTAAGACTGAAGAGAGAGGTGGGGCAAGAGGCCAGTACCTCAGAAGATTGAGCTCAAGTTTGCCCATGTTCTGGGAATACATTCAACAAAAGAATTGTAGGAGAAAATGTGAGGCTCATGAAGATGTTTAAGACAATAGATTAACTCAACTGAAATAGCATTGATACACGCTGAGAATGAATTACTATACAGTGATGATTAATATTGGGGTTGTGATTAGATTTGGTTTTTCTCGAACTTAAGGATATTTGCACATATACAAGGAGATGTTTTCAGAGTTGGATCGTTGTCTGAGCTTACGTCTCATACACCATCTTTTAGATACTGCCTGAAGGTACTTTTTGTAAATTATCAGAGCATAGCATTTTGACTATGACTCATCATTTGCAGCATTATGAAAATGTCAAAAGGCTCTCAGAGTTTAGAGCATTTAGGCTTTGTATTTTCACATGAGAGATGTTCAAAATATAATGCTGGAAACAGTCTGAAAGTTACCAAGAGGAGAGAAAAACCGAGGGACAGATGTGGGCATGAACTATTGAAAACAAGGGGAAAAATCAATAATTTAGCAATACTGTGAATTTGCATGATGAGAAAAATACAAATGACAATATGAGTATTGTCTCTAAGAAAAGGTTAGATGATATTATGATATATATTAAATCCAAGGTTAATCTTGAGGAATTGAATTCATTCAACCTTGTGCTCTTCTTCACAGAAGCAAAAGCTTAGTGCTCCCTCGTAGGTGCCCAGTGGGTGGGCAAATGGACAGCACAGCCTCCTTTCCAATCAAATCCCAACAGCATGTCTGACACAAACTTTAAAAGGCTTAGAATTTTCAACGGTAAAGGCAAGACAGGGTTGTTCTGCATTGAGAAGCTTTAGCTCTGTGTTTACTAGGGAACTAAGAACATCTCTAAATTATATTCTAACTTTTGTTGACTCCGTGAAGGACAGAAGGGAGAATCCCACTTGAATGTCTGATATTTTCAAAAGGCCTCAGTGATTCCTCAAACTGAGGCCTATGGCTATAAAACGTTTAAAAAAACAATGAAAGCCAAAGTTAAAACCACCAAACTGAAATTTATATGGTTGAATAGATTTTTTTTCTGTTGTAGCCTATCATCTATATAATGTGAGAGCCTCATTCTGTTATGTTTCTACTATAAACAAAAGGAACATTTGAATATCTTGAAGATAAGTAACCAGGAAACTCACAGGCTTTTAGTTAAGTGCCTTAACGGGCTCATCAAAACATACAAAAATTTAAATTAAATATTAATTTAACATGCAAACTAAGCCACAGATATTTTCAAATACTATGAATAAAAATAATTTGTATCTAAAAATTCTGTCTGTATTTCGCAGCATAGTAAAGGTTTCTAGTACAAATACAGCATGAAGTGATTATTTAGCATAGTTACTCAATATATGTAACATTATCCTTCTGATGACTCAAGATTAACATCTTGTATATTTGGGTTGCCACCACCCTAACTATGCTTTGTGCACACAAAAGATCCCTTTGTGCCATGCGGAGTAACCACTGCCAGGAAACAGCAGTTGAAAGGACAGTCGTTTGAGAATGAAGAACTCTGAATGAAGTCTTCTCCTAGCACAGCAGTTAAACGCAGTGTAACTCTGAACGGATGACACCATGCACATTGGGATTCATTTTCTCCAGCAGCTGATTCGCCTAATGAGGAAGTTGAACTCAGTGGTCACCTGCACTCCTCTTTGGCTTTTAAACCCTGTGACTGTATTTCCTATGATTCAGTGGATGTCTTTGGGACTAAGCCTGTGTGATTACAGTGTTTGGACTTTTTAGCTCCTATTTACCATAGTTTATAGACAAAGTTCTTCCCATCAGTGCAGTTGTGGAAATGACACATATTGCCGTGTTCCCTATGCTGGCTTTTTGTTTTGTTTTTGTTTTTGTTTCTGTTTTGTTTCTTTGGGTTCAGAAATGTTGCCTTCCCTCTGATGAATGCCAGTCAGCTGGCTGGGATGTAAAACCAGGAGATGAATACATCTGTTTAGCTGTAGAAAAACAATCCCAGCATTGAATGATTCAGAGAGATGACTGTTATGTGTGATGAGAACAGATTCTAGGGAGGCCATGTATTATATGAAAGGTTTTAAGGGAAAACCAGTAACTACAAGAATTACTCAAAGAAAGAGAAGTGGTTGTCCATAGTCGTCACTCAGGGTGGCTCTAGAAAAAAGACCCTGGCACTTATCTTGGGGTTCCTGGACCTGCCACTTTATTGGCAAGTGTCAGAATTCTGGGAATTATAGAACACAGTCTTGAAATGCCAACTGACTCATCTATTACTGGAAACATAAAAATATGAATTAATAATATGATGCCAAATATCAACGGTAATTAATTTTAGGAGGACTTACAGGATTATATTTTTGAAAGCAAAATTTTCTTCTTAGGTAAAATTTGCTCAATGTTTTCAGGGTCTCTTGAATGTGTGTGTGTGTGTGTGCGTGTGTGTGTAAAATTAATACATGGACCTCTGTGCAATTAATATGGACCCACTTTTGTAAATGTAACAATAGACAAAGAGTAAGTAGAACTGGGTTCAGTTTTGAAATTCTACACTGAGAGATTAATTACTGTTTTTGATTTTAGCAAAGATTTATTTTCAATTTAAATACATCTGTGGTAGACTGTGGGAGATACATGTGTGTCCACAGAGGTCAGAGACGTTGGGTATTCCTCGATCTGGAGTTACAAGTGATTGTAAGCTACCTGGTATGAGTGCTGGGAGCTGAACTTGGACCCTAGGCAAGAGCAGCCAAGTCCTTAACTGCTAAACCATCTATTCAGCCCAAATAACTGCTTCTTAAGTATCAAACTTTTGAGATTTCATTAACCATAGTTTTATGTATTCATTCCTGGGTTATAGCACTGTTGTGGATACTGTATCGGTTGTTTACATTTGTTTTTATAAGGTAGAATATATTAATAAAGTACTGAAACCATTTGTAGTTTTAGGCTGGAAGATAAGTTTTTGGATTCATTGTTCAGTACATAACTTATACCCCAGTTTTTAAGTTCTGTAGAGCAATAGGACATATTTTTGCATTCATAAAACATGACTACTAATTCATCATATACATGAATTTTAAGAACTTGCTAATTCATATGCATACCATCTGGTATTAGGTAGTAACTGATACCTTTATGTTTAATGATTTACGTAAATTATCAGACAAACAATGAAGCCATGAACCAAAAACATGGATGTCTTATAAATATTGCAGTTAAATTTTTGTACAAAGATCCGCACTAATTTAATAAAAATTCAAAATTTTAATTTCATAATTGCGTTTAGTATTATAATCATATTAAATTATTTATATATGTTTTAAAGCAATTATGCTATTAATTTGTCACATTTATTCAGCTAGTGTTTTGTTCATTCTATCAACTGTTACCCCACATCCTCTGGTATTCAATTCTAGGCAGCTTTAAAAATATTACAAATGTAAAGACAAACTAGTCTTTTATTTAAAGTTTACATATTAAAGGAGTAGGTAGATATGTAAAGAGGAATAGCAAAATAATAATACCATGACAACAATAATTGAAATAGAAATAGAATATTACTGAAAATGGGACAGATAAATCCATTATAAATATGAGAGTTACACATGTGACTCACATGTGACTATTAATGTGACACATTAATAATATTACTTTAAAAGTCAACAGCTTTCCTTGCTAGCTGTGATATATATATATATATATCATGTTTATGAAATACTACACAGGTACAAACACTTTTAATGTTTTTAGTTTTGATTACTAAGATCATTAACATTATAAAACTATTGTCATTTTAATTTTACAAATACATCTTTTAATTTCTTTAGATTACTCAGACACAATTTTTAGGAATGTAGTTTAGGAAAATTGTTTTTATTTAGGATGCTTAATTAGGTGCCCTTTATATTGTAGCTGTTTCTCACTTCTTTATTTATCTGCAAAAAATATTTTCAAGTTTTAGGCATTTTTAACATAATAGACTTTTACCATATTTCAATATTCTAGATGGTGTTTGACACAGCACAGCACTGTATTGAATAAGTAAAAATTTGGAGTTTCACTTTTTAAAGGCACACATTTTATCTCTTACAATTTAATAAAATGAAATCCTGAAATTTTGAATTACTTTAAACACAGTAGTTTATTTTCCGGTTATCATCACACCTAGACAGTGCTTGGTAATTGTTGAAGTCAACTCTTCTTAAGAATGAATTTTGGTTTAGAGGGTTGTGTGTGTGTGTGTGTGTGTGTGTGTGTGTGTGTGTGTTTTGTTTTGAGGGAAAACCTCAAAGCTTTGATGAGCTCAGATCCAGTTTCTTTGAATGATCTTGTGCATGCCTATAGAAAGCACTAGCCCCCTAAAACAGGTACATTGGTGTGCCAGCCTACATTTTTTTATTTAACTAGAACAACTCCAGCTGCAAAGTTCTTTTTTACAGCATCTTGGTCTATATTAACCCTACTTCTGAAACCATTAAAAACTACTTTCCAGATTAAAATGGACTCTTTAGTTCCTTCTGCTTTTCTGAGTTCCAACCACATCACAGAAATACACAGTGAAAACAGAATGAAGCCTGAAGCTAAGCCCGCAAGGTGGTTATGGGTAATCATCACTTGCTTCTCTCTCTCTCTCTCTCTCTCTCTCTCTCTCTCTCTCTCTCTCTCTCTCTCTCTCTCTCTCTCGGAGGACCTGAGTTCATACCACAGCGCACACATCAGGCAGCTGACAGACATTTGCAGCTGCAGTTCCTGGAACTCTGAACCCTCTGGCCTCCATGGCCCCCTGCACTCATTTGCATATATCCACACACAGATAAATACCCCATATATAATTAAAAGTAGTAAAATAATCATAAAAAATTGAAGCAATTGTTAATAGAATGAGAAGAGTGGCTGCAGAGTTTACAATCTGAAAGTTTAGAGGCCCCAGCAATGTGGTGACATTGTTTTCTTTTGTCATTCTCAAGACAAGGCCAAAGATATGCCTTTTTCTTAAACAACAAGTCTTGGAAAACTTATAAGAACTATGTTAACATCTGGGCAGAGCTTAGGTTTTTCACAGTCTGTCTTGGAACATAGACAGTGCTTCTAAAAATTCAAGAGAAGAGCTTATGAGTTGCTCACTGAACATATCCACACACAAAATATATTGGGCGATAGTCATCATTTTGTTCTTTTTTCATAATTCTTTCAATATATTTCTTCTACATAACTTGCTATGTTGATAATTTTCATATATAATTAAGATATAAATAATAGTTTAGAGTAGACCAAGAAATTAGTGCAATCGGTTTTTCCTAAAACATCATAAATGATAAGACAGATATTAACACTCGTTTTTTTTTTAAACATGCAGGTCTCTTTTGTTTTCTTATTAATAGGTCCTATATACATTGACATGCATAGAGAGGTGTAACCTGTGCAGCACATGGATCAGGCTAGTGTCATTAGAATATAAGATATGAAAAGTGCATATACAGAGAAGACTCGGGGAAATATGAGGTTCTGTAATAAGAGCCACCACTTAGAGTCTTGGCTGAAGCCACTGACAATCTGAGTTATGAGAACAGCATGATAGACTGTACATTTCACCAGCTGAATGCTGCTCTTAAAACAGAATACATAAGACAGAACGTGCTTCAGAGCAACGATTTTGAATATAACTTTTAAATGGTGAATAATAAATAATACATTTTACATTATTATCTACTCCTGCTGTACTCCCACTACTGTATTTGGACACACATACAGTAATTACAATTATTACACCAAAATTTCATAAAGTACGTGAAGGGAATATTGTCATTATCTACTCTAATCTACTGTATTCTTCAATTTTCCAAACTTGCTCATTCATGGCCTCAAATTAATTCATGGTCCACCAATGGATCTAGCTAATTTAATGAAATTAATTAAAAACCAATTGCAGTAATAGTTAAAATAAATGTGGTGGCTCCATGCACTAGAACATAACCATAGGACTAGAGAAGACAGAATGTATTGAGAAAAAATTTTTCTGCAAGGACTTTCCGGACACTTCTAAGGGATAAAATAGGGAGAGATGGACAACATGGAAAGGGATCAAGACCTTTCAGCAATGTTAACATGCCACTGTTTAAAACTACTGGGCAGCATGCTGTTGGAATACATATGACATAGTGGATGTGGAGTTCTTGGACCCTTTTTGGGAAATTAGAAATTGAAATGTTCCCATTTCCGCACTCATGACTTGATGTTTTCCTGGAGTCTTCTGAGAACCACGCTACCTTTCCAGGCCCCACTGTTAAATAAATCACAATTAGCAGGTAAGGACTCATTTTCCAAGTCTCTATTTTAGTTTCAGCACACACACACACACATACACACACACACACACATGCACACATGCACTTGAACACCCACCCACATGCACACACACATGTACATGAACATGCACATCCCCACACACATACATACAGAGGGAAAGGTATGCTTTTTCTAGTGATAGATCAAAACAATGTAAAGCTTCAAAGTTTTCTTAAATAAGCAACTTAAATGTCAAAGCATTGTACCTTGACAAGGTTTGTTTTATATTCACTCAGAGATACACTCTCTAATGACCTCCTGGGACATAATATTAACATTGAATCGCAGAAAGAAAAATTATGGGTTCTCTAACTTGGGTTATTAGGGTAGCAACTGAAATGTTTCCTGAATGTTCTTTTTATCCACTTAGTGCAAAAATGTTTTAATGTCATGAGTTCCATGTGAATCAGACCTCTCTTCCATGAAGGAGTGGGAACTTCTCACCAGCCGGCATCCACCGAGGCGTTCAGTCCCCAGACAGTCGTGGCCTGAGTCCACAGTACACTTCCTGAGAGTCCCTGCCCAGTTCTCAGTCCCAGGCTTGAAATTCACCAAACATGACCTTAAAAGTTCCAAAAGTGTTATAATATCCTTCAATATCATCTGAAAAGAGTCAAGGTTGTATTTCAAATTAAGTATACACATGTGTAAAATGAATGTTTATAGTAAGATGTGATGACATGTAAAAGAGGCCTGAATGAAATCTGGGAGAAAGCCATGCACCCAAACCATTTGAAAGACATTTCAGTGTGTAGGAGTGAGGTGACCTTTACTGTTTAGCTTATGTATCTGCAAGAGCCCCCAGAGTTTGAGATTCAGTCTGGTCCGAATGCAATGATCTACTCCACGCTAATCATGACTCTTTAAAGCAATGATAGTGAACTGCTAGAATTTTCTCTTACACTTCTTTCCTTTTTAAAATCAAACAAGATGATCATTTTAATTAAAAAAGAATGAGTTTAGCAGATATACTTGGTTTTAAGACTACATGTTATTTATTTTTTCTAATTTTTATTTTTTATTAAATATTTTACATATATATTTATGTTATTATGCATATATATAATAAACCACATACAGAAAGAAGAACCATGACACAGTCAAGAATTATATAAATGTTACATTCTTAGTGTTTTGGCTATTTGTATTTGGCAGCCTTGAAGAATATATCTTTCCTATCTTTGTGCATCTAAAATTCTGAATGTAAACCAATATCTATCATACTTTGTCATTATCAAATTAAAACAACTATCTAGACCTTAAAACATTTTAACCCCTAGACAACTAAGCTTAATTGTAAAACTAAACTAGCGAGTCTTCAACTCCATCAGAGACTTGAGAGGGAATAAAATTAATTACCTGACTACTCTGAGAGTGCAGGTTAACAGTTTCAGAAATGGGAACATGACAGGAACAGTTTGCTACCTGAACAGTCACCCAACACTCTCTATCACGTTGGAGCATCATCTTCAGCCTTCCAGCCCAATACATCTGACGTACATATTTGTGAGGCAGGAACTATTGAGGACTTGCTTACCCTGTCTTGGCAGAGTTTGGCCGTCAACTCTGTCTGCATCCAAGTTTGCTCATTTGGGGGGGGGCGGGAATTCTGTCTGTGGTAGAAATGAGGAGATGAAATCATTAGATAAGGTCTTCAAAAACCTCTGAGATATACAGAATAAGACATTTAAAGATGTTTTTATTATTTTAAATATAAATTTACAATGGGACAGGTTAACTCCAGGCAACACAAAGCCTACCTCAAAGAAGATGATGAGAATCAAAGAACCTCCTTATGGAGATGGATCAAATGTGGCAAACCAGCCACTGGGCAAAATGTCCCCATTTCAACTCTGGTTACTTCAAGGACTCTTATATTTACAAAGATTCAAGTAAAACTGTAATCCAGGGTGTGTCTGCATTCCACCTGATCACTTAGACCTAGAAGGTTTTTGGATGTGACATCCTGCCAGGGCAACTATGTTGCTAGATTAGAATTCCTTTACAGAACTACCTGTATATTTTAGAAAAATGTTTCCCTCATTAGCAGTATGTGTTGGACTTTGAACTAGTAGGCATGAGTCACACAAAGATAAATTAGATATGACCTGAGGAGTACTCAATCTATTGGTAGAAACTGACATAACACATAGTGAGGTAACAATGATAGAGAAAAAGATAGATACGAAGAGAAACTGTTACCATTGTCTCAATTGAAAGCAAGACAGCCCTTAGTCCACCTATGTTAATTTACTTAATCTAGGATTTGAGACTAACTTCTGAGGGTCCACTCTTTCCAATGAATGCCTAACTTTAACAAAGCAGTTTGTCATCTATACAGAGATAAATTACGCAATATAAGTATTTAACTCTACCTTCTTCGGTGTTTTGTGAATGAGAATACTCACAGGTAGCAATGTGGACAAATAACTAAGAATATGAGATTAAAAAATTACAAAATCACTAAAGTTATAGCAAAAGTCTAGGCAAGACGTAGCTGAGATAGAACAGTGGTGAGTAAATGGAGTGGGTATGAAGGGACATGAGGCAAAACTCCATCAGAGGTGAAGAGAGTAAGAAGACGGAAAAGTGTAAGAAGCCGCTCAGATGTTCTTATTGCTACAGAAGTGTTAGGAAACAGGAAAGGGGCTAAGGAAAGAACACAATAAGCAGTGTGTTCCTGTGACTCTGCTCCTCTGAAGGGTTTCAGAGACAATTCAAGAAGAGCTCAGAAGTTACCTCTTTAATTCAATATTAATGTCGATGGTGTGTGTAACAACAGTGTCTTTGTTGTGTGATTATTTGATAATCACACTCAATATGCACAAAGCCAACAGAATGTTGTGTGGCACATGGTAAGGGCTTCTCCATAAATAGTCTTCTAGTCACCATAAAATTCTGTCATCATTCATAAACTACTAACTTCCAATGTGTTAGCTTCAATTTCTTGATTAATAATTTTCAATTTGCAGTTTTATTTTTAAGTACAATTAAGCATGTCTATGAACCTTTAAATTTGCCTTATTGCTTAGTCAACCACATTACTGTATGTAGTGTGATCTACGCATATACATATAATTTTGGAGATATTTTTGTTCCTAAATTGCATTTCCACAAAGAGAGAAAATTAAAAAGAACGATTGCAATCTTGGAGACTTACAGTAATTTACCTGCAGTTACACAGGTTTGAATTGGACTGTAGTGGTGGAGATGAATGAAGAGCAGAATGAAGCTGACATCCTGTTAATCCTTCAAGTTTATCACAAACTTGAACAAACATAGGATGTAGATGTAACGTTTTATTTGATTTCAATGCAGTACATCCATCAGTTGCTTGGCATACTTCCATGTGGGAAATTCCCATCCTGTCTGTCAAATCAAAGTCATTTGGCAACACCCTTCTGATTGTAGCACTTTTGGACATTACTATTGTTGTTTGGATCGAAGTGTGACAATAACAGTCTAACATGTTTTGGTGTACAAAACTTCAATTGTAGACAGGGTTTGTGTTTTTATTCTGGGATTTTCTTAGACATTGGAGACCACTGTTCTCACCACCTTTTCCAGTAATGTAAAAGAATCCTTGAGTTTGTAAAAACAAAAAAACAAAACCATCTTGTCTCCACTCATCACTGTCTTCATGAGACACCGTGTTTGTATTTGTTGATATCCAGTTGATGATTTCATTGATTGCAGTTTTACTGACAGCAACCCTCACATGTGGTAGATATCTCTATGTATTTTTATGCTTGTCTTTCATCAACCATACTGAAAAACAGATGTTCAAAGTGAGTGAGTTTCCAGGTTTGTTTCTTGCACCTTGTTTATGTATAACAGTACCTGCATAAGTGGATTAATGATTCGTATATGAAGTCTTATCAGGTAGTCACTGAGTACTTGATGTGATTGGCTTCAAGTCTATTTGGACACTCCTACCACCAACCCAGGAAATGCAGAATGACTGACTGGTGATATATTCCAATTATATAAGCAATACTGAGAGGATAAAGGCAAAGTGTAAAATAAGACAGGTGGAAGAGTTTCTCTGTCCCATTGCTTGGCTCTTCACGCCTAGAACTAATATCAGTTTCCAACAGGCTCACATGCTTCCTTTAAGGGCCAGAATAAAGAAAATCCACTGCTGTGACAAATTCTAACACTAGTTTTGGCTGCGAGCTTGGTGTTATCTCAAGGAAACGTAGGTGGGTTTGGCCACAGCAGAAAAACGAAAAGAACTATGTATAGGAGCTCATTTGAATGTTAACGCCAGGCGTGGAAAAATACCATCGACAACCCACTCAGACCTGTTTCTTTAAATCTAGTGTACTCTGTATAAGTGTTTAACTAAAACTCCCCAATTACACAGAATACCATGCTTTATTTAATTGTCTTTTGTGACTAATTCTGTACACAATATAAATTTCAGTGAAAAAACACTCTAGAGAATAAAAAAGATGTCGAAATGAATGACCCATATTTTGCTGAGAATATTGGTAATAACTATCCCATTATATTTGACATTTATTTTTATCCTTGTAAAATAACATAGTCATTAAAACAACTGGGGAAGCATTTTGGACACAGTGCTGTGTTTGAACAGTGAGCTCTCAATGAATGCTTAAGTGGGAGACATCCTGTTTGTTTAGAATGTGGAAATAAGATGTAAGGAAAATGTTAAGAATGATGATAAATCCAATGTACTTTCTTGCTAGAAAATTTCATGAACCATTAGAGCTCATACATGTAGCAAGCATTGCTTTCATCATAGGTTATAAGATAATGTATATATCCTTGAAAACTGAAGTATTTTCACTTCTTATGAGGCATATAGGAAAACAATAGTTTATAGTATGGTATCACGGAAGATAATTCAAATGTTTAGAGTAAAATGGAGCCAACCTGAACCCTGCAAATGTTGGATCAAAAATGTAGACTGAGCCTCAACAGTAAGTTTGCGTGAAGGCATCTGGTTTTGTGCTTGTTTTTCTTAAATTTTAGATTTGTCAGGAATAATTGGGACGTACAAATTTTGATTTGGGTTCAGATAAAGGAAGTCAGTGCTATTAATGGTTCATATCTACATATCAGTTTGGATGAAAGAAAGAAAGAGAGAGAGAGAGAAAGAAAGAAAGGATCATTCTGAAATTGGCCAGCTCTCTTACAACATTAAGAATAATCAAAGTAATCACACAGTACTTCGTAAATTCTTGAGTAACATTCTGTTTAATTCTGAAAGCTTCAAATCCAAGGAACATACTTTGAAAGAATTTTTTTTTACTGAGGAAACATTTATAGTTTTGCTCTATCAACAAATTGCTACTCATAACACCAAGGATGAGTAGTTTGCTGAAGTGTTGCAGTGAAGTCCCACTGGTTCATTATAGTAGCTTCCTTAATTTTTTTTTCATGAGTAAGTGAAATTTAGCTAATTATATAACTAGAAAACTGCTTTATCCATCTAGCAATATGTAAGTTTCATGTAGAACTGGTTCAATTCTTTATTTCCAGTGAGAAGAAAAGATGCTGTTTACAACCAGAAGAGTGACAAATTGGCCTTTTATAGCCAATATAAGCTACATTTTATGATGTATCTTTCTGTCGTGTGTGTGTGTGTGTGTGTGTGTGTGTGTGTGTGTGTGTGTGTGTGTGTGCCATATTTACTGCCATTCTTCCTGAAGCCTCACTGGGTTAGGCTCAAGTTGTCAGAATACTACATGTGAACTTACTCTTTATTCTCCCATCTCCAGTCAGTCTTTATTTTATTTTATTTTTGGGATTATAATACAATTACATTTCTCCCTTGCCTTTCTTCCATCCAGACCTTCCGATATATCCCTATGCTTTCACATCATCACCTCTTCTATTTATAAATTTTTATTATATGCATATATGTAAGCACACATATGTTCCTAGATATAACAGGCTCAGTCTGTATAATGCTACGAATATATCTGTTTTCAGAGCTGACCACTTGGAATTGGCTTACCGGTTTGTGTGTTCTTCTCTGGAGATGACTGTTTCTCCCACTCTCTGCAGTCCTGAAATTCTTTGTGCATGGATGAGGCTGCTCCCACCCACTTTAACAAGTCTATTGACACTGCCCTTGTTCTGACAGTCATGTTGGTGAGAATTTATGAGCGTAGCTTTTGACATTGCTAGGAAACACAATATTCCTTAAGTTAAAATCATCTTCATTTAACTGTATCTAGTTGCATTTAAATACATTGTTTTTTCTATATAGATCAATCTTGTCAAACAAACAAACAAGTAAACAAACAATAACATAATATAGGGTTTCTTTTGCTTCCAAAATAGATTTTTTTTTCAGTTAGTACTGAGGTCTAATTCATTAATTTCGTTTTTAACGTTTTTAAGCTTCTGTTAAAATTTAACTTTTATTATTTATTAATCCTTTAAGAATTTTGAAGAAGAGATTTTGATGATTATGACCCGCTCTCCCTCCACCTCTCCCAGATATACTCTTCCTTTAGAGCCCACCCAACCTTGTGTCTTTTTTCCCACCTATCAAGGCCAATGTGTGTTGTTCATATATTCTTGGATAAGTGCCTTCCACTAGAGGACAGTAGACTTACCAAGTGCAATACTCTTAAATGGACTGACACCCCGACTCCAAGCAGCCGTTAATTGACAACAACTCTAGGAATTTGTGCCACCTGTCCTCTCCATTCTAGACTTTGGTATGGTTTCAGCTTGTTCATGCTGTTGCAATTGCTGGCGTTAGTACTGCAACCACCCCCTGTGTCAAGAGGACAAACTTTTCTTGTATCCATCTATCATCATCCATCATCTAGCTGGTACAGCCTTTTCTTCTCTTCATCTGCCATGATCCCCGAGGCTTGAAAGGAGGGCGTGTGGTATAGATGCTGCATCTAGGAGTAAGCATACCACAGCCCCTTATTCTGTGTGTCTTGTGCCAAGTAATCAAAGAGTAGCTTCTCCAATGAGACTTGAGAGATGCGTTGATCTATACATATCTGGGTAAGATTTTACGAATTAATTCAACATTGATTCCACTCATTAGACGCATGTATACAATCATGTATCAAAACCATGTTTAACTCATATTAAAATAGTGTGTGTTGGAGAATAATGGATGGGTTGAGAAACTTTTATGCTGTAAGGGAATATAAACATAGAGCAATCATTATTGTTTCCCCCTTGTACATGATTCAACCGTATACAATTTTTACTTCAATTCTGCACAATTGTTTCTTATTATTTTTATATGTATTGATGTCATAAGTTAAAGATGCTACTTGCAGTGAAAAAGCAGGTGCTGCATTTTGTGAGTCTTTTCTCCGTTCTTTATATTTTTAGTAGTAAGATGTTTAAGATGTCATTTCTCATGACAGGATCATGTCAGTTTTACTGTTAATATGTATTCCTGGATATTATATTAGGCAGTACCTATAAAAATAGTTCTTACACTACCCTTTTCCCTACAGAATCAAAATTCATATTACAACTTCGTTGGTGGAGATTTAAAAATTTTTTTTACATTGTTGTGATGCTAATGTTAGAATTTCAGATACTTCTGTCGACATTTGATACCTTAGCACTTAAGAGGTTGGGGGCAGACAGAAGGATCTGGAGTGCAAGACTAGTTTCTACAATATAGACCTTAAGTGCCAAAACTCTCTATATAAATGTTTGAGGACAATGTGAACTTCATGAGATCCTGTTACCCAGTAAATCCAAACAAAAATAATAATCAGGTATCAGATCCTCAGTCCCATGACTCTAATGACAGATTTTTTTTTTTACCAGTTGTTAACATTAGGGTATGTCGGCAGAATATGCTTTTTTCCCCTTTGTATACCATCCATCGGATTCCTGCTTACTTATGTGTTGATAGCTTTTCAGGACTATGCTAATCTTACTGTCTTCGCCATAATGGAAATGATTTATATTTCATCTCAATTACTGACATGGACTAAGAAAAGTTAAAATCTATACTATCTGATATTGTGTGCATAGTGTTATATACATTAAAATATAAATTTAAATATCTAATATGCAAATAGTAAGTGTTAATATTTTCCACTCCCCTCTTACTCTGGATAGTAAAGACTTTACTTAATAGTATATAAGGTGGAAATATTTATTTCTGTGGGTAAAGTTGTAAAAGATCTATGGTGAGTGTGTGTGTGTGTGTGTGTGTATGTGTGTGTGTGTGTGTGTGTGTGTGTGTGTTACAAAAGAAATGGAAGGAAATGCAAGACAATATTTTTATAAAAGCACACTCCCTTTTCCTTTTTACCTAAAACTTAAGGTGTTTGAGAGTTTAATTAACACAACAAAATACACAGAAAAAGAAATATAAAGAATTCTGAAAAACTGATGAATTATAGGTGCCTATGTTCGTTCTTTGGAAAGACTGAGAAAAGGGAGGAAATTGTACTTTATGTTTGTGTATGTGTACTTTCATGAATGAATAAATTGAATACATTTGAAAGACATTTTGTAGACAGTAAAGTGTTGTTTGAAGAAAATCTGAATTTTCCCTTGCAAACTAATAAAAACATGCATTACAGTAAGCTAAAATAAGGGTATTTGGAGGTATCTCAGGTCAAGTATCCATGACTAATATGAAAAAAAGTCAGTACAGTATCACAAATCAGTTGAGCATATATCCAAGTTTTATTCCAAATTTATTTTTCAATACATGGATGAGATCATATTGCATGGATAAAATTAGGTGTAAGCTGTTTTTAAAGTTCAGGACTCCATAGTAAAATTAGAAACCCTGATTCTATGTGTTCTTTTCATATGCCCCCAACGGATGCAGATGGCCCTGGAATACAGAAATCTACATGATAGCCTCCAAAGGAATAGAAAGGGTATTTCTCCTATACACCTTAAAATTTCAGAAAAGCAGGCTAAATATGACAATTCCATTTTCTTATTTTATTCAATATATAGGCCTAATGAATGCAATTATAAATATATTTGTGGACAGTCCTACAAAAAAATGGTATAAGCTCCCTTATCTTGGAGTATTAAAAAGGTCAAACTTATTCAGTGATATTTTTAAAAACATTGAAAAAACTCAAGCCTGGCAAACCAACAAGTACATTACACTTTTTTTTTTTTGCTTATAGAACACACAGTTAAGGTTTCCTGTTGTATTGAAACAAAACCCTTGTGGATTTTACATTAAAATTTACTTATTATTAACTGCTAGTATCTGGATTTGTGAAGACAAAAAAATAACATATTGGCTAAATTTAAACCCTACTGGGAATTAATATCTTCGTTGAAAGTAATATTTCCAACATTTTGTTGACTTATTGTACATATAAGTTTATGAGGTGATTAGTCAGGGAGATGGTTTTGTTTTATTTTTCTTATTGATAAAAATGTGCTGGATCCTCATTCTTTTTATACACAGCATTTTATAAGTGGACTTTTTATACTTATTTTTCACTTTTCCATTAATTTTTCCTCAGGTGTAATCTAGCTCCTGTGGTGGAGTTTGCTGCGGATGTGGGGACTAAATCAGATTTTATTACCATGAATCCATCAGTTGTGCAAAGAGCATTTGGAGGCTTTCGGAATGAGAGTGACAGAGAAAAATTTGTGCATAGACTTTCCATGCTGAATGACAGTGTCCTTTGGATCCCTGCTTTCATGGTCAAAGGAGGAGAGAAACACGTGGAATGGGTTAATGCATTAATCCTTAAGAATAAGCTGAAAGTGCGAACTGCCTATCCATCACTGAGACTTATTCATGCTGTCAGAGGGTAAGTGGCTGGAAAGGACCAGGTTGTCCTTGGCACAATAGAACACCTAACTAAAGATTTTCTCTAGCCAGGAAGGAACATCAGTACCCCGCGCCCAAAGTACACACATTTCCCTCATTTTAAAAATGCTTTCCATATTTTTAAATATGAAATTTGTGTACTTAGTCTTTTTGCTCACCCACTTTAGAAGAGCAAATTGTTGAATTTGACATTTATGGCTGCTCATGAGCAAAGTACTAATTTTGGTTTCTTTCTGCAACTGGAGTAATAAGAATTCAAGTAAAATTGGTGACTTGAGAATGATAGGCTGCAAGAGAAATTCTAAACCTCTCACAGGTGTTGTGATGGACACATAAGTGCTGGACCTGCTTATGGAGCAATTAAGTCCCATCTGTATCGAAGAGGCCAACTAGTAAGAGAGGAGTCTAGCTGTAATTATGTGCTTTAATGCTTCATACTAATGTCACACTTGCCAATTTTACAATTTGAGGTACCATTTTTCTTTAAATGAAACAAGTTATTCTTAAAATCACATAAAGAGTAATCTATTGTTTAAATATGAAAATGACATAAAGGCTAGGAGTAATCATGTACATAATGTGTTAAATAAATAGATCAAGATAAATACTTTTGTATGTTTATGAATGCAGCATAAGCACTCAATACTGTAAATACAAAGATGGAGCAGAGACTTGATGGTAGACACACAGGCATCTGACACTGCAGTGACATTTTAACGGGACATATTGGTAGGGAGGCATAATTTCCTCCTCACGTTGGTAAAACTTAAATGTGGGTTTGCTATTTGACTAGATTTGAAAACTGAATAACAATTGTAAAGATTAATACAAGGAGGGATGGGAGGAGTGTGGGTCAAATTAAGACTGGGATCCCTCAGAGAGAGGGATACAGAGAAAGAGAAGGATAGGGAAAGGCCTAATAAGAAGCAGTGGGAGGAAGAAGAAAAGACAGAGCACTGAGGACCCAAAACATGGATACCCAGAGGCCACTGTGAGCACTGACACAGGCTGAGGAAGTAAGTTGGGATGTGGCTGGGAGGGGCTCACTTTCATTCTCTATCAAGTATAGTGATATTTCTGAATTTGGGATGCCATGTCCTGCAACTGAACAAATATTTTAATTGATTTACATATAGGAAAATAAGATATAGCATGGACATGGTGGATATAGACCCCCCCCACACACACACACACAAACATGTTTAAGAGAAAAAAATAAACACAGTGATAGAATTTGTAGAAGAAAAATAACATATCTATATCCAGAGTTAAAATAGTCTTCTTTGGATGATAGAAACCATGCTCACGTGTTTTTGTTTTGTTTTTAATCTTTGTTTTATTACTGAAATATTTGCCTGCAAAAGTTTATAATTTCCTGTTCAAGCCTTTATAGTTTCTTACACTGGGTTACTCTGCTCAAAATTAAGTTTGTCATATTTGTGTCAAATAATTCAATAGTCATTTATATTCAGAGAGAAATGTTATACATGTATATTATATATATGCACTTAGATTATAACAAAACTAACATTTATTTATACATGTGTAAATATTCCTTGATTTTAAAAGCTAACAGTAAAGACTGACACATTGTCAATGATTACAATAAGAATGTATTGTGTTTACAACTCATATTATTATATTATTTTGAAAAAAAAAATAGATCTCTTTCTAATTTTAGATGTGCATTCTCCAGTGATATCTTTTTAGGACTAAATAGCATATACTCAACTCCCTGAATAGAGCAAACATGAAGCAACTTAATATGTCATCTAAAATATGGCCACTAGATTCTGGTTAATATTCTCCACCCAATACCATAAGCAGCTTATAAAGGAGGCGTCACAGTTGAACTTACTAGGCAGTTAGGAAAACATGTATTTAGAAATGTTTATGGAAGTATTTATGGATACTTTATGTGTTATTTTTATTTTTCTTTGTGTGCTTGAAACCATCTGCTACCTCCCAGGCTGCCCTCTAACTCTGGGGTCACCCAAGTGAATCTCCTACCTCATCTTTCTAGTAACTAAACAAATAGGCACATCTATTTCACTTTGTACAAATGCTTGAATACAAAAGATATCAAATATTTTTATTTCAGTTATCATTATTTTCTGTTTCATACTATCTACTTTTCTCCCATAATATGATTTTGTAAACTATTTCAATAATTAGTAAGTGTTGTGATCCAATGAGCTTTAGGATAAGTCTTGTAGTCACAATGTATGACATGTTGAATTGTGGTTAACCTATTTTATGTAGTTTTGACCAGGGTGATTCCTGACTTGCTAGAAGGTATGGCACTGCATTCTTACTCATCTAATTGCAAATATTCCTGTAAGGTAAAGACATTGACCCCTGAAAATGGGCATGAATATAAATTACTTTTATGGTAGCCAATCACCTTTCAAGTAAGATGGAAACTTACACACATGGTATGTCAAAAAAACGAATTCACCTATGGAATTAGAAAACTAATATTACTGCTGATATAACATTTCAACATGTATTTATGTAGCTTGATCTCTGAAAGAAAATAATAAAGCACTAACACTGATAAACTGAGATTATAGAGCATTGATAAAGCAAGATTTACCTGAAATTAGCAAGATCAAAGTACAAAGAACTGTTAGGTCTTGCTTATTTCAGAGCAGTAAGGTCTGCTGGCTTATTCATCCTGAAACTTGTGGTTAAACGGTATAACAAAATAGTTTCAGGTCCTCTGTTGACTCCTGGGGTTGACTGACTGATGAAAGGTTAAGGGACCAGAACACACATCTTAGATGAAACATAACTATGACAGTAAGATGTGAGTGCTTTTCTGAGTGCTGCAATTAAAGATAGAATGTTTAAGTGATAATGGAAATCAAGATTCCTAGATATAAAAATTACTTGGAAATTATCACCCAGTCATATTTCATTATTTAAACATTATCCTCTGAAAACAATAAAACTACTAAGTTTAAACGCTGATGTAGTTTTAGTGTTGTTTGTAGCACTAAAAAGTTATCACCTGCAAAACTCAGGGATAGTCTTAGGATTTGTTGTAATGTACAATGATTTTTGAAAGTCGTTTGAAGTGAAATCAGAGGAAACATATAGCATACTCTTACAAAATAATGAAAGGATAATCTAAGAAATGAACAAATATTTTGAATTAAAATCTAATGGTTACGTGAATACTGGGCGAGAATAAGAAAAATTGACCATATAATTGCTTACATTTCACTGAAGGAGAATTTTATTTTAAAGACTTAATCGTTTATCAACTTACAGAAATATTTTATAAATAGAAGTTCATACATACATGCTGAAGAGCAAGATAAAATTTGATTAATGTCTCTGAAAGTCACTATGCGTTTTTTCAAGTAAAAAGTTTTTTTTTAGAAAATATTTTAGAAACTTAGAGGAGTTGTATTTGTAAGCAATTTTTAGTGCAGCTCTGATGATTTGAGACAAAAGTGCTTATGGCTTCAAGTCATAGATGTATAACCATTAAACTCAGTATGAGTATCGGCTGTAATAATAATTAGATTCCTTTGCTCTCTAAATTTTACCATTCTAACCTGTAAATCTGTGTGCACATGATATGTAGGAATGTCATGTAATGCTCACTTTTGTGCTAACTCTTCTTAAATATTCTCAGGAATTTCTTTCTTTAGCCTCTTATACAGGCAAGCTGAATTCTTTTCGTGTCGTTCGCTATGTGAGCAGATGGAGCTTTCATAAATACTCACTTTTAAAGCGTATTTTGGAATAAAAAGTATGTCCACGCACTTCAAAACCATTACTAAGTTAAACTACTCAGCTAAGTGTTTCCTCTCCACAGTTAATCAGAAGTATTTATTCACACATACACACATACAAACTTGTACATGTGTACACATATAGAGATACATGAGTAGCCACATAGATAGATACACAGACAGATAAATGATCAAAATAGATATATACATGTTTGGTACATAGATAGATCATACATACACGTATACACAGAGATAGACGCATTGATAAATAGATAGATACATAGTTAAACAGACAGACGTTAGAGACACACAGATATGTGGTAGGTAGATAGGTAGATCATACAATCATACATACATACATACATACATACATACATACAGATAGGTACATAGATAAACAGATAGATGCATATCTAGATATACATAGGTGATATAGATGAGAGGGTGATAAGTTGCTCTTGAATTTAGTCCTCCTTGGACATCTATGAGAGTAAGCTTTTAAAGATATCTTTGCATAAACATAAACTGGTGGAAAGATTAACTCAAAAAAGATGTGCTATTTGTTTTTTACATAAATATTTTACACAATAGGAATACATATAAAATAAGTATGCATTATTTTTATACATTATTTATATACACTAAATACAAGATATGTTGTATCCGAGTTTTTTATTAAGAGCACAATATACTTAATAGCAGTATACGAAAATAATTTAAGAATAACCTTTGACTTTTTTCTTTCACTTTTGTAGAAAATACAAAAACTAATATTGCGTTTTTAAAAACATAATTTTTAAAAAGAATATAATGATCACAAATGAAACATAGACTGCCAATAGCATACACATGTATTCACTTTGTATGCTCTTTCTTTTATGTGTATATACATATATAAACAGAACATTGCTTACATAATACTAACATATACTAACAAGTGTCTATAATTACTAGTATTTCATATATCAATTGTATTTACATTCCTTGATTGTACATATCTATGTGTTTATATGACATATGAAAAGATAGATTAAATGCTGGGTAAACATAAAGCACTTCTCTCTGGGAAAATGTCATGTGTGTGTCACTAGCCTTCAGAAGTGTGAATCAGACCAGATCCCAGCAGAGTGTCCAATTGAGTGTAGGCAGAGTACCAATTGAGGTAGGTACTCTTGAGGAGACTGAGTTCATTGCAGCCATTCAAACAGATGTTGTTTTGGAATACTGAAGCAGTGTAAAGCCACATAAACAAAAGGAAAACAACTATGAAAATGAAAATATTCACTCCAAGTAATTTCTGAAAATGGTTTATTTGTTTTAATTTTACCTAGCTTGTCCTAAACCATTACTATATGGCTTCTATTTGACCTATGTGCAGCACAGCTGTAATATTTTTCCATAAGACATGAGCCATAGCTTAATATTCTTTTTGATTAGCAAGACAATTCACAGCAGGTGTTATAAACTAAAGACAGTTTTTATGGAAGAATATTTCTCTCTATTTCTCTGGGAATATTCAGATTTGCATACCCAGGACAACAAGCTTTTCCAAATGAATTAATCTAGTTATACTTCAGTCACAATATTATTTCCTTGCAGCTTCTATTATTTACACCATATTAGGAAATATGGCAGTGTAGGTGGCTTATATCTGAAGAGGCATTCAAAGTGGGTGAATTCAATGTGAACAAAATGATAATGACATATTTTTAAATTTCTGCTCATTTAGCACTGGGACTAAAAGGCTTTACAAATTTTATCTGGAAGAAGACACTTGTATTTATAAAATTTATTTGGAGAAAGAGAAGCCTTCAGTGAACATCTTTGTCATGAGCATATCCTGGCTTACTTCCTGGATGTGCGATTTCCCTCTGCTCTACGTACAGTTTGTGTTTTCTTAATCTCAGTTTTAAAGTTCTGGTTGAACACAAGTGTTTGCTGTTTGCAAGATTGGCTTGAGTTCTGTTTCTCTATGTTTTCTCTTAAGTTGTAGACGACATGTCTCTATTGTACATCATTAAAATAGATTTCTGCTTTTCATAAGAGCAAGGGTCAATTTAATCATATCTCTAAATACTGAAAAGGGAACATTACGTTCTCTGTAGATGCGTTTTGTTGGATGTTGGGTCATATAAGCAGAGAGGAGATTGTTGTCTTTAAAAAGGCCAAATATATATATATATACAAACAGCAAATAAGGACATAACTAAACTAATAAAAGTGAGGGAATGGTTTACTTTTTAATCTGCATAGAATTAAAAATTATGTTCTCCTTGGAGAATTACAGTGACTGAGAGAAAACCTGTCCGTCAAAGGCTTAGATCCAAATAATGAAAACCAATCCTTATAGCATATTAAGTTAATTAATTAGTAAATTGACTAATATGATATGCATCAGTTTGTTCCCAGTATACACTCAGTGGTAAAATTGTTGTTTACTAAATTTTAATTTCCTATGGTAGCATAGTAATAAAATGTAAGAACAAATTATGATTAAAAAGTCACTGGGTATATCAATGGGGAAGTGGAGTTCACAATATCTCCTAGGAATGGCAGAAACGTCACCCAGAAATCTCACGAATACAGATGCTTTAGCATGACTTAAGCAAAGATGACACACCATACACATGCTAGGGTGAACGGAGCAAAGATCATAAATCCTCAATCACAGACAAATAACTACAGGAGTCTGAGAGAGTTGAGAGAGGGAGAGGCTGTCTTCCTCGGTGACTAGCATGATTGCTTACCCGATAATAAATAAATGATCATCCCTGAGAACACGCACACAAGTGTACATGCAAACTTGACAGACTGGAGGGGAGTAGGTTGTGTTGGCCTGTTGAAGAACATCCACATACGTGTGTGAGCAAGCACAAACACAGGTAACAACACAAAAGAGACTTTGCTTTTAGTAATCCCATGGATGCAGTTTAGTAATCACAGCAGAGAGCTATACTCTATATATTTTAAGAGCTACAGGAAACAGATGAATTTGGTTCTTAAATGATATTCAATGCAAGATTCTGGGTTTCATGTTGTTCCTACATTTCTATTTTATTTTATTACCCTTTTCTTTTTTATTGAAAGCATTTATGAATATACAGCATGATCATGGTTTTTCATCTTCCACTTCCTTCCCATCTCTCCACTCATCTAACTCCAAGGCTTTTCTTTCTGTCTCTTCAGAAAGCAAACAGAGCCATCTTTTTCTTCTTGTAAGATTCATTCTCCTAATGGTGGTACCGTGGTCACAACTAGCCCCAGAAACCCCCTTGCTTCTCTGAACTCTAGGCAGGAACGATAAACAATAATGTGGAGATTTTAAGCTTGCACCAAGCTAGTCTAATCTATATAGAAGGAACCATTCGTATGCACATTAAATTATCGGTTATGGACTTCAAGCACACAGCAAATGTATTTAATGACCTTACCCAGTGAGTGTGGGTACACGCTGCCTACAATTATCCAAAAAGGTTATTGAGGCATACACCTGATAAGTCTTTTAAGTCTTTTAAAAATACCGGTTTAGCAGGTAATTCGGTGACACAGTACTTGCCTCCTATGCGCAACGCCCTGGTTTGACCTGTAACACAAGACAAAGTTGTAGTCTGTCCTGTTTCTGAAACAGGTTAGCTGTAGTTGAGCTTGATAGTAGCAGTTTTTAGAGGTATTCCCGTGAGATCGATCATGATCAGTCAGCCAGCGGCATTTCCTAACGCGACTCACAGCATGGTCAGGACCTCAAGCCATGGGTTGAAAAGCCTAGCTATAGTTATTGGTAGTGCCAGCTCTCTAATACCAGGAATGATAAAAGGAAAAACATTTGGGAGGTCTTGACCATGCCATTAGCCACGTAAGGAATTCATTTACGATAGAATCCGTTTGTTTATGAAATCATTGCGGCAGCGTAGCACGGGTTGTCTACGTGAGAAACGTCCAGAGAAGTCGGCTTGCTTGCCTCCCTACTCTCTAAAATCTTACCTCAAAATCACTTACAAAGGCAAGGAAATGTGGTGTAGAAAAAGGCGTTTTAGGATTTGCCTATAATACACTTGAATGGTCTTTTGAGAATTCCATTTTCTTCTCTGATTTCAGCTTCACCCGTGCCCTCACCTCAATAGGATCAAACTCAGGCCCTTGCAATGCAAGGGCGAGTGATCAGACACAGAGTTAAATCTCCATTATAGTTATATGATTTGGGGGGGGGTGTCACTTTAAATTATTTTGTGAAAAATATAGTTTTCATGCAATATTTTCTGATTATGACTTCTCCTCACCCAGTTCCTTCCAGAACCTCCCAATCTCCCCGTCCACCAAATACACACCCTTCCTTGTTCCCAGTAGAAAACAAACAGGCATCCATGAACATAATGAAGAAGAAAAATAATAAAATGTTTCTCTTTGACATAACATTGCTATTATTTGTATGTAAATTAAATATTATATAATATGTTAGAATTTTTCATATGAAGTGATTTTTAACCCTCAAGAGAACGTTTACTTGTATCTTGGAAGGCTTTTAGATTCAATTATGAAATTACTACTTAACCTTGATATATATATATGAGATATATATATATGAGATAAAAAACAAATTCTTTACATAGAGAAGTGTAAACAACTTATAAAACATCTTTGGTGTATGGTAGCTAAGTTGTTGGTGTGAAAGGATAACAACTACACCGGCCTTACAGATATATTTGTGTGGTGTGGAGGTGAGGAGTTGAAAGGTCATGGAGGTCCTGGCACTTCAGATCCCATTTCACATAACAACTCTGACACTGTCCACCTTCATACAACTGTGTCAAAGGCATCGTCATGGCGATCGGTTTCCAAAGCATGCTATATCACTACCCTGTTCTGAGAAAACCCTCGCTTCATTTTGTTCTCACAAGGGGGACTTAGGGGGGAAAGGGGTAGTTTCAACACATCAATAGCACTGATTACTTATAGTCCCTTGTTAAGAATTTTATTTCTCCTGGGACTATCAGTCAAATGCTGGTGGTCTAAACTGTCAGTTACAAAGCCCTGTGTCTGCCCCTGTCCAACACAGAGTTACAGAATGGCCATGTGAGCGAGTCAAATGGAATATGATGTAAGGCCGGGGCTGACGCTACCTCTCTTGCTAGTCAGTTCTAACTGCTTTTGTTTCACACAGTGTAGGTCTTCGTTGTCAGTGTCAGACTGCTTTCATAACGGAAGCAGATTGCACTGCTTGAAGCACACTCCTGTACAGAAATATTGCCCTGTGTCTCCACTGCACAGATGACAATGTTAGCTTAGGGATCCATTCACGCTTCTGTAAAACATAAAGGCGTAAAGTGGTAGTGAGAGGGAATAATTAAGAATTTCTTGGAACATGTCACATACAGAGTGTCTTTAATCAATTATGTGGACGATGTTTCCTTTGTCTTTCTAACAATTTCTTTCTTCTTTGTTTTTGAGATTGCAGTTTAAACATGCTTATTCCTTCCTTCCCCTTTCTTCAACTCCTCCTCTATACCCTTCTCTGTACTCCTTCAAATTCATGGCCTCTTTTTTTATTAATGTTATTGCATTCATATATGTATTTGTATATATGTATATGTATATATATTCATAAATAAGCCTATTGAGTCCATAAAATGGTTCCTGTGTGTTTACAGGGACAACCATTTGTTACCAGTCAGTCAGTGTGCTCTTCCCTGGGGGGCACCTATCCTGCTCCCAACTTTAGTCAGTTGCCTGTAGTTCTCTGGAATTTTCTCAGTTCAATTTGCCTTGTTCATTGATATCTCCTTGCTTAGTTTACATTTGGGCCATTAGCTTCAATGACACTTAACAGAATGATGTAAACATTAGTACCAAACACTGGGTTTAGACTCAAATCATCTGATTATATTCAAAATATACTTGCCCAAAAGGCAAATGTTAATGAAGTGAGCAGCAAAAAAAATTATATATATATATATATATATATATATATATGGTAACTAGTTATAGTTTAGCCTTCAGAACTAGAGGGTCAATGCTACATTATTAACTTTTTCATATTTTGTTCTAATAGAAAGTAATGTGCTTTTCCTTTCTCAAGTATGTTTTACTTAAAGTAAGATGATTTTCTGCATTAAACTTCTGTCTGACTTAACACTTCATTCCACTGATGGTCCTACTACTCTCGGTAGAATTCCATAAGCCCACTGAAATCTCATGGATAACATAGAACATACTTCCATACAACACACTGATTTTGCACCCCAAAAAAATTGTTTCTCAACAGTGCTTGAAACCATTGTACAGAAACCATAAGCATTTGAAAAAACTCTTAATATTTAATTTCTACTTGTTAAGAGTAAGCACTCTTTTGTGAATTTGGGGAGTTGCCTTGTGTACGTGGTAGCCAACTAGCCCATCAAGCTGTAGCTATTAAGAAGGATCCCCATTAGCAATGATCAATGCTGCTAGCATATTTTAGTTTGTTGAGATGACTAATACTTTTTTAATGTGCCTATGACAAAATTGTTGCTAAAATACTTTATTTTATAGAAAAGAACGGGCACAGAATATGTTTCTGGATATATTTTTATAATGTACAAAATGATAAAAACAAAATATATTTTTATGTATTAAAAAAGATTAGCTGCAGCAGAGAAATGCTAAAAAAAATTATCATATATTATGAAAAGATGCACCCTTGGTATAATAGAGGTCATTCCTTCACTAGGACAATGTAGATGGCTTCTTTAGCTGGTAGCTGTAACTGGCCTTCAGCTGCAAAGAGGATAAAAACTTTATGTGCTATCAGAAGTGACAGAATTCCCAGATTCATATGGTAGATGCTAATGCATGGAGTGGGAAAAATAATTCCGGAGTGTGAGACTTCGGGACTTTAGCCAGGACTTGAGTCACATCCTTTGGGATACGTGAGCTCTCACTGGTCACAGAGGAGTTTCCAAGCAGGACCAAAGGTCAGACAGTAGTACAAACCAACATTCGCAGTAATTCTAATTCTGATGCTGTGTCATAACAGTGTACTGAACACCAGCCATGTTACCCAAATTCTCCACTTACTACACTGTCCAAAACCCAAGCTATTTCATTCTACATACTAAAGCTTATGCTTCAAAAAGGAATAAGCCAAAACTTTACACAACTACTGAAATGAGGAACATCTTTTGAGATAGTCCTAGCTGAAAAAAAGTATGTCCAATATAGATTTAGGAAGCCCTCTTCTCTCCCAGTTGTGATATATGGTAGGTTAGGAATTTCCCATTTCTGATTTTCTCATTTTCTCATTTATGCATTCCTTTGGGTATACAGGAAGTGTGTCCTCGAATTTCTCTCTATGACAGAGTATGATAATGAGGAGACATGCTCTCATTGCCAAAGGAATGGTGCTTAGTGAATAGTACATGCAGAAGCACTGTAAACAGGAGAACCAAACAAACTATTTTCCTTTATTGTACTCTTTGGGATCCTTACAGTGAGAATATTTATGAAGACTAGGGTTTTGCACCCTTAAGTAATCCAGGGCTCACAAAGTTTTGGCACCTTCCTACACACTGACTAGAAAAGGCATCTGTTTAGACAAAAATGTGTTGTAAGTTGATGCTACCCAGAGCTGAGAGTGTAAAATGCATCCGGCATCCTCTCCAGTGGTTTGTATTAGGACACTATTTACATCTCCAGGCATGGTGAACATGACTCATGATGACATGAATCGCTTGGGGGAATTTTACCACCTCTTGAGTGATCTCAACCTTTTGGTATGGGACTTCCTAAGCTGACTGTTGATGGCATTAGGGGATGTTTCCTTAGCTCGTTATTTCTTGTAGACGTATATTGGAATGTAGTTATATAATCTTTCAAATTTCCCCATCATTTACCGTAAGAAAATTCAAGAATTGATCATGTATGTGGATGGGGGTGGGTATATGGTCAGACAGTCATACTCTCTACTTTTTATTCACTGTGAAAGAGTCCTGTAGTAACTACAGTTCTCGACAAAACAAGTATAAAGTGTTCTAAAATATCAAATCACAGGAGAAAAAAATGCATGAGTGCTTTAAATATCTGAGAACATTCAAAGACAATATTTTATTTGAGTCATTATATGAATTGTTGCTGTCATTGTTAAAAGTGAATACAAAATGATAGCTATAAAATTTCAGCATAATGAATAGACAGTTCAAAAATTATAAATATGTTGGAAATATTAAAATATATAGTTGCTTTGTAAACATATCCATATCTTTTGCATAGCAAAATAATATAATGGAAATTTTTTGGCAATTTTTAATAAATTCTGAGATAATCTACTTCTTTTACTTTTCTACAAGATATTTTTACATATTTTTATTAAACATTTTTTATTATATATATATATATTTATGTTATTACACACATATACAATAAACTACCTATAGCAAGAAGAACCATCACACAATCAGAATTATATAAATGTCACATTCTTAGAGTTTTGGCTATTTGTATTTGACAGCTTTGAAAAAAGATCTTTCCTATTTTGGTGCATCTAAAACTCTGAATGTAAATCAATATCCATCACATCTCTTCATTATCAACTTAAAACATTTAACTAGACCTAAAAATATCTTAAACCCTAAACAACTAGGCTAAATTGTAAAACTAAACTATCTGATCTTCAACCCCTTAAGAGACTTGAGAAGGAATACAATTGATTACCTGAGTACACCATGAGTGCACGTTAGTAGCTTTCCAAGTGAGATAACAAAGAAAGTTTGCTACCTGACTAGTCACACAAAACTCTCTATAAGATTAGGGCATTATCTTCAGCCTTCTGGCCCAATATTTCTGACAGACATATTTGTGAGGCAAGAACCATTGAGAACTTGCTTACTCTGTCTTGGAAGAGTTTGGCCATTAACTCTGCCTACATTCAAGCTTGTCCTTTTTTAGGCAGAATTCTGTCTGTGGTAGAAACAAGGACATTTTGCCAATGGCTTGTTTGCCACATTTTTGGCCATCTCCATAAGGAGGTTCTTTTATGCTCATCATCCTATTTGAGGTAAGCTGGCTGTTGACAGGAGTTAATCTGTCTTATTGTCAGTGAATCTTTAAAATAATGAAAAATATTTTAAATGCCATATTCTGTACATCTATGAGGTTTTTGAAGACCTTGTCTAACTACTTTACCTTATCTTTCTATAGAACCATATCTGTCTGCTGTACGTAAGATGTATATTCTTGTGATAAAAATAGACTAGTAATTGATATGACCATGACTTGATCAACTAACAATTAACTTGTATATCTTATTTATCCTAAACAGCCTGCAATAGTACTTTCAAAGTATTGGAAGTAAACCTTGCATTATAATTGAGCTATATGGGCTCAACACCTCCTATTAAAGTAGAAATATATATAATCTGTGTGAAGAATACTCTTACATTTGAATTCTATACCATTGCATCTAAAATTAAACTTATTTTGCATCTATATACAAAACTCTGTACCAGTGAATTAAAAATAACCTTGTGAATGACAATTGAGTCATTAAGTTGAGGAGTAGATTCACTAATCCACTTTTTGTTCTACCTTTCCTATATATTTCTATATTCCTCCTTCTTTCTTTTCAACTCCTATCTTCAAACCTAAGAATGTAGAATAAAGGAAAAGAGAGACATCCTAGAGTCCAAACTTGTTTTCTCTCTAAATAAGATCAAAAAAATTTATAACTAATCCCATTGAAAATAACCATCTATAGCCCCAGAAAGCAACCAAAAACCTACCCGACCCAACTTAAAGGAAATGGGGAGTTGTTCTCTGAAGTTTTTTCCAGTTGATTTGGCATGAATAATATCTTTTTAGGGGACCAAATAAAATTGGGGAAATGGTTAAGCAAGCTAGCAATAGCATTTGTGGTCCAGTTTCTAAATGTTGAGAAATTCCAGGCTGAATTAGAGTCCTGTATGAGACATTCTAAAATGCTGGACCTATTGGGATTAGAAGCTTTCTTCGAAAATGTCTTGGGATTTGTCTTGTTCTGGTGAGGAACAGCAACTGAAGCACTTGGTGCTGAGAATCAGCAGCACTGGTGTTTTGTAGACCTCAGTTTGGTCTTTAGGTTTCTGTGCAGTCCTGGTTGTCCTGCTAATCAGACACAGTGTGTGATCAGCACCGCCATCTTGGATCCTTTCTATACAAGATACTTTTAAAGCCTGAATTACCAGCAACAAACCTTCCTCTAGTGTCATACCCAGAGTGGCTGATTTAAGGTCAGGTCTATATCTACCAATACCATTATAGAACACTATAGTTTCATTTTTGTCTTTGCCCATTCTAACACTCTTCTTTAATTTTTTATATAATACCATCAATTCAAATACCTTTGTATCATGACAAAATGATATTTTTAAAAATGAGTAATTTCTATTTGTTTTAGTTATATCAGATCTTGATCTGTTTCTAGCTTGTGTTTGTTTCTTGGACAATGATACAAAGAAGTTTTCTTTTGGGGGGGGGGGAGGTCGTTGATACAGGCTTTTTCTGTATAGCCCCAGTTGTCATGCAGCTAGCTCTACAGACCAGGCTGGCCTTGAACTCACAGAGGCCTGCCTGCCTTTGTCTCCCAACTGATTTAAGGTGGGGGCTATCACCTCCCTGCCAAAGGAGTTATCTTTTTTATAGATAAGAAGAAATAACTAAAAAAAAAAAAAAAAAAAAGCTGTCTTCCTCATAAGGATTTATAGCCCAAACTACAAGCCCATGTTTTCAAATAATTCTAAAATAGAATTTGAATGGTTATTTTTTCCAACTGTAAAAGAAATAGCACAATTTCATCACTGCATTCAGAAGCATTTCATTAAATCCAAGTTCATTTATCTGCTCAGACTTTCAGCTGAAGTTTGCAGAGCAAACTCAAGCTCTTTTTTGGAGAATTGATAAATGGTGTACTGTGCTATTCACCAAGCTCAATCCAACTCCATCTGAAATATTTTTTTAGTAAATGAAATCAAAAACAAAGTAAGGATACAGCATGTATTTGGCCAGAGAACAAGTAAATTTTATATAATAAATGAATCGTAATTCTTATACTTTGTATGTCAATCAAGATTTATCAGAGTAAATAAACTTTTCTGTTTATGGAGTAAGCCTTAAAATGATTTAAATTGATTTCTTAATCAATGATTTTTCTAGAATGTTTAATACTTGTAATATAATATAAGGAAAAATAATCACCATGGTTTTGACTTGTTGAAATGGCATAATGCCAATTTTGCTTTTTCTTATAAATGTATAGTGTCCTGTCCAAAGCAAATATTCAAGACAGTGTAGTTGAGGAAATTTCTAGAGAATGTGTTTTGAAACTGAGTATCTAATTTAGTGAATGTGAGCTGAGTTTCTGAAATATCAAAACATAATAATTATTTTCAATTTGTAGTAAACTAAACCTGCCATTTTGTAAATATATAAGAAAGTACTTGTAGTGATGTGATTCTTAGCTCAACTTTTTATTTTGGATGCATTTGCCAGTAATCCAGCTATACAAGAAACTGATGTTTAAATTTGATCAAATTAACTTGCAGGTATTGTTCCTGATCAAGAAAGACTTTAAAAATATGTAGTGTTGATCACATATAATCTTCCTGATTGATTCCCCCAAAACTTCCTACTGACAGTTCTGCTCCTTTTTCTATTTATAGAACAATAGTGACATAGCAATCATTCACAATTTAATTTCAAGCAGCTGACATATTTATCAACACAGATATCCTAAAATGCATTAATTGACATTAGAGAATTTTGTGGTTAAGATAGAAATGTCAGTTTTTAGTCACTCTAATAAAATGCAAATATTGTCATGACACCACTAAGGCAGAGTTAAATGACAAATGACAAAGTTTTACTTGTTTTAGGCGAAGCTGTACATACCTTCCTGGTCCAGATGAGTCATTTATCGAAGCCTGTCTTCTCCCGGTTCTTTTAACCGTGTATTCAATTATCCTGCCTTTTAGAGGTAGAATGGGCTATACATTTATAATAATTAATTTGCGCCATCATAGGAAAAAAGAAAACTTTGCATGTACTGTGATTAGGTCTTTTTTTTTTTTTTTTTTAATTACTAAGAATACAAACGGAGGATCTTTGTCTATTGTATATCTATTTTGGCACAAATGTAGAAAACGTGTTGCTAAATAGGTGACAGGAAATTAGGAAGCATCTACATTATCAATGGAATTTTCGTTCAGGCAATATGTGACAGTTACTGTTTAATAATGAGATCTCTGGGGAAAGAGAAAAATCTAGATGTATAATATTAGCACATCTTCATTTTCCAATGCTCACAGTATGTATGATTTTTGCATTAAAGATAAAATATCTAACAATTTCCAAATTTCCAGAAAATTGACCTCTTCCCTGTGAAGGAATTAAGCCAAGTACCAGGACTAGAAGAGATGTTCCTGTCAAGGACAGTCATGAGTGGTGTTCGTGGTGCCATATTGAAGCCACTTATGCATCTTGTTATTAAACAAAATATTTCTAGTGTTGAACACTCTATCAGAAATATCTATTTCATTTATTAGAATGTTTTAAAATTATACCTGGCATCGTAGTTTAGATGGGCTAGGATGAGCGCACTGGCCAAATGATGTCTGGTAATGACTGTTGTTCAATACCTGTCTTTTGGATTATTATGTTAATCAAGTATAAGCATGCATAATATAAATTTTATATTTTACCCCATTAACAAGTATCTTTAAGTGGTGTTGATTAAAGAAACACACTTAAATTGTTTCATCTGCTACTGAGCTTGTCGTCCTAGGTGCATGATTTTTAATAGTTTCCACATCCTACATTGTTTGTCATGAAGGCATATTTATTCTAATCCTATTATCTATATTTTAATCTTTTTATGACCTATAAAATCTTAGGATTAATAATAATCCTTGAAATCAGAGTTCAGACTCTATAATTATTCTATTGTAAATATTTGGGATGATTATCTGTTTTCCTCTAGAAACATAATTGTTGTGACAAGATGTAAATAGACCTACTTAATTTGAAAATTTTAATATCTTAAAGTCTTAGTGTGAAATCAAGTGTAGTAGTAAATTTGATTCCAGATCCCCTGAGAAAATGAAATTATCATTTCTTTTATTTACATCTAAGTATGTTGGAAGGAAAATGATCTGTGATAAAATTCTATACAAAAAAATATAAGTTTCAATTAATGATACATATTGATATGACAAATATCTACAGCATAATATATAGCACAGTTTGCACATGTACACACATTTCTTGCATGTATACATATTACAGTTAGACACATTAGTAAATACAAATCCAATTCTATTTCTAATTCAAAACTCTAGTGATTATTTTATAAACTTGTATCCAATGCAGATGCCGAATAGCCTAAGGAGGAAACAGTCTCACTGTAGTGTTTACGTATTGCTGTCATCTGCTTATGAATCCGTTAGGTTATGGATTAAATAGTATTTCTTTCTCATTCCACAATGGAATTATTTACGAAGAAAATTAATTAGAACCTTATTTTTTTCTAATATTTAAAATCAGACATAGCTTAGCATTACCCTATTGTCTTAATTTTAAACCCTATTTTATCATTTGTTTAATTTTGTATTTTAGAAATCTTAAACCATTCATAGTTGTCATTTATCTTCTCTCCCAATCCTCTAGCTCCTGAAGAGACCCTCACTTTCTCTCAATTTTGTTTGTATTAATCTTAAAAGAAAAAAAATGTGGTTAATTGATTGATTGGCTTTGGCCAAACTGTGATTTTACAAGGCTGTTCTAACAATAATGTTGGCTATTTCACCTAATGTTTATTGAATTCATCCTCAAGTTAAAATGATACTGGTTCACCACAACTCTTACATCTAAATTATTTCACCCTTTTGTTGGATTTATCTTGTGCTTCAGAAATTATAGGGGTTAGAGATAGAATTTGTTTCCATTAATCTACCGTATGCAGAAAATAAGCCATAAAATAATTGAAAAATATAGGATTTGATTTAGGAGAAGTTATGAAAGATAAGGCTTGTTGATAGATATGAAGATGACAATAGCAGGCTGTTAAAGTTAAAAGACTCATGGAATCTCCTTTTATTTTGCGTATATACCGTCTATGGAAAATATTTGCCAAATGAAAGGTGTGTGTGTGTGTGTGTGTGTGTGTGTGTGTGTGTGTGTGTGTGTGTGTGTTATCTCTAATGAGAAAATTCCCAAGGCTTTTTTTTAGTGCTCCTATGAGCAAAGTCAATAGTTGATAATGAGTGATATGGGTGTACTTTTACCTGTAAAATGTAAAGCTAGTCTCCAAAGCATTCCCTTTAATGTAAGCATAAAGCAGTAGCAAATTTCTCTGATGGATTTTATTATTTCAGAGTACAAGCATACTCTGTCAAATCTAAGTAAAAATACAGTCTAAAAATGATGCCACCTTCTTACATATTTTTCTCATTATACATATTTCAAATCAATTGCTTAAATTATTTTTAAGTTATTTAGCAATTGCTTGGCCAGCAGTTGAGTCTGAGGGTCCAGCAATGAAATCTTTGGGGAGAAGAGAAGCCATTGTTTCCCCAGTGCTAGAGCTCAGAATAAACAACCAGTCTCAGATGTCCTTCAGTAAAGTAGATAGTGCTGGCTGCTTTATTTCATGTGAAACAGGGACTTATAAACCATGGGGGAGGGACTTTGAGGATGAATGTATCTCACTGGCCTGGACTTAGGACACTAGCAATGCTCTCATTGCATAGGGAAAGCTAACAGGTGATAAGCTCATGTGACCAACACCTACAGCCAGCTAGGATTTGTGTCCTATCTCATGCTCCTGGCAAAGGCACAGAAACAGAAGAGAGCTTTGCACCTCATGTTGCATTGTCAGAATGAGATTTTAAATGTCAAGCTTGAGATTTCCGGGATTTGAACATCTCAGCAGTTCCATGCCAGTTCCTCTGGAGGCATGGTCCATGAACACCGCATAATAGGTTGGCTGTTCTAGCCCAACATAGTAATTAAAATTATGATAGTTTCCAGTTTAATAGATGAAATAATTCTGTCACCAAAAAATGAATGAGTACAGTTCTGTGTGTCATCCATCATGAATTAGAAGTCATCAACAACCCTAGGAATTCAGTTGACTTTAGCAACATTTCCTTCTATATGTAAGATTCTGTGCTAGATTCCAGGAATATAGGGATACATTGTTTTTAACTATGCCTTTAACTATTTACATAACTCAGAATATTCAAGACAGTATATAAAAAATTTATGGAAACACAGACAGTTTGATACATGCACTTGGCAACAGTGCAAAGGTTTCGTCTTAGTCACCTTGAATTCATAGTAGAAATCTGAAACCTATTTAAGAATGGGGTGTATTGCTAAATAAACAAAATGATATAAAGAGAAGAATTAGTTTCATTAGGGCAAATAAATAGGGTTTTTTTTTTTTCAGTTAAAAAAATGGCATTTAAGAACCTGGAGAGCAGGTTGTAATTTACTAATACAAGACAATAGCATGAATGAGCCTTGACTGTGGGGCAAGATGAGTGAAAGCACCGGAGCATTTAGAGGCTGGGGCAGGAACAGTGAGAACATCCTACGGGGGTGTGTCTGCTGTAAGACTTCCACATAGTAATCAGCAAGCATTATTTCTTACTTTGAATGGAGATTTAACTATTAAAGTTGTTGAGCTAGAAGCAAGAAGATTGGAACCATACTTTTCTTTTAAAATTCCCATCTTATTGGGTGACTGGAGCCCACAAAAATATTTACTGGGTGATTTCTTTTTAACACTAAACATATCATTGAGGATCTAGATTTGACCAATGAAAGAAAAGACCAGGTGGAGTTAATTAATGGTACATCGAGTAATTAGACTTCCAGAATACATTTTAGTGCAAAACTTACCAAACTGAAAAAGATCATCAAATTCCGAAAATAAGAACAATTTCCTTCGTGTCATTGATGGGAACAGGAAATCTTTTTTAATTTTTATTTCAGTTTCTGTTGTCTAAAGCATATTTGAAAATGAAACATCTGTGATACAGAAATATCTTCAATAGGAAGCATCTGTGGGACTGAAATATCTTCAATCCTTTTTTTTTTTTTTTTTTTTGTAGGTTTTGGGAAGGCTTCCCTTGGGCATATGCCCCAGATATGCTGCTTTATATTTTAGTGATAATTGCAAAGACTGTGATTTCTTACCAGATTCTCCAAAGAAATACTAGTTCTTAGAGAATTAACAAGAAAAATAGATGAAATTTAAGTGTGAATTGATTTTTGTCCAAACTCCTGTTATAAGTGTAAATAAGCAAAAAGATGTAATTATTTGTTCACATTTAATAACTATTTTGGTGGAATTTCAAAATATTTAAGCTAAAGAAGATCTTCTGTAAAATTCACAGATAAACTTCCTGGAGTATATTGAAGTACTTCTCAGAGTCAGTGTCTTAAATATAGTTTTAGCATTTCTAGACCCTGGTAATATAGACAAGTATTTTTGACATAGATATATGGATTCTTCATGTCCTAATATTTATTTTGAATATTTAACTTTATTTTTAAAATATTTTCTATCATCGTCAACCTGGAAAATACGATTAAAAATATATACACAGTTATCTGTTATTTTTATCTATGTGTCCATAACACACATGCAGAGATCAAAGGACAAATTCACAAGAGTTGATTCTCTCTTTGGACCTCACCATTGGATCTGATCAATCAATGCACTTTGGTAGGTTTGTGTTGTATCTTTATCTGCTAAGCATCTTGTCAGGGATAACTCAGCAATAAATTTTAATGAGAACCTATAATGAAAAAGTCGGTGTACATTAAATACAAGTCCAACATTTATACAGGTTTATCCTGAAAAACTATAAATTTACATTTTAAGATGTAATCTATCCTCATACCTTGCATTTGCAAGTTGTTATAAAAACATTGCATCTAGTTATGACCTCAGTAATCGACAATATTTATATTAGAAAGCATGCACTGCTCAGCTAAGTTAGGCATGATACAGTGATGAGTTGTCTGGAGAAATGATCTGCTTGCGTCTTAATTATTTTATGCTTGCCCATGTATGTGTCTGCCATGTCTGTGTACTTATTGCATATCCTTATACACCAAAGATGCCTATAATCCAAACATTTGCAGGACATTTGTCTGAATATTGCAACACAGAACTGCTGCCTCAGATTTTTGGTTTCTTTTATCCAGGACCTCACTATCTAATTCAGGTTGATTTTAAGCTCTCTTTCTTCCTGAATAGTAGGATTACAGATATGAGCAAACATATCTAGATTCATACAAACTCTGGTCCACGTTTTATTAAAACCACTGTAAAATTGTAAACTTAATTGCACATCATTCTAATTACAAAGATTATGAAGTGAAGAATCAACTTAGATATCTTCTGAACGCTGAAAAAAAAATCAATATGCCTGGGCCGTAACACTGACAGCTTGATGCTGCTCGTAACTTGTAAAATCATGGGCTCAGGATAAGTCCTAACACCTTTGACTTATTGACCTCTGAGAATACTTTTATTATAAAAAGTTTTGGAATGGTAGAAAAAATTTTCAGAAGCTAGACCACATAAAAACTGAACTTCAACATTGTGTATCTGTGGCTGACATGTGCAAAAATACCATGATTACAGCAGTCTCAGTGATATGAAGCAAATAATAAATAAAGATATTCTGTAGCTTCATGTTATTGAACTGTACTTATTCATCCGATTTTTAAAATGTCAGGTCTCCTTGAACAATGCACTACTAGTTAGAAACGTGGCCATTTTAAAGGCTATATTAGCATTTTGAACATTTTGAGGTTGGAAAATGACTATCTACTTTCTTATTCACTTATGACTTTCCATTCGTCCATTATAGATGTTTCACGACATGTCTTTTTTTTTCTGCCTTTTCATTAATATGCTAAAATAGAATTCAACAAAGGAATATCTGATGAACAGAAATTTTAATGCATTAAGTTGGGCAGAGCCAAGAGAAGGATTGATAAGAAGATGCATGGTTTATATGAGGAGGGTGATTGAGTTTATAATCAATGTAGGGGACAGTGCAAAAGATAGACTAGCAAGCTCAGAGAAAATTGTTTTGCATGAGGAGGAAGAAGAATGAAAAACAGTTTCTGGCTTTCTTTTTTTTTTAATTTTTTATTATTAATTTATTCTTGTTACATCTCAATGGTTATCCCATCCCTTGTATCCTCCCATTCTTCCCTCCTTCCCCTTTTCCCCTTATTCCCCTCCCCAATGACTGTTCCTGAGGGTTTCAAAGTTCTTCAAGGGCTCCAAAAGTTCAGGAGACCTTTGACTGACTGGCCAGAGGTCAGAGGGTAGTGCTGGAGTAGGATTAACTATTCAGAACACTGAGATTATTGTGTGGAATATGTTAGGCACATGGCACAGACGAAGATACGTCTTGGAAGCATCCTGTACTCACAAATGCCTATCCAGTTTTCAAAGTCATCAGATTGATTTATGGGTCAATGCTACCTGCATCAGAATCCACAGATTTTTAGGAGTCTAAGGGGGAGGTTTGTTCTTGTCCTAGTACAGTTAAGCTAACTAAAAGTCTTCACAACTTCCTCAGGAAGTCTCATTAAGCCATACCTCTGGTATGGAACTTTTGTCAACAGGCATTGCAGTCAGATCTTTCTTTAGATAAGAAGCTATACATGTTGGCAAAGAATCTGCCATGCAATTTTGCAAGCTGATGGTCCACCTGAAGAATTCTGTCACCTATGTACTTAATATATCAGAAGCCAAGTCCACTTTTATACAAGTGAAATGGTTCTAGGGCTCTAGAGTCCTGCATTGATGAAATCTAGAACTTTATCTAGGCCTTTTGCCTGAGGGAAAATTTCGCAAACTTTTGCTTGTATATATATATATACACACATACATAAATTTAAAACATTTGATTCTGTTACAAGCAACATTTAGAGAGACCATCAAAGAAATACTGTTTGTTTTTTTTAAAGGTCTCATTTAAAGAAAAATAGGGCCTTGGCTCCTTCAAAACTCATGCTGACAGTGAGGAATAGCAGTTTTCTCTTGCAGGTGCTGAGTGAGTGGTCTAAGAATCTGCATGCCTGGCACAAAAGAGTAACTCCAGAGAGAGGGGAGGAAATGGCCTTTGCATTAGCCCTTAGCAACCTATTACCTGCTGGCCAATTATAGTTTGTGGTTGGATTATGTGTCCCTAGTTGGTATTAAATGAGAGACATGAGACGAAGGTGAGGAACTACTTCCTACTGGTGGGAATGAGGTCATGTTTTTCAGTTGTAGCCATAGAAATATTCTAAAACTGTAAACTAGAGTGTGTTAGTTTTGCATACACACACACACACTCACGCGTACGTTCATAACCGTGTACAGAGATTTCATTTATCCACTATATATGATGTGTTGCTCATCATGCTATCATTGTGCCTAGCACAGTCACAACAAAACACACGGCACAGTGATCCTGAAAGGCTCGGTGCAGCTCTCGCAGAGTCGTAGATATTTCTGCCCAGAATGTCGCTTCTACTTATAGCAGAAGTAGAGTGACGAAAATATGACCTGGGCTTCTTTCAGCCATGTGTACAAGTCCATTTTGTCTCTGGGGCCAAAAGAGCTGTGATAGATGTATCCTTGAGGCTGAGGTGACCCACTACGAGAACACACTCTGGCATCTCCCAGCTGCCATTTAGAATGTGAGATGCAGGACGTGACCAGTCAACTGGAGCCTCTTCAGAATATTGTGGCCATGCAGCTGTCACGGAGAGACATATGTCTCCAGAGAAAAGCACTCAAACTATTTCCATCGTGGGATAAATCCGACTGCAAAGAACAAGACAATTTGACTGTGACATATTTTCCTACAGCGTGATGTTTTAATAAACATGACATGCAGAATAATAATGGAGCTGACCCCAGGACGGTCTGTGCTTGTCGACTGCCAAGCATTTTATGGAAGCAGGCTTCTCTTAGTCCACGTTTGAGACTGAGAGGGAACATTTGGATGCTGTTCATATTTAAGCTCTGGAGTTACGTGGCTCTTTCATCCACCTAGGGAAATAGAGGACATTTGATGAACTTCAATGGAACATCTGGGAAAGAGAGGTTTTCACTGTTTGGAATTAATATTTTAAACTCTGAAAACAATCTCATATGTATGGATGTTTGGCCTGCATGTACCACATGTATACAGTTTCCCTGGAGGTCAGAAGAGGGTGTTGGATACCTTGAGATTATGGTTACAGACTATAGGGAGCCACCATGTGGGAGCTGGGGAAGAGCAGCCTGTGCTTTTAACTGCTGAGACATCTCTCCAGTCCCCACCATTTACATTTAATAGAAAGATTTTGTATTTGTTTCCCTATGTTGAACTTATTACTGTCAATGTTATTTATTTATCTTTGTTTATTCCTCTCTCTCTCTCTCTCTCTCTCTCTCTCCCTCCGTCTCCCACCCCTACCCCTCCCTCTCCCTCTCTCCCTCTCTCTTTCTCTTCTCTTCTCCTCTTCTCTTCTTCTTCTTCTTCTTCTTCTTCTTCTTCTTCTTCTTTCTCTCTCTCTCTCTCTCTCTCTCTCTCTCTCTCTCTCTCTCTCTCTCTCTGTTGGTCACCTCCTACTTGGCAGGGGCTTCTCTTACATGTAGCTTCTGAGTGACACTCCATTGAGGAAAATTGATTTTCCTTTGTGAGCTGTTATCAATTTGAGAACCCTTCTTTCTTAGTGGTGGGGATTTATGTCCACCTGCCTTCCTTCTCAGTGCTGGGACCTATTTGGGTTGGACCTGTGCAGGTCCTGTCTATGTTGCCACAGTCTATGTGAGCTCAGAATTTGCAACAGTTATGTATTTTATTTTTAATAATTTCATTAGTAAAAAGAAACATGTCTTGTATGTTGTTCCATACTTGTCTCAGACATCTTGATGTCCCTGATTGTTTAATTGACTTAGCAGCATATTCAGCTTTGCCATAAACAATTGTTCAGTGACAAGTGCTTATATTTCGCATGTATACAAATTTAGAAATTGTGTGTCTAAAATAGATAAAAACTGAAACTTAATACCGCATTTCCTTATTGCACTGTGCCCAACTTGGCTTGAGCAAGCATCACATCACCCAAAAGACTTATCCATCAACCCTAGAAGATCATGAGGAATACTTTATGTTAAACAGATTTAAGAAATATGCAATATTTTCTCTTTATATGCCAGCTTTTTTTTTTTTTTTTTTTTTTTTTTGATGAGTCAACTAGACATTGAAGCTTACATAGAGCTCTTGTTTGTAGACCAGTAAGGTTTTCCCACAGTAGTATGTATAATCAGTTCTTAAATGAATATCAGAGTCAAAAATGAGGAAGATTGGCTAAGGCTCACCACAACCAAGGCTGCCAGAACGTCAAACAATGTTGCAATGTGGTTCCACATTCTTTAGTTTATATTAGTATATGCACAAGTTTTCTATTTTTCTAGACCCATAAAAACTCCAGATTTGTTTTTCTATACAGAGAATGTCCTCCAGATATATGATAGCTTCTCTGAAAATGCAAGTAGGATGGATGACATGGTAAAAAAGTAGTAATAGAATGCTATGGGATCACCTGTGTGTCTTTTTGTTTGTGGGGCTATGACAGGGTTGAGTCCAGGTTCTTAGGCATACTAATCATGATCTCCACTTCAACACTACATCCCCAGGGCCCAGTTCTCTTGTGATTATAGTCACATTAAGAAACACTTTTCATGTGTTTTCCAATTTATTTCACTAAGAAATTGTTTATCAATGGCCTTTTATATCTTAGAGTCTGTATTTCTATATAGCTTAAACATATTTTTAAGCTGAGTTCTTTAGTTTGCTCTAATCCACAGTTGTTATAACAAAACTGGAAAACTCTTGTTAAATGATTACATTTATTTCTTCAGGATTCCCCACCTGTATATAATACCTTTCATTATTCTTCATACCTTCCTCCTTCTACTCTTTCCTATCCCATCCTTATCATTCCTGAAAGTGTCCTTTCTGGTGTTATTATTAGTTGTATTTATATTATGGCCAACTGAGTTTAACCAGAACCAAACCTGTGTTACCCATTCATGATTGAAACAGTCTGGCTAATTCTTGGAGTTCCCACAAATTTTAAGGATTTTCAATAGTGTTGAATTTAGTGTGTCATTTCTTTAAGTGGATGGATATTACAATAACACAGAGAAATTTCAGAGGTATCCATTGCATAACAGTGCTAAAGCTTCAATGAGTGGTTTATTAATATCTCAAAATTTTTTGTTTTCATATTTAAGAGGCCATCAATACCGTTCTCTAAGTCCTTCTACAACCTAGATTCATCTACTGCTTTCTGTATGTTATACATATTTTACACATTGTGGGATTCTATACAAAGAATTTGAGACAAAATATAAAACAATATTCCATGAATCTACTCACAGAGAGAAAGATGGTCAAAAACATTGCACACATTCTTTGTGAAGTAGCACTCCCTATCGCCTGTAACAGTGATCATCAAACAAAGGATTAGAGATGCTTTATCATGGAAATATTCCTCCTGAGTAATCACAACAAAAGCCATTTCCACCTCATTGTCTTTGTGAATAGAGCTTTGTTTCACCCTTTTCAAATTCTATTGTTATGAAATCTGAGCTGATTTTCTCCATCAGCTTATATTCTTATTCAAAGTGTCTGTTGAATAGAAGTACTTGACTCTCATTGCTGAATTTTACTATATCTGTATAGCTAAAAGAAATCAAATTGCATGAAGATTGTGGTTCTCTTTACTTTAAATGCCATGAATGTGATGATTGATATACTAAGTTGAGCGTGATAGATATCTCATGATTGTTTTGCCAGCTTTTTAAAAAATTTCCCAAATCCCCAAAAAAGCAAACATTGGAATCCTTTTTTGTTTGCTCATTAGTCTTGCTTTGTTTTTCCAGATGATTTTCAAGATCTAGTTGTATAGTAGAGACAAGAACCCATGAAATATTCTCAGCAAAAAACGGGAGCTAAACTCAGTTCAAACTCATAGCTCTGTGCCCTGTGTGTGCATGCTTGGTAACGTGGCTAAACCTTTCGAACGCAGGTGTAGCAACATGGTGGAGTGAGTTTAACTTGTCTGACCTACTGTTTCTTCTGTAGGATTCCATTCCTTCCACTTTCCTGAAGTAAGATAGTTTACCCCCAGTTATAGTCAGGAATCTGAAACACAATAATAAATACTGTGAGGGTTGACATAGGGTGATTTTCACTGCAACAAGGTTGCTAAAGTTGAGTATAAAGCAGATCTGTCATGGCAGGAATGGGGAGACAGGAAGAGAACAAGTTCCAGGCTAGTCAGGGATGCATTGTGAGACCCCATTAAAAATGTAAAATAAAACGAAAGCTTCCTGACATCCTGCATCCTTCATGTTTCAGCCGCAGGTGCTTCAGTTGCTGTTACCCATCAGAACAGAAGAGATTCACAGAAAGCTGATCGCAATTGGTCCAGCAATTCAGACTGTCCCACATAGGACTCCTATTAGACATGGAAATTCTCAACATTTAGAAACTAGACCACAAATGCTATCCCTGGCTTGTTTAACCAATTTCCTCAGTTTTATATGGACCCCAGCAAAGGGGTCCATATTATTCGTCCCAAATCAGACTAAAGAAACCTTAAGAGAACAATGCCCCATTTCACCAAAGGGGAGTTAAGTAGGTTTCTGTTTGCTTTCTTGGGCTAAGATGCTAATTTTCAGCAGGAGTTGGTTACAAGTTATTATTGGTCTTATACAGAGAAAAAAACTAGGTTGGACTCAGGAATATCTTTCTTTTATCTTTCTTTCATAGGTAAGGAGATAGGAGCTGAAAAGAAAGCAAAGGGGATATAGAAATATATAGGGGTTATAAAACAAAAAGTAGATTATTGAATCCACTCTTCAACTTAAGACCTTAGGTTTTACTCACAAATAACCTTATTTTAAATACATTGGTATAGAATTTTGTATATTGATGCAAAATAAGTGTTATGTCAATACATTGGTATAATATTCAAATTTAAGATTATTCTTCACACACACACACACACACACACACACACACACACACTGTATATATATACACACACATTTCTACTCTAATATGAGGTATTGTACCCATCCAACTCAATTATAATACAAGGTTTACTTCCAATACCTTGAAAGTGGTATTGCAGGCTATTTAGGATAATTAAGTAATACAAGCTAATTATTAGTTGATCAAATCATGGCCATGTCAAATACTAGTCTATTTTTATCACAAGAATATATATCCTAGGTCTAACAGATAGATATGATTCTATAGATGTATAAGGCAAAAATTAGTTAGATAAGATCTTCAAAAGCCTCAGAGACCTATAGAATATAGCATTTAAAGATGTTTTTATTATTCTAAAGATTCTTTGACAACAAGACAAGTTAACTCCTGGCAACACCCAGCCTACCTCAAAGAGGATGATGAGCATCCAAGACGGCTTACTAAGATGGCTTCAAATGTGGCAAACAAGCCACATGCCAAAATGTCCTCATTTCTACCACAGACAGAATTCTGCCTAAAAAGGGGCAAGCTTAGATGCAGGCAGAATCAATGGTCAAACTCTGCAAAGACAGGGCAAGCAAATTCTCAGTAGTTCCTGCCTCGCAAATATGTCTGTCAGATATTGGGGGCAGAAGGCTGAAGATGATGTTCCAATGTTATAGAGAGTTTTGGGTGACTGTTCAGGCAGTAAATTGTCTCTGCCATTTTTTTTTTTTTTTTTTTTTTTTTTTTTTTTTCATTTTGGAAGCTGCTAACCTGAACTTCTGCTTCATTCAGGTAACTAAGTTTTATTCCTTCCCAAATCTCTGATGGGGTTGAAGACCACATAGTTTAGTGTTATAATTAAGCTTAGTTGTTTAGGGGTTAAAACATTTTTAGTTCTAGATAGATGTTTTAAGTTATTAGAGATGAGATATGATAGATAGAGATTTTCATTCAGAATTGTAGACTTACCAAGATAAGAAAGAAGTTTTCTTCAAGGCTGCCAAAAAAAAAAAAAAAAAAAAGCCAAAATACTATGAATGTAACATTTACATTTATATAATTTCTGATTGTTTCATGGTTCTTCCTGGAGCATGTAGTTTATTTATGTGTAATAATATAAATGTATATGTTAAAATAGAAATAAAATAAGCTACAAACAATAACAAAAACAAAAAAACTTCCAAACTATTTGAGAAAATGGAAAATTTTTCTTTCTCCACTTACTTTCTTAACATTTCTCTTCCCCACTTCCCTTCTTGTTACTAAGTGTTTCTATGTAGTACAGGCTGGCCTTGAACTTAAGCACCTCTTACCTCCACATCCCAAGCTGGGGTACCAGATATGGGCTACCACACTCAACTTCATTCTTGCTTTTGAAATATTTGGTTCTTAACTGTCACTTTGAAAAACAACTCATAGAGCTATGGATACAATTTATAGACAGGAACAAAGATGAGTGATTGACAGTTACACAACCTCCATTATAAAATCTTACTGTTCTCTATTTTTGGGTTTATATTTTCCTCCCAGGTAGTTCTTCAGTGCTGCGAACTATTTTCTAACTATGATAAAGTACTGTGTTTGATACAGAAACTTCAGGAATTGACCAGTCAGTGCTACATTTTATTACAATACCTTTGTTTCTGAATTTATTTTACTCCTACATTTAAAGTATAAAATCAGATGGCTTTCATTTATTGATAAGATTACTGAACCATTGTCATAACCAGTTTTAGTCTGTTTTCATTATCCAAAAGAAAGTCTTCGTGTAACATCAGCTATTCCCAGAAATGATCTTTGCCTTCAACTCCAGTTCTTGGCCATCTGTAATTGAAGAATCGATAGTACCTTGCACATTTCATATAAATGAAATTATATATCGAGTTTTGTTGTTGTTGTTGTATCTTTCTCCTTTTACTTACCGTACTTTTTAAAGATTGACATTTCATGTTAAATGGCAAATAACATTCTCTTGTGGTATATGATATATTTATTCTGTTCATGAAAATGTGAATTACTTCTTTGGGGGGGGGTCATGAAAAGTAAAATTATTATATGGACATACATTTCTTTCAATTCTGGGGGTCTTCGGAGAGAAAATTAAAAATAATAGTGTTTTAAGTTTATTTTCTTCAGTTTTTTAATGGATAAGAAAAATTCAAACATATTTAAGCTGACATCTGAATCTAGCAAGGGACAGATGGGTGGTCATATGGAACTGAAGAATAAACAGTCAGTAAGGGAGACACACTGTTGGTTTGTGTGGATGAAACTAGACTCTTCCAGGATGGACACGGACTCTGACGTGCCTTCTGAAGCTGGCTGCATGAGAGGCCTCGCAGGAGCCCAACCTTGCTGAGGAACAGATTTCAGTAAGCATAGATTTGGAGTGAAGTTGTCATATAGAAGAGCAACACAGTTTTAATCTTTTCAGAAGCTTCTAAACTGTTTTCTACAGCACTTGACCACTTTGTTTCTCCTGCAGTACGCATAAGGGCTACAGTGCATCTACATCATCCTCAGGACTTGAATGCTTTATTTGTGACCACTGCTAAGAAAATATCTCTTTTAGGTTTCCACCTGCACTTGTTCGTACACATCTTGGCCATTTGTGTATCTTTCTTTGAAAATTATGTGTAGATCTTATTATTTGTAAATTTATGTTATGTTTTGTTATTGAGTCATAGATATTATTTAATTATTTTAGATAAATTTTCATCCCCAGATATGTGATTCAGCTTTCTTTTTTTTTTTTTTTTTTTTTTTTTTTTTTTTTTTTTTTTTTTTTTTTTTTTTTTTTTTTTTTTTTTTTTTTCATTTTTTTTTTTTTTTTTTTTTTTTTTTTTTTTTTTTTTTTTCTTTTTTTTTTTTTTTTTTTTTTTTTTTTTCTTTTTAGGTTTCTCAACTTATCTTTTTCTTGATGATCAGGTGCCCTTTTTTATGTCCATGGAAAACTGTATTCACCTGAGCATAGCTACACAATGACATAATAAGTATATATATACAATAAATATACACAAATAAATAGATAATAATAAAGACACAAATATACACATAAAAAATAAAAACATAAAAATTTTAAAGTTTTAGTATTTTATATCTTAAACTTTGGGCTATAAGGAATTTAATTTTTTATAAAGTGTGAATGCATTCATCTTCAGTCCTTCATCAAGATACCTCAGTCAACTGTTATGAAAAAACTTATGAGAGTAAGTCAAGTAAATAGTTTGACATAGAAGTGCCGGACTTTATAATACTATTTTCACTTTGTGGTTTTCCATAGCAAAAAACAGCATATGCTATGATGAAATTATATTTTCAGCTACAATTCTTATTGTTTCCTTTTTTCACAGGAACATTGTTTTGTAAATTCTATATAGCAATGGTTGACTATTCATGAGACATTTTATAGATGTGGCTTGTACATTAAATGACTGCTCCTGAAAAAACAAAAAAAGCTAATGTAAACTAATATTGATTCCATGATATTGGCATCTCAGCAATAAAGATTTGCAGGTGACATAAAAAGTACATTAATTAACATATAATATAAAAAAAAGTATTGTATGCTGTCTTGTTGCCTGGCACATTTTTTTTTTTTTTTTTTTTTTTTTTTTTTTTTTTTTTTTTCGAGACAGGGTTTCTCTGTGTAGCCTTGGCCATCTTGGACTCACTTTGTAGACCAGGCTGGCCTCGAACTCACAACGATCCGCCTGCCTCTGCCTCCCGAGTGCTGGGATTAAAGGCGTGCGCCACCACGCCCGGCTGCCTGGCAAATTTCAGTGCCAAAATACTGTTAGATGATTCCCTTCATCTTGTGGAATACAGTGTTCCACATTCCCAAGTACTTACATATCTTTTTTTTTTTTCTGTTTTTTTGTTTTGTTTTGTTTTATTATTTCTTAAATCACTTCTTTTTCTTCTTCTTTTTTTAATGTTTTTTAACACACTTTTATTGAAAATAAAATCATTCATATTACATCTCATTTTCTATCCCATCCCATGCATCCTCCCATTCCTCCCTCCCTCCCACTTTCACCCCATTCCCCTTCCCTATGACTGTGACTGAGGGGGACCTCCTCCCCCTGAATATGGTGCTAGGGTATCTCTTCTGGGTTCCGCTATCCTTCCTCCGAGTGCCATTGGGCCTCCCCAACAAAGGGACATGACCAAATATGGAGCACCAGAGATCCTGTGTTGCAGTTTTTCTTTTTTGACATTTTTTATTAATTTATTCATATTACATCTCGATTGTTAGTCCTTCCCCTGTTTCCTCCCATTCCTCCCTCCCTCCCACATCCCCCCTAGTACTTAGCTATTAAAAACAAGGAATTCCAGAAATTTGTGGACAAATGAATTGATCTAGAAATTATCATAATGAGTGAGTTCACCCAGAAGCAAAAAGAGACAAATGGTATATACTCACTTATATCAAGACACTAGTCCAAGGGATACGTCCCATGAAAAACTTTACTTACCAAGAAAGTGGGTCAGAGGAGAGGACATCCTATTGAGACTTTGGGCGAGAGTAGCATGGAAGAATGGGGAAATAGTAGGACCCACAGGGTCCTGGAAACCTACAAGAAGAACTTTATGACAGGCAGATCTGGATCCTGGGGTCCTCCTCAAACTAAGGCACCAGCCAAGGAGAATATAGGCAGTAAGCTTCGAACCCCTACCAAGACCTAGCCGATGATCATGATATTCTCCACCATTGAGTGGAGAGTGAGATCTGACTCTCACACGAACTCTGGTGCCCCTTTTCTGACCACATCCCCTGGATGGGGAGGCCTGGCGGCACTCAGAGGAAGGATACCATGAAAAGACTTGATATTCTAAGAGCATATATAGGGGGAGGAGGTCTCCCTCAATCACATATCTTTTCAATATGTATCAGATGCCAAGGCCTGTACCCCTGACATCGCCACACCATTATTCCTTCACGGCGTTTTCATGCAACGCTTTTCTCTATTTATGTGCTCATGAATAGTCGTTCATTGAGTGTTAAATTAATGCAAAGCACAGCACAGTAATCTAAGTGAGCACTTCTGTCGTCTTCTAATTCCTTATGGAAAGTGTGAAAATGCTGAAATGTGCCTACATTGATCTCCTTCAGACAGGAAAACTTTACAGAATCTGTGAACTTTTCTGGTAAGAACTGTGCGAATTTGAAAGGAATTAGGATCACTTTTGTTGTCCCCCCAGTTCCTCTTGAAATAACTTTCAGCCCAGCTCCTGACTTAGCTTCTGGTAGCCTGACTTACTGAAGAGAACTGTGCTTACTCCTTTGTAAACAGGTCGTTTGCTCTCAAAATGAAACCATCAACCTTTAAGGGTGGACTACACACTGTTTTCATAGCAAAACTGACTCTCGTGGGGAAAGCCTCTTTCTGACAGCTGGAAGTGTGATCTCAAACTAGCTTCTTAGACTAAGTGTTCATGTGAAAAAAATTTGCATGAACAGGCACTTTTCCCATTTCCCACAAACTAATCTGTTTGTTGCTAAATTTTGGGTGGCTTAACCCCACAATTCCCTTCCTCTTTCTTTATAAGATTTCATGTCCCAAGATAAGTGGTTGCATTTTACTTATGTCCTTTCAGTCTTGGGAGAAAAAATATAAGGCTTTCATGATTTTTGTTTGTCAAAAACTGATCCCTTGAATGTCGTTGACCTTAGCCTTAACCTCATTTGGCTCATTCCTTAAGGTTCAAATGATGATCCTTCTTCTGTGACCTGTATTTCCCTTTTTGTATGTCACTACTTCCTCATTCTACAGTTTCAGTGACGTCCTCCGTTTTCTCACAGATGTAAATTGCATTAAGTAAAGGGCACACAGAACTGTGGTATGATATGACATCTTTATAAATATCGCTGTAGATTCCATTTACTAGTTTCAAATTTTAAATATTATTTTCTAAATGCCAAAAATATATGTTAAGTACAATTAGAAACTGTGGGTGGGTAGATTATAGCTTTAAAAGAATTCCCCTCATCAACACCTTTCTATCTAAGACGTAATGGTCTGAGCCATCCATGTTGCTTTGAGTAAGTTTATTTTAATCCCTTTTAGAATTTTGATATATAGATAGTTCTTCTGGATATTTTTGCTTTCATTTCTCTCACTTTTTGGCAAGAGTTCACTGCATCAGTTAGGTTATTAAAATAATGCTTAAATTTTCATATATATGTACATTTACGTGTCACCCTTTTCATCACTCTCCTTCAATAACTCTTTATCAAGTTCATAGCCTCTAGCACATGTGTATGCATATGTTTTTAGTGCTGGCCATTTGGCCTTTGATAACCAAGCGTTCCCATCCCTGAGGAAGATTAATCATAGCCACTTATGCATGGGTGGAACCCTGTATCATTCCTCCAATCCACATTGGCATTCAACTGGTTTTAACATTTGGCCTTGTTTAGATACCTCTATTGTTGAGATATCATGGATGTTGCTTCATTGTCACTTATAGAAAACACACTTTTTCTTTTTTCAAAAACAGAAAACTTTCATGTCCTCTGGTTCTAATAATCTTTCTGCCTCCCCCCGCCCCCACTTCCATGATGTTAATGGAGCCTTAGACGTGAATGTTGTATTGTAGGTGGAACATATGGGGCTGGGTAACCCCTGTTCAGCTGTTCATTGCATTACCCAGTTATGGGTCTCTGTAATGGTCTCTGTATGCTTTAAAAGAAATTTCTTATACGAAAGGGGAAAGCTGCACTAACTGTGGGTATAAGAATAAGTATTTAGCCAGGCATGGTGGCACACGCCTTTAATCTCATCACTTGGGAGGCAGAAGCAGGCGGATCACTGTGAGTTCGAGACCAGCCTGGTCTACAAAGCGAGTCTAGGACAGCCAAGGTTACACAGAGAGACCCTGTCTCGAAAAAACTAAAAAAAATTAAGTATTTGGTATGTAGTTGGGAATTATACTTAAGAGACTAGCAGTAGTTAGTTCTCCATTATAAACATGATACCCATACTCTCTATCCATTTCCTTTCTTGAAGAGTAAAGAAAAAAGTTACTTTTTAGAAGTATTCATGCAACATTTATTTAATGTTGCGATTTAGTTTTCAAGTGTGTACCTTGTGTATGGAGAATATGTTGTATTACAAACATATACTGGGGCTGAAGGGGATTATTGTCCAAGGCTGATTGTACCATGCCTTCCCGGCTGAATATCCCATGAGATCAGGCTGTTAGCTTGACGTGAATAATCAGAACATTTCCACCACAGACACCGACACCATGTAAGAAAAGAGTAGCTTCTCTGATGCCCTCTTCTCTATTGAGTAGCTACTCTTAAATCTTTTACAAAACACCAGCAGGTGGCTTGTTGACTGAGCAACTCAGGCATGACGCATTTCTTCTGGAGCCATGACTTTACCCACTAGTGATAGCCTTTCCCACAATAGAATTCACCATGAGATACTGTGAACATTGTGTAGTACTTTGAATCGATGTGTACAAAATAAAGTTCCAGTAGAGTTGTTCACTAATAAAATATGAGATGCATGGTAAACACCATTTAATCTGATCTAAAATTTCTTAAAACTCCATTTATGATCAAAATAATGATGTACTTAGACCACATGAAATGCAGGATGGAGAATGTTCCGCGGGACACTTTTCTGGAGTTTTCTTGGAGGTTGGAGCTATATTGAGCATCAAGCATATGCTCACTCTTTTTCACTCCACGAGTGCCATACGCTTGTAATGAATTAAGTTTCTAAAGTTTAATGATTTTTTCTTTATTATAAGAATACCTTCTACACAAAAGGATTTCATGTTTTAGTTTCCTTATTGATAAAGAATTTGCATAGAAAGGTCACAAAAGTTTCACTGTTACATATCCTCTAGAGATTACAAATTTGTTTTAATTTGTTCTTTCAGTTTAATGGCAACTTGAAAATATTTCAAGAAGCACTACTCAACAGCACTGTGATATTATTTTCTTTCTTTCTTTTTTAGTTTTTCGAGACAGGCTTTCTCTGTCCTGGACTCTTGTAGACCAGGCTGGCCTTGAACTCACAGAGATCTACCTGCCTCTGCTCATTGTGAAATCCATACCCTATAATACAAAGTCAGTGATCCTGGTATTTGCAGTGTGGTTAAATAAATATTTGCATATTTAAACCAGAAACTCACCTTTTAGTTTGAGAGTGCTCCCTGGGAAAACTGGGCTCTATTCACTTTGGAAATAAGTACAAAAACCCCATGTATAAACCACAACGATGGTGACCTTGGCCTGATAATCCTATGGCATTTTCATTTCTCTCCATTACATTCTATTCCAAGTTGAATGGTCTAGAAAATCTGGGGGTTCCAAGCGCTCAGTATTTGAAGTTGGTATCACTGCACATGCAAAGAAAATTCTGGTTCTCCCACCTGTTTTCCGCAGAAGCTTAAAGTGCTTATTTGCCCTTCCCTATTACCTATACCCTCCTAGCCTCTTCCGGAAAGTAAAACCTGTTTATAATGTTTTTGTGAGAAACGAACTTTAGAAACTCCTATGTTGAGACTATAATTCAGTCTTTGCTCCTTTATAAACAATGGATTAATATTTTGGTTACATCTAATAAATTGTTCATGCTTTACCCCTGATTTTTTTTTTTTTTTAGCTTTGCAAATCATGTCCAGTTCTGCCCCCTAGCTTCTTCACAAAAGAAGCAGGTTTAGATTCTGTGCATTCCTGCAACACACATAAAGAGTAAGCACTAATTCCTGCCAGACAGAGCTATCCTTGTTGAGATAATGCAGGAACATTTGTGTCTTTTCTTTAAGAAATTTATTATCAACTGTACTTTTGGTGAGATTTCAAGCCATCACATAATCCTGAAAGGTCTTATTAGCTTAGCTTTATTAGTTTCAAAATAATAATAAAATTTATGTACTGCTCTATTGCATCAAAGTGCTAAAATTCTTTACTTAAATATAAATTCAAATTGTTATTCATAACCAGTCTATTTGCTGAAGGCAAACACTGAACAGTAAATTTAAACAGCATATTTTTGTTTTCTTTCTTAAGATTGTGGAAATTTGAAGCTATCAGATGATTTGATTTATTGTGTTCTTATTATTTGATGTAATTATCAGGCAAAATTAGAAAAGACTACCCAATTTAAAATAAAAATAATTTATTAATCATACTGGTTTATGATAGCATATATCAAAAAAGACAAGAGAGCTAAATGGGTAGGCTGAAGCATATCTAGAGTTTGATACAGTTTCACGGAAAAATATTTTAATATGAAGTAAAATTTCATAGACATAGCAAAGCAAAAGAAATAGGAATAAATGTTTATTTATGGTCCTCAGTGAAAGAAACATGTACAGTTAAATGAAATGATATCATCACAATTGTTTGGCCAACATGTAATTCTAAGAGATAATTTCTAACCAGAAGTTGGATTTGTATTGAAAAACAGCTTTCCTCATGATATGTTGAGTGAAATAATGTTCACTATGTGTCAAGGTGCATGCTGCAGTCATTTGCCTTTACCATCTCTTTTTACGTCTTCATAATATTAAGCTTTGTTAAATATTATTGACTGAGTTGCAAACAAATGAGCCAGCTTCTTCCTGGACTGATGGGATTGGATTTTATGATCATAAATACGGCTGTTTGTAGCATTCCAGATTTTAGTTTACTCAAAGAATGTGGGAATTTTAAAAAAGAAAAGTAATAAGCTATCCTGGTTAATAAGAACTGACATTTCATTCCTGGAGCAGTGAGACTTATGGGACCTATATATATATTTTTTCCAGTTAGAAATACCATATAAGCTATACATAACATCCTAATAAATGTTTGCATAGCAATATTAAAGAATTTTGGCTTTACATTTTAATAGTAAAGCAAAAGTGAAGAAAAAGGTGTAAGGAGTAAGGGAGGAAGTAAGTTGATTTTAGATGTATATGCTGAAATATACATATTGTTTCTAGAAAGATACTGTTAAAAATTCTCCTTTGAATATATTTCTAGAAGTTTGAGATGATGATGAAAACAATAATTTAAAGGTACATATATGAAGTACACTGCATTTTAAAAAGGCGTGTCTAAAGTAGAAGGAAACTCACACTCTTCCTCTTTTAGTTGTTTTCACATGACACCATTTTCTTTAAAGAAATGAATATTCACAGAAGTGTTGGAAACTCCCTTTCTTTTAAAAGTGATGATTATCAGGGGATTTGCATGCTTTTCAGGCTAGCAAAATTTAGCAACAAAAATGGATCTGAGCATTCTGGAGTATTTTATTCTTGTTACAAACTAATATTATGAAATAGTTTTGACTATGGAAATGCATCTTACTTACTGAAAAGGAAATCCATAGCCTTACAAATGGTCCTGGTTATAAACCAAGGTGTCACAAAACATAACAAAAGCACAGGACTATGGAAAAATAATCGGAAGGCAGTATTAACAGGTGGCATAAGTGAGACGGAGATGAAAAAGTGGCCTATGAGTTTAAAAAAAAGCAGGATATGTATATGAAATTGTCAGAGAACATGTTTTGATCAATAAAAATTTAAAATGACAAATTATATAAAGACAAAACTCTTCATTAATTTATTCTAAAATTATATTTTCTTTGTTTTATTATTGCTCTTGTGTTCATTGTGGGATTTTTTTAAATTTCAGTCATTAAAATATGGATTTATGATTGGAGTAGAAAAAGTCAGTTGACATCATTCAAGTTAGTGTTCATTTGGCTTTGCTGCGGTGTCTGAGATTGCTCATGTGTATGCTTTGGGCTGGAGGTCAATCTTGGGTGCTGCTACTAAACATAGGTAACCAGGGAGACTCTGGTCCACCTGCCTCTGCATACCTCGTCACACCTTTTACGTGACTGCCAACCATCAAAGCTGCATCACTGATGCTGGGCATTTCAGGGAGCGAAGATTCTGCTCTAAAGACATGTTTATTCCGAACTAATCTAGAACTGGATATTCTAGATTAGTACACACATGCGTTTAGCCCTCTCACTGTGTTTATGAATACAGGAACCTGTAAGAAAATAGACATCAAAGAAAGTGTATAAATAAAAAGTATGAAATTCTCTAAGTCCATAAACACAAATTTTCAGTAATCACTGAAATATTCATAATTACGTATTGTGTTTCCTGCATAGTATTATTTCTATAGAATACGATGTGCATTACTGTAAGTGTTCTTCTGTTTTACTTTTGCTTTTGTTTCTTCTAGTTACTGGCTGACCAACAAAGTTCCTATCAAAAGACCCAGCACAGGTCTCCTCATGTATACACTTGCTACCAGATTCTGTGATGAAATTCACCTGTATGGATTCTGGCCATTCCCTAAAGATTTGAATGGAAAGGCTGTCAAATATCATTACTATGATGACTTAAAATACAGATACTTTTCCAACGCAAGTCCTCACAGAATGCCATTAGAATTTAAGACTCTGAATGTGCTGCACAATCGAGGAGCTCTGAAACTCACCACAGGGAAATGCATGAAGCAATAAAGCACATTTTGAAGGATGAAAACTTGACAGGAACTTTTTCTAACGATGCTTCTGGAGATTTAGAAACAGGATCCAAAACAAGGCTGGGGGTTTCAGCATTCACCAATGACTGAACAGCTGAAATGGAAGTCGATGTGAACCCACCAGCAGCTGACGAAATACCTGCCAAGTGCTCTAATTATAAAACATCCTGACTTCAAGGGTCCTAGCAAGTGCCACTTCCACGAAGAATACAGTTTGAATGTATTATCAGTAGTGTTTACAAGATCCAACTGTGCACTTGTCATTATTCAGCAAAGCAAATCTGTTCATCGCTGTGGGGCAGCCACTGTAATGCCAAGCACACTGGAAGAGGAACCCGGGAGAACAAGTCGGCCCTTGGGAAACTAAAGCATCCTTATCAGCAGAAGTGAAGAAGAACGGAGTTCAAGCAGTGAAGTCCATGAGATGAAGCAACTTGAGTGAATGCCTTCCATCAGGACACTGAAAATGATCATGTTTGTGTTCTGCTTACGTTTTTGTTTGTCTTCTAAAATTGACTTTGGTTTGGGTATGAGGAGTGCTGGGAAATTTGTTTGAGACACAGAAATGGGAAATGCATATGGATGAGAAAAATAAGCATCAAACAGTCCTTTCTAAAGTTCTTATATTTTTTTAAAACAGCAATCACACCACATTTTGGAGTTTTATTTTATTTTGCATAAATCTAAATCTCTGGATTACATGTTAATGGTGTAGCAGGTACCCACCAAACTGTAACAGACATTAGTAGTAAACTATGTAAAGAAGTGATATTTTAAAAATGGAAAAATTAGCAGAAAAATTTCACTCGTGGTACCAAAGATTATATCACGTTCCACTACAGTAAACCATTTTCCTTTCATGAAAAGCATGTGTTATTAGCAGGAACACATCAATATGCTATTAATATCAAACTTTGCTCTAAAAAGTTAAACATTTTTAAACTTAAACATTATGTTTAATTTATACTTTTAACATATCATAATAATTTTGTGAAAACATGCTGCCCTCTAGAAGAAGAGTTGGATTGATGTAGCTGAAACATAATTTCTCATTCAATAATCTCATCTTGGTTATTCAGGTACAAAGATCAACACGCACTGCTTAATATCATTTAAAATTTCTCTACAAAATAACATGATCAATCGAGCCTTGTTTTTATAACAGATGATTAATTTAGAGCAGTTTAATAATAACATATCAGCACTGCATTTAAACTAAATTCAATTGACAAGAAGTTAGTTTTTTGGGTTTGTTTTGTTTTTAGTTAAGTACAGTTCCACTATTACTGCCTTTTTAAAGGAACAAGAAGTTATTTATCGAGTGACTTATAGTGATTAGATTCGTGACTGAATTGCCTGAGGGCCAATTTTCTGTTTCTCTTGAAAGCAGAACTGTTTTCTCACTTCTGCTTTGGCCTGCAGCAACTTAACATAACTTCTTGTTTCTTGGACAAGGCAGTCACATCATGAAAACTGTGGCTGTTTTGTTTTTCTTAAGACAGGCAATCTAAAATTCATGAAGAGCAAGGGGAAGGTAGGTATACATATACATTATATATGGATTCTTAGTCAGAAAAAGATAGTCACATAGTGCAGTTACCAATGCTTTAAAAGAATAGTTGGCGAGATTTTTTAAAAATCAACAGATTCTTAGGATAAAAAGAGCATTTTCTGAGAACGTCCATCTATCAAAAAGGAAAAAAAAGAGTGCATACGGGAGTGTCATAACTAGCATGAGTTATCGCAGTACGCTTTTATCATTAAACTCCTTATCTATTTGAAAACTTGAAGTATCAGATAAATGTTATGTGAATGTTAACTTGAAAGTGTAATTTATTGGACAAATGAAACACAATTAATGTATTCAGATTTATTTTGAACTCTATGGAGATAAGTATTCCGTGCGCCTAACATCAATCCATAGAAATCTAGAAGTCACAAGTAGATTCTTACAAGCAACTACTAACTTGGCACTTACTCAGAGTATGTACTTGAAAGCATCAGCAAACCATTTCGACAGAATTTTAAAAAGGAACAAAATGTGTTTAAATGCCACTGGGGCCACAGCAAGCACAGCTCAGCCATCCACTGTTTGATGCATTGATGTTTCTCCCTTAGACGCATTGGGCAGTGCCTTCCTCCGTCCTCGCATTGGTTCTCCACCCTCAGCTCTGTGTTCTCCAAAATGCTTGCCCAGTTAGGAAAATGTTGAGTATCAAAAGGGCTTCAGATTTGAAGGAAAACTACTTTTGTTCATCTCAGGGAACTTTCAATACAGAAGAGTGAATTCAATTGAAGGTGTTTAGTGCTCAGAGAAGAAATACTGTGTGAGACCATTTCACTCTCTAACACACATCTTTTCTTTTGCTCTCATACTTCAGTCTATATGATGGCCTTCTGACAGGGAGAAGGCAAAGCAAGAATTGAAGACTAGCAGGGATAGTGAGGAAAGAAGTTATGATTTAACACACATGGTGGCATAAAGGATCATAACAAAAATCAAATTATAAGTGTATACTTGAACTATCTGTGTTTTCATTAACATAACATGCTCACAGCTTTACTTCTTGTAGTTCCCCTTTTCATCATTTAATTATGCACCTGGAAATGTCCAGGCAGTTGACTGTAAATTATCCCAGTCCTTGAGGTAACACGGTTGCTACTGTGCTATTGTCATGAATAGACCATGGAAATATTCACATTATTATTAGTCAGCATGATCTAGACTTAGTAGTAAGTTGCTGAAAGAAAATATGAATCAGTAATAGCATTTCAGGGTTAGTTAGTCAGCCCACAGGAATAATGAGGCTACTGTGGAAGTTTTTCTCACTGGGAGAAGGTGCTGGACAGTCAAATGTCTTCATGTGTTGTGTATCATATGGCCTGTATATCAATTGTTAATGGAAATCTCTACATATATGCTACAAAAATGCTTTATTTAAGAAGTACTAAGGGTAGTGTACATACCAACAAGTTACTCAACTACTACTCAAGGAGGGGTAAGCAAAGTAATTTATTTCTAGTTGTGCCAGTTAATCATGATACATATTATGTGATATTTGGTTCACAGAGTTGTTTTCATGTGATTATTATAAGGACTATCTATAGCTGTGGAAGGGGGATGGGAAAAGTTGTGTATAGTTAGCTGTTGTCTCTACAATTTTGGAAGTTTCCCCATTAAATGTTATCAATATATCAAGGTTTTAATGAGAAAGAAAAAAAAAAAAACAAGTAAGGGTAATTATTTGAATTTGTGAAACAAACTCCAAATACAACCCATCTAGAAATAGATATTTTATTATATATGTGCTATAAATATATCTATATAGTACAAATAGACATGTGTGATGCATATATACCATGTTATATATGTGTAGCTGTGTGTACACACTGAGTCTGTAATATGTACACAACTAGATGTGTGTTATATTGATATCTTCAGGGTCTGCACTGTGAACTGCCCTGGAGATCATGACCACTTTAAAAACAGAAGTTCTTTTGAGACTTCATTTACTACTCTGCTTTAAGAAAGACCTACTTTATAGCTGAATTATATGTTCTTTCCTGGAGTAATAGTAAGAAACTAGTATGTTCAAATCTTTCCAAAAAAAATAATTAAAAAAAAATTAAAAGTAAAGAAAAAATATCTTCAAGCTGGCAGTGTATTTAAAACGCGATTTTCTGATTGTGAATCTAGGCTGTATGTTTGCCCTTTATGTAGCACCTTTTAAGAAATACTGTTTCTTTGTGTAAGGTGAAAGCACAAGTGTTTTAAATGTACATAGCAGGAGGAGTGCAAAAGAGTTTACAGATAGCTTTGCTGCATAGGATAATTGCTACTGAGTTTTCTTATACCATCTGTGGAAAGGGACGATGAAGCTTACTCTGTGGGTTCATTCTGTCCCCACTGTCTTCTGTTGTTTGTGTATAGTACTGCGCTATTCTTGCTTTACCATTCGTACAATTGTAAAATAAATTAATTTCTTTTCCAATTGTTCTCCTATCTTGGATATCTACGCCTTCGATTTCACTTCATGGATCAATACTAGGTGAGTGCTTTTGTGGAGCTTCTGTTACTGACTGAGTCTTTTCCAATTTCAGCCTCACTGACTGACAATTGGCTTAGCATTTTCTTCTAAATGTATCCATGCATATATGAGTAATTCCCAACCCAGCATGGACCTCAGGAAGTCCTCAACAGTTGGAGGCGCTGGAGTATTCTGTGTGTGCTTTTGAGTCCGGGACATTCACGACACTGGTTACTGCAAATTAGTTCTAATGAGTTCTAATTAGTTAATCTCCCACTAACTAACACAGCTGACTCATGTAGCCTCCGTGGCTAGAGTGCTGCTGACTTTTTACACACAGCATTGCCCAGGGCCGCCTGTTGACTCGTGACTGCATCTGCAAATTGCTGTCATTTGCTGTTTGCCTTCCAGAAGGCGATTTAGAAGGACTACTTACTTAAATCATTTTCCAGACCTTTCAATAACTTACAAATCTATGTTTTCAGACATAGTCTCTCTTTTCTGGAAAACACTTTAAAAGTAATTTTGTGAGCTCCCTTTTAACATTCTGCAATTTTGAATCGTTTGCTGGAGGCCATCAAGGAATTATTAGAGATGGTCCCTAAGCTTATATGTCATTGTTCTGGATTCTCTACGCTTGTGTACTTACATTTACATTTCAATATCCATAATCATGTTCATTCTATGTGTTCCTGAGGTATGGTCAGATCACGTCATGCTGCATTCAAGGCCCAATGTTGTGGAACAACTCGCAGAACCTGTGTAGCAATGGTGACTGAATCAATCAGTTCTTTAAAACATCATGCGGATTAAGGGAATGACTTTTACCCTCAAATATTAATGTGTGGATTAATTTAAAATAGATTTGAGCATCTGCATATGCTTTGCAAAGGACTAACTGGCATGGCCTCACAAAGTTCTATTGTGCTCACAGGGAAAAAAAAATAAAGCATTATAATATGGTTCAGGCTCTGAGGAACAAACAAGTTAAGCAAAAACTAAATTAATATATAAGGGATTATATTTATACTAAGCCTGACTGAATGAACGCATATTGTATCTCAGGATTCAATAGGCTAACTTGTGTTTTACCGATCTTTTATTAACAGTGCTTGAACTGTCCATACTTTAGACCAAATACTGTTCTGAATAATATATATTAACTGACTGTATTTGAATAAAGAATACAAGATCCAGGTACTGCAAATATTCAAATTTGACACACACACTATTTAAAAAACTATGAGATATCATCTTGGTAACATGACTCAAAAGTAAAAGAAGGAGGACTTGAACTAGAGGACTCTTTCTCTCTCTCCTGCATCTTGGTACTACCCACTCTAAGGGATGCTTCTCCATCACTAGCAGTGATGTCCTTTTGAAATGTGCTTAGAAAACTTACTGCAGTAGGTGGTGATCAATACAGAGACCCACAGCTGGCCAATGTGCTGAGACTAAGACACTACAGCATGTTCAGCCCTAAAGTGTCAGCTGCATCACAATCCTTCACCCAAAGGCTTAGGAATCATTGCAGTAGAGGGGAGAGAAGGATTCTAGGACCCCAAAGCAGTGATTGGCTACAAGAAAGCAGTGTCTTCTGAATACTACATGGCAGCTGCCCGTATTAACACTCAGTCATTGGGACGACAAACTTAAGTCCTGTGCAAGCTCAAGCTGCACCAAAGCTCAGTATTCAGATTGGATGTAACCACAAAGTCCCACTCATAGGTAAGCAACTATTGACTGATAGTCAGTTTTCTCTGAGTCTAGTTCCTAATGAACCGAGCATGCTTCACTGAAAGAGTCTTATCCTCAAGAATGTATCAACAGCACAAATTGGACGTGATGGCCAAGTTAATAAAAACACACTACGTTTTATATATAGAGAAGTAGGCATATCCACACAAGCTTCATTTCTCTATGTTCCATGGCTCAAATATTTTGTCTTTAGCAATATAATCTTACTCTCAAGTTCTGACAGCTTGACCTCAGATCTAACTGTAAAACAACTCCAAAGAGGCAACCCATTGCCTCTTTGATGCGCATTGTGGTTTTTATTTGTTAGTTTGTAGTATTTGGTGGGGGCATATCACCTCAATAGAGAGAAACACCATTTAAACTAACACCACCATCACATAAATATATTTGGAAAAACACAGTAGTAGACTAACCCATAACTTTTTTGCAAGGCCACTAATGTCATTTGTCCTTCCCTGTACTCCTCTTCTAAACTGGCCTATCCTCCCTGAGCCTAATCCAATCCTCTGTCTTCCATTCTTCCCTTTGTTTTAGTTATACCACTGCATTCTATCTAATTTACTGCATCCCTAGTAAATTCCTTAATGATTTCCTGATATCTATGGGTATGTCATATGAAACACTGATTCAAATCTTACATCAACAATTGAGAAATAAATATGAATCCTTATTGGACTGGCCTACCTCACTCAGAATCATCATTTCCGCTTGTATCCCTTTAACTCTGAATTTCATAATTTTATTTTTGTTAACACTTTAATAAATATTAAGTTGTGCAAATATGTCACAATTTGATTTTCCATTCATCAGCTGATGGATGGATTTCTAGGCTATTTCCCCTTTAAAAAATTCATGATAATAATCAATTAATGTTCAATATCTGATATTCCAAAAGCAAAATTCAATGAAAGGGTTAAATACCGCCTAACTACAGTTAATTACTTATTTTGCTTCCAGATTACAGATTTCTGATAGCATATTGATTTCTGATACAATCACCAATGCTGAATTTGTAAAGTAGATATAAAAGCATAGAAATCAATTATTTGTTTTCACAAATCCTATTCTGTTTGAATGACAACATTACAGATCTCCTAGGAAATTCAGAAAACTCATTAACACAGTACAGAAGCTGATACGTTGCAATACAGGAAGCAGTTTCTTTAGTTTCAGGAGTTAGATAATTTTAAATCACTTATATTATCCTTAAAATTATTTTTCTACCATCACACTTTGAAAAATAATTTTAATATGAGGAAACACAAAATAAGAGGGAATAAATAAGTTCTACTATTAAAATCTGAGAACTGAATAAATAGACAAAATAAGTGTGTATACGTTTGCCTTTGTGTGCAGATTACATGTGTGTGCATGTACAAGTGTGTGTTCAAACGTGTGGGGTCCAAAGGACAACTCCGAGTGTGATTTTCCATGTGCAAAGGCACATTGGCATGCCCAGCTACTTGACACACTCTGGGCATATCATCCCTGATTCCTCATGCTTCCTCAATAAACACTTTATGCTTTATGCTATCCTTCTAGCCAAGCAAACTTACTGTACTTAGTATTTTTTGCCCAAAGGCCAAACATTTTTTTTTTAAATAACGGGTTTCACTCAACACTCCAAATTATTTTTGTAAGAACGATTATTGTCATTCATTTAAGCAACAACAACAATGAAAACAAGACTGGTGTCGCACTCTCCCAGGTGAGTGAGAAAGAGAAAGGTAGACTCCAATCCAGCCACAAAATCTTTGACCTACAATATGACCTGCCTGCAAAATATAGCAATTCGATGGTGGCACAAGACTACTGAGATTAGCCAACCAATGTCTAACTTGACGTTAAGGCCCACTCCGTGAGAAGGAATACATACTTGACACTTCCTGGGTAACCAAGAACCAGAGACTAGCTAGCCCAGAGACCTAGTATAAAATTAAATTCTAAAAAAATCATAAGATATCAATAAAATGAACCATTATGATATCCTGCTATACTCATAGGCCACTGTCCTGTCCAGTCATCAGCAGAGAGGCGTCCTCTGTAGGCAGATGGGAACAAATGCGGAGACTCACAACTAGACGTTCCCCAAGAGTCCAAATGGGAGCTCTCCATCAAATTCTTCCCCCTCAGAACTCAGGGAATCCCATGAAAGAGGAGGCAGAAAGATACTAAGAGCCAGAGGGGATGGAGGATACCAGGAAAACACAAACCCCTTGAATCAACTAAGCAAGGTGCATATGAGCTCACAGAGGCTGAAGCAGCAAACACTGAGTCCAAATGGGTCTGCACCAGGTCCTCTGCCTATATATTATAGCTATTAACTTAGTATTTTTTAATGGGACCTTAGACTGTGAGAATGAGTAGGTCTCTGACTCTTTTTTAAAAATGTTAATTTATTTATTCATTATGTATACAGGGTTCTCTCTACATGTACCCCTGCAGACCAGAAGAGGGCATCAGATCACGTTATAGATGGTTGTGAGGCACCATGTGGTGGCTAGGAATTGAACTCAGGGCCTCTGGAGGAGCAGTCAGTGCTCTTAACCTCTGAGCCATCTCTCCAGCCCCAAGTCTCTGATTCTTGCACCTGCTCTCGGAACTCTACTCCTTCTGTTTGGCTGCCATGTCCAACAATCAATGTGATAGTTTTTCCTCCATCTTACTACATTTTATTTTGACGTGCTTCATTGTGATCCGTTGGGAGGCTGTTCTTTTGTAATGACAGAGGCAGAAGGGACTAGATCTGCAGGATAGGAGTGTAAGGAGGATCTGGGAGGAGCAGAGGTAGGGGAAACTATAACCAGGATATATTATATGAGAAAAGAATCAATTTTCAATAAAAGAAAGCAAGATTAAAAAAAATCCTGACTCTATTCTATAATTACCACATGTTATTCAGCTATTAAAAACAAGGAAACTTTAAAATTTGCAAGCAAATGAATGGAACTAGAAAAGATCACCCTGACTGGGGGTAACCTAGGCCCAGAAAGATACACATGGTTTATATTCACTTATAAACAGATACTAGACAAATAACACAAGATAACCACACAGACCTAAAGAAGCTAAATAACAAGGAAGACTCAAAGGAAAATGCTTAATTCTCATTCATAAGGGCAAATAAAACAGACACCAAAAGCAGTTGAAGAGAAGGAATGGGAAAGGAGGCTACCAGAGAGGTCCTCTGAAAGACTCCACCCTATCGGGGATGCAAGAGAAGGAGAGAGTCACAGCCAAACTCTGGGTTGGAGTGCAAGGAATCTTATGGAAGAGTTGGTGAATAGAAGGACCTTAAGGGGACAGGACCAATAAAGACAACAAATCAGGGTGGAGGAGGAGGGGGCTGCAGAGACTGATGCACCAACCAAGGACCATGCATCAGGAGAACCTAAACCCTCTGCTCAGATGTAGTAGATAATCAGCACAGTCTCCTTGTGGGTCCCATAATATGGGGAGCAGGGACTAATTATGACATGGACTCTGGTGCCCACAGGTTGATCACTCCCTCACCCCCACCCCCACCCCCAGCAGCAGGGTGGCCTTGCCAGGCCACAGAGGAAGAAGATACAGGCAGTCCAGATGAGACTTGTTAGGCTAGGGTCAGATATTAGGAGAAGAGGGCTCTCCCTTTCTAGGACTAGGGGAAGTAGGGAGAGGGAATGAAGGAGGTAGGGCAGGACTGGGAGGGGCTGAAGGAGGGGGCTACAATCGAGATGTAAAGTGAACAAATTAAAAATAGAAAAATAATTTAAACTATTTTTATGTGTAAAGATAGATTATATACACCTCATTAAATAACAAATGTATCAGTCAAACAAACAAACGAGTAACAAGAAAAACTGATTGTAACTTAACACTATTTAGAGGAATCCTACTTTTAATCAATATTGCTCAACTATTGCTCATGCTGCCTTATATTCACAAATCACATGGCCTAAGGCATCACAATTGCAGGAAGGACTAGGTTTCTGTGAGGTGTTAATTTGCATTTTCTACAGAATCTTGTGATGTTCTCACTCTCCACTTTCTGTCCCTCACTGCTTCCTCAGCCCCAGGCTCCCAGCACCACACAGATGGGTTGGATCTAAGCACATCTGCCAGAGTTACCATGTTGTAAACACACACAGCTGGGAGCAGATGTTTTCTAGGAAAGATCACTATCATCAAAGCTGTTCAGCTCCAGCTTCTGTTAGTTAATCTTTATGCTTGACCATAGGCCACTCTGTCCAAATAGCTCACTTGACTCTTGGGTCTAGAACAGCAACAGGATTAATGTAGGTTCATTCACCTGATATTTGTCAGGTACAAGGATGTAGAAACAAGTATAAAGTTTGTCCTTGTAGGTCAAGGTATCTTGTTGCTGTGTTGTTTTAATAAACCCCTGTTTTAAACTGAAATAAAAATATCCTTTCTATTTTTCTATGCTAGTGGTGTAATTCAAGCAGGTGTTTTTCTATAATAGTCTAACAACTATCTGTATTAATAATTCTAACTTTTGTTTTTTCTAGAATATCAAAAAGTTAGGTATTTTTCTGGGCATAACCTTATTCTACAAACTATATTTACACATCTTTCTTCTAAGAGTTTATCATTCAATGAATGCATCTGCTAATTTTAATTCGATATAAAAATTTTAAATACTACAGCCATAAAATGTTCATATTTATTCAGCATGTATATGGTAATAAACTCTATTAAACATTAGTTATAGCCTCTGATCAGGCACTGCTTTAGTGAGTGCTAAGTCAATTTGATGAGCATTCATTCACTGTTGATTACATCAGTAAAGCTGCAGTATTAGTTTTATATATGTAGCATTATTTTAGTTGTAATAACAAGGAGCACAGAATCCTTTCTGTCAAATTATGACAGCTGATTTGACAGAACATGAAACAAAGAACCTTCAGATATGAACTGACTAGTAAAACAGGATGCATCCTCTCAAGCTTTAGGTAGCCAGAAGCCAAGATCCTAGAGATAGAACAAAAAAAAAATGTTTTATTAATAGAGAAAGCAAGAAGTAGATGCTGGCTTTATTGTTCTTCCATTATTATAAATAGTGGAGTTTGGAAAAGAAATAGCTACTGCCTAGAGATTTGGAATCCCTCAAATCCCTCATTATAAAAATTACAGATTCCATTATCACATCAGTTTTTTAGATTTCTTTCTGAATTTTACATTTCAATAACATCAAATTCCCATCTAAAACAAGGAGTTACCACCAAAATAAATTAATATTTCTGAAATTATCCATTACACAAGTTTTAATGTGACCATTTTAATATATATTTTATGTTACCTACTTAAAGCAATGTACCATAAAAGAAAATGTCTGGTTCAAAGTAACAAAATTTAAAATAATTTTCTAGTATTCCTTCTGGTATTTTAATGTGATTTTTAATTATTATTTTATGAAGACCTATAACCTGAAAACTCCCCTACTCCTAACTCTCAGACTATAGAATAAGAACAGGCTTATATTAATTTTGACTTGACCACCACATCTTCTATCTCCTATGTAGGATTTCCTACATATATTCTCTGAAATGTGTTTCTAAAAGACTTTAATCTTTTTCCTTTTTTTCTATATGCATTTGCTTAATGTTCTTATCAGTTCTAATATTTGTACAGTTTAGTATATTAAGGAACACCCAGAGTAAAATCAAATTACCTATCCAGATAAATATATATTAAATGGTGTAAAAGAAACAACTCATATTTTTAGGTTCCACTTAGTCTGTAGCATAAAGTGTTTTTAAAAGGCGATAGTTTAATAGACAAGTATTCCTGAGAATATAAGTGAGGAACCAGGCAAAGTATGATAGGATATGAGATAAAGTAAACATAAAGATATGTTTTAATTTTTATTTTTAAGTGTTTTTAATTTATTATAATTTATTCATATTGCATCCCAATTATTATCCCCTTTTCTCTTATCTTCCCATCCCCACCCTCCCTCTTTTGCCCTATTCCCCTCCACTAGACCTCTGACAGGGGGTCCCACTTCCCCCACCTTCTGAAATGACCCAATCAGGTCTCATCCTGATAGCCTGCATCTCCTTCCTCTGTGTACTGTCAGAGCCTTCCTGCCAAAGGGGAAGTGATCAAATCACAGGCACCAGAGTCCATGTTAGAGGCAGTATCCGCGCCCCCAATCTCCCCCACCCCACCATGGAGAATGAGCTCTCCATTCACTAGATATAGCCAATAAAGACATGTCTTAAATTGACTAATTCTATATGGTAGTATTCAGTCTTGAATAATTTGAGGAGTTTTGTGATAAGATCCTGAATCAGGGAACAAAACAATAAACAATTTGTTCACCATACCCTACCACCCATTGGGTGATATATACTTTTTCCCTAAATATCTCACTTGCTGTTTTTCAAGTATAGATTTTTCAGATGCACCATCTACTCTTTTGTATTTGTTAAGACAGTTTCTGAATCTCAGTTGAGTCAGGGGAAAGAAAAGAGTATTCAGGAGTCTGGATAATAAATCCAAGGCATTTCTGAATAGGTTTCTCTTTTCTACCAAATCTAACCCAAGAGCCAATTTTATAATTTGGTACAAGCCTGCCAAATTAAAGAATACTAAAGATAGTTAATTGAAAATTATACTCCCATTATCGATGAATCACCTCAAGTTTGTTGCTACTCACATCAATCTTTTCTCGCTCACTTTAGACCTCACACTTCTTTAGGAGTCTGAACTTTTACTGGATTTTTATTTACTAAACACTGATTGTCACAGTTGTGGACTAGTATTTATTTCAGAAACAAATCACCAAGAGATACTAAATGAATCTTCAGAGTTCCAGACTTATTGTTCCTTCTGTGCATTGTATCTTCCTGTTCCCGTCAGTGCCAATTACCTCTGCCAGGATGAGAACTCTCTTTTCCTTATCTATTGACTCACTGGGAAGAGAAAACCCAGCTTAATAAAGCTTCAATCCCAGCTTTAACTTCAGTGAGATATTTACTGTGGACCCTAGAACAAATCAAGACATCTAATCTAATAGTAGTTTAATTATGAAGACTAGAAATAAATTCCTAAAAATTAATTTAAAATAATAAGAAGATAGATGAATGATATTCTTATGCCGTTTTTGTAGGGACTGAAACTAGATGTGGAGGGTGTTTGTTTAATGCTTATTTAAACTGAAAATCATATCCTTGCAAACATGCATAATGGTTTGACCATGACCTGCCATTCTGCTGAGCAGTTAAGATTTCATTCCATTACATTAATTAGGCTAGCACACTTTTTGCTGATGAAGTACATAGTGAGAGAAATGTATTCCAAAGCAATGTTAATGCACCCCTTGCTTCTTATTTGTTAAGAAGTTACCCATTTGTCCAAGAAAATGAAATACAGGAACCTTTACAGTGAGCTGGAGATTTTGTAACTACCTGCAATCTGCATGGTAAGCCTGGCAATTGTATTGTGTCCAAATATAAAACTTGCATTCAGAATCATCAATTCTGATAAGGTTAAATTCATTATTGCCTCCTCCAACATGAGTGGATGTAATACAATCAACTTCCTCTCATTTCAGCATGCCTTTGAGTTGTTAGTTTGCACTGCTGTCATCCTGGGGAGCATGGCACATGTTAGAGTCATTGACAGTTTGGCTACTTAGCAATTGGAGTAAAGAGGGAACCCACACTGTTAAATCTACCCATATTCCCATCCTGCCAGTCTAGAATACTTGTTCATGGTCCCCTTGAAGAGTTCAAAAATAAAGTAAGTGCCTTTGTAAATAAGATCAAATGCATTTTAACAAGATCAAAGAAACTCTATCCATTCTTTATGAAGACAGAGCAAAGGAGAAGGGAAGCTGTTGATTGGGAAAATAAAACTATCCGTGAAAAAATTTCTAACTGCTCTTAGTGGATAAAAGCTGTAATGTGAGTAGCTGACAGTCAGATAACTGCAGAAAAAGAAAGTGCATCGCTAAATACTGAGAAAAGTACAAGCCAGGGGCATCCGATAGGATAGAGTAGTGAGAGTAGAATGGGGATCAAATTAAGAAAGTGGTAATTGGGTGGGAAGATAAGAAGAAGTGTGACATTACCTGATCAGCCATGAAAATAATTGGATTCTACTGGAAAACCTATTTGTCTCTCTTTCTTCCTTTCTCCCTTCCTTCCTATCTTTCTTCCTTCTTTCCTTCTTTCTTTTTTTGTAAAGCAAAAAGTGCTTTAATTAATATAAAATATTAAGTATGCATACTGATGAAATTGATCACAGTGTTGTTTTAGTTTGCGCCCTGTGGCTGTGTTATAAAGCACTGTGTTCAAAGCAAGTTGGGGCTGAAAAGGCTTATTTCATCACAGACTTTCATCTCACAGTTCACTACCATCCAAGGGTGGAACTCAAGTAATGCATAAAAGCAAGAAGAACTAAAGAAACACTCATTGCTCTGGTTTACTCTTTGAATAATGTTCATCTACCTTTCTTATACAGCTCAGGCCCACCTGCCAAGAGATGGTACTGCCCCGAGTGGGCTGGGGCCTCCTACATTAAATAACATCAATAAAATTTAACACATATGTGCCTATAAACACATATGATGGGGGCAATTGTTTGACCTACGTTCCTCCTTTAATATATGTCAAGTTGTCAGCCAAGACTGTCCCTCAAAAATGTTGAGATGAGGCAATCTTGAGGAAATGTAAATTTAGTGAGACATCTTGAAAGGTAATATTGGCATAGAAGTTAGGACTGTCAGTAAATAAGAAGAGATGTGGTTCGAGAAGAGATGCACGTTCTTACGGCTTTAGCGTCATTTTTTTTCTTATGGAAACTTTGACGTAATTTTGAGAGAGGGCTAGGCATCAAGGATGATGCCTCAGCTTTGTACTGAGCATTTGGAAGAATAAAGTTAAGATTGCAATTGTAAATATGAGCATGAAACTTAGGAGAAAGGTGCCACCACTTAACTGTCACGGTAGAAGACAGATACAGGACATGTGTTCTTCTTCAAGTCTGAAGAGTGGGACAAAGATAAATATCCAAAGTACATAGAGAACACAGAGTCAAAAACAACATCAAACACATCAACCCATTAAAAAATCAGGCCTTCCATCTGAACATAGAGTTCTCAAGTGATAAATAAATAAATAAATAAATAAATAAGAAATATGCAAAATATGTTTATTCTTCCAATTAGCTAAATTAAAATTAAAACAACTTTGGGATTGCATTTTACTGCAGGCAGAACAGTGAAGATCACCCAACCAGGGAATATATATAAATAATATAATATATATACATTATATCTACATACACACATACACACACACACAAATATATATATATATATATATATATATATATATATATATATATATATACACAAACTGCTAGAAATCCTACTTCAATGATGCTTGCTCAGCCATGTTCGTCACTGTGATATTCACAGTAGCTAGGAAATTGGAGCAATCTAATTGTCCCATCACCAATGAGTGAATAATGAATTGTGGTACACATACAATTTGGCTATAAAGATTGGCAAAATCATGAACTTTGCAGACAAGTGGATAAAACTAGAAAAGACCATATGAAGTGAGGTAATTCCAACCCAGAAACCCCAATGCAACATCTTCTCTCTCACTGAAGGCTCCTAGCTCTAAATCTACAGAGGGAGTACAAGTCCTAGTGTAGAAACAGAAAGAGAGAAAGTTAAAAGAGACCCTGCAGGGAGAGGGTGTGTGGAGGAACAAATAAGTTGATGAAAGTAGGAGGTAAGTGATCTTTCAAGAAATGGGGAAAGCCAGGGTATTTAATTAGAGCAAAAGGGGGCCAATTAATTCAGAAGAAAAGTAACATAACAGTAGTGATATCTGAAAACATCATAAGGAATACTACTATTGAGTATCTTCCTTAAAAGTTTTCCTAAAATACACTAAAGCCTTTGTATAAATACACATATAGAGTTGAAATGAATATTTCTCATCTGAGCTAACAATACCCCTTCCAAGAGACAAAGACTAACTACCAAAACCCAAAAGGTGTGGGAAGCCATCTTTACAGTTATTTGTCAAGGTTGTTCAAAGACCACTGAAACACACAACTACTGCCATTGCCCTTAGTTCCCTCCACACAAGCGGTGGAAGGTGAATGTCACTTCCTTTGCTAAAGGCCCCATGCACCTCAGACACAGGTTCAAGAGGCCACTGATATGGATCAAACCAGTTACCCGACCTGCGGGGTTTGACTAAAACTCAGGAGGGAGGTCACCCTTTGAAAAATGCAAGACACAAAGAAGGAGAGCAAGTCTGATTGATCAAACTCTCAAACTTTATTAGTCAGGCAGCAGCTTTTATAATTCAGAAGGCAGGCAAGCATATTGCTATAGCAACCCAGCTGCAGGCTTTTCTCAAAACACAGGGAATTCCAGGCAGGGTCATAATGTCCTGAAACACAAGTTATCTGGCTCCCTCTTTGTCTAGTCTAACTGCTAAACCATAACAGGGTTGCTCCATCTCTATCTGACCCACAACAGGGTCAGCTAGTTTCTAGTGAAAGGCAAGCTCTAGGAAAAACAGAGATTTAAAGGTGCAGGCTCTGACAAGATGGCTGAACATTGGTCATATGGCCTATTGTCCCCAGCAAACCAGAATTCTTCCTTCCTGAAGACTGCCTTTTGTGGCATCAGAAGGCACCATGCAAGCTTCCAAAAAGGGGAAGCAAGCAACTTTCCTACCTAGGTATGAAGCCTACTAACCATCACAACAAACAACATGGCACAACAACCCTAAAATTACAGTAGTGTATGCATACCTTTAAGGTAACAACAGCTCTCTAATTGAACATAGGACCCACCCAACAAAAGTGGAATTATTCCTGGTACTGGAAAAGTATCCAACTATTTAAGAATAGTAAAGTTATGGATCATGCAAGGGAACCTACGACTGTCTCTTTGTAAGCCAGTGTAATCCCTCATTACATTCTAAATGTTTGTAATTATACCCACAGATAAGTGTGGCCTTACTCCTCATCAAGATGTCTCATTGCAACAGATAGAGACCATTACAAAAAAAACCCACAACCAACAAATGAGTTAGGGCCTGGAGAAGGTAGGGTAAAGGCTGTGAGCAAAGCATGTGGGCAGAGAGGGGAAAGAGAAGAGAGAGAAGAGAGAGAGGGAAGGAGGGAGAGAAGGAGGGAGGGAGGCACAGCTGGCACACCTGGTGGTGGCATGTGATGACATAAGCAATTGCTACAATCCTGAAGGCAGACCAGCTAAATCGTCTGTATTCTAACAATAATATAATCGGAGACTGTAATATTTGACAAGGCTAAGATTCAATAATTAATAGAGTATAATTTTAGTGTTGAGAAAAATTTTATAATGCACTGAGAGTACTACATATAGAAATATAAAATCCCAGCTTCCCAAAGACTGCAGAATGTAGAAATAGTAACATGTAATTAAAACACTATAAAATTTAGAGCCCTTGATTTTCCTTGATAATTTACAGCATATTTTTATTTTCCAATTATATGTGGTTTAAAGTGCATATTTTTACCATGAAAAAAGCAGAATCATGACTCATCATATACTATTGGGCATTTCCCTTATTATGCCTGTGGATGCTATTCCTGCAAATATATTCTAAAATTTCATTTGCTATTCTAGTCCATGAATAAACATTTTCAAAATACGTTGCTGCTGTAATACTGAAATTGAGGAATGTTTCTCTGGTGACATGCTGCTACCGGCTTTCCAGATGCAACCCCAGGCTCTGCATGGGCCAAAATGTGCACCCTATGCACACCTGCATATGTCAATAAAAAAGTTCTGTTAATTACAGGTTGGTTGTCTAGGTAAGCAGTTCTCCTCGCTGCAAGCATTTAATTCTATTTGCTCCAAAGGAAACAGGCTATCTTAAGGAGAAAATGCACGCATGGTGACAAGGACCCTGACTGTATTAAATGATAGCTATTAAAGATCTAAATGTAGTTTTATGTGACTCTGTGCCCATCACTTTTCAGAAACTTTTTTTTGGCCTCCTTGTGCTTCTTAGTGCTTAAAGTTTGTGGGCTATAAGAAAGTAACTACTTTTTGTTGCCCATCAGTAGGTTCAAAACTGAGAACCTTGCAACAAAAGCCAAATTAACAATGGAAAATGCACAAGTATGTGTAATATATGTAGCACATGACATAGTAGCCTTTAGAAATGAACACTCAGAGAAATAGAGAAAATGAATGTCATGCTTAGCTTTGCTGACCGGTATTCAGTCCTGGGGAAGCCTTGACATTTAATTATAAGGAACATAGGAGAAACTTAGTCCAGTCTATTTTTCAAATAATTTATTTGCCATAATATTTTGAAAGATGAGATGTTTCTCCCTCTGGGAAGAGGAAAGTTTCCTTCTAAATACGATTCTCATAGCCTGCTCCTAGGAGAAAGAATGTATGGCCTCTTTCTAGTTTCATGGTCGCCTTCGGGGAAGAAGGGACTTTCCTGTTTCTGATATTTTCTCAATACTCCATGATAACAAGTTTTGAACTTCATCCCATCTGACCCTAGTTCACTATATTAAGATCTTCAATGTGCCACAATTTTTCTATTTTCTCTGGTTAATTTCTCCAAGTTAAAACACCCTCTAAGAGACTCACTCACAGGACATTATTCAGTCAACATCCAATGAAACTGTCTTAGTTCCAGCATCAGTATTTTTCCAACATCTATAATAATGTCCAAACTCTATTCCTATCAGTTATCTGTCAGTCCTCTTTATAACTCTGTGGATAGTTTAGAGATGTAAACTGCATTTTGCAAGTTCAACATTTTGTGACTAAAATGTCAGATACAAAACCATGCAGAATAAAGTGAATGCTTGATGGTTTTAGGTGAACGAATTATTAATTCTTTTATTCATCAAGTCCAAAGCACACATATTTTAATAATTATATATCTCTGAAATGAGAGCAGTGCTTAACATTGGTACTGACATAGTAATTGAGATTTTTTATTTTTCTTAATTTTACCTAAAAATGATAGATGGTCTTAAATGACAGTAAATGATAAGGAATGATTGAAGTTTCTATTATATATATTGCCTATGTTGTTTTATATTTCAAAACAATGAGCAAATGTGTTAATTATTAGTCATGAAGTAATATTGGCCAAACTGTCTCTACCCCATCTATTTTTCCAAGGCAAATGACTTGACTATTTCATTCAGTGTTCCTCTCAATAGTAGCAATTTTCACAACCAAAGTTTAATCAAAGTTATACAAACAGCTTGTTAACACAAATTACCTGCAAATATAACCAGGAAATCTTGTGTCTTGAGACAGTAAATGAAGTCAACTCTAACAAAAGCTATTATAAAATTACTAGTCTTTATCAGTAAATATCATTTTCTCTCTTATTTCTCTCAAAACTGGACATACTACTCTGTAGTAAAGTAATTGAAATGGTCATTCTAATATATGTTTGCTCATTGAAAGATTCAATTATTAAATAACAGTAATAGTTGTTTTGAGTACTGGGGCAAATGATAGGTAATGTTGAAAGGAACATAACATCACAGTATATTCTATATTAAACTACTTTAATATTTTGTATGTATTTGTGCATGTGTTTGTATGTGTTTAAAGCCATAATAAGCCTCCAAATGACTTGGAACATATTTTATCTAAACTCACTATTATTAATTTCTTTTCAAAGAAAAATCTGCTATTGTCAGCAACAGGACACGTGGGATGATCCTAAAATTCACACTCCCGGAGCTTAGTGGGCAGGAAGGACTAAGCTACTTGTTCTGAGCTCTTACTATCAAGGGATGCTTTATCCCTTGGTCTGTAAATTTCCATGAAAAGTGAGACCCAGATGATCAACTACAGACATGAGTCTGAAATAAAGGCCTGCTCAGGTGGTGCAGGGATCCACACTCCAACTTTGATTGTACCCCTTATCAGGCCTCTGTACATGTCTGTTGAGAGGATTTTCAGAATGAGAATCACATCTAGGAACTTTACAGTAGTTTAGTCCTCAAAGACAGTGCTCTCACCCCATTTTTTTTTTTTATCAGCTGCATGTGTACTGCCAAGGTAGATAGTTTGGTTACAAAATACAACTGTACTCCTCTGTGCTGCTCAAGATGGTACCTGAAGTTCCTGAGCTTGCCCTTGTTTTCAGTTCATGCTGAAAAGGTTCTCTAATGAACTACACTCACATTATATGAAATCTACAGATTCAAGGATTGGGCTTTTTTCTTCAAGTCACTTAAACACAGCATCAGTCCTAAACAAAGGCAAGCACTCTATCCTTCCTTCTACCTCAAAACCCTTGTTTTCAAGAGGTTCAGGGTTCTGCCATAGGACCCTTGGACTTCCACCCTATCCTTTGGCACCACCCAAGAAGCTCTTTGGCTCAGAACTTTATCTTCTGTATTTTCCTCAGATATCTGTTTATCAGTGAGCCTTACAAACTGTGCTAAATTGAACTTGAACCACCTTTCTCATTTTATCCCACTTCCCCCATACCATAATAGCTACATTAATAATGTTTACACATGTCTAATTTCATTAGAGTGGAAGGGGTCAGCATTATTCATTGAGGTACCCACTGAATTTCAGTGTCTATCACACATCTTAAATAAAGTGTCTGAGAGAAAAAAATTAAATCTGGATTCATGATTACTGTAATATTCAAGCCCTTAATTTTGTCCACTGACAAATTGATGGAAATGGTAATTAGATACCTTATGTCAAACTTAGCAAACTTTCTACTTATGACTAGGATTTGTTAATGTTATGCATAGGAATTTACTGCAACATTGAGTGTTCATTTAAAAAGTTTGTAAATTTTTCAGTTAAAACTCAAGCTTTTCATTTTGTAAATTACTCACATGATTAAAATCATAAATTAATTTGAAAGTATAATTGAATTATTAATCATATGTTATATATCCTGCTTGTTATGCAGGATTATGAAATGTTTCCTCCATAACTTATATACCTAACACTCATGGTGCCACAAAGTTAGTTTTGCTTATCATGAAAAACCTTTTAAAGAAAGAGCAATTGACCACATGCTTTCTGGTTCTGCAGTTTTAGAACACCATCATGCAAATAAGACAAATTATATTTTTTATCTCTATTTTCTGTTCTTAATACCACACATAAAGGACATAGAAGCGAACTGTTTCTAGGTCTTCTCCTAAAGAGAAGACCAGAGGCAAATTCGATTTGATCAAAATAATATATGTTTCTGTATGTATAAAGGTATAAAATGATCAGTGCATTGATCATTTGGTGAATATGTTTTTGAGTTTTATTTTGGTCTAGCAAGGTTTAAAGTATATATGATGAAAGGACTCCATACATTTAACTAATATGAGTAAAATGAAACTTTTCAAACAAGAACAGTTATAAATGCCATCTCATGACATAACTGAATTTAAGTGACAGTGACATCTTGGATAAACAAGATTTATTACTACTAAATTCACTTTATAAAACATTGCTTAAGGTAATTCTCCAAACATAATCAAAAGGACAATAATTATTTATACAAAAGCATTCAGGAGTGTGACATTTACTAGGCAGGATACAGTCAAACCCCGCATACTCTATTATTACTCGTTCAATTGTGCTCTGCATTTCAAACTCTGTGCAGCACACAATAGTTATGAACTTACACATGCCCCAATAAGATGGAAACTGTCAACAAGTAAAAATCATCATAGCTATACATTAGTAAAATACATAATAAAAATATAATAGTATGGAGAATATAATTTATGATCGGGAGTCTAAAAGACATAGGTTGCTATCATTTAAAAATGTCATATATTTGGACTCTTTCAAATGAAGTTCATGTTTTCTGAAAAGGTAAATGATGACAGTTGGTACTTATGAAGAGTGATTAATCAAAACAACACAACAGGAAATAAAGCAGTTACAAAGATATATAAAGGAAGAGTGAAAGGTATGTAAAACAATCAGGAAGCAATTAACTAGTAAGCCTTTGTCAATAATTCCATTAAATAAACACTGATTATATTGTCATAGGAAAACATACACAGTGGTTAGATGCACAAATGTGAAACATTAAATGATCCCACCGAGTATAAAACAAACAAAAATCTCCAAGTGGCCACTGGCTGCCTTTAGCTCTCTGCCTATGGAGACAACATCACGAAACTGCCTGCCTTCCTCATTAGTCGGCATGGCTGCTGATATTCCCGCTGTTCTGCTCTCATTTGTACAGCCAGTTCTGGGAGAGATGATGTAACAGAAAAACTTTCTGGTATTGTGGTTCTCAGAATTTTTTTTCTTGCCTGACTTGTGCAGTGCTCCCTGAGCCATAGCTTCTGGGAAGGGGTGAAGAGAAGAAAGAGAGGGTGGAAAGTGATGCAATTATATTTCCCCCCAACATATGATCACAGCCTATCAGGTCTCATCCCGGAAGCCTGCTTACACTTCCTCTGAGTGCCACCAGGCCTTCCCACCAAGCAGAAGTGGTCAAATATGGGGCACCTGAGTTCATGCCAGAGTCATTCAACTCAGTAACTATTTTTTTTTTAAAGCACATGATGTTGGAAAAGAAAACTACATGGCATAAGGAATTAATGGGAGGGGAGGAAAAGCGATGGATTTTATCAAAATATATTATATGTATGTATGAATATTACATATTCTATTTTAGAAGTTTATCTACTTGTAGTAATATGTAACTTCAACATAATCCATGGCTGCTAGTGTTTTTGTAAATCACTGAAAAAACGAATGCAGGAAGTAGTAATAGTGAGATGGCCTTACTACAATAAGCGAGTCCTGTGTAAGCATATCTGTACGGCAGTGAGATGGCCTTACTACAATAAACAAACCCTGTGTAAGCATGTCTATACGGCAGTGAGATGGCCTTACTACAATAAGCAGGTCCTGCGTAAGCATATCTATATGGCACATATGTTCTCTACTCGTCACTTTTCGGTCGCTGTGATGAAACACTGTGACAAGGCAACCTACAGAAGAAAGAGTTTATTTGGATGTACAGTCCAAGGTGTTCAGAGTCCACAATGATAATGATCCTGGGGCAGCAGGTGGCCAGCACGGTGACCAGAGCAACAAGACGAGAGCTCACGTACTGCAAGCACCAAGCAGAGACAGTGAACTGAAGATGGCAAGGCTTTTTAAATTCCCAAAGTCTGCTTTCAGTGACATACTTTCCCCAACCCCCAAATCTCCTCAAACAGCGCCCCCACCTGGGACCAAGTGTTCAAATGCCTAAGACTATGGGGAGCATTTCTCATTCAAACCACCACAGTTTCCTTCACTGTTGTTTTAAAATCTTTAGAAAGCTTATGGAGCACACAGTTCCAATAAGGATTTTATCTGAGCACACACACACACACACACACACACACACACACACACACACACACACTTACCTAAAGTAATGGCATTAGGCTTGCATTACCTGCTACATACAGAATTCAGTTATAGCAAAAACTGTATAATATACTTGGAACCCAAAATTATTACGGAATTGTGTTAGTTGATAAAATGTAGAGAGGTAAGAGTTCAAGGGGACCTTAGATCTGTGCTTCACAGAGCATTTGGTGGTCGTGATTCTTCATTAAATACTGGTCTAAGAAAGGAATTAGTTCCAGGTTCTGTGCAATTTTCGAGAAAACTACTAAAATGTCTCTATCTGGTTTTAATTAAGATGAACATATTTTTTGGTCATGTTGGATCTATTTAGGCATAAAATTATAATCATTTTGACATTAAATTCTCATTACTGTATTTTCCCTGTGTGTATTTTTACATATATTTATAAAATGCTAGCTAAATATAATCTTTCCCTATTCTTCCTTTTTTTCCTGCTTTCACTTTTTGCTACTGCATTCTTTTATTCCAGTACCAGCTTTCTTCCCTTTTATGGACTTTGAAATATATACAGGAAGAATGAAAAACAAAGGAAAATAAACATGAAATTACCATTTTCCCACTGGTTTTTGTAAGGGGAAAAAAACTAAACTGAGAATTAGGTTTTGGAATTATTCATATCATTTTCATGTTCTGACAGCACAGCTCTGGTGTCCCAAGCCTGCCATGACAACAAAGTCAGGTTTCCACACAGCTTGCATGCTGAGGCTGAGTGTTTCTGTGGGCTCTGCTGCACCACTGTTTGGCTATGTTCAGGTAGTGAGAGAGATGAGGTCAGTGGTGTATACATGTCAAATGTTCAGCTTCCAGTGAGTGCCTGGACATAAGAATAACTGCCACAGACTCTGAATGAGCGCCGCAAACGAACCTGTGAGCATGTCAGGTCAGTCACCTAACTGTCCTGAGAACTCACTCCTCTCTTTTGTACACAATGCCTCTGAACTTTTCTGCCCTCTGTCTTCTGGAAAAGCCGACGTGCACAACTCCAGACAATGCAGCCTTAAAGAAGGCATGCTGGCTTCAGTGTCTCTTTCAAGTGTAGCTTGTGAACCAAGTCAGTCCACAAAACCACGATTACTCTCTCTACGTTGGCACTGCAAGGTCAACTCTACATGGCGACATGAGGAAAAGATAAAAACATGTGACTTTGTTCTCCCACCGATTTTCATTAGGAGATATATCCACTTCAGTCTATTTTAAGCCTGGGTTTTTATAATATAACAATAAGGGAGAGTGTCAGAGTGCCTTCTTATGATGTGCTGTGCTTTTCTTACTGCTAGTTCTGGACTTTATATGCATTTAGCAAGTCTAGAGGTAATAGGGAAGTGTCTTGCATATGGTAGCTTGTAGCTAACTGAAATACTGTTCAATCGGGCTAGAAAATTCAAGATCTGATTCTAACAGGAAGAAAGCTCTTTTTATCATTTCTGGAAACACAGCAGAGGTCAAAATACTATCTAGTCCTTCATATGATGAAAGGTTGTAGCGGTGCATGAAAATACAGTGAGAGGCAGCATGCCATCAACCATGCCAACCACATGCCTCAGAGCATCCAAGACAGAAGTCTTCAATGGGGGATTTCAGCAAGGAAAATGTAGCTTCAGCGGATGACGCGTCAGAAAGCAGACTGCTGTGCTTCAGGGATGGAATGATTCTCCAGGCAGAGCTTCTGTCATATAATTAGGTCAGAAAATTCAATTTGACAAGAAGGGTGTGACTAACCCAGAAGGGCTAATCAATAACTAATGTGATTCCTGGGATGCCGGAGCTAAGCTAAGCTACCAGCATTTAAAAGTATTTAACATATAGGTAATGGGAGGTATGATTAAAGTTAATGTGTAACAAAATGTTGAATTCCTCATGAGAGATGTATGTTGTAATAATGATGTCAAAACACTGAAAATAAATAACTTCAAAGAGAGGGATTAACTTTTTAAGGGAAATGGATTTATCCACTTTAACATTTCTACCTCATACAACCCAATTTTCCTGAAGTTTTCATGGTCTTTCTTTATTCTTTATATTTCTTATTCTGCATTCATTAAATTATCTAAGCTGGAACAAATTTCTTTCAGGCACCTATTTAATCCAATCATTTCCTACTAAGAGTCGAATAGTAATTTGAACATAAACTTACCAGTTTTAATCCTGTGTGTTACCACTGATTGGATATTCCTAGAAAACCCTATTTCTGGAAACCTAACCCTATTCCTGTTGTTCAATTGAAAATGAAGAGTGGAAATACTCTGCCTCGGCCACAGCATCAAGTGACTGCCAGATAACACTTGCATGGCTGGTACTGACTATATCAAATTGGAAAATAAGGTCAAACACTTATTTTTTAATATGCAGAAGTCTATCTTTCTGTCAGGAGACTTTTAAGTTAGAGACATTTATTTGGCTTCCATTGAATTTATTTTGAACATTGCGCGTAACGTGAATGTCAGAGTTCACTGTGCAAGGCATTCTACATGGGTGAGTGCTGTCTCTCTCACTCCACACACTGCAGGGCCTCTGTGGGCAGTCCCTTCCATCACTGTAGTTAAGTCAGTATCCTTTTTATACTAAAACATGTTTTCTAGCCAAAATTTGTGCCTTCATTTTAAAATTCATATAGACAATTGTATATGTAGAAAGCATAGCACACCTAATGCCAAACACCTTATCTTCTTTCCTCTCTTGTCCCTCATCTAATGCTTTCTTTCCTTCTTTCTTTCTTTCTTTCTTTCTTTCTTTCTTTCTTTCTTTCCTTTTTTTTTTTTAAGTGCTTCATCTACCTACTCCATACTCAGGCCGGAATTTTCAATCATTTTGTTCAGTGCTTTGTAAACTATCAAATATCCTTGTTATAGCTCTAAATACTTTTAGCATATGAATTTCTCTTCAATCATTTCAGCATGATAATCATGGCAATCCAATTTTTTCACTTCATCTACTCTAAGAATTGTTCTTTCCTTCTCCCTTAAACCTATAATTCCATTGTAATGGAGGCAGATTCAAAGACAGAGTGGATTATATCAAGCCCTTGTGTTTAATACCATGAACTTTCTGATAAACTCAGGACTCCCTAACCTGCCTTAACAAAGCCTTCTTCTTGTTGTGACATAGAATGTCTGTCTCATCTCATTTTTTTTCTCTTGCTTGCAACTTTACTACTAATTTCCTAATATTTAGTTGTTAGGCACAGCCAAGTCACTCATCCATAGTATTATCCTCTTCCTACTTCCCTACCAAAATCCCTGTGTGTTGGCATACTTGTGCCTCATAATCCTCTAGAAATAACACTGTCCTTGTATTATTTTTCATTCTTTCCTAGACTATTCTACAAATGATATTTTGATCCAGATATTAGGCAGTGGATGAACACAAACATTTGATTTTTGTAGAGAAATAAAATACAAGTCATAGTTTTAAACTATTCCTACATTTTAAAGGGATAACAGAACTTTCCAGAGCTGGACTGAAACCGTGGCCCTGCGATGTGTAGTTCTTCATGGCTGTGATTCTCTGTGACATATCTAGGGCATGTTCTAGGAGCACAAGCTTTCACGGCTTAGATGTATGAAGTGGAGACTCACTGGAGGACATTTACCTGTCACAGTGACACTAGCTAAGATAACTGTGTTCACACCAAGTCCTCACTACACATTATGGCAGTGTAAATTGGTAGATGGCAGTAAAGAAAATTCTGGCTTTAGGTCACTGAGAACCTAGACAGGGCCAGTCATGGAAGAGCTTTTTGGATGCCTATTTTTTCTAAAGGAACTCTCATTTCCTGGTCCTGTCTTTCAGGGTAGAAGTTGACGATACACGTGTAGTGTTTTTTTTTTTTTTTTTTTTTTGCCCGCAATAATCAATCATATTTCTATATAAGTATCATGGTGATATATGAAGGAAATTGTTGGCGTGATGGGTATCAGAGGACAACAAAGTCCAGCTAGTTTCTACCTTTATCCTGGCACTCACCTACAACCAGCAGCAGTATCTTCTGAGCATCTCTGCTCCCAACAACAGCAAAAAATAAAGCATGAAAAAAATTAAGGTCACGTATAAATGACACCACAGACACAGACATAGCCTCAAAAGGCAGATCACTAAACAGATGTCTGGTAATGACAGATGGACAAGCACAGCGGTGCTGACTCCTCTTTGAACACTGAGTACCCTGGCAGCTTTGACTGCTTTGTCTGCTCTGAGGGCGTCTGTTGTTTTGTGTTTTGAAAACCTGTGAAGCATGGGTGATTCTGCGATTAGAGACTCTGGACTTCCCAGGAAGGTTTGTAGTCCCATTGTATGAGCTATACCAAGCACTCCAGCTAGACTTACCGATCATGTACTCTGTTATCATATTGGTTGACCTGTCTGTTCTTTCCAACTACGCATGTACAAGGAGATGGGGAAGAGCTTTCAGAATGCCCAGTAGGCAATCTTATATTTTCTAATACTCTTTCAAGCTGTAGAGCAGTAGCTATTTGAAAGCATTTGAGCCACTTTCTTTTAATCACAAGAAAATGATGCCTCTTACCCAACAATTCTTGACATGTGCCTATTTGCTTCTGAATCTAGCGTGTGTATTGATAAGATGTGTAATGCTAAACATGGCGTTCATTTTGAACTTTATATGATAAAATTAAAGAGTATGAAAAGGACTGCATCTCTGAATATTTTGTGTATTTTCTTCCCTTTGAAAGGATTTGTTTCTATCTTCTGAACCTGCATTATATGATAAACAACTAAAAATTTACTTTTACAAGATCCCAGTAACTGAATATTTGAAAATGCTGTGTCTAAAAAAAAATTTATTAATAGTGTTAGAATAAAAACTAGAACATACCCTCAGGTTGTTAATAAGTAGCAACAGCTAGTGCCTGGTATGGTTTCTTCTGGAAGTACTTGATGTTAAACCTGACATGTCAGCACTGTATTGATGGATCCTAGACAGCAACACAGGACTGAGTGGATGAAGCAGTGTCCTCTGTCTGCAGCAATTTGTAATTCCAGTGGGAAAGAATGAAGCACAAGTTCACGGCCACGAGAGTAATGGTGTGCTAAGGAGCAAGACTGTACACTGAGGGAAGCAGTATTATGGATAAAGCTACATGTTAAGGTACATTGATCTGAATCTGAGATCTTACCAAGTTAAGAAGGAAACCTACGGTATGTCCCTCCTTAACTTTCGCTCTCTCTTTCTTTTTCTTTTTCTTTCCTCTCTCTCTCTCTATCCTCTCCTCTCTCTCTCTCTCGCTCTCCCTCATCTCGTCTCCTCGCGTCTCCTCTCGCCTCGCTCATCCTCCTCTCTCCTCTCTCGTCTCTCGTCCTCTCGCTCTCTCTCTCTCTCTCTCTCTCTCTCCTCCTCTCTCTCCTCTCCCTCTTTCCTTCCTTTAGTTTAGTTAATCACCTGGAAGAAAAGGTATAGCCAAGCATAGAATCTCACCATTATGCTGCTACTTTAGAAACTAAAAGTTGAGGGCAAGCGGTGATCACAGAAAAGTGTAAAGATGATTGCAACCGTATCTTAGAATTTTAAAGAGAACAGACTTTCATATAAATTAAGAGAATTAAAATGAGAAATCAATCTAACTGCAATCATGATAGTAGAGTAGAGAAAAATACATGAAGAAATAGAAAGCAGTGTCCTAATGTTTAAATAAAAAAAAAAGACATGGAAGCTTTGGTTAAGTGCTAGTTATAAGTGGGTCGCAATACAAAAATAAATTCTATGTTTTGGCTTTGGAAACTGTGTGCAAACTGGTTTAAATGACTCAGTACAAGCTGTAGAAATCAATATCTTTGTGGTATGATATCTTGAATTGCTGTAACTATTGTGACATTAATGTAGCATTATGAAAGCCAGTGTAAAATATTAATATAGTCATTCATCTAAAGTCCAGTGATATAGGCCATTCAACAATGGAAACTTTTAATGCAAAATCACCCAAAAATACATTATACATCCAGAAATAATGTGAAAAAGTCAAAGGCTAAAATAGTACATCATATAACTATATGGTAAGTAGTTAATATTTTTATTTGAGGACATAGGGATATTTGATGTTTAAGAAACAATGTGGAAGATAGAATTAGTTTTCCTTGGTGACTGGAGTTGCCATTGATAAACTAACCACCTGCTGTTACTTAAAAAGAAATAATGAATGAATGATAATAATAGGAAATTTTCAAATTGTACGCAAATGTGAAAAATATAAAGATGAAAGCACAAGAAAAATTGGAACCTGGCAGAAGAGTATGTGTATCCAACAGAAACATAAAGTGGAGCAGAAAAAAGAGAATGAAAAAAGCAGTGGTAATTTTTAAAAAATGTAACTTCATGGATATTGATGGCACAGTATTGGATAATAAAATGGACCTTGAAGAAAACAAAAAGAAGAGTGCACATAAGCTTAAAGAATCAGACATTTGTTTCAAGCCTGGAAAGAGGTTTTGAGGGTTTTGAGTCAGTTTCCCATGAATTTGTAAAATCCATATATATTTATTTAATATATCATGTTCGCCATCACAAGAATTCACGCTTTTTCTGAAAATGTTTCTTTTTTTTCCCTTTTTTTTGTTTGGTTTTTGCTTTTTGTTTTTTGAGACAGAGTTTCTCTCTGTAGCCTTGGCTGTGCTGGACTCACTTTGTAGACTAGGCCGGCCTCGAAATCACAGAGATCTGCCTGCCTCTGCCTCTTCCAGTGCCAGGATTACAGGCGTACGCGACTGTGCCTAGCTCTAATGATATTTCTTACACAGGTAATATATAAAACTTAAAATGTTCCTTTTCTTGATGACCACTATGATACATAAAAAAATTTGTGATATTTGTGCATAATATTATTTGCAGATATTCTAAATTCTATTAGGATCTCTTCACCTCCACCATATATATATATATATATATATATATATATATATATATATACATATCAATAAGATGTCCAATTACCACATTGAGTACTTGTGTAAATCACATGTATTATACAACTTGTTATATGGTGTACGTATATAAGCTAAGCCATTATGAGGAAATGTTGCATGATGGTAAATAGGACAGTATTTGAGGACTGAATACCAAATACCATGACCATAAGCTTAAATGACTACACGCACATGAGCACACACACACACACACACACACACACACACACACACACAATGTATATATAGTATGTATGATCAGGCATATTAAAATATTAAAGATATGGGGTAGAAGTCATAGCATAGAATTGAGATATAAAATGCTTTTGTTTCCTCACTTTTATCATTTCCTCTTCGAGGAAAAGCAAAATTTAAAAATAGAAGGTGTGAATTAAACCAAGCCATGGATCCAGCTAATTTGTTTAGCGTATATTCTTTTTACATGGTGCAAGAGTAAATATTTCATACTAATTGGCATAATTTCCTTGTTTTGAGCTTATTATTGGAATATATTATTGCCTGATGAAACTTCTAGAACTCATTCCAGTCTGGATGACTTTGAGGTGGTTATGAAAAAACTCGGCTTTAAAGGACATCTATTTGGATTTGAAGAATGTTTTCAACATTAAGACTAGTGCCTCATGCGTGTTTGTAGTCGAATTACACATGTAATTTGTCATCCTTGGATATCTCCTTACAGTGTCTCTCTGCATGTCACAAGGAACACATATGATTGATTTTAATGTTTTATTGAATAAGTTACTAGATGTGAAAGCAAATTCAAACATAAACAACATCCATTGCTTAAGTTTTGAGTCCAATGATTACGCTTCCTTGGTTACCAGGCATTGATAGCATAGAGATCAATCAATAATATGTAATACGTGTGTAGAAAAACTAAGCATTTTAATACTGCCATTTTGGAACGATCTTTACCAAACATACATCTTAGGGTTTTTTTTTCCCTTTCTTTTGTTAAAAAAATATATTTTATTTTATTTTTTGAGACAGGAGCTTTCTTTGTAACTTTGGTTGGTCTGAAACCCTCTGTGTAGTCCATACTGCCCTGGAATTCACAGAGATCTATTTGCCTTTGCCTCTTGAGTTTGGGATTTAGGCACATACCACCATGCCCAGCTCTTATTTATTTTGTAGAACTAAACTCAGTGATATGTTTTATTTTCCATCTTAATGTTTCTCTTACTGCATCTTTTCTTTGGAAACAGCTGCCATAATCGCCTCTTTTGCACCGCCATGTATTTCCTCTGAACTTCATCTATTTGATCCTTATACATTATTCTCCCGAAACTTGCCCTGTCATGACCAGTTTCTAAGAAACACTGCAGTAGAATATTATATTAGCATTTCTTTACAGATCTCCTACCTGTGGTGGCAAAAATATTTAAATAAGAATTTCTAACATTTTCTTGCATGGAAAAATATTTGTGGTACAAATTGCTTTTCGACAGCAGAATTCACAACTAGTGACACCATTTTGAAAGTTTCTGCATTGTGTTGACTTCATTTTCCAGACTCTCCTCCGTCCTCAGAATTACAAGCTGATAGTATCTAGCGCATAAGCTCCAAGAACAAAGGGGAACTATTCAACCCAGCTCATCAGGACAGCACTTAAAACTTCTGTGTTTGGGTTCAGATAAGTCAAGATTGAGCTGATACGGTTTTGTGAGTTTCCTATTTTTCATCTGTGTGCTCTCCATACTCTTTAAAATATAATGGAATTAAAGCATAGGAGAAATGAGGCAAAAAGTGTATTTCACACAAATTAGGACCTACCTGGGCATAAATAATACGGAAAAGCTGATCTAACATAAGAGAACCCGTGAAAGTTCTGGGCAGCTGTGTAAATAATGGAGTTGTTATGTGGTAGCAGATTGAGTGTGAGTGTTAGGACATGTCTCTTACTGTAACTTCTGGCAAGCTTGAGTTCATGGTGTGGACCTCAGAATTGCTCCACATAGCAGAGACCTGAGGAGAATGCAGAAGAAAATGGTCCTTCACTGGCTATGCCGGCTGCCGGTCCTTGGTTAAAACTGACTTGCCAAATGGCTTCGGGAGTCATTTAATTCCATCCTGCTCAAATTTCACAGGTCTGTGATTCAAATTATTCCACGTTGTCAGCTGCAAGACTTCATCACGAATGAATTTGTTCGGCTTGGACTCCTTGTTAGCATTCGCGCAGGACCTCAGTGATTAGCCAAATCAAAACCTTTCAGCGCAGCAGCCTCTGCAGCCGCATTCGCACGGAATCTCTGCAGCTGACTTTTCTAACAAAACATTATCCTCTCTTTAATCAAGGGCTAAAACACATGATTTAGTGTTTCCTCCTTCAGTAAATAATTAAACTGTGAGCAGAACGAAGATTGTCGAGGAGGAGAGCCAGCCTTTCAGTCCCTGGTGAGTGTGGCACCTCTCCAGGCCCACTAATTGTCAGATCCCCTGGGTTCTGTCAGCCTAGCTCTGACTGACAGGAGCGGGGCGGGGGGCGGGGGGAGATTGTGGGGCTGAGAAATGCGATCTTAGAACTCTTTTTCCCAAGGACAGAGGTGACACACAGATGACTCATAGCCGGGCAGTTTTCTCAAAATGAGCCACCATGGAAGTCTCCTGAGGAAACAGAGGTAACTTCTCCAACAAGTAGCCAGATGCCACTTTAGGTTAATTGTCCTGCAAATTGCCAGATACTGGCTTTTGGTGGCCCTAGAAGGCACCGCTTCCTTAGCTATGTAAGGCACTGGGCACATTTCTCCTAGGCCTCAAGAAAGATTCCCAATAGCTGTCTTGCTATTTCCATATATATATATTTTTTTTCCTTTTTTTTTTTCTTTTAAACTCATTGGCATCTCTCCTAGCTTAAGCATGAATACAAGTTGAAAACTCTGGTTTCTTGTTTCATGGCTGGTTAGATGTTTATTGTTGTCATTTGTTGGTCCACTAAGCTTTTTGATGAGTTTAGACAGTAAGCAAATACTTCCTGTTTTCAGCTGAATAACTTGGCTGGTGTGGAGCAGGGCAGGATGGGAGACTATTTGGGTGTCCGGTATATTTGTTCATGGTTTTGCGATGCTTCCTTCTGCTTTAGACATAGCAATTAATTGCAGTATCTGACAAGGCCTTCAGGATTGCCTTAGAGTAGGCTGTTGCCAGTTCTCTTACCCTTCCCTAAGAAAGCTATGCTTCACTAATATTGCAGATGTATTTTGATGAAAATCTCCTGGCAGCCCTACTCACAGCTGACAATTGTCTTATTAATCATTTGTGTTTTAAGTTAGATTCTTTTCATGATAACCAGTAGCTGTTTGCTAGATATTCAAGGGGGTGCTCACCCATCACAGAAAACAGTGGTGACAATAAGTATGCAATTTCAGAGTCATTCTCATTTAATCCTATCTCAACATAGAGGCTAATTAAAGCTGCATTTTACTGAGCAACTGAAATACGAAGAAATAGAATACAACTGCTAAGAATGCAATATTATTAGCAGGATTACCCTTTCCTATTACCATTTGTTTTAATTTCATTTAAATGTTTTGGGTTTGCTACATGAATATGAACTTCAACTCTTCCCATGTCCCCTACACTAAAAAAGTCATGACCTCTTATTCTATAATTAGAATTGTTAAATCATACAGAGAGAGAGAGAGAGAGAGACAGACAGACAGACAGACAGACAGACACAGAGAGGCAGAGAAAGATCTCATTTAATCTTGCTTCTAACAACCTATCTGTCAGGGGTTCACTCTGGGAGAAGACTGCTTTCTATCTTTGTAAGCTGCCAGTAATTGCCTTTAGCAGTTCATCTCTGGTCATGCCTTGTGAAAGTTCCCATCATATTGGCATATCAGCTGGTGTTATTGTGCAGGTCTTGTTTAGGTACCACAGTGTTCACATTACATGGGTACAGCATCCCATGTTTAGAATTCACAATCTAGCAGAAATTATCCTGATCATTGGCACTTAAGGAGAAACACATATCAGCCACAAGGGTAGATATTACCTTAGGGTGAAAGGCTGGAAAAGGTATTTTAAGCAAATGGACACAAGAAGCAAGCTGGCGTAGCTATTTTAATATCTAAAAAAATAGACTTTCAACCAAAATTAGTCAAAAGAGATGGGGAAGGACACTTCATATTCATCAAAGGTAAAGTCAACCAAGATGACGTCACAATTCTGAATATCTATACCCTCAACACAAGGGCACCCACATTTGTAAAAGAACTATCAACAAAGCTTAAACTATACATTGATCCCTACACATTAATAGTGGGAGATTTCAACACCCCATTTTCATCAAAGGACAGGTCAATGAAACAGAAAATAAACTGAGAAATAATGACACTAATCAATGCCATAAATCAAATGGATCTAACAGATATCTAGTGAACTTTTCACCCTAACACAAAACATTTTATCATCTTCTCAACACCTCATGGAAACTTCTCCAAAATTGATCATATAGTAGGTCATAAAACAAGCCTCAACAGATACAAAAAGATTGAAATAATATCTTGTATCCTAACAGACCACTATGGAATAAAGCTGGAATTCAACAACAGAAATAACAAAAAGCCTACACACACGAAAACTGAACAACTCTCTACTTAATGACAACTGGGTCAGGGAAGAAATAAAGAAATTAATTAAGAACTTCCTAAAATTCAATGAAAAAGAAGGCACAACATACCCAAATGTATGGGACACATTGAAAGCAGTGTTAAGAGGAATTCAAAGCACTAAGTGACTTTATAAAAAAATTGGAAACCTCTTGTATAGGCAATTTAATGACACATCTGGAAGGCCTAGGAAAAAAAGGAAGCAGAAACACCCAAGAGAAGTAGACAGCTGGAAATTATCAAACTTGGGGCTAAAAATCAATAAATTAGAAGCAGAGAGAACAATTCAAAGAATCAATAAAATAAGTAGCGGGTTCTTTGAGAAAATCAACAAGATAAACAAACCATTAGCCAAACTAACTAAAAGACAGAGAGCCACTATCCAAAACAACAAAATCAGAAATGAAAAGGGAGACATAACAACAGACACTGAAGAAATAGAAAGAATCAGTAGGTCTTACTTCAAAGGCTTATATGCCACAAAATTTGAAAATCTAAGGGAAATGGACGATTTTCTTTATCAATTCCACCTGCCAAAATTGAATCAAGACCACATAAACAACTTAAATAGTCCTATTTCTCATACAGAAATAGAAGCAGTCATTAAATGCCTCCCAACCAAAAAAAGCTCAGGACCAGATGATTTCAGTGTAGAATTCTGCCAGACCTTCAAAGAAGAGCTAACACCAATACTCTTCAAGCTACCTGACAAAATAGAAATGAATGGAACATTACCAAACTCACTATATGAGGCCATATCACTATGATACCTAAACTTCATGAAGACCCAACAAAAAAAAAAAAGAGAATTTCAGACAAATTCTCTGAACATTGATGCAAAATACTCGACAAAATACTCACAAACTGAATCTAAGAACACATCAAAAATATCATTCACCATGACCAAGTAGGCTTCATTCCAGGCATGCAGGGATGGTATGATACATGGAAATGCAGCAATGTAGTCCACCATATAAACAAACTGAATGAAAAACCACATCATCATCTCCTTAGATGCCAACAAAGCATTTGACAAAATCCAACACCCATTCATCTTTAAAGTTTTGGAGAGATCAGGGGTTCAAGGCACACACCTCAACATAATAAAGGCTATATACAGCAAGCCAATAGCCAACATCAAATTAAATGGAGGGAAATTCCTCTAAAATCAGGGACCAGACAAGGCTGCCCACTTTCTCCATATCTCTTCAATAGAATACTTGAAGTTCTAACCAGAGCAATAAGACAACAAAAGGAGATCAAGGGGATCCAAATGGGAAAAGAGAAAGTCAAATTACCCCTATTAGCAAATGATATGATAGTGTATGTAAGTGACCCCAAAATTCCTCCAGAGAACTCCTACAGCTGATAAACGCCTTCAGCAAAGTGGCTGGATACAAAATTAACTCAAAAAAGTCAGTAGTCTTCCTGTATCAAATGACAATCATACAGAGGAAGAAATTAGAGTAACCACACCCTTCACAATAGCCATAAGCAATATAAAATATCTAGGAGTAACTCTAACCAAACAAGTGAAAGACTTGTTTGAAAAAAACTTCAAATCTCTGAAGAAGAAGATTGAAGATGACATCAGAAGATGGAAAGATCTCCCTTGTTTGTGGATTGGGAGAATTAACATAGTAAAAATGACCATCTTACCAAAAGCAATTTACAGATTCAATGAAATCCCTATCAAAATACCTACACAATTTTTAAAAGATATTGAAAGATCACTGCTCTACTTCATATGGAAAAATGAAAGACCCAGAAGAGCCAAAAATAATTGGTACAATAAAAGATTCTTCAGAAGAATCTCCTTACCTGATTTCAAGCTGTACTATAGAGCAACAGTAAATAAAACAGCATGGTACTGACATAGCAATAAGCTGGTAGACCAATGGAATTGAATTGAAGACCCAGAAATAAATCCACATACCTATGGACACTTGATTTTTGACAAAGAAGTCAAATCTATTCAATGGAAAAAAGATGGCATCTTTAACAAATGGTGCTGGTCTAACTGGATGTCTACATGTAGAAAAATGCCAGTAGATCCATATTTATCACCATGCTCAAAACTCAAATCCAAGTGGATTAAAAACCTCAACATAAAACCAGAGACACTAAATCTGTTAGATGAAAAAGTGGAGAAGAGCCTGGATCTCATTGGCACAGGAGACAACTTCCTGAACATAACTTCAACAGGCCAGAGTCTAAGGTCAACAGTTAATAAATGGGACCTCATGAGGCTGAGAAGCTTCTCTAAGGCAGAAGAGACACTGTCAACAGAACAAAGTGACAGCCCACAGACTGGGAAAAGATCTTCACCAACCCTACATCTGACAAGGGTCTAATATCCAAAATATTTAAAGAGCTCAAGAAATTAAACACCACCAAACCAAAGAATCCAATTGAGAAATGGGGTTCAGAATTAAACAGAGAATTCTCAACAGAGGAATGTCAAATGGTTGAGAAACACTTAAAGAAATGCTCAACCTCCTTAGTCATCAGAGAAATGCAAATCAAAACAACTATGAGATTCCATCTTACACCTATCAGAATGGCTAAGATCAAAAATTCAAGCCACACCACATGGTGGTGAGAATGTGGGGAAGGGGGAACACTCCTTCATTGCTGGTTGGAATGCAAACTTGTACAACCACAATCTGGTACTCTCTCAGAAAACTGGGAATAGGGCTTCCTCCAGACCCAGCTATTCTACTCCTTGGAATATACCCAGAAGATGCTCCAGCACACAACAAGAAAATTTGCTCAACCATGTTCATAGCAGCCTTATTCATAATAGCCAGAACATGGAAACAGCCTAAATGTCCATCAGTAGAAGAATGGATAAAGAAACTGTGGTACATTTACACTATGGAATACTACTCAGCTATTAAAAACAAGGAAATCTTGAAATTTACAGGCAAATGGGTGGAGCTAGAAGTGAATTTCTGGAGTGAGGTAATCCAGACCCAGAAAAATACACATGGTATATACTCACTTATAATTTGACACTAGCCCAACAGAGATGTCCCATGAGAGTCTTCACGTAGCAGGAGATTGGGATAGATACTGGGACTTCCTATTGGAACACCAGATGAGCGAGGTAAAGGAGAGTGGGGAAACAGAAGGATCCAAAGGATCCTAGAAACCTACAAGAAGACCATTAAGGCTGATGGATCTGAACCCAGGGGGTCTGCTCAAACTACTGTACCAATCAAGGACAATGCATGCAGCAAACCTAGGACCCCTATCTATATCTAGCCAACGGACAGCACATTCTCCACAGTTGTGTGAAGATCAGGGACTGACTCTGACATGAACTCTGGTGCCCCCTATTTGACCACTTCCCTTTGGTGGGGAGACCTGGTGGCACTCAGAGGAACGGTAAGCAGGCTACAAGGATGAGACCTGATAGGCTGTGATCACATGTTGGGGGAGTAGGTCCCCTTCTGTCACAGACCTAGGGTTGAGGAATAGGATAAAAGATGGAGGGAGGGGGGAATGAGAAGATACAAGTGAGAGGGTAACAATTGAGATGTAATCTGAATAAAATACTTAAATAAAAAAAGATATGAAGATAAAGTGGAGAACAAGGTGGAAATGGTCAGCTGAAGATCATCATTCCTAGGGCTTGGGGGTACCTAGTTAGTGAAGAATACAGTATAAGAGATACATTGGTTGCCTAGAAAATATCCTCACACCAAAGTTGGCGATATCCAAATGACTCAAATTCACCTAAATTTAAAGTAACATAAGAACACTCTTGAATGTGTAGGATGTATGGTATCACCTCAGTAACAGTGAAAATTTGGGAGAAAACAGTTAATTTAGAAACATTGAGCTTGTAGTGAGAGATCAGGATAAGCAAATATTTAAAAAAAAAAAGGCACTGAAAATTTGGGGAAGTACCTCAACTGAAGACACTATTTAAGCTATATACAATCAAAACGATGATAAAAGCCATGAACTGTAATAAAGGCAAGGACATTTGCTGTAAACAGCAGGGAATCTCCAGTCATATTAGTGTTTTCAAATTTTTAACTACTGCTTGCCACCTCACTGACTGAACTCACTGAGCAAATGCACAAGAAGAATGGCTGAAAGGAAGAGAGGAATCAGACGCATAGCACGAGAAGACAGCAGCAGGATCTTCCACCATATATAAACCTTGTAAAACATACAATCTCACTGAATATTAGCGTAATCCCTAAAGGACAGAACAGATAGATGCTAGAACCTTACCACTTACGTTTAAATTCTTTGCACTAAATTACAGGCATTAGTATTTTTAATATATTGCTCCCATGCTGCTCAAGAATGATTGATGGACTTCATGATGTCTTTAATCCATTGGCACCCCCTGCATAGCATTTCAGGAAGGCACTATACTATCTGTGCATTATTTGAGGTTCCTAAATCTTTTCAGTACATATTTTCCCCTTAGAATCTAGTCATGTTGGTCTCCCTTGGTTCTAGCTCACACCCTGCATGTCAGTGATACTTGTTTCTTAAATTCATTCTTTTTTCTTTTTTTATTAATTTTTAAATTTTTTTTACATATGCATTTATATTATTACACCTATATAAAATAAGCTAGATACAGTAAAAAGAACCACAGACCATCCAGGAGTTGCATTCATGTTGTATTCATAATGTTTTGGCTATTTGTATTTGCCAACCTTAAAGAAAATATTTTCCTACCTTGGTGAGTCTGAAATTGTGAATGTAACTTGCTATCTATCTTATCTCATCTCTATCAACTTAAAACATCCATCTGGACCTAAAGACACATTAACCCCTAAACAACTAGGCTTAATTGTGAAACTCAACTATTCGTCCCAACTCAGCCAGAAGAAACCCCAAGAGAACAACATGCCATTTCCCTTAAGGGGGACTTGGTAGGGCTTTTGATGCTTTCTTGGGCTTTATGTGTTTATTTTCACTAGGAGTTGGTTATAAGTTACTATTGGTCTTACCCAGAGAGAAAATGAGGTTGGACTCAGGGATGTCTCTCTTTTCTTTTATCATTCTTTCTTGGGTTTGGAGATAGGGGATGAAAAAGAGAGAAGAGGGAATGTGGAAGTGTGTGGGGAAGTTACAACAAAAAGTGGATTGTTGAATAGACCCCTCAATTTAAGTCCTTAACTGTGCTCAAAAGGTTATTTTTAATTCATTGGTATAGAAATTTATATATTGATGCAAAATAAGTTTAATGTCAAAACATTGGTTTATATTTCAAATTTAAGATTATTCTTCACACACTATATATATATATATATATATATATATATTCTACTCAAATATGAGACATTGTACCCATACAATGCAAGTACAATAAAAGGTTTAGCTACAATACTTTGAAATTGCTACTGTAAGCTTTCTGGGATAAGTAAATTAGATGAGTTAATTGCCAATTGATCAAATCATGGTCATTTTAATTACTAGTCTATTTTTACCACAAGAATATACATCCTAGATGTAACAGATAGCTATGATTCTATAGACAGATAAGGTAAAAATAGTTAAGGTCTTCAAAAACCTCAGAGTCCTACAGAAGATGGCATTTTAAGATGTTTATATTGTTTTAATGATTCTTTGGCAACAAGACAACTTAACTTCTGGCAACACCCAGCCTACCTCAAAGTGATGATGAGCATCAAAGAAACTCTTTATGGAAATGGCTTCAAAAATGGCAAACCAGCCACTGGACAAAAATTTGACCACTGTCAGAATTCTGGCTAAAACTTGGCAAGCTTGGATGCAGGCAGAGTCAATAGCCAAACTCTGCCAAAACAGGGTAAGCAAATCCCCAATAGTTCCTGCCTCACAAATATGTCTGTCAGATATACTGGGCCAGAAGGTTGAAGATGGTGCTCCAACATTTTACAGATCTATGGGTGACTGTTCAGGCAGCAAGCTGTCTCCGTCACTTTTTTTTTTTAATTAAATTGGAAGCTGCTAACCGCCACTTCCTGTTTACTCGGGTAATTAACTTTACTCCTTCTCAAATTCATTCTTTTTATTTCTTTGCCACAAGTCATGTGGTTCAATATTTCAAGTCCATTTACTGAAATGTGAATAATTTCTTACTTGATTTTTTTTTTTTTTTTTTTTTTTTTGGTAGCTTAAAGTCTTGCCCTCTAAAACCTTCTATTTCTCTGCTAGCTCCCTTCCCATGCTCAGGGTACAGTGTACCGTTCCACATTTAAAAACTATTGTTGATGCCCATTGCATAGAAGCTGCAGAGACACGCCTCATAGTCACCTCCAAGGTTCATGAGCTACCCTCTGTGTCCTCGCCCAGGCTCAGCATGCACCCTGCCAGTGTTTGAAGCCCTAAAGCATGTGCTCCACAGGCCTCACCACGCACAGGAACGCAGGGACTTCCCCACTGTCTCTGAGACATCTCTCTCCCTATACCTCTTCAATCCTGACGTTTTTAAAAAAGGAGTTTTCAAAACTTAGGAGAAATAATATTAAAAGAAGAAAAGATAAAAGAAGGACAGAAGAAGGGAGAAAGGAAAGAAGGAAGGAAGGAGGGAGTAAAGGAGGCAGGGAGAAGGAGGGAGGGAGAAGGAGGGAGAGGGAGGGAGTAAAGGAGGGAGGGAGGGAAAGAAATAAGGGAAAGAAACTGCTTGCTCTCAGTAAGTTTAATTTTCTTTCTTCTTTGGAACTAATTCCTCCCTTTATTCCACTCTCCTGTCACATTATATCCATAGCATAGAGTTAATGTCCTACTTTTGCTGTTAATTGCTCTAACGTCTTCCTCCCACAGTAGACTGTGATCCATGAGAGGCCGGCTGTCATGTTTAATGTCTTTTTACCTGACATTTATCTAGTACTGAGTTTTGTATGAAACACTTAATATAGACTATTGCTCTGGCTTGAGTTGAGTTTACAAGCACTCTTCTGAAAGTGTTTGCACATCAAATTTTCAAAAGCAAATAAATATATCTTGGCAAGCGCTGAATTACATTTCTAATGCTAGGGTACATTGGCTGTTAGTACAACGAAGAAATCCGGTTTTACTTTTAAGCATTTATTAGTGCTTGGGGGTTCTAAGAAGCTCTCATAAACAACCATTAGGATTCACTTTCATTTGACCCTATTTATTTGTCAAACCAGAAACAATTAAAGCAAAAATCCTAAGAGAAAGAATGGTTCATCTAACAAAATTGCCTGTGTTCTTTGGAGACTTAGGTAAATTGTGTTTGTCAAGTAATCTGTTTGGATTTAGCCCATCTTTCTGATAGAGCTAATGGATTTCCCTTTCTATTTAATAAAGACTTTCTGAATAACAGTGGGCTTTAAAACTTAAAACAACAGACCTTGTAACCTTGCTTTCCCCTTCTTTTCTGCAGTATGAAAGGAAAAATCACTATTATTTTGTTCCTGAAGTAATTCATTAACATAAATTCCTACCATAATAAATAGCAAATGACTTCCCTGACCGTGTCTTACAAAAGCTGCATCCCTGGACCTTCCTGGGATGGTTGAAGACTGTTAGACAAGTCAGAGAGGCTCTTCCTATAACTTGTATAAGGCCTTGCCAGCCTTTCAGCTTTCTCTGACTTGCCAGGTTTGCTTAGTTCCTGGACTGCGTGAGCCTCCTCCTCAGTCACAGAGAATTACTACATAACAAATATAGAAATAAACAAAGCTTTGAGAATGCCTATTCGCTGTGCTAAAGAGCTGAATTGAGTTTGTTGATGAGTAAAGTTGTTGTTAAACATGATGAGTGAAAGAGCAACATGTTTCTTGCTCAATATCCAGCTGTTTTCATGTAAAAAATTTCAAACATTTTTCTCCATTTGCTTTAAGTAACTGTGGTGGTCACTGCAGGCAAATTGGAAAACAGATACTTCAGAAAGTCTATTTTTTCCTTACTAAATACCAGGAATTCTTTGAAATTCCACTGATATTTATATATTCTGTTACCTGTTCCAGAGAAGGAATTGTAAAGTTCCCTCTCCAATATATGAGATGATTCTGCAGGATGTTGGGACCTGGTTGCTCCACCCAATCACAGTACAGACAATGTTCACTCAGTACCATTTTTGCTATAGTAATGCCTGACTGTGCTATCTCAGTGATATTTATTTTTAAAGCATTTTCAGGGATGGAAGTGGCTATTTTCTTTTTATATATTATAAAAATGACTAGCTTCTTTAAAAAATTTTTTTCCTCTCTCTTCAATTGTTGGTGTTTAATGAACAGTTTGAATTCAATTATAGGGAAAAAAGATTGATGTTGAAAATTATGGACCTACTATTTTCTTATGATAATTTATAAAATCATTTAAAGGTTTTAATCTTGAAGATGAAATGTAAAATGAGTGATAGAAAACAAACCAAAGGGCAACTAAGTCAAGATCAGTTTGTGACAATTTCACTGACATGTATAGTGACAATGGTTTGCAGGAATATTGGTAACAAGAATTAAAAAGCATTCTAAGTTTGATAAATAAGTTAAAGGTGGGTTCAGTGAGGATTTAAAACTGATTGGGCAATAAACAAAGAAAGAAGCTTCAAAGTTCTGAGAGAATATAGTAGTGGTTGACTTGAGGGCTAATATACATATTTTTCAAAGAGAAGCTAGAAGAAAAATTTATTTAAGCAATAAACAATTACTAAAATGACAAAGTTGTGGAGTATCAGTATTCTAGGACATATACATGTATGCCATTCTATACATTTACATATGTATCTATACATATGTCTTACATATTTAAAGAAGGATGCATTACCCACATAAATTAAAACATGCATTCAATGTTATATAATATAATACTTGGTATCAAACATGCAGAAGAAAATTATGACAGAGTAAAAGAAATCAAAGTGGATGCAGATCACAATCATGAATCTGCTGACATGATCTTTACATTATGATTATGTTAAAATAGGCAAGGTTTTGTTCCCTTATTTATATTTTTCCATGAGAATGGACACTATAAGAGGTCAGGTCAAATGTACTTCTCAATACACAGGACAGGTCAAATGCATCCCTCAACACACTCACATGTACACACACACACACACACACACACACACACACACACACACACACACACACACACACACACACACATACACACACACACACACACACACACAAAGAAGTATGGAAACTGCATGGCCTCTGTCTAAAAGTAGGCATGATGACTCCAGCAAAGAGTCCCTGGGAAATTCCCAAAGAAATCTTTCTTTGACAAACAATAATTTTGACTGTGTGGTTCTTTGTTAATCCCCACATGTAGATTCCTGAAGTCATGACTGCTGTTAATACCCACATGTAGATTCCTGAAGTCATGACTACTGCTTGAAGCAGGAGAGCCAATAACAGATAAGTTATACTAATGGGAATAAAAGCCAGAGTTGACTATGTGGCAAAAGATTGGTGACAGAAAGATTTTTATCTTGGATAACACTCGAACATCACCGTTTGTGGCAGATTAGGTAGATGCTGGGCTAGCAAAAGTTTCATTACAAATCTTTACTAACTGGGTAATATACCAGTTCTCTGGGTCCACTCTCGGGGGGTGTCCGTTTCTTCTCTCATTCACTCAAAGATAGGCCTAAACACCAGCTATGTCACAGGAAGGATATGCAATCTCCATGGTACAACGTTACAAACAAGAGAGACACAGCCCCCGTTTCCAGAGGAAGCCAAATGAAAGTATGGTGTTCAGAAATACTGGACCTAGGAAAGAAGCAAGGTGCTCTAATTAGAGTTTTTAATAAAACAGAACGAAAAGGCCCCAACACCTAAAAATCATAACTTACACTCCTCAGTTAGTTACACAGTGCTGGCACCTTAAATATTCTTAATGTATTATTTCACTGGAAAATCATCATAACTACCTAAAGATGCCTGTGTTTTAAAACATTAGGGCAGTGAGATTAGGAGATAAATTTTTACATGTTTAATTTTTAAAATCATGATTGCTAAGTTTGGCTTAATATGCAAAAGCCATTGAATGTAAATGACGTCACACAACTTTAGATATTCCTACAAACCAGTAATGGGCATTTGGAATTGTGACGTATTTCACAACGTATTTCACAAAGCATGAGCACAATATGACAGCAATTTACCATGCACGACATCTACAGCAATAATATCATAGACATAGAAAAAGAAGATATGCAAAAAGAAGATTATACTTCAATACATACTTATATCTGGAATCCAGAGAGAAGTCCCGAGGGCTGTCCGTAATTATTCTTTAGCATATGCTCTTCTAGTTCTGAAAACTTTCGGAATTATCAAGAAAAAAGTAACTGCGTGCCATGGTGCACACCTATAGTCCCCATCCATCCACAGGAGGTAGGGCATGAAGAATTTGAATTCCAGGCCAGTCCGCAAAACATAGTGACACTCTCCCTTAAAATAATGATATACACAAAAAACAAAAAGACAATATAATTCTTCCATAAAGATTATTCAAACATTGTATACACTGAAATGATTTACTCTGATTACCCTTAGCCTGTTTTGTATTGAACACACCTCATGATAGTAACAGATTTAACAACATAAACTAAATTTAGAGTTAGCATTGATGGCTTTTATTCTAATCTTCAACAAGAGTTGATGAAACATAGAAAGAATTTTCCCCTACAGTTGAGAAATCTGCTGTGTTGGCCTGAAAAGAGGCTTGGAAGCTTTTCAGTTTATTCCTGGGCCGATCCATTATAAGTAATTAGGTCCTTATCCTCATTAATTTATTTTTTCTTCTGAATAGCAGCACCAGACAGAACAGAGGCTCAGCTCATGGGGATTGATGGACGAGTCTTAGCTGCACAGGCAAGGGCAATATTCACCTCCCAGGCACACGTTCCTGTGGTATAAACCACATGTGGTCCCCAATGGGTCACAACACTCATCTGTGGCTGAGGAAACGCAGTTTATAGCTGATGACAGAAGAAAATAAGAACAGAAGTGCAGAGAAAACATTTAGCACAATAACTTAGGGTTAGTCATAGTTCAGTGCCCTGTTTTTATATTTTGATTGGGAGAAAGCATGAAGCTTCCCTTTGAATAGAGTTTTAATAGAGAACCTTTTTTTTTCTATTTGAGGATTATATTCTTAGTTTTAGCAACTCTCACTGACATAGAAGCCTCTAATCCACTTGCACATTTTTCACACACACAAAAAGTTTCATTTTTAAAAAATGAAGCTGTAATTAGGGGTATAATAATTCCAGAAAAATGAAATCTTAGGAATAGTTCAAGTGGAAGAAGAAAATCCTACTTAAAAGAGCTTTGCTTTCCCCCTCTAGAGGACACACGATTATTTGAATAACTGGTATGGTTTTTTAAAAAGACTGTCATTCCTTTAAGTGTTTCTCAGCCATTTGATACTCCTCTGTTGAGAATTCTCTGTTTAGTTCCAAGCCCCATTTCTCAATTGGGTTATTCGGTTTGGTGGTGTTTAATTTCTTGAGTTCTTTATATATTTTGGATATTAGACCTTTGTCAGATGTAGGGTTGGTGAAGATTTTTTCCCAGTCTGTAGGCTGTCGCTTTGTTCTCTTGACAGTGTCTCCTGCCTTACAGAAGCTTCTCAGCCTCATGAGGTCCCATTTATTAATGGTTGACATTAAGGCCTGGGCCGTTGGTGTTCTGTTCAGGAAGTTGTCTCCTGTGCCAATATGTTCCAGGCTCTTTCCCACTTTTTCTTCTAAGTGGCTTAGTGTCTCTGGTTTTATGTTGAGGTCTTTAATCCACTTGGATTTGAGTTTTGTGCAAGGTGACAAATATGGGTCCAGTTTCATTTTTTTTATACATAGACCTCCAGTTAGACCAGCACCATTTGTTGAAGATGCTATCCTTTTTCCATTGAATGGATTTGGCTTCTTTGTCAAAAATCAAGTGATCATATGTGTGTGGAGTCATTTCTGGGTCTTCAATTCGAATCTATTGATCAACCAGCCTATTGCTGTGTCAGTACTATGCTGTTTTAATTACTGTTGCTCTATAGTACAGCTTGAGATCGGGTGTAGAGATTCCTCTGGAGGATCTTTTATTGTATAGAATTATTTTTGCTATTCTGGATTTTTTGTTTTGGATTCAGCCACTTTTACAAGTATGATAAACTACACATACTAACTACATGATTTCGTCACAGTCAAATGGCCAGTGAGTATTAGAGGTAGAATTCAGGTGTATAAAAGTCTGTTGCTAGCCAACTCATATTGAACAATATGGAGAGGTAGGTGAATGTCAGTTCTCCCTCCCTGCCATCCCTGGAGTTGTGGGATATGTAGACCAGCAGTCCAGAGGTAAGGATTTATGCAGTGCTGGGAATTGAACCTAATGGATTGTGAATGACAGAAAAACAGCAGTACAGACTGAGCTGCACCTCCAGCTTTTCAAGAGAAAGCCCTTCGATTGGCTTAGAACTTAGTAGAAAACAGAAAATAAAACAACCCAGGGCATTAGAAAAAACACAAAACAGGAAAAAAATATTTTCTTGGTTGAACCCAAGCCAAGTTTGCATACACTCAGCATGAAGAGCTGTTCTTATTCCTCTCATTTTGATTCTCCATCCATGATACCTGTTGGGGACCATGCAGGAGGAACTGCAAAACAGCTCTAGAACTCATGGAATACGGCCCACAGTTAGCATGCCCACGATGGGCATGTATCGGTGAGGCATAACCCCAAGAACCTCGTGTCCTGAGGATTTCATACTGTTATGGAGCATAGCTCTGTTTGTTATGAATGTGGTATATGAATGTGTGAGCCCCTCACTGGCCAGTATCGCTGACATACACAATAACACTGCTTGATCTCTTTCAGGCATTGCTGCTGGAGCAGATTAAGGATTCAAGCACCACCCTTGAAAAGAAGCTGCACGTGTAGATTGCTAACGATGATCGTCGTCCTTAGAAAGAATTCAGCAAGGTTAGGTAAAGATGTTTTTTGCCAGAGGCTCTGACATAGATAGTCTTAGGGAAAAATAGATTGTTTAGAAAAGTTAGGTAAAGTTGTTTTTGCTAATGGCCCTGATGCAGAAAACCTTACAGAACAATTTGAAGTTAAGAAAAAGTACACTCTCATTAGTAAAGCTAGGGACTTTTTGAGGTTGGTGAGCGAAAATATTGCCCCAATTAGCAGTAGCTGACATTATTCTCTTCCTAAAGCTGGTCTTCAAGGGGACTAATTTCTTATACTTATTTTTGCCCTCTTCTTCCTGATATGATTTAATAAAATTATTAGTGAATAGATAAGCACATTTAGGATTTAAAGTAGAAATAGCCTATTGTTTTTTATATAGAAATTTCAATTTGTGATTCTCTTAAGATTTTTTTTATAAGATTACTTTTAAAGGTAGTTGATTCTTTCTTTGTAACCCCAAATTGCAGCCTGCCAGTAAAGAAAAGTTGTCTGAGAAGTTACCTTGCTTGGCGATTCTTTGTTAATATATAACACATTTCTTAGTTACAAATGTATATGGGATCTTGGAAATAACTTGTTTTTCATATTTGTTTCTCACCCATAATACATAAAACATTTGACCATGTGAAGATATTGAGGAGCATGCTTTTCTCACATATACTCATTGTAATCATTCACTTACAAAGAAATAGAATGTAAACACATTGTGATTTTTATACTGTGTGAAAGATGTTGCTGGGATATATAAGGTTGTTGGAATGTTTTTCCATCCACAAAGATGTGTATTTATGTGTGTGTGTGTGTATGTATGTATGTATGTGTGTATGTGTGTATGTATGTATGTGTGTATGTATTTATATATGAATGTATGTGTGTATGTGTGTATGTATGTAAATGAATGTGTAAAGTAAGAGGAACTTGAAAGAAGAAGCTTGTTGGAACCTACATGCTGGAGTCTGTCTTATTTCATCATCAAGTATAAGTGTGTGTGTGTGTGTGTGTGTGTGTGTTTCTTTTCTCTCCTTCTTTCTCTTTCTTTTTTAGACACTTGCCACCATCAGTGGAAGCTCCTAAAAGGAGGCTTCATCCTTGGCCCTGCTTGCCACCATCAGTGAAAGCTGTTGCTGATAACAATCAGTTCTGGCCTGGAAGGTTGCCCTCAGAGAAAGTCTGCAGGGTCACCAGCCAGGCGTGGGATCTATGCCCTGCCTCAATTATGCCATGTGATATCGAAGGTGGACATTGATAGACAGTGTGTTGGTGGGCTCAGTGTTGTGTGGGTCTTATGTAGATAACCACACTGAAAGACAGTTCATAAGGGCGACAGTGAGTCATGCCCAGAAGGTGCTGTTCTGCTGTATGTCTCACATCTCCCATCTGCTGGCTTTTACATTCTTTCCACTCCTCTTCCCCCATGTTCCCTGAGCCACAGAGAGCATGCCCCACCCATGTTTGTGGAAACAACTCTAATAAAACTAAATATTCATACACACACACAAACAAACAAACATTTAACAGGGAGACAAGAAATTTTACAGGAGGGGGAGGGGGAAGGGGAAGGGATGAGAGGAGGCTAACAACTAAAATATATTATATATATGTGTGTGTGTGTGTGTGTGTGTGTGTGTGTGTGTGTGTGTGAAACTGTCAAATAATAAAATAGAAAATAACTTTAAAGTGAAAAATAAAAATGTAAACATTAGAAGGCTCTCATTGATTAGGATTAAATCTTCCTTTAGGATGTTTACATCCCAGTCTGTCTCTGCCTGTGTCTTGAACCTAGCCCTCATGAAGATCCTGAGGTAAGGTATACAGTATTATGTCATCCTTCTGTGTAATTAATTCTCAGGTAGCAGAAACAGTCGCACAAAATTATTTTCCCTTCACTAAATGTTATCCTTTCTTCATTTTTCCTGGGGCTTTGTCCTACATCCTGTGACAGCTAATCCCCCTAAGAGACTAATGCTATAAAGTGATTTAGTTAGCTTACTCTCACATATGTGCTTGGGTAAAGTTGGCATCTACTATAATTCCCCAGAGAGTGACCCCGCAGATGGCAATTTTCAGATGTGTCATTCAGGTGAGGCAGTGTGGCAGAAAAGGAAAAGGTGATATAGCTGAAATTCTTGAAAGACCTAGTCTGATCACAGTTACTGATTTCAAACAACTTCTGTAGAATCAGAAAAAAATGCAGGGGAGGAAAAAGATGGTGAATGCATCACCATGATGGATCCAGCCAGCTTGGCCCTTCCTCATTAATCTTCAAGTGACATTAAAAATAAGCAAACAAACAAACAAAAACAAACAACAACAACAACAAAAAAAAAAACCACCACAATTTAGGGGTCTGTGCCTTTGTATTATCAGATTCCAATATAAAGTTATTTTTCATACTAAAGCTTACGTCAACTTACCTATTATTAAATTCAAATGTTATGGATGAATATGGTGGCAAACAACTATAGTCCCAGTACTCAGGAGGATATCTGTATGAATCCTTGAGGCTACAATTTTCTGTTAAGACGCTTCTTGGTAAATGAAAGTGCTCTGTAATGACAGGCAGTATGTGCCAACAGTCAAGAATGGATCAGATCCAAACTGCAAAGGCTGGAAAATGGTATCTGGAACTGGAGACAAGTTAGAGATGCCAATTTGGAAACACGGAGGAAGCTGTTGGTTAAAAGACATGTATCTCGCTTGAATCTATTCCTCAACTTAAGGCCTTTTAATTCATTGGTATAGAGTTTTGTATACTTATGTAAAATAAGTTTAAATTTGATACCTTTGTATAGAATGCAAATTTAATATTATTCTTCCCACACGTAATATATATTTCTACTTTAATATGAGGTATTGTACCCATGCAACTTAATTACAACACAAGGTTTGCTTCTGCTACTTTGAAAGTGCTATTTCAGGCTGATTAGGATAATTAAGTAATACAAGTTAATTGTTAGTTGATCAAATCATGGCCATGTCAAGTACTAGTCTATTTCTATCACAGGAATGTACATCCTAGGAGTAACAGATAGATACGATTCTATAGAAAGATAAGGTAAAATAGTTAGATAAGGTCTTCAAAAACCTCAGGGGCCTACAGAATATGACATTTAAAGATGTTTTTATTATTTTAAATATTCTCTCACAACAAGACAGGTTAACTCATGGCAACACCTAGCCTACCTCAAAGAAGATGATAAGCATCAAATAAGCTCCTTACAGAAATGGCTGTAAATGTGACAAATAAGCCACTGGGTAAAATGTCCTCCTTTCGGCTACAGACAGAGTTTTGCCTAAAAATGGGCAAGTTTGGATGCAGGCAGAGTTGATGACCAAACGCTGACAAGACAAGGTAAGCAAGTCCTCAATAGTTCCTGCCTCACAAATATGTCTGTCAGATATACTGGGCCAGAAGGCTGAATATAATGCTCGAATGTCATAGAGAGTTTTGGATGGCTGCTCAGGTAGCAAATTGTCTCTGTCATCCTCTCATTTGGAAAGCTGCTAACTTGTATTCCCTGTATACTCCGATCATTAATTTTATTCCTTCTCAAGTCTCTGATGGGGTTGGAGGACAGATAGTTTAGTTTTACAATTAAACTTAGTTGTTTAGGTGTTAAGATGTTTTTAGGTCTAGATAGATGTTTTAAGTTGGTAGAGATGAGATACGATAGATATTTATTTGCATTCACAGTTTTAGATGCACCAAGATAGGAAAGATGTTTTCTTCAAGGTTGATAAATACCAATAGCCAAAACATTATGGATGTAACATTCATATAATTCCTGATTGTTTCGTGGTTCTTCTTGCTGTATGTATTTTTTAAATTTTTTATTAATTTATTCTTGTTACATCTCAATGGTTATCCCATCCCTTGTATCCTCCCATTCCTCCCTCCCCCCATTTTCCCATTATTCCCCTCCCCTATGACTGTTCCTGAGGGGGATTTCCTCCCTCTGTATATGCTCATAGGGTATCAAGTCTCTTCTTGGCTACCTGCTGTCCTTCCTCTGAGTGCCACAAGGTCTCCCCCTTCAGGGGACATGGTCAAATATGAGGCACCAGAGTATGTGTGAAAGTCATATCCCACTCTCCACTCAACTGTGGAGAATGTTCTGCCCATTGGCTAGATGTGGGTAGGGGTTTAAAGTTTACCGCCTGTATTGTCCTTGGCTGGTGCCTTAGTTTGAGCGGGACCCCTGGGCCCAAATCTGCCTATCATAATGTTCTACTTGTAGGTTTCTAGGACCCTCTGGATCCTTATTGTATATATGTGTAATACTATTAATATATATGTAAAAAAAAGAAATTCTTAAAAACATTTAGAGAGAGAGAGAGAGAGAGAGAGAAAGTTTCTCAGAGGACGTCTATGTTGGGCTAATATCCATTTATAAGTGAGTTTATACCATGTGTGTCTTCCTGGGTCTGGGTTACCTCCCTGGGGATGCTCCTTTCTCCTTCCATCCATTTTTGTGTATGTTTCAAGATTTCCTTCTTTTAATACCCGACTACTATTCCATTGTGTAAATGTACCACAGTTTCCTTACCCATTCTTCAGTTGAGGTACATCTAGACTGTTTCTAGATTCTGGCTATTATGAATAAAGCTGCTATGAACACAACTAAGCAAATGTCCTTCTTGTATGGTGGAGCCTCTTTCAGGTATATGCCCAGGAGTGGTATAATTGGTTCTTGAGGTAGCACTATTCGAATTTTGTGAGAAAGCTTCAGATTGCTTTCCAAAGTGGTTGTACAAGTTTGCACTCCCACCAGCAATGGAGGAGTGTTCCCCTTCCTCCACATCCTCACCAGCATGTGCTGTCAGTTGACCTTTTGATCTTAGCCTTTCTAGTAGGTATAGGATATAAGCTCAGAGTCATTTTGATTTGCATTTCCCTGATGACTAAGGACACTGAGCATTTCTTTGGTTGTTTCCCAGCCATTTGATGTTCCTCTGTTGAGAATTCTCTGTTTAGCCCTGTACCTCATGTTTCAACTGGATAATTTGGTTTGATGGTGTTTAATTTCCCAACAGGTGATCAGGATAGATGCTGGGAGGAACACTGAGAGTAGTGTGGAAGAAGGGGGGGATGGAAAGACGCAGAGAATTCAGGAGTCCCACAAGGAGACTAATCATTAAGGCCAGAAGATCTGGACTTGGGGGCTGCACAAACTGTAGTAACTACCAAGGACAACGCATGCAGAGAACCTAGACATCCTTTTCAGATATAGACAATAGACAGCTCATATTCCATGGTTTTGGGGGCAAAGTTGGGACTGTCTCTGATATGAACTCTGATGCTTCTGAGTTGATCACTCCCTCTTGGTGGGGAGACCCAGTGGACACACAGAGGAAGGGGAAGCAGACTTTCCCGATGGGACCTGATAGGGTGTGGTCCCCTTCTGTTAGAAGTCAAGGGGAGAGTAACAGGTAGGAAGGGGGAAGGAGAGTGGGAACAAAAAGATACAAATGAGGGGCTAACAATTGGCTTGTAATGAATAAATTATAATAAAATAAAATAAAGAAACACAGGACTGGGTAGGAAAAAATATACATATATCAAAAACTTACAGGCAATAATTTATAAAACAATATTAATTCTGTGTTGTATTATATGTTCCCTTAATTATAGTACAAATTAATAACAATCGAATGACTGATTTAGCCACTAGTTTTGTAGATTCTATAAGCTTTGATACTTATAAAACATGAGTCAAAATGTCAACCATGGGACAAAAACTGTTTTATTTATTGAAGGAGTGAAAAGTTTGTGCTTCCTATTTCCAAAATTCTGGATGAATTGGTTCAAAAGAAAAAGGAGATTATTATTTAATGTATAAGTTAAGTACAGTTTACATATAATTAAACATAATGGGTTAACAATCTATATTTAAATACACTATCTAATGTTTATTGTTTTAGTCAGCAAATTTATGTTTTAATGCATCAGAAAGGATTATCTTCATGTCATGGCATGATACAAGTTTACATGGTGGCTAGAATCCTACAAAGCTATAGGATAAAAGATAGACTTCACGGCTTGAGGATAAGGCATCCAACTTGATTAAATATCACTTAAAGGCCTTTCTTTGAAGAGCACCCTCTTTATCTTTAGCCTGACATTCTCCCCCAGTGCATGTGTCTAAATTGTGTTTTGATACCATGTATGATAAAGGCCACAGCTGGTAAACATGTTCTGCTTCTTATCCTCCATCACGCAGACCTTCTGTTTCTGAACAACGCCCTCAGCAAAAGGAGAATAAGTAGTTTTATCCAGCTGTGCAACATCAAATTATGCAAAGGACAATGAGGACTAATGGCCAGACAGGACAAGTTCAAAAAGACCATGTATCCACAGATACCTGTTTTCCTTTCTCCAGAACATGTAATGCCCCTCAAAAGTGTTTGAAACACAAGGCAAAGATATAAATTACCAAAAGAAAACTCTCATTGCAAGTTTTGCTTGTTTTAGAGGAATTCATTTCCTATGGCTTGGAAGGCAGAGAGAAAAAGGTTATACTAAATGGTAAGTCATGGATTTTGCTATTGCATTTTTCTAACATTCTGACCCTACCGCTAAGATCACACAGGAAATGGTGATGGGCACCAGATTTGAATGTGAGATTTAAATTCATACCTTCAGCCCGGTGGCCTTCCTCATTGCTTTTCCTTCCATTTCAGAGCTTCTCACCCTCATCCACATAGGTTGCCTCTAGAATGCCTGAGCAACGTGGTTTTTTTTTCAACGTCATACAATCACGCTGATGAACATAGATTCAGCCCTTATAAGAATGGTGCCTTTCCATTTCTGCAATCCTTAGGAAGAAACTAATATTTCCATGCTGAGGTAATGGGCAGAGAAGAATCCAGAGCCTAGCAGTGTCACCGGAAGCCCAGAGGTTCCTACGGTATATATTCTGGGATTTTGTGACTGTCTCTCTATTCTAGTCATGCTATGGATGGTTACATTTGGCTTGATTTCTTCATATGTCCCCTCAAAATACCACTACTGTCTTCACACAAATGCATGCCCTACTGCACTTCACTGAAACATCTCTTAAGGTGTAAAAGACAAGTTTTATAACTGTCATTCTGATAGCAGTCACCAAAGTAGGTGTATGCAAAGTGTAGGCAGCAGAGAGAGTGCAGTCATTTCCAAAGGCAAATGGTGTAGCCTGACAGCACACATCTTTATCGTCATTTTCCTACGAAGCTTTGGATAATTTACCAGATATTTTTGACTTGATTTTCTGGATATACCCTACCTTCTTCCCACTCTACTCTCAATTTCTCAAAAGCAGTAAAATTTATCCAAGGCAGCTTTTCCATGTCATAAATAGTACTCAAATTTTTATTCATTTTTTTGTAATCTCCATATGGTCCTTATTTTCCAAGCCACTACTTCTTAGCTGTTACAACATTATATAGCATGTACTTTGCTTTCCTGTTGCTGTAAATAAACATTGACCAAAAAAACTTTAAGAGCAAAGGGGTTTTTCTTGCATTTCAGTCAAGAAAAAGTCAATTAAACAGCAGGTAAATCAAGGCATCAGGAGATTGAAGGAGCTGTTCATAAGCAGTGAACAGCGAAAGCATGCTGATGCAGTTCACTGTTTCCATGTGTGCAGTCTAGTATCCACAGCCTAGGGAATGGCCCCATCCACAATGAAGAGTCATCTTTCTATATCCGTTATCACAATCAAAACTCTTCTCTGCAGGTGTGACCAGACACTCACTTACCAGATAATTCTAGATTGTCAAATTGACAAGTAACATTAGCCATTGTCCAATGGTTTCTATATTCTCTGAAATATTGAAGACATAAAAATTTGGTGTAACAGTAGTACATTATTTTATATACATGTTAAAACTGAAAAGCCTTGATTGACTCCTAGGTCTTCTGTGGCTATACAGTGTCTGTTTATACTTTCTACTTTTCTTCAAGTTGTTTGTATCATGAAAAATAATGGCCTGAAGACAGAGACTGAAATACATTCATTTTCTTAACCAAAAGACCAATGCATGCAACTTTTACCTCACCACATAAACTATAATGGAACCGAGAACAAAGTATATTTCTGTGGTTAGTAAAAAAAATACATTGATAGGGATATTTTCTCACAAGACTTTCCTCAAACATTAATCTTCTTGAAAACAATCTTTTAAAGCAATCTTTAAAAAAACAATCTTTTTAAAACCTTTAGATTGTCTTTATTTTTCTCCCTGTCACTTGTATTGGGTTCTTTTAGGAAATATCAACTTCATCTTAAAATTTTAATCAATATTTTGCAGAGCAAGATCTTTTATTTAAAAACCATGAATTATCGAAATGTTTTCTTCCCCAGGCAGCAGCTTTGAGCTGTATATGACAATAGAATCTGTGAGTGCTATGGATATCAGGAATATATCAGACACCCTGAAAATCCTTTTTTTATGCACATAAACCTTAAATCATAACATACAAATCTCTTTATTTGAAAGGTAAGATTTTCCTCGAAGGAATAACTACTCTCAATTACACTTGACATTCATTCCTTCAGATGCAGCTTAGGAGTGCACAGTGGAAAATGGAACTGCCATGTAGTTATATAACAACCTTTTTCTTTGAAAATGTTTGTCTCTCCCCCCAAAAGACAAATTGTATCCTTAATATATATAATTTGCAATTTAAATGGCATTCACAGTTAAATCTTTTACAAATACAATTAGTCCTTGTTTAGCATGAAGCTGCAGTTATTTTTCAATATATGTTTTAATTTGTGCAGGTAATTTAGAAGAGGTGTTTTATTGAAGGTAAACACTTTGGTATTTACATTTAGCATAGATATAGTCTCTGGCACAATACACACACACACACACACACACACACACACACACACACACACAAACACTTGTCAGATAGCAATAATTCAGATATAACAAATCAATGTTTTGTGCCTTAATCCAAAGAATTGTACCATAATGCCAAAGAAGGTGGTTCCTAAGTGTAGGAGAAGGTATTTTACAGGACATGGCCTTCCTTCAAGACCCGAGGAGTGTGTGTCAGCTATTAAGTTGTAACTGATCTAAATTCGAGAGAGTCTCATGATTTCTCTGTCTGTTTCCTGTGCACATTATTTATTGCTGTGTGTATCACACTGTATGGGTATCGTGTTTGCCAGCTTATTTCCAAATTAGATCTTCAGTTTCTTTTAAACAAACAAAAAAATCCCTCTAAACATTATCACCTAACATAGTTTGCATTATGACAAGCACTCAGATTTTTTCCTCAATACGTGCATGAATGAATGCAAAAACCATGCACTTAACTGTCTTTTTCAAAAGCACTGAAGGACAAAGTGTGAATTTTAGCACAAAGTATCACCCAGGAAACGACCTTCAACTTGTATTTTGAAGGATGACATGAATTATGCTCGCCTACAGACAAAGTTCTATAGATTTTTCTTTAAAGCTTATTCTAGATGCATTTAGTTAAATTGCTTAGACTGTCCAAAGCAGCCCAAAGACAACTTGTCAAAATAAGGCAGAAGTTACATAGAGAAATATGCTGAAACTTAAACTGTTGAGAGTTCATTCCTTTCACACTGTATAAACATGAATTATGGGCACTGTATACCACAGTGTCACTGGTCTTTTTCTGGTTTCTGTGTGCACAGCTAGGATATGAATGAGGAGGTGATGCAGCCAACCCTTTAATAGTGCTCTGGATGCGAGCTGACAGACCTGCAGCAGTGTGTCATGTGGCTGACAAGGCTTGTCACATATTTGAAGCTACTAGGATAGTACCTGTCACTGGTCCTCGGCTTGCCTTATGCTTTTACTGTAGGGGGGCAAGCTATCCTGATATCTCTCCACATATTTTCAAGCTGAGAGCTGAGTGATACATGAGACAATCTTACCTAAAAATAGGAAATAGACATGTCAAGGCATTATTATGGTCAATTTGACTTAGAGTGGTCCAAAGAAACTAGATCTCCTGTGAAGTAAGCAACGGCCGCAGAATTACTGTTCCTAATGGCAGTTTCCTATGCAGCCCCTCAAGTGCTGGATCCACAAGTGTTCACTGACTAGTTGTAATCCAAAGTCTCAGAGTTGGTCACAGGGGGAAGATTTTGAATATCACAAATATAATAGAACTTTCCTTGAATAGAGTCATCCCAGTGGTCATGGTTGGGACGTCGTACTAAGGATGCATTTTTACCTCTTTTCCAAGGCATGTTGTTTATTACCACAAAATATAGGAAATGCATATTTACAAAGAACTATACTGGAGTGAGGGGAAGAAAGGACCCAGAGGGTTCAGGAGCCCCATAAAGAGACCATCAAAGCTGGTGGATCTGTATCCAGCTGGGCCTGCACAAACTGTTGCACCAACCAAGGACAATGCATGCAGTGAATCTAAACTCCCTGAACAGCTCATTCTCCACAGTTGTGTGGAGAGAGTAGGGACTGCGTCTGACATGAACTCTGCTGCCCCTGACTTGATCACTTCCTCTTGGTGGGGAGGCCCAGAGGCCACACGAAGAGGGGGATGCAGGCTATCCAAATGAAGCCTGTTAGGCTGTGATCATATGGTAGGGGAGAAGGACCAGTTCTGTCAGAGTCTAGGGGAGAGAAATAGGTCAGAAAAAGAAGGGAGGGTGGGAATGGGAAAGTACAATTGAGGGGATAACAATTGGGATATATATATAAAACCTGAATAAATTCTAATAAGTTAAAAATGAAACAAAAATAAAAATAAAAATAAATAATTATACTACCCAAGACATGAACTAAAAAAAAAACCAGCAGCAATAACATGCCAAAGTAGACCACAAGGCCTGAAACCTACACAAAGAACTAACAACTAAGAAATTCTTAGATCAGGAGAAATAATCTTCCTTAGGGAAGAACACACCAGGTGGCTAGCCAATACTAAATGGTTGACTCTGGAAACACACAAAACAACTAACATTATAAAGACTCAGTAGATTATATTTAGGAATATATTTGTATATTCTGAGGTGTGTGTGTGTGTGTGTGTGTGTGTGTGTGTGTGTGTGTGTGTGTGTGTCTGGGGAAAGAAAAAGACAGGCCACTCTTATTGCATGTTTAAAGTTAATCTTGGATATGGAGTGAAAAGTTAACTCAAAAACCAAACAACACAAACAAAAAAAAAAAAAAGACTTAAGTTCTATCTAAATATTAAATAGTGCTACAACAACAATAAAACTTAATATTGGATGTTATCTTTGAAATAAATTGAAGCTATATAGGCCATATATCAAAATCATGTACTTAATTATATGAAATTATAACCTTGGAGAAAGGATTTTGAAGGGATTTGTCATAAAGAAGTGGTAAATATCAAGTGAAATAAACATGTTAAATCCACTTTAAATGGTGCATAATGTATAAATGCCTTAAAATAATAGGCATCACCATTAATATCTATATTTTGTTTTGAATATCACTCAAAATGAATTTGCCTTTTAAAAGAATGATTATAGATAATAAGCTCTGGCCAGTATTAGCATACATATAGTAAAATAAGAAAAGACAATTGAAACCTATAAATGGAAGGCAATCAAAGTAAGGGTGCCTAAAATTCAGTAAGTTGATGGCTAGCTGGATGGTGATAGCACACGCCTTTAATTCCAGTACTAGCAAGTCAGAAGCTAATGGATCTCTGTGAGTTTAAGGCCAGTCTGGTGTACAGAGTGAGTCCCAGGAAAATCAGGGCTACATAGAGAAGACTTGTGCCCCCTCAATAAAATAAAATAAAATAAAAGGAAGGAAAGTGAAATGAAAAAGGTTGAACTTTTCCTATCATTCCTAGAATAAAATAATTTATAACTTGAAAGATTAATGATAAAATTTGTAGACATTTTCCTAGTAATAACCAAAACTTTCTGTGTATCATTTAAGTTCAGTATTTTAATAATATATTTAAAACAATACATTGAATGTTCAACTAAATATAAATAAAAATAAAAAGATTTGGTAAAATCTAAAAACTAACAGAGTATGTGGATATAAATTTTATAGAAGTAAAGCTAAAATCTCTAAGGAATATGTAACCAATTTTCTAAATAATTAATAGATGTAAGTTATAAAAATTAAAGTAGGTGTTACACTTACTAAATGGAAAAAAAAGATTTTTTGATTAAACAACAATGCAATTACACAAGTATATATACTTCTGTGCTCTGCTATTAAAATGTAAATTATAATTTTTATAAATTCTTTGTAATACAACAGTTAAACATGGAATTTGGCATCAAAATTCCACCTGAGATTCAGCGCCAAGGATAGCTAACAAAGATCATGAGAAAAACATGTATGGATATTCATTGCTACAGTATTCATAGTAATAGGGAACGCAGAGCAATTTAAGAGTGTACTTCTGAGGAGTAAAAAATTATTTGAAGTAGATAGAGTATGTATTAGCAATGTATTAAAAAGCTCATAAAGGCAAGACTCTTGTCTGAAATTGTACAGTTAGAATGACTGACAGGAAGACAGACAAGGGAGGATCCATAACAACAGTACACTCCAAATATATGGACATGTAGGAACAAAAGTGGTGCGCATTTGGTAAAATATGCACATATAATATACACATTAAATCAGTGCAATGGCTTAGCTATAGAGAAAAGAATAAATGGGAAAATAGTTTTAAAAAGAGAGGGGAGTCACATAAATCAGTGATGGAAGTACTTGATTTCACACCTCTGGGATCCTAAGTGTTAAAAAGGAATAAAACAATACAAACTTACTTTATTTAAGAGGCACGGACAGCAACAGCATTGCGTTGAAGCCATGCACTGTATCTAGACAACATGTAATCAGATTTATCTTTCTTAGGAAGATGAAGAATTTCATTTTCACTTCACATGAGGTCTTTGCATTTTGTCTATAAAACACAGATTTTGTTAAGAAATTTCTTTCCCATTTGATATGCATATGTACCTATACAAGACAACAACAATGGGAAATTATCTATGGATTTTTTATTTTGGTTCAGTCTTCAGCCAAGTACTAAAGTGATTTGTTCTATTTTAACCATTGTTAAATGGGAGAAATTTTCACTCGAAGGTGATATGAAGCTGGAAATGCATTTAAACATAGAGAATGAAATAGGCAATGTGTGTCAAATGCATTTATTTAGTACCTTCTGGTGGTAAGTCGTGATAATGTTAAAATTGTGCCTATCTATTGTTAATATTGTTGAAATTTCCAATTCTCTCTACTATCAAAGTCCAATACTGTCACTGCCTTTCTCCCACCAGAAGCAGAAACAGTGTGCAGTAGCGACAGACAGGTGCTCACTGTGCCTGCTGAAGTCCCACAAGCCTCCTGCAGCTCTCAGCAAACTGAGGAGAGAGGGGCACCATAGGAGCCACCACGCGAGAAAGTGAAACCAGAAGTGAAGAAAAGAATTACAAACTCCTAATCATAGAGAAATCTATTTTGTTTCTGGGTACATTCAAGTTTATAATAAATTTACCCTAGTGATTCACAGTCGAGAGCTGTCAGCGAGATAATGACAGTGTTACAGCCTTAATTTTAGAGGAGGAGGAATTTGATGCTACAAATGTGCTTTCCTAGTTTTGCTGACGACCACACAGTGATGATGATGTCTTATCGGGGCATGGATTTCCTCCTGCCAAATAAAAATCACTTTCTGCAGAAGGATTTTTTTTTTTAATTTTTTTAATTTTCAAGGGACAAAAAACAGCTTCAAGCAAGTTTCCAGTTTAAATCAGAAGTCTCATTTCCTATTATCAGGCGAATATTTGATTATACCAGACAGCAAGGGTGAACAGGTGGGGGAGGCTGCGGACTCATGACAGTTCCTCTCTAACTTGGGCCTTGAGCTCATAGTGTCCAGCTGGAATTATGCTAACATGGTCGTGCTTTACATCCACGACCAGTAGTGGCCCGGGTAGGAGAGAGAAGGAGGAGAGGAGAGGGTAAAGAGAGGTTATGTTAATATGTGTGAAATTATGAAATGAGTTTAATAATAAAACTCTTTAAAAGCCTTGAGATATATGCTCTAAATAAAATACAAAACAACAAATCAGACCGATAGGCTGACGAATTATTTTTATTAGATTATATCGTATTGGAGATAGGTGTAAAAATAAAAGCAACTGAAAAATATGACGTGCTGAATAGCAAAATGCACACTGACAAATATAATTCTATATTTACCAGCAAACTAGACTCCTTTGCTTTGATTCATAGTGTGACTAAGATATACTCACAAAAGCAGCTTGAAGAATACATGTGTGTGACTCGCAGTGCCAGGTTCCAGTTCCTCGTGACCAAGAAATGTGAAATAAGGTGGGACCAGCTAATCCAGTCCACAGGCCAGAGGCCGATGATCTTCTCTTGTCCTTGGCTTGACTTCTCTCACGCCTGCGCAGTTGAGAATCATCTATGCAGGAAATGAGACCACCCTAGGGGGAAGGGCTTTCCAACTCAATTAAACCAATAAAGACCAACCACAGGAAGTACCCACGGGCAACCTTGTCTAGAGAGACCCTCCTGTAGAATCGCTTACTATGTGCCTGCAAATTCTATATATAAACCGGCAGTTAAAACCACATCTCATCGTGATTTCCATATCACAGTTGTAGTTGTTAAAAGGTTCCATTGTATTTACTTTTCAATGTGATTTTCTTCCCTTTTATTGAAAGTAGATCCTGTTCTCATAAAATATTTCCAAATTACAGTTTACTGTCTCGCTACTTCCCCAACTTCCTCCTCACCCGCCTGCCCCTCGGGAACAGCTACCGTTTTGTCTCTCATTAGAAATGAACAGGCCTTTAAGAGATAACAACAAAATATAACAAAATAAAATATAATAGGATAAAACAGAAAAACCGTCACATCACAGTTGGACAAGGCAAACCAAGAAAAGGGTAGATGCCCAAGAGAAGACACAAGAATTGCCACCCAGTTGTCACACACTTGGGAATCCCGTAAATATACTAATATAGAATGTGTCGTATATATTCAGAGAACCTGGCCCAGCCCCCTGAAGGCCCGGTGCTTGCTGCTGCTGTCTCTGTGAGTCCCTGTGAGATTTGTTCAATTGATTTAGAGGGCCTTGTTCTCCTGGTGTCCTCCGTCCCCTCCAGTTCTTATAATAGTCCTGTCTCCTCTTCTGTGGGGTTCCTTGAGCTCTGTGGGGAGATCTCGTTTAGAGTTGTGTGTTCCTAGGTTTCTCTGTGTGTGTAATTTCTGGCTGTGGGTCTCCTCACATGCTGCCATCTGCTGTAGAAGGAAACTTCTCTAATGATTGCTAAGTAAAGCACTGATCTATGAGGACAGTGGAATACAAAGACAAAATGCAAGCTTTGATATAAAACAGCAATTCGAGGGCACTGATACACAGAGAAGAGATGGTTTTGTTTTTTGTTTTTTGTTTTTTTTTTTTTCTTTTTTTTTTTTAGGAAGAATGCTTTCTCAGTCATCATTGATAAGGTATGCCCTTCCCTTCCATAATGTGTGGTTAGTTTGACCATAGCTCCTGTAGCCAAATGCCAGTCACCAAGTGATACCAAGATACATAAACAACCATTATTCAATGTCCATGTGCATTCTAAATACTTAGTCAGAATATCTGTTGCCATTTTCATTGTAGTCTGAGTCATTGGTTACCATTCTCACCAGCTGTTACATTCTGGGATCTTATGCCTATTGATATTCACTGGGGCTTAATTATTCTTTCTGAGAATTTAACTTTTGCCTTCTTCGATAGAAAACTAATATACTTAGATATGCGCGCTGACACTGACTTATAGTACTAGCACTTGGGAGATTGTTAAAAAAAAATTGTGGACTCTAAGTCAGCAAAATTCTGTCTAGAAAAAAGAAAAATAAAATGAGAGTGACCGATAGACTTGCTCTCATCGTTTTTACAGAGCACTCATTTTGTTGTTATTTGATCTTTCTCCAGTGCTTAGAATCTCTTGAAGTATAAACAGGAAGGGAGGAATTTTTATGATGTAAATTTTGTTAAAAACTGGTTTAGTGGCTCTGTCCTTAGATATGTATGCAGGAAGAGTTATTGGAGACAGTCTCTTCACTCTTTTATAATGAGATATATATATATATACACACACACATACAGCCAGCACTGAGGAGAAATGGAGGTAAATACTTCCTCTCCCCTGGCCAAGCAACCTCTGCTGGAGTATCAGAGCCTTTTCAGTTGGCGCAGTGAGAGAATTACTCACTATCTTGTCTACATGTATTTAATAAGGATTTTACAGTAACCAAAGCAAAGTTAAAACTTCAAGATTAGCAAGGAAATAAAATAAAACCTCTTAAATATAAACTTTTCCAGGTGGGTTTGTAAAACCAAGCACACTTCTTGAATAAATATCTCTGACAATTATTATATATACTTTTAAAAACATAGGTATTAGGAAAAGATGCACATTTCTACATTTTCCTCAACTTTTAAACAAGGAGCATATATATATATATATGTGTGTGTGTGTGTGTGTGTGTGTGTGTGTGTGTGTGTGTGTGTGTATGCATGCAAACAAGGAACATATATTTGTAGTTCATATGAATCTATTTAATGAATACATAGACATAATGAATAAATGCATATCTATGTTTTTTAGAATGAAAGACCCATAAGAAGGAAGGTAAATGATAAATTCTTTTGAATACAGAACACCAACCAAAACAGATGTATAAAATAATGCTCATAGAACTTGTAAAATACTGGAAATAATGCTTTGGGGGGCACGTAGAAATCTATGAGAGTAATCCTAGCAAAGACTCCTAGTAATAGGGGACCAGGACCCTAACCCAGCCAACTTCTGAAACCAGGCAAGTCCTTAAATGGAGGGATTCAGACACCAACACAGCAACAAAACCTTTGCCCTAAAGTTTGTCCTGCTGCAGAGTGTTCTGGGACTGCATCCCAGGAGAACGTCATCGGAGAGACTTCATTCAGGAACTGATGGGGGCAGATGACAGAGTCCTACAGCCAAACACTAGCAGAGCTCCAGGAGTCCTGTGGAGGAAGGGAAGGAAGGATTGGAGGAACCAGAGGGCTCAGAGACACCACAAGAACAGGAGAACATTGACCACAGAATTAACTGACCGAGACTCATGGAAGCTCACAGAGATCAGAGAGCCTGTAGGGGTCTGACTTAGGTCTTCTGCGCATATGTTATGGATGAATAACTTGATATTTCTGTGAGATTCCCAACAGTAGGAGCAGGGGCTGTCTCTGACTTTTTTGCCTGCTTGTGGGACACTTTTCCTCCTAAGAGGCTACCTGGCCCAGCCTCAATGTGATGGTATGTGCCTGGTCTTATTGTAGCTTACTATGCCATGTTTAGTTGATGTCCCTATGAGGCCTGGGTTTTTTTGTTTGTTTGTTTGTTTTGTTTTGCTTTTTTATGAAAGAAGGCAGAGGGAGGGTGGAACTGTAGGAAAGTGGAGGTTGTGGAAAGACTGTGTGGCGGGAAAAGAAGGGAAACTGAACTTGACGTAACATATGAGAGAATAACTCTTTTAAGTGGAAAAAATTGTATTGTTAACTTGAACAAATTGAATATAAGACAAATACTGTATTTCACTTGTGATTTTTCTGGGGTACTAGAATAAAAAACAAGAAAAATTAAGAAATTTAACAACTATCTAAAGCTTGATGATTAAATTTAATTTTCAGTAATTTGCCAAATGTTGCTTTATTCAGTATATTTAAGTATGTGCTATATTTTCTAGTTCTTGTAAGATGAAATGTCTTCGTCTGAAGTTAAGTCTACAGCTACACAGGAAATGGACAAACTCAGGCCAAAACTTTGTTGGTTGAAGCAAAGCTCATCGCTGCCTCCTTTTCTAAACTGTACATTCCCAAGGATTCAGATAACACTTCCTGCTGTTTGATAAGTCCTTTGATAAGGACTCTCCTTTCACTCAAGGTTATCTTTTCCATTTGATCTCTCTATTATGCAACAGTCACTCTCACCAAGAACATCGGCCCCTTCCCCTGGTATCAAAAGAGAGCGTTGATGTACATCAATGGCCAGAATTCTCGTACTAAGAATTACAAATTGCCATGGCTGACGAATTTAGTCTTAAAATCTACTTACTTCAGTTTGCTGTTATGAGCATTAAGTTATTGTTTGATGAGTTACACTGAAAACTCCAAGCACCACTGTTCTCCCCATAGCCCTCTCTGTCATGCCTGAGGGATATGTTGTATTGTGTAGACCATTATCAAAAGAAATCACTAGGTTAAAGTTTACTTTAGTTTTTTCACTCTTTAACTTTAACCAGTGTTCCTGCCAGAATAGTATATGCTGGTATGGTGGTTTTTCAATCTCATTTTTGAACAATTTCTTGATAGATTCTTATAGAGACATTCTATGTTAATACTCATCATTAGTCCCCACTGAACTGAATTTGAAGCAAAAAATAAATAAATAAATAAGTGATTTTTAAAAAAAAATAATCTACAACCTAACAGAAGACAAATGTTTACTTAAAACATATGCATAGCTCAGGTTCAGAAACAAACAAACAAAAAGTACTGCCTGTATTAGAAAACAGAAAAGAATTTTATCAATAAAAACCTCTAGTTCAACTCAATTCTCTATTTAAATGTAAAACATAACAGAGTATTTGCCCAATAGTCACTATTTGTTAGTTCTCAAGGGTAATATTATGGTTCATCAGAGTGGCTTTGTAAAATATTAAGTAAAATGAGAACTCCATAATTTAAATAAAAAATTAAAACAGAGTATATTGTAATTTTTTACAGTCTAACAAAACTGGTTAATTTGTGCAGAGACCAAAGTGTTGAAAAGCAACCTATACATAAATATGCCTTCATTTTTATAAGATAGCACTGATTTTGTGTTATAAAACAATAAAAGCTGTCTGTAAATGTTCTGAGACATGGACATACTTTATGTTCAATGGAAGATTTTAATTTCTTCTAAAAAGAATCATTTCCAAAGCATAAAATGGAATGCACTTAATTATATAGCAAACCAAATGCTGATCTAAATTAAATCTCAATTCAAGAGCCTTTTACTTAGCCTTTAACCACTAAGTAAAGAAAATATATGAAAATGATGCACATCAAACTAACTCACTGGAATATAAATATAGGTTTACCTTAATATCTCAAGTATGATGATGGCTACTTAATCTATTTTAAAATCATAAAATAAATTGTCAAAATTTTTACACAAAGCTTTTAAGTTTCTCTAATATTACAGGAAAAGTATTTATGTTTTATACAGTCTGCCTAAGTTACAGTTCTGTATGGAAAGTTCTGGAGTCCTAAAAGCAATGCCCAGTTCAGTACTTTCTCCTCTGAAGTCTCCTGGCAGCATCAGAATGACGTCTGCTGCGATGCTTCCGATGCTTCGCGTTTTGATCATAACCTTGTACATTCACAGTAACATCTGATTGGCTTCTTCTCTCTTACAATTAGTGTCTCTCAAATATGGCCACCATACTTTACACGGGATGTGGATTCCTTACTTAAAAAAAAAAAAAAAAAAAAAAAAAAAAAAAAAAAAAAAACTTTTGCAGAAGAGAAAGTTAATATATATATATTAAAAAAATCAATTGTTTTCTTGTGTGCCATCAAAGGATAATAGGAACTTTAAATAAAACCTGAAGCATCGTATATATTATGATCAAATGAAAATATAAAGATTTTTTACACACTCATTGTCTCTATCACTCTCTCTGTTCTCTTTTCTACCTCATCCTACCATGTATGTATGTATGTATGTATATGTGTGTGTTTGCTTGAATGTATGAGATATACTAAAATATGTTTACAAACATACCATATTTTATTTTAGAATTACAGTGACTCTGTCATAAGACAATGATGGGTTTTTCTGTGTCTGATAAGACTATTTTAAAGAGACCATATCATCTCATTTTGGTGTTTTAAAAATTGACAACAAAAACGGTTTATTTTAATGAATTTTCATGAAAAGAAATTGACATAGATATTTAGCATAGATGAGCTTCAACTCTGGATGCATATAACAATGCTAACAATTTCCAAAAATGCTAAAGTGATAAAATTCTATAGTATTCACCTCATTAAATATTTATCTAGTATGTGAAGCATATAAATGAACATATAACTCCAGAGTTGCCATATGGACAGTGATTGAACTAGAAAATAATAAGTTCATCTCTACCCATCTTAGAAGGATCTCTCAGACTACAAATAATTGTATTGCTCTTTCTTACACTCATATTGTAGAAATATAAATTCATATAACAAATAAAGAATATTAAATTTAATAAAAAACATTAATGATATTTTGATATTTCGAATACATTATGGATTGATATTTGTCAGACATATTTCATTGACGTAGCCTTGGCTTTTATCTTTATTTCAGGGTTGTCAGGCCCCAAAATACACAAAAGAAAATTTGACTTACTCAGAAATAATTTTAATATCATTCAAAATTAGACGGCATATAGCGTGGGGCATGATACACTTTTAAATAGAGTAGCGTGAAAGAGAAAATGAAAGTTATAGATGAAAAGAAAAAGAGAAATAGTATAAAGAGACCGAGTATGGTGAAATATAAAGAAAATGGGTATAGTGAAGCAGTGAGAATGGCCCTCATAAACTCATATATCCAATTACATAGTCCATAGTTTGTGGGACCATTTTGGAAGGATTGTGAGGTGTATATGACCTTTCTGAAGGGGGTGTATCGCTAAGGGCTGGCTTTGAGGTTACAAAAGCCCATGCCGTTTTCAATCAGCTTTCTCTGCCTCCTCCTTGTGGATAGGCTATAATCTTTCAGTTACCGCTAGAGCAGCATGCTTACGCACCTGCCTGCTGCTACACTCTCTGCCAGATGGTCATCTTCTCACCCACTGAAACTGTAAGGCACAGTAAACTTTTTCTCTTGGCCATGGTGTCTCCACACAACAATTCAATGCAACTAAGACAAAAGTTTGCACCAGGAAGTGGAATATTGCTGAGAGACGTGAGTATTATAGGTTTTAGAGGAATGTGGAAGACTTTGGGACTTTGGACTAGAAAAGCAGTTAATGATATGATATAAGCAGGGATTTCTGTACTGGCCATACCAGAAGGAGTTTAGGAGACAGTAGTGCTGATGCAAACGTGGACTATGAAGCCCAGCTAAAGATGTTTTAGAGAGATGCAATATTAGCATCTGAGCTACAAACATTCTTGTGATCATTGAGAAATGAATATGGCTTCTTTTTGTTCTCGCCCTAAGAATCTGTTTGAGGCTAAATTGAAGAGTTTGGAACTCTTTCTTTGCCAGAGGAAATTTCAAGAGAGTCTATATTGATTCTTTTCTGTGGTTATCAATGATCATTCTTATGCAGATCTACAATGGAAAAAGAACAATCAAGGCAGAAGGAAAAACAAAGTGTAGTTTAAGGAGGAATAGAACACCAGAAAATTTAATGTTGGCACCAAGGCTTGTACGTAGAGATGAGAAATTCAAAGAAAGGTCTGACGTGAAATGGACTGCTGAAGCCTCAGGAAAAGACATCAGAGTCTCAAAAGAGACTTCGGAGTTTGAAACTGTATTGAGAACTGTGAGAGAAAATGAGGACTTTTAAATATGAATTAAATGCACCTTGTATTATAATATGGCCGCAAGTCAGAGAGGGCCACAGAGTATGTTGTAGTTTTCTGAAAGAAAATGTCCTCCATGGACATACACATTTTCCCCCCTCAGTCCCCAGTTGACAGAACTATAATGGGACTGATTCAAGGTGTGGCCTCCTGGAGGAGGCTTGTCACTGGGGGTGGAGTTTGAAGTTTTAAAAGCCCATACTATTTCCCGTTAGCTCTCTCTGCCTCCTACTTAAATACCAGGATGCAAACTCTTAGCTTATGCTTCAGTACCATGCCTGCCTCCCAACTGTCATGCTCCCTGCCACAACGATTCTGGACTCTAATCCACTGGCACTGTAAGCCCCAGTAAACTTTTTTCTTCTATAAGGTTGTCATGGTGTCTCTTCGCAGCAACAGAAAAGTAGCTAAGACATTGTGACTGACAAATTTCACAAGTTTAACATAATTTAGGACAATTGCATTGAAGGAATTTTCATCTTAAATTTTTTTGAGATATTAAGAAAAGAAAAATTTATATATACAATGTCATTTAATTGCATTAAGAAAAGACAAATTTATATATACAATGTCATTTAATTGCTTACCACACAATATATAAGCAGCAAGGATCAGGGATGGCAAAAATTTAATGTAGTATGGAAATAATGTTTGGGGGTGTCTTAATTATGGCTTTATTAATGTGAAGAGACATCATGACCACAATAATTCTTACAAGGAAAATTTTTTCATTAGAGCTGGCTTATAGTTCAGAGTTTTAGTCTATTATTTTCTTCATAGGAAGTATGTTGACATGTACACAGACATGGTGCTGGCGAGGTATCTGAGAGGTTGCGATACCAAAATGGTATCGCGAGATCCCCCCCCCCCCCCCCCCGCAAAAAGACCACCAGGACTCGATAGCGACGCATCATACACAGGGTCCTGTATTAGGGCCTCAAGCTTCGGGTCCCAATCCTTCCTGATGCAGCGGGTTAGTAGAGTGACACCTGGCTTCAAGGGCGATGGGTTCATAAAGGAGAAAACCCGTCAGCGGGGGTTGTGAGTCACAGCAGAGTGGACCTTCAGGCAGGTTCGGGGGAGGCTGGATCTCAAGGGAAAGTTGTAGGTCACAGGAATGTTGACCTTCCGGTGGCGCGGCGGATTGAGTAGAGTTTCTGGGAACTGCTGGCAGGTGCAGTTTACAGCAGTCCGCGGTCATTCCGGGAATGCAGGGAGAAGGGTCATCTAGAGGACAGGTTTTCATAGAAAATACCGACCATGGCATTAGTTACAGCACATACAGAACATGGCGTTAGTTTGGGTCTTACAAGGTGTATACCTAGATCAGCAGATAGCAGGAAGGAAATCACATACGAGGCCTGGCTTGAGCATCAGAGACCTCAAAGCCCAGCCCTCAGTGACGTACTTCCTCTAAAAAAAAAAGCTATACTTCCTAATAATAGTGCCACTTCCTTTGAGACAATGTGGCCATTTATTCAAACCACCACAAAGGGATAACCAACAGGGCATGACTCAAAAGGAAGAGAAGATAGAATAGAAATAAATGATATCAATATAATTCATTGTTTTTATAATTTTTAAGCTTTTAAATTAATAATTTAAGAGAATAGTAATGAAAAGATACCTTGTCTTTTTCTCAGCTTAAACAATAGGAAGATCGAGCTATTTCACACTGACTCTAAGGATAATGAGTAAATTGGATTTCTCTATGGTTTCTCTAGTAAAATTAGCTGGTGTTTTAAGTTATTTTTATAATTTGAAGGAGTAATTTGGAAAATAGTATCAGACCCATGATTAACTCTGTGCCAGTAGGATGTACTTACCAAGATATAGTCATTGAGGAAAATAGGCAAGGCTGCCTTTAGTGTGTCCCTCTTTACACGTAAGGATGATGTAGCTTGTCAAGTTTAGGAATGTCAAAAAGCAAGGGAACAGTGTGGTACTCACATCTGAATTCTCTGATCCCACCTACGATGGCATCTGTGTTTGATTGTCCTCTTCTACTAATGAAGTAAGTCTTCAAAATCAATTAAGTCTGGAAAAGTTTTCCAGAGGCCACATATGTCCTACAGTACTGGGACATGTGAATTCATATATAAGCTAATACTGCGTCCTGTGATCAGACTTTGCCAGGAGAATGTGTGGGAATCCTAAGGAACTCGGGACTTTTCTTACAAAAGAGGAAAAGCATTCCATTCCTTCTATGGGCTCCCTTTTAACGAAGCCTGACTTTAGGAAACCATGAGTCACTTTAGGATCCTTCAGGATATCGTAAATCTGAAAGGAGAGTTATAAAGTCTGACCTTGATTTCCTGATCCCAAGCAGATGTTAGTCTGCCTACATTCTGCGGTTCTGTGATTTGTTCCGTTTCTTGCCTGCACCTCAGGGCTCTGACATTGGCCTTCTCTGCACATCACTCACTATCCTACACAGTCAGTTCAAATGCAATCTCCTTCCTCTTTTTCCTTATCCTTAAGATTGAGTCAAGTATCATCTAGGAAGAGCAAAAAAAATTTTGAGACGTTTTAAAAGATTCCATTGTGCTTTGCTGTAAACTTCAATGTTGGCCAAAGCCAAAACTGAAATGAGAGCTTAGACAAATTCATAGCTCAACTAGTATAATGTTGAGTACAGAGCAATTATCCAATGTTCCAGATCTGTTTTAGCCTTTGCTATTCTTTAAAAATTATATGTTTGTTGGAATCTCCTTTCAGAGGAAATTTACATTCTGAAAAGATATTTTTCAAGAGCTGAAGAGTAAGGGGGTAAAAAAGAATGTGTTTCTGAATTTAGGGACTGTTATCCACAAGTCTATCATTCCACAGAAGTGGCACGGAATTCAAAGGACTGGAAAGTTGTCTGTGACGCTGAAAAATTAAGGAGCAAAGTTTTAATTCTATCGCTTCTAGTACTCTGAATATGAATCCAAAATTATCATCATCATCATCAAATTTTAATAAAATATATTAAGGAATTGTTTTATTAGGGTTTCTCTTACTGCAACAAAATGGCATGACCAAAAATCAAGATGGGGAGGAAAGAGTTTGTTCGAATAACAGGTCTGCATTGTTGTTCATCTCCAAAGGACATCAGGACAGGAAATTAAGGAGGGCTGCATTCAGGAGCTGCTGCAGAGGCCATGGAGGGTTCTGCTCACTGGCTTGCTTCACAAGCCTTGGTCAGCCTGCTTTCTTTTAGAACCCAGGACCACCAGCACAAGGATGGCCCCACCCACCATGGGCTGAGCCCTCCCCCACTGATCACTAACTGAGAAAATGCCTTACAGCTGGATCTCATGGAGGCATTTCTTCAACCGAGGCTCCTTCCTATCAGATGACTCTAGCTTGTGTCTGGTTGACACACAAAGCCAGCCAGTACAGGAATACAACTTTTATTTTTAAAATTGAATGTTTTTCAATGAAACTGTTTTTGTTAGAGTTATTTCAAAATGCTTGCTTTTGTGTGTAGACTCTATTTTATTAACAACTTATTGACTGAGCCTACGTCAATTATAACCCGATTAACCAAAACAGTAGGAAATGAGGATTAATTGACACAACAATAAAACCTTAAGGATATCAGTCCCAAGGAATGATTCGCAGGTCAGGAGCCACAGGATTTCTTCCACTGGAACCAGGAGTAACCAGACCCCAGAGCCTCAGCAGAAGCCTGAGCTCTGAAGCCTTCCCTTGAGCGGTTTTCTCTAGGAGCGTCTTGAAGGGCAGTGATGAATAGCCAAATCTATCCCAAGTCTCCAATCCCCCCCACCACCAGTTCTGGGCTCATTGATATATCTCCTCCCAGAGTCCGTTCACAGGATCTTTTTCATCTGGTAGCAATTAAGCTCCTGCATGAGGTGGTTGCTCTTCTAGTGAATTAACATCACCTGTTCTCTTACTAGACCGTTCGATCCCACACTTGGGATCCTAAAGAACAGGTTTCTCTCCTTCATTTGTGAATAAGACATTTGCTTCCTCTCTACCCATGCATATGTCTCCATAACAAATTACCCCTTTATGAAAATATGCTATCTACCCTTTGGTAAATAATCCAGTAGTTTAATGTCTTAAACCTCTACAAGATGTATGTATATCTACTTTTTAAAATGTGAAACTTCTTGCTGTAGGTAGTTTAATGTATATATGTGTAATAATATGAATGTATATGTGAAAAAAAGAAAACTAAAGAAAAAAGAAAATGTAAAGCTAAAAAATGCTAAACGTCATTCCAAAAGCATTTTTACATCACACATTCTACTCACTGAAGTGTGAAAGTTCTAATCCTCTCTTCCACTGTCAACACTTGCTGTGACTAGTCTTTTGAAACTCAGCTATTCTAAAAGGTAGGTCCTAACTTGCATTTATCATTACAAAGAAGCTCTTAAGATGTTTGACAGTAAATAACCTAGGGCTTTATTTCAGTTTAATTTTTTTAACATCTACTTTCTTTCACTACTTCCTTTTATATACTGATTTCTATATAGTATACATTCCCCCCAAGCATGAGAGGTACAAGTTAAACATACTGAACAAGTAAGTTTTATTTAAATAATTCTTACAGTAAATTATTTAATACTCAAGCTATTTTCAAATCAGTTTGAACATTTCTATTTACACATATTAGGCTAACTTCATTACAGACAAAATGCGAATGATCAATGATAATTTAGATATTATACATTTATAATGTTATATATAATTATACTTCAAAAATCATTAAAATTTGAAAAGTATGGAAGCTTTAATAAGTTATACAAAATAAAAATGTTAAAAACTAATATACAGGGCCTTTTGTCAAATAACAAAAACAAAAATAAAAATTAATATGAAAAGAAACAGGACAAACTGGGCGTGGTGGTGCACACCTGTATTCCAGCACTCAAGGAGGCAGAGGCAGGTGAATCTCCGTGATTTTGAAGCCAGTCTGGTCTACAAAGCAAGTCCAGGATAGCCAAGGCCACACACAGAAACCCTGTATTGGAGGAAAAAGAAAAGGAAAAATATAACAACAACAAAAAAATACAGTCAACGATTTGCAGTGAGACAATTGTATATTGTGTAGAATTTTAAGTGTATTGATTCATATTTTCTAGACAAGTTCCTTATATTATCATATCCATGTCAAGATTTTTTTGGAAATATTTGCTAATTTTGATAGTAAACTTTTACTTGAATGTTTTCTTTTTATAACAAAACAGAATATTAATTATGAATTGGTTAGGAGGTTTTCATAATCTCCTTATTTATATTAGTTTCATTCATATTCTTTATGCATTTGTATTTACCATTATGATTTACCTGTTTTAAAGGTTTTAAAATTTCAAGCTAGTCTTTCATTCTTAATCAACAACACTTATAAAAACCATCATACAAAATGCATGAGAATATAAGTTTAATCCGTGGAAGAGATTTTGAACTCAACCTGACAGGTCGATATATCCGGATTTTCATTTACCTACTGAACTTTTAATCAGTAGCACTTCCTCACACTATGTCATTGTGTAACCTATCTAATAAAGTTGAAGAACATAAAATCATCAAGGTAAAAATCTTATGAATAAATCAATTTTCTTTCCTCACATGAGAGTAACCATTTATGGCATTAAAACCAGTTGCTTTCAAACTCCATGTCACTATTTTTGAAACCAAACCTTGAAGCAATGAGGAGAAAAGTTCAAAGCGTATCTAAGCCATTCAGAGTTCACTCAGCCTTTTGCATTTGCAGTATGACCCACATTATATTTATTGGCTATAATGACTGTGGATCACAACAAACTCAAGGTCTTTCTGGAAAGGCAAACTATCCCCCATTAATAATGCAGCAGTTAACATTAAAGCACTGTCACCACATTAGTTTATGATATGATAAGTGTGCTAAAAGTACATTGCTCTGCAACCACAGGAGTGCACTTGGCCATAAGCATATTTTACAAACCAACAAGAAACAGGAACAGGACAGGGAGTAAAGGCAGCTTTCATGGCAGTGAAACGGGATAACACTTGCTATACGGCTCATGCAACACTGCACATGGTTTTATGTGCATGTGACTGCTTGCAGGCGTGCATAGCATGTATCCGGTGAATTAACTTGTATCTGACTCTATGTGTGCATGTGTGATATATGTCTTTATGTGCTTATGTATGAATACGTATGCATAGAAGTGGCTGGAATCCCCAGATGGCCTCAAAGTCTTTTCAAGGCTTCATTAACCTCAGTAAGCATCAGTAAGAAAGACAATTTCCAAGGCGCTCACTTCAATCGCAACATGTATTTCCTTCATATTTTAAGATTACAGCACCTTCTCTATATTAGCTAGCTAGTAGTCCAGATGAATCCCAGATTACAAATATCATCAAAACACGTAATGTGGCCCTCAACATAGACAGTTTATATTATTTGTTCTTCAGGGGCTAACAGAAAAATCTCTTTAATCTCAGTAAGGATGAAGTTGTTCGTTAATGGACTTCATCTGATTATTAAGGGACACAAAGATAATTTTTTTGTGACTGTTTTGACTTAGTGAATGTATAAACTTAATTTAATCTGAAAGTGGTGTTTAGCCTTGTCATAAAATACGGACTCATTAGAGAAATGACATCGGATCATATTCATGAGTTCCTTAAAATCAGGATTTAGAACTCAGCTTGTCCAGTGCCTCAGCTTTGGCAACATTCTTGTCAGTTAGCTCTACCCAGTTCCTTCCTTCAAGATCACAATGTGTGAAGGAAAAGCTTCCGTATTGCATTGCCCTTATATTTCTCTCACATTATCCTTTGTTTCACCTCCTAGTGTCTCTCAGTGTTAGGCCCATATATATTGAAAAGCTAACGGTCTATAGAGCTGTGGACAGACGCCTCACTCTCCCAATAACCCCTCAGTACTTTTACACCCTGCAGCATGGGAAAGCAGCATGAACAAGGGAGAGTGAATGCTTAAAGGCGACAGAGGCAGAAGAGAATCCTTGGTGTCGTTATATGCTTAGGAAATGCTTTCACTCTTTCGCCTTACCTCTCTTCTCTGTCAAAAGAAATCTTCTGCTGTCATTTTGAAATACTAATTTAATTGCAACGTTAACCCTTTCCCTTTTCTTTCTACAAACTCTCCTGAATACACCTCCCCTCTCTCCTTATAATGTATGGCCTCATTTCTCACTAATTGTTATTCTATGCATGTACGTGTTTGTTCTTAAATATCCATAGATGTTTCCAAATGTAACCTGCAGAGTCCATAAAATGTTACTTGTGTATCTGTTTTCAGGGCTAACAATTTGGAACTTGACAAATAACTGGAGTTCTTGTCCTTGGGGAGGATGACCTCTCTTGCTCCCAGCTTAACTCTGTCATCTTTATTTCTTTCTATGAGGTGGAAGCCTCATGAACGTTTCCCTGTCCAGTTGGTCATGCTCATTAACATCATTCTTGTTGAGCTCACATCCAGGAGGTCATGTTGGGAAGACTTTAAGGTACAGACTTTCTGTTATAGCTATAAGAATAAGTTATCCAATGTAATACAGAGTAGAATGGTAGGCAAGAAAGCAACAAGTTCATAGAAACTCTTCCCTAAGTAGTCATCCTTTTCCATATGCAGGCTCCCATACTGTTTAGATTTGATATAACAACAGCTTCCATAAACTGATTGCATGATATATATTATTCATATTTCACAATATGCATGCAATACCGTATTTCTTCATTGTGGCTACTGAAAGAAGCTTACTGACATAAACCACAGGTTTTTTTTTCCAAAGCACTTGAAACCAGATGCCTGACACCATGAAATCAGGAGAGCCACATCTCCTTTGAAGGAAAGACGTTTTATGATTACTTTGAATCTAAATACCTGTCTCTGCCCTAATCCATCTCTTATAAAGACACTTGTATTACATGTCAAGCTAAATAGCAGAGGATGATCGGCTCAGTTCTCGAAATTAACTTCACAGGCAAAGACGTTTGTCTTCACTCATTTATTTATTCAATCACTTTGCAGCCTGATCACAGACTTCTCCCTTCTCTCCTCAGTCCCATCCTCACAGTCCCCTCGCCCATTCACCTTTCCCTTATTTTCAGAGACGGGTACCAACCTACTCCAGTACATCAAGTAGCAGCAGGACTAAGCTCTTTCTCTCCTACTTAGGCCAGACAAGGCAGCCAGCTATAAGAAAGAGATCTAAAGACAGGCCACAGAGTCAGAGACAGCCCCTCCTCCAATTGTTAGGGGATACACGTGAAGACCAAGGTGCATATTGCTACGCATGTGTAGAGCACCTAGGTCAAGTCCATGATCTTTGGTTGGTGTTTCAGTCCCTGTGAGGCCCCATGATCCAGGTTGGTTGACTCGATATGTCTTCTCGTAGTATCCTTGACCCCCTCTGGCTCCCTCAGTCTTTCCTCCTACTCTACAACAAAATTCCACAAGCTCAGCCTATTGTTTGACTGTGGGTTTCTGCATCAGTTTTCATCAGCTGCTGGGTGAAACCTATCATAAGACACTTAGGCTAGACTCCTGTCTTCAAGCATAGCAGAGTGCAATTAATAGTGTCACCGGTTGGCTCACTTCCATGGGGTTGGTCTCAAGTTGGGCCAATCATTGTTTGGCCATTCCCTCAATCTCTACTCCATCTTTATCCCTACACTTCTTGTAGGTAAGACAAATTTGGGGTCAAAGGTTTTGTGGATGGTTTGGTGTCCCCTTAGCTAACTCCACTGCAAAAATATTTTAAAAATAAAATATTATTTATAGAGGCTGTAGGTTAAGAAAGATTTAATATTGTTTAAATAGCCAATGTATATGGTAGAAATGGGATATTTTGCCTAGTGGCTTGTTTGCCACATTTGAAGCCATCTCCATAAGGATGTTCTTTAATGCTCATCATCCTCTTTGAGGAGAGCTGGGTGTTGCTAGGAGTTAACCTGGCTCATTGTCAGTGAATCTTTAAAATAATAAAAACTTTTTAAGTGCCATATTCTGTAGGTCCCTGAGGGTTTTGAAGACCTTATCTAACTAGTTTACCTTATCTTTCTATAGAATCATATCTATCTATTGCACCTAAGATGTACAGTCTTGTGATAAAAATAGACTAGTACTTGATATGACCATGATTTTATCAACTAACAATTAACTTGTATATCTTATTTATCCTAAACAGCCTGCAATAGCACTTTCAAAGTATTAGAAGTAAATCTTGTATTGTAAATGGGTTATATGGGTACAGTACCTCATGTTAGAGTAGAAATGCTTATAATGTATGTGAAGAATAATCTTACATTTGAATTCTATACCACTCTATCAAAAATTAAACATATTTTGCATCTATATACAAAATTCTATACCAGTGAATTAAAATAACCATGTGAGTAACAATTGAGGCATTTGGTTGAGGAGTAGATTCACTAATCTACTTTTTTTTTTCTATCTTCCCTATATATTTCTACATTCCCCCTTCTTTCTTTTCAACTCCTGTCTCCAAACCTAAGAACGTTTTACAATTGCACATAGTTGTTTAGGGGTTAAGATGTTTTTAGGTCTAGATCGATGTTTTAAGTTGATAATGACAAGATATGATAGATACTGGTTTACATTCAGAATTTTTGACGCACCAAGATAGGAAAGATATTTTCTTCAAGCCTGCAAAATACAGATAGCCGAAACGCTAAGAATGTAACATTTATATAATTCCTGACTGTGTCATGGTTCTTCTTGCTGTAGGTAGTTCGTTGTATATATGTCTAATAATATAAATCTATATGTAAAAAATAAAAAAAAATATTTAGTAAAAATTTTGAAAGAGCCAATGTATGGCCTGTATAGCTTCAAATCTAAACTGAAGTACTATTCCTATTTCACTTACAGAGGAGAAGGGGCCATGGCTCAGAAATATCACCTGAATCACACGCACTTGCAAGTCTGGAAAAATGGGAAAGAAGAGGGCGACACACACATTTCTGACTCCCAGCCCTAAGTATCTGTCTGTATATTCTTCTCTGACGACACCCACTGTTCCCACAGTTGCGGGAGACTCTTTCCTTAGAGAACCCATCTATCAGTTCAGAAGACGATTTTACCCATTTTTCCTTATATGAGCTTAACCCGACTTTCTAAACCTGTCAAAATCATTTCTCCTGGTGAAAATTAGCATGAACGTGGGAGTGAAAATTGAATTGCTTTAAATTTAAAGATGTCAAATTGAGGGTCAAGTCATGTCTATCTTGGTTCTTTCATTAGAGGATGTCAGAATTTTGTGTTAAGAGTCAAAAGGCAGGATGAATCATTCAACTTTGTGCTGTGATGTTTGGTGTTTTGTTGTTGACCCTTTGTACCACACATTGCAATCATCAGAGATAATATGAAAAGAAAAATAACTCTTGATGCTGTGGAGAGACCGTTGTCTCCACATTTCATCACGGTCCCATTATCTTAACCTTTCACCTGACCTAAACTTTCTCAACTTACATACTGTTACATTGATAACATGGCAATTGGCCAACATGCCTCAATTTATACATGCAAAGATTGAGTTCCAAAAATCTAAAACTGACAAGTGACCTGAAAATATAAACTTTTTGAATAACTACAGGATGGTAAGCGCAGAAAATATTATACAGATAGAGTAAAGTAATATAGAAAATCTCCTTCAGGCTAAGCAAAACAGTACATAGGAAAGATAATACATTCTGTGCTTAAACATATATCTTGTCCCAAGTATATAATTGGTACATAAAATTATTCCAAACTTTCTAAAAAAGGTAAAACATTTCTAGTTCCAAGCATTTTGAAAAGGTGCATGCAAACTACATTTTTTGCTAATCAGAATAAATTACATAAATTAAAACATTTTTCTGCATAGAAAAAGAAACAATCAGCAGATCAAATAGTTCACGGAATTAGAGCAAATATTTTCAGCTATACTTGTGATGGTATATTCATATCTAGGCTTTAAAAAGAATTCTTAAGAAGAGAAAAATAAGAAATGAAACACAAAGAAACCAAAACTGCCAATCAACAAATAAGCTAATAACAGACAGCTTTCGAAAGAATAAACACAAATGTTCAAAAAAATACTCTTAAGTGTTCTTCAGCCCTAGGCATCAGGAAAATGTAAACTAAACCACTTTGAAATACCATCTCACTACAGTCAGAAAGGTTATTGTTGTTGGGTCTGACAATAAATGCTGGGAAGGAAATAGAAGTTATAAAGGAGAAATCTTTATCCACAGCTCGTGAGAAGACAAATTAGTACATTTTAGAAATCATACATCAGTGAGACTTTCTCAACAAATTAAAATACTACTATCACATGACCAAAGTATACCACTCTTAGGCATATTCTACCACAATCTATGTTTATTGCTTCCTTGTTCCCAAAAGCAAGGAATCTGTGTCAGCCTGGAAGTTCATTAACAGATGAATGCATAATAAGGTTATGTATACCCAATAGAATGAATAAATAAATAACTTGTTTATTTATTGTTTTGGTTTTGGTGGGGTTTTTGTTTCTGTTTTTTGTTTTCTTGAGACAGGGTATCTCTGTGTAGGCCTGTCTGTCCTGGAACTCACTCTGTAGACCAGGCTGGCCTCAAACTCAGAGATCCACTTGCCTCTGCCTCCCCAGTACTAGGATTAAAGGGGAGGTTACAATGTTTAGTATTCAGCACAATGACAAAAAACACTTGATTTTCCATTTTATGTCGTTCTACACTTAATACACATATGTATGTACACAAGAGGGCCAAATGTGAGTGAAGCCTGGAAACTAGAAAGGAAACTAAGACTCGTTAAGAAGAGATTCTAAAGAGGGAGCTCAAAATGAGTTCTGTTTACCTGAAAGTGTAAAGTGACTCGGGTGCAGGTCACGTACTGTGGGAGGCAGCATGTGAGGAAGGGAAATTACTAAAGATTTTAATAAACAGTGATTTTCCAAAATAAGGACATAATGATGTCTAAAACTTTATACTAACATTAAAATTAAAAAGAGACTAAATTCTATTTCTGAGAAGATTTCATTAGGGTCATTTAATTAGTCTTCTCTGTAACCCTTGTAAACTATAAGCCTCTCTGTTGACTTTGCATTTAACATATTCTATAACAATTACAGGAAAAAATCTATAAATCACCACGCCAATGGAAAAAGTTAGGTTAAGATAACAATTTATATGTATGTGCTAACATGAGATAATTACAATCTCCTGAGTAAGAGTATCCATCATCTGACAGAAATTGATGCTAAACACATATTTTTATATAAAAGAGTATGTTGTGTAATGTTAACTAAAAGAAAATAACAGAATAAGGTTCAATGGAAAGAATTTAAAGCGATATAATATCAGCAATTTAAAAAAACTCTACAGCCATAATCCTGTAGTGTCATAAACCTTGATGCTCTCTGCTAATGCCACTGAGATATCCAAAGATCAGTATTTCACAGGATGCCTATGGCAATCTCTATCCCTAGCCCCACCCCCTACTCTGCACCATTGCCGTAGCTCAGACAAGACTTCAGAAGAGGAGGTTGAAGTAATGTAAGAGCCAGATAATGGGAGGAGTGCTGTCAGATTCTGTCTTCTGGGCATGATATGGCTGTTGCGGTCATGAGCTCATAGCATCTGAGATCACCTGCACAAGACCAGAATGGTACTGGGCCAAGCCGATTGTCACACCAGCATGGAAGAGAGGGGATAGAGAGGCTTGCCTCCAGCCAGGAGGGTTTTGGCAGATGATGGTACCTGGAGGAGGGATAGTCACTTTTCTTTAGTGTTGTGGCCACTGGTAGATTATCTATGAGACAACGGATGCACCCCTTCACATAGGGGTGTTTCTAACTGTAATCATTTGATAGACACCAATACAGAGAGAGGACATGAAATTGAGAGAGGAAGATATCCAGATGAAGTCGGAAGGAGAAAGAGATAAATCTGAGTATCACATACTATATGTATGAAATTATCAAAGAGTATTTTTTAAATTAAGGTTGTGTGTGTGTGTGTGTGTGTGTGTATTTAGGTTCCCTTCTGTATTTTCTCCAATTACAGCCATTCTGTTGATTCCTAGATTACCCCTAGAAATGTTTTCATTTTCTGGTCTGTCTTTCATCTCAGTCCTTTATTTCCAGAAGGATCTCATACTTTCCCTAAATGAATCCTCATCAACCAGCTCCTGGGAACCTTAACTCCTAGTCATTTACTCCGTGAAGTGGTTAAATTGTAACTGAGTGTGTGGGCCTCTCTAAGAGAAAGTGAAGATGTTCCTAGTGCAAATGAAAAGCCGTTGAAATGTATTTAAATTCAGATGATTAGTGGAGCTGTCCGGGGACCATAGGGACTTCTGTTGAGTGAATAGGAAAAAAAGAGACTTGCCTGCTGTTCTCCACAGATAGCTCACACTTAAAACACAAAGTAATTAAATGCTTTAATTTTGATCCCTGTGGTGCCTCTCCTTTACAGAGCACAGCAGGAAGGGTGAACATAATTGGCACCATTTGGAAGGTTGAGTGCCTAGGGTTGTAGCAAGTCTTTGTTTGTTGCTGAAAAAAATGACACTTTTTTTGGTTTAATATCTTGCTATACTTAGCTGTACTCCCCTCCAGCTGCAATGACTGAGCAGAAAGACTGTTCCTAACTCACATTCAAGGAGCAACTTGAAAGTATTTGTCATCCAAAAACATGTCACCATGTTCACCTCTGCAGAAGTTAAGTCTGAAATGACTTTGGTTCACTCGGTTTTGTTTGACGTGCATTTGTTTGTTTCTGTCTAACATAAAGATGCACCTAAACGAAATTATGAATGGTTTTTATAGCTCTATCTTATCCGAAAACACATTTAATGTATGTGTTTATGAAAAATACACTAGGCTTTTTATGATTTCTCTGATGCCCTCACTAGGTAGACCTTTGGTCCAGGAAGCAGTAAAAGAGCAGAATATACTTGTTTTCAGTTTGTACAGTAGCAGCTAAAAATAGAACTTTATAAAGAAATCATGTACACCCAAGCATTACCCTAAAGTAGTGCCTTGTATATTGCGACGTTGTTCATTTCTTTCCTAAAGGCTTGGTCAGACCAGATAACTACCTTTCTACTGACTATATTTCTAGCTCACTATCATGTGGATATGTTCACTACAAATCCTCAGAGATTCGATGAATGAATTAATACATTATTTTTATTTTCTGTCACGTTCTATAACCAGAAACATCTGACACTATTTTAGAGTGTCTACTGTGAAGATACATGGTGTGTGTTGGATGGGTCAAACAATGTTTATCTTAATTTTTAAAAAATTATTATTGTTATATCTTATAACAAGAATCTCGAGGTACACACGTGGAAGTCAGAGTAAAGTTGGTTCTATCGGTCTATCCTTTTGTGAGTTATGGATATTGAGTTCAAGCAGTCAGGCTTAGATAGCAAGCACTGAGTGGACCACATCACTAGTCTGAGATGTTTGTGTGAGTGGACTTCTATTTGATTTCATCAGTTCTGAATTCCTTCTCTACTACTGTGCCAATTATGTGCTGTTAGACTAAGAGGATACAAACCTTGACTCCAGACCTCATTGAACTTCGCCTCATTTATCTTGCATATGTAATAGTGTTTTTCTCACTTGTTGGACAGAATAGTCATAAACCAAATAAAGAATATATGTTTATAAAATGGCCAAAGTGGCTTAATGGTTACTTTCCACATGAGACAGTGACACAGACAAGTCAGGGTTAGTCACTCTGAACCATCAGGAATAAGAGGTCTTCTCAGCTTATGTTTTGAGCCTATAGTTACCAGAGCCAAAACTGTGACACTAAAGAGGATGCTTTTGTTAGAAAGCACTGGCTATTAACTTGGCTCTTCAAATGCCAAATAAGCAGCTAAAAATAGAAGAAATGCTTGACATCTCTGCCTTCACGTAATATTTGTCTTGTTTGCTTTAAACATTTGGCTTAGGTTCCTGCTTAATAACTCATATGTGGGTGATAGTCATTTAAAGGGTGTTTATCAAAAGTGAGTTAAATTCCCTTTCAAGGATAAAAACCAAACGTAGCTGTTGTAGAATATTTGATCCCAATGTGATCCTTAGATTGTGAACTGTAAAACTCTGTCTTTTGTTTGGCATGGTTCAACCCTAACACACACCTTTAATCTGAGAGCTATCTGTACACAGGATTTAATAAAGTTTACCCTAGGTCAAGAGGCAGAGCTAGAAACCAGCTGACAGGGGATTAAAAGGAGTAGAAGGAACTTTGAGTTGAGGGGTGTTTAAGACAGTGTGTAGAAGTAGAAGGCTCATCAGTTCTTTAGCCCTTTAGCTTTTAGCCCTTTGGCTATTAGCTCTTGAGCTCTTCTGCTCCTTGGCATTTGGCTTTTGGGCTTTGAGCTAGCAAGCCTTTGACCTTGGGTTTTTTGGCCTTTCCTCCTGGGCTGTCAGCTGAGTTAGTGAGCCTTTTTGGCCTTTTTCATCAGGACATGAGCTGAGTGGGAAGGTCAACTGGGTTCTTTCTCTGCCTCTCCGAGCTAGTGAGTTTTTCACAATAGCATCTGGATCATAAGTCTTTATTGGTAAAATAAAACGATCTGGGATTTTCAATTAAATCAACAAGTACCTATAGTATTTTCAAGAGATTTCCACCTGTCAACTTTTAAGCCCTCCTGGTCCACACTCCTCAGAGTAGGAAGTGATGTCTAGAGTATTTAGTAATTGCCCTAAACCTTCTAGGGCTTGCATGTAGATCATCCCATGATGAGACTGCTTCCTCCAAGCTGAAACAGTCATAACATGGAAACTGGATTGATCCCCTTCCAAAATAATAGCATAAATAAACAAGCCCTAATGGCCACTCTGCATGCCCTGCCCATCCTGCAGTGACAATTTTCTTTTTTTCTTAAATTTTATTAATTTCTTCAGATTACAACTCCATTGTTATCCCATTACTTGCATCCTCCCATTCCTCCCTCCCTCCCACTTTCACCGTATTCCTGTCCCTTCGATCTATGACCAAGGGGGACCGCCTCCCCCACTATATGGTCATAGGCTAACAAGTCTCATCTTGGTCGCCTGCTTATTCTTTCTTTGAGTGCCATCAGGCCTCCCCACCAAGGGGAGGTGGTCAAATACGGAGCACCAGAATTCACGTCAGAGTCAGTCCCCGTTCTCCACATACATAACTGTGGAGAATGTCCTGTCCATTGGGTGGATCAGAGTAGGAGTTTGATGTTTACTATTGTATTGTCCTTGGTTAGTGCAATAGTTTGAGAAGACCCACCTGGGCCCCGATCCACCCATCATGATGTTCTTCTTGTAGGTTTCTAGGACCCTCTGGGTCCTTCTGTTTCCCTATCTCCTATATTTATCTTACCTAGAGTCTCAGTAGGATGTCCTCACATCTATCCCAATCTCTGGGTAAGTGAAGACATTTGTGGGACATGCCTTTTGGGATAACAAAAACAAAGGAAATCGGTTGTTCAGAAAATACATAAGGACAGGTGGCAGGGAGGATGGCTCAATGAGTAAAAGAGTTTATTCTGCAAGCCTGTTTAACTGAATTAAGAGACTCTGAGACCATTTAAGACATGAAAGAGGGTGACATGCATCAACAATCTCAGCATCTTCTGGGTATACTCCAAGGAGTGGAATAGCTGGGTCTTGAGGAAGACCTATTTCCAATTTTCTGATATAGCGCCAGATAGATTTCCAAAGTAGCTGTACTAGTTTGCATTCCCACCAGCAATGAAGAAGTGTTCCTTTCTCTCCACATCCTTGCCAGCATGTGGTGTCACTTGAATTTTTGATCTTTGCCATTCTGATAGGTGTAAGATGGAATCTCAGAGTTGTTTTGATTTGCATTTCCCTGATGACTAAGGAGGTTGAGCATTTCTTTAAGTATTTCTCAGCCATTTGATATTCCTCTGTTGAGAATTCTCTGTTTCATTCTAAGCCCCATTTCTCAATTGGGTTATTTGGTTTGGTGGTGTTTAATTTCTTGAGTTCTTTATATATTTTGGATATTAGACCTTTGTCAGATGTAGGGTTGGTGAAGATCTTTTCCCAGTCTCTAGGCTGTCACTTAGTTCTGTTGATAGTGTCTCCTGCCTTAATAAGCTCCTCAGCCTCATGAGGTCCCATTTATTAATTACTCCAGCACACAACCAGAAGATTTGCTCAACCATGTTCATAGCAACCTTATTTGTAATAGCCAGAACCTGGAAACAGCCAAAGTGTCTCTCAGTAGAAGAATGGATAAAGAAACTGTGGTACATTTACACTATGGAATACTACTCAGCTATTAAAAACAAGGAATTCCTGAAATGTGTGGACAAATGGATTGAACTAGAAATTATCATAATGAGTGAGTTAACCCAGAAGTAGAAAGACTCAAGTGGTATATACTCACTTATATCCGCATACTAGGCCAAGGGGCATGTCCCAAGAAAGTCTTCACTAACCAGGAAAGTGGGACAGAGGGGAAGACTTCCTATTGGGACTCTAGGTGAGAGAATCAAGAGATATGGGGAAATAGAAGGACCCAGAGGGTCCTAGAAACCTACAAGTAGATCATTATGACTGGCAGATCTAGGCCCAGGGTCCTGCTCAAACTATGGCACCAGCCAAGGACAATACATGCAGTAAACTTCGAACCACTACCCAGATTTACCCAATGGGCAGGACATTCTTCACAGTTGAGTGGAGAGTGGGGTCTGACCTTCACACAAACTCTGGTGCCCCATATTTGACCATGTCCCCTGAATGGGGAGGCCTAGTGGCACTCAGAGGGAGGATAGCAGGCTACCAAGAAGAGACTTGATACTCTATGAGCATACACAGGGGGAAGAGGTCTCCCTCAGTCACAGTCATAGGGGAAGGGAGTAAGGGGAAAATGGGAGGGAGGGAGGAATGAGAGGATACAAGGGATGGGATAACAATTGAGATGTAATATGAATAAATTAATAAACTATATTAAAAAAAACAATCTCAGCATTATTGTGGAGAGATGGGGGGGTGAGGATGAAGGATCACCTGGCGCACTAAGGGACAGATAGAGTGCAGGATGCAGTACAACAGCAAGAGGAAGCCTGGCTCAAACAATGTGGAAGGCAAGAATTCCCCAGACCCATCTACTGACTCAATGTGCACGCCAACAGTCACACACACACACACACACACACACACACACACACACACACACATCTCTCACACATGCATATATGTGTAAATCATAACAACACACAAAAATAAAATGCTAAAATGAGTCACACTAAAAAGAAAAATTCACTAGAAGAGGATTACAAAAAAAAAAAAGAAAGGAGAAAATTAATTTCTAGGATAATAGAAATCTACCCAATAACAAACATAAATGAGAACAAGAAACAAAAGACAATTAACAGTTGTAACCCTTTGGACTTCCACCAGGAATGCATAAGTGTTTCCCTTTCCCACATCTATGGTCAGCATCTGCTTTCACTTGTATGGATGGCAAACATACAAGCATCCATTCTTAATGGAGTAAAATGAAATCTTAAAGTTCTTTTAATTTATATTTCCCTGGTGGCTGAAGATATTAAGTATTTTAAAATGTTTCTCAGGCATTCATATGTTATCTATTAGGACTTCTGTGTTTAGTTTCCTGTTCTCATTTTTCTTTTGTTTTGTTTTGCTCTGCTTTTTCCTCTAAAGGTAGTGTATAGCTGCAAAGGAACAATGTTTTCTGCACACAAGGATAGTAGCACATACAAAGTCACTGCAATTGTGACACATGAACAGGCTTCTTCTGTTCAAACCAGACCATACACAAAGCATGAAGGGGCAGATGTGGGTACAAAGTGTCATCCATATCTACAGAGCTATTGACATTTGATAGCTGCTGGGGTAAGGAAATTTAGTTTTTAGTGTTTAATGATGTGATTCCTGGGAGATCGAGTAGAATTCAGAGCAGTACAGCAATACAAATTGGGCTTGATGATAAAAAAAAAAAAAGAAGAAAAGGAAGAAAAATCAAAGTTGGGAAGTTAGGTGGACAAAGAGGCAAGGGTAAGATGGTGAATATGAAAGAAGTAGGGTGGGAAGGATGAATATTAAAAAATATCATTGTACAAGTTTTTCAAAAAAATCAATGAAAATATTATTTAAAATAAAATTAATAAAATGAAAGGATAAATTCATATGTAAGTAGATGATTTTTTAGAAATGCTCCAACTGTATCATGCCTACAATAAATCAATTCGTTGCTACTAGTACACATAACTAAATATTGAAGGGTTGGAAAAAAACAAACTGAGTTAAAATAAATCCCGCAAGGAAGTGGAAAAGCTGTACTGGTATTAGGTAAAACATATTATATTTTAAACTGTAAAGAAATATGGCTACACACTACATGAAACAGCAGATGTTTCTGGAGAGAATATTATAAGAAATAATTGGGTGGGCAGTGGTGGTGCACTACTTTAATTCTAGCACTTGGGAGGCATAGGTAGGTGGATCTCTGAGTTCAAGGCCAGCCTAGTCTACAGAGTGAGTCCATCACCTTGAGGGCTACAGAGGAAAACTCTGTCTCAAAGAAGAGGGAGGAGGAGGAGGAGGAGGAGGAGGAGGAGGAAGAGGAGGAGGAAGAGGAGGAGGAGGAGAAACAAAAGGAAAACAAAAGAATGGACATGCAGGTATGGTGTCATATATCTGTAATCCTAGCATTTGGAAGGCAGAGACAGAAGAATCAGTGGTTCGAGGTTACCTTCTGTTTATAGAGACAATTGAAGGCCAGCTTAGATGACATTATGTTCCAAGTGAAATGAAAAGCTAATCAGTAATTGTAAAATTGATTCTATTACAGTAAAAGTTTCCTCATCTGCACCCTCACTCTCTTCCATAGATTACCCATCACAGATGGATATATTGTGTAGAAATCTGACAAAAACCAATTATAAAAAATGTGGGAAAATATGATTCCTTTTTCTTCGCTGGTGCAAATATAAAATGGCAAAGCCACTTGGAAGTACATCAATGGTACCTGGAAATAATGTGCTTAAATGGCAGAGTGAACAGAGTATCTATTGTGGTGGTTTGGATGGGAAATGCCCATTATATTCATAAACATTTGAACACTCATTCGCCAGCTGGTGGTACTATTTGGGGAGTAGTTTTAGATGAGGCACCTTTGTTGGAGGAAATGCATCGTTGGGGACAGAATGAGATTAAAAGCCTCGCCCTGCTTCCAGGTCACTCGTTCTGCTTCAAGCTGTGGCTGAAGGTAGAGCCAGTCAGCTTCATCCTCTGGCCACTAAGCCTGCTTCTTGCTTCAGGCCTCCCAACCAGGAGGGACTGTTATCCCTTTGGAACCATGGTCTTAAATAAATCGCTTCTTCTTGAAATGTTCTTGGTCATGATGTGTATCACAGCAACAGAAAGGTAACTAATCTTTCATCTACGTCCCTAAGTGAAATGAAAAGAAATGTCTACACACTACATGCTTTCATTTACAAATATTTATAGTAGTAAAACTGCCAAAAAGCCACTGACCTTAAAACGAATTGAATGAATGTTGCAAAGTAATTAGTTTCACCACACAGAAATTATATGCATATGAGAGGATAAAGATGGTGTCTTATTTTAACCATTACATATTTATAAAAATATTACATTGTGTAGAATTAACAGGTATAAAACTTTTTCTTCAATTCTGCATTAATATTTTAACTAAATAAAACAGCTATACATTGTCAATATGTTTGTATCTTATATTAAGTAAAATAATGTCCTCTCAAAACCTCAGACTGTGTTACCAAGCTATATTAAATGTCACTATTAGGAAAAAAAAAAAAGGACAATAATGGTAGTAGACTAGGGCTCTGGGGGAAAAGAGGTTATGAGAAATAACTTTTAAACATTATAGGATTTGTTTAGAATTTTTTGTTTTAAAAAAAGCTTTAAAATAAGATTGTGGTAATATTTTACAATCATAAACTGTACACATTATTTTAACAAAGACACTGCTGGTATATTTCTATATTTTGAATATTGTGTTGACTGACTTAAAAGCTTAGGACAAATAGAAGAACTCGACCAATTAATAGCTTTGAACAATCATACACTAATTATATGTGAACAATTATATATTAATTATACTTCAATAAAGCATATTAAAAATTTAAATGAAAATTGTAAATATAAGTTGAACTATAATATTGAACATAAAAAATATTTATAAAATAGGTGAACCAACAGTCCTCAAATATATATATATATTCCCATGAAAATTATATTAGACAAATTTTATGAGGCTACAATTATGTTTCAATAATTTATAAAAAGTAAAATCATAATTTGTGTCTTCCAAACCAATATGGCATAAAACTAAAAAGAACTGAAGTACAATATACATGCTGAACATAAATTGAATAACTTATTGCTAAATGAATATTACACAATTAAATATATTTTAAATAAATTGTAAAATTCTTAAACACAAATGAAAATAATACAATGTATCAAAAGTTATAAAGTAACAAAAACAAAGTTTATAACATAAATGCATGAATCAAAAAAGAAAATGGTCTCAAGTAACCTATGAACATATCTCAAAGATGCAGAAAAAAATCAAGTCCAAACTCTTTACAAGGAAATAAATTATAAAAATCAAAGCTTAATAAAGAATAATTTGGAAACATAATGAAAGGACATCCAGATGGGAAAAGAAAATATTGCTACCCTTGAGTTTAGATTACATAATTTAAAAAAATGTAAAAACTCAATATATTTAAGCAAAACCTAGTTAGCATATAAACAAATATAAGTGGCATTACGAGATACAAATTCAACCTAAATTAATAGCATTTCTAGAGATGAGAAATTACCTTGCTGTAAAAGAAATTGAGAAAATGGTTTGGTTTATACTCGTTACAAAAAGAATAAACATTTAAGAACAAAAATTAAGCAAGATAGTGAAGCACCTTGGCAAAGAAAATGAAAAACTCCTATTGAAATAAATTGCCTAAGACAGAAAGAAAAAGAAAGATATACTTGGCTCATGAATCAGAATAATTTCAAACAAACCCTCTGCTCAAAGCAATCTGTGAAGTCAACGCAATTCATCAAAATCTAAACTTCTCTCACGGTATAACACAGGATCTAAAGTCATCAAAGACCTAAATGTAAAATCCAAAACCTTGAAACTGCTAGAAGAAAAAAAACTGGCCAGTGCCAAACAAGACATAGGTGTAGGGCAGGACTTACTAACGAGAACTTCATTTGCCCAACAAATAAAAACAACAATCAGCAAAGGGACATCGTGAAACTGAAAAGCTTCAGCAATGCAAAAGAAGCAAACAAATGGGTGGAAAAGAAGCCCATAAAATAGGAGAGAATTTTTGTCAACAATACAACTGACAGAAGTGTTTGATGCCAAGAATATACAAAGAACAAAAAAAAAAAAAAAAAAAAATCAAAGAGTCAGAACAAAAATATCCATTCAAAGAGAAATACTAAAAATATCTCAAAAGATGTTCATCACCGGTAGCAATTAGGGAAATACAAAACAAAGCAAATTTGAGATTTAATCTTACCCTAGTCAGAATGGCAAAAAATCAATAGAACAATAGATAACAAATGCTCGAAGTGATGTGGTGAGTACCGTCATGGTTGTGTGCCTCCCCAACACACACACACACACACACACACACACACACACACACACACACACACTCGCATGCACACACGCACACATGCATGCACCTAAGCACGCACCTACCTGTGTTCAGGCCAGGCCTTAGCTCAAGATGAGAGACCAGGGAGGCTGGTGGGGCTCACTTCTCAAATAATGTTCTAAGGGTAGGAATGAATCCACCAGAAATAGAAATATAGAATCAAACATCTTTGTCCATGAAAATAATGCATCAACCCCTGCTCTCAAATAATCTACAAAGCATAATTCTAATGACAGTGTAACTGCAACAACAACAACAACAAAAAATTAAGTTTCTGCTATTGAACAAAGAAATAGAAAAACAATGCACTCATAATTACTGTGCCAAGGTTTCATTCGTTCAGTCAGATCTGAGGGTTCCCCTTCCTCTCTCTGCCCTGTGTCAGGTATGAATTCCAAGGATTATGTTCCATTATTCATTCATGACTTACAAATCCATTAACTGATAAGCATATAGTGACTACAGATAAAACATCTCCTGAGCCCCTGGAATAGGTCAAAGTTCTTCCCCGTAAGACCAGAGTCAGGAGAAAGTCTGTCATAGTTATCCTCACACAGTCTTCCTATTGGTCTCCTTTCCCTTTACTTTATTCACGCATTGACTGGGGTTGTGAAATTGTCTGGAATTATGTGATAACTATTGGATAATTATGTGAACTTTGACTAACTGTAGCAGTAAGTCATTATCCCATAAATTGCACCCAAGGGCCATGTTATTTGTAGGGACAAGATATTTTGTATCTGCCATACACACACTTTCATGTACATTCACCTAAATATAGTGACTCCCAATTTCTTTGAGAAAATATTTCGTCTTTTCTTTTTGCTCCCATGCTCTGAAACAATGCCTTCCATGTTTGTTGAAGCAAAGTTCCCTGAACTGAAATCTTTAAAACACATTTCAAACTTGTTCTACCCAAACTGTAAGTTATCTGGAAACATATAAGAACTCACTGTTTGGGATTTCTTGGTTCTGTCTTGAGCTCTTAGAATACGTTCCAGCAAAATCCTCTTGATTTTGTATACAGAATCTCGAAACAAGAACAGAAGTTTAAATATAGAAAACAATAGTCTTTTGGATTTTGTTTCCTGAATTCTTTTAATAGTTTCCAATGAGGGAGAGTTTTGACTGTAGGGTGCCAGATGTTCTACAGTGGCATTTCCCCAGGCAAAGTGAATATATAAAATAAAAACTTATGATCTCAGAAATGGTATGATTTTGGCAAACCACCTTTTTTTAAGGCTGGGAATTTTTGTTCACTGTATCTGAATTGGTAAATACAAATCAAAAGAAATTTGCTTGCTAAGTAATTATATTGATCTTTCAGGGCAGCTATCAATTTCCAAACTCAACTTGTGCAGGAATAGAAAAAACAGTCTTCAAATTCTCCTTGGCATTTAAAACTTCTGTTTTTATCACCTCCTATTCTAGCAAATTACCTAAACTCCGTATGTGAGATAATGGCGTGAGTGTAAGAGCATGAGAAACTAGAACTCCCGGAAGAATAAATGGCTTTATAGCAGGAACAGAACTCTTGGTCCTTTCATGCTCCAAGGTGCATATAATTTTCAGTATTACTTCTCACCAGGAAAAACTAAGGGAGTGTTAAAAACTAAGTAGGTCAAAATGGGGCAAAAAAATCTATGCACTTATTTGTTACAAATGTTACTGCTATTATATATGATATATTATTAAAGCTATGCATATATTAAAAATATGTTATTAAGGCAATTAGTATTGTAACAAACAAAAACTCGTGGTATCTGTTTTGAACAGCTCTATACTTTAAAAAACAAAGCCTTCCTGGCTTGATGGCTGGGACCTGCAATCCCAGCACTTGTAAACCTGAAACAGGAGAATCACTGCAAGTTTCAGACCAGCTGAGCAACATAGATAGACAGTGCTTTGGAGAGAGAATAGGTGGTGGTGGGAGAGGGGGAAAGAGAGCTTTAAACAAACAATAAGCATAAATTATAGATGTTTCCAGGCATATAAAGGACTGGTAATAAGAGAACTTCAGATGTTAATTTCCAAAAACAAATATGAGTTAATCAGGCAAAACGTGAAATAATATTATTTTGCTTTGTGAATCATTCTCACATGATTCCCATATGTAGAAGAAAAGCAGTTAATGCCCAGATGACCTAAGGACCTAGCCAAAGGCTTTTCTCCATGCATAAGGCCTAAGGACTTTGCCTGATACAGCACAGGATGGCCTTGGACAGCAGACCCTAGGTAATCTCATCTTGGGCCTGTTGCCTGGGATTACATTTAAATAGTGTACTAGTTTACTTGAAGACAACTGTAATCCCAGCACTCAGGAGGCAGAGGCAGATAAATCGCTATGAGTTTGAGGTCAGCTTGGTCTACAAAGTGAGTCCAGGACAGCCAAGGCTACACAGAGAAATCTTGTCTCCAAAAAAGAAAAAAGAAGAAGAGATGAAGAAGAAGAAGAAGAAGAAGAAGAAGAAGAAGAAGAAGAAGAAAAGAGGAGGAAGAGGAAGAGGAGGAAGACTGAAAAATTTTATATCTCTACTTCCTTAAAATTAATCCTTAATACTAAATTACTAAATATTCATAGAAATACCACATTAAGTACCAGAACAAACCCATATTTTTTTAATTAAAGAAATAAGAAAGAGATTGAACTAGAATAATTTGTCTAAAGCAACTGAAGCTATAATAAAGTTTCTTTTTATGTATTTTTAAAATTTTCATATGTGAATATGATATTTAAATCATTTCCACCCCTCTCTCTCTTCCTACTGTCTCCTCCTGTATCTCCTCTGCTGCTTTGTCTGAAATTTATGGTTTCATTTTAGCTATTATTGTTAAGCACATATGTGTGTCTATTTGTATATGTATTTATTTATATGAGTTTATAAATATAATCTGAGGTGTGTGTGTGTGTGTGTGTGTGTGTGTGTGTGTGTGTACTTAGGGATGACCACTGAGGATTGAGTAACCTAATGGAGAGGAGCTCATCTTTGTGGAGGACTGAGTCCCCTCTCTCAGCCGACATTAATTGCCTATAGCTCCTCATTTAGTGGTATGGTCTTGTGAGCTTTCCCCCACCGACATTGGAATGCCAGCTAGTATTATCATTTTCAGGCCTTGGCAAATGCAGTGTAAACAGATTAGTAACACACACAATTTCAAGGTGGTTTAAGTAATAATAGATAGCATTGGGTGACTCAACGAGACAGAAGATGAAACAAATAGATTATCACAACTGAGAGAACTCTACAGCAGTTACAGGAAGGACGAAGGAGAAAAGAATCAAGGACAAAGTTGCATATTTTTACTTCTGTTACTGATTTCTAAAACTCTATAGTAGTATAGTTTTAGCTTTACCCTTTACTTCAAACAATTTAATTTCCTTATTCATTAAACAAATATATTTTGAGTATGCACTTAATACATGAGATACAGATCTGGTCACTATGCAGACAAACAGAACAGGATAAGAGGGGAAAAAAATAAAGTTTATTGCAGCTTGTTAGTATTTAAATGTTGTTAGCTTAAATTAAGTTGGAAAAATGGTTACGATTCGGTGACAGTAAACTATGACAGTGGAGAAGGTGCAAAAGGACAAAAGTGATATTATGCTATTTCAGTGGAGTTTACATCTAGAAATAACACGTTCTAACAGGAGGATGAACATTCATCTATGTCTGTAACTGTTACCATGGCTTGCCAGCCTATTTCTGCTGGAGCAGGTAAGTTTGCTTTCGTACAGCTTCTCATTTTTTTTCCCCTAGGAAACATTTCAGGGAAGCAGTTATAATCAGAATTGGAATTTGATTTTTAATTCATAACAATAAGATATAATTTGTGAAAGAAAAAAAAATCTCCCTCTTGTCTATAAAGTTTAGCTTAACACTGGTGAGGTAAGACAACCCCCATGAGCACAGTGGTAAACATCACACGTAAGCATGCGCAGGAGCATTTCCTCACCAGGCTTTGTCCGCAATAACACTCGGATACTGCTTTCTCACTTGTGGGCAGGATGTGTTCCACTAAATGGCCACGGGGAACATGCTCATTTGAGAGAGAGCTCTTACAGTGTTTTCCACAGACAAACATTTAAAAAACTGCTGAAGGAGGAAGGAAATTGGGTAACAGTTTGCTCTTTAAAAGCCATCAACTTTGAATAGATATTATCCTCAAGAAGAGGAAATTGCATCTGTGTAGCTGAAACTGAACTAATTCTGTTTACTTCCTGCTTCTGGCCTTTCTGAAGTGGAGAGAAGAAAATCTTTTCAGTGCCCTTCTGGAATGTCCACAAGCAAAAATTGTGTTTATGTTTAAAAGCAACAACAAAAGTGCTAGCCATACAACTAGTTATCTGCACATGTTAGCATAGATCCGGGTAGTGCACAGCTTACAGGAAAGCCTACAGGCATACCGAGAATCATCTGTGCGGGGAAAACGATATGCACGAATTGATAGGACCAGTTTTGAAAACCCCCAATAGATACTGCGAAGGCGCAGAAGGAGCCTGAGGTCTGATGTTTTACCATCTATGATGAGTCTAAATTGCCAAGTGTATTTACTCCTCCCTAAGTTGAGCTAAGCAAAATTATGGGAGGGAAGCTCCTGTAATCTTTAATAGTGACTCAAATACAGGTTATCATATCTATTTTAAATTGACCATTCTGAACTCCAAAGTGGCACAACTCTTGCCTCATCATGGTACCTAGCCATGTAGAGAATCAGAGACAAGGGTTAGAGCTCTCAAATGCCAAATGCTGTGGTCTTTCACACTTGGATCAGCTACTTTATACAGGACATGTGTACAGGATTTCAGCATGAGTTGTCTGTATTATTTCATCCTCTACCATTAGTATTTCACTGAGAAGGAAAACAAACTGACAAATGTGTAAAGATGTATATATATTTTTATAAATTGCTATTACCTTTTTTTCTAGTAAAATTTAAAAATAATTCCTGAATATAGAATGTTTTGATTTCAGTAGAAAAGTTCACTGATTGTTTTCTTTTCTTTTTTTCTTTCGCTTTGTTTTGTTTTTCGAGACTGGGTCTCTCTGTGTAGTCTTGGCTGTCCTAGACTCACTTTGTAGACAAGGCTGGCCTCGAACTCATAGCGATCTGCCTGCTTCTGCCTCCCAGGTGCTGGGATTACAGACATGTGCCACCACGCCCAGCTCATTGATTGTTTTCTAATATCTTATCAGTACTGATACCAAGGAGACTGGGTACATGACACTGAAGTCCACTGGGCAAATATCCTATTTTAGACTATTTTAGTACACACCTAATCCTCTTCAAACCTCTTCAAACTTGATTGGGAAGTCCAGGTCTGGAAGGTTCTAGTGGATCCATATATATGGAATTTATATAGTCCATTCTTCCTTCTGTTGTTTAATTTAAATAGTTATACTATGATCAAAGAAGATTTTGAGTTTTAGTTTAAGTAGAAGTAAAAATCAAACGGGCCAGTGGAAAAGGACAGTGACGCCCACAAACACATGACTGATTACTTGAATCTGCTAATTGCAAATGTCAGTCTGTCCTGTGAGTCATTTAGAGATTTCACAATATGGTTGTTTGTAAAATTAGAGTTTGTTGCCGTTGGTAATTTTATACTAATATTATGATTGATCCTTGAAAATTAAATTGATGCCTTCAACAGTAATGAAAGCTCTACAATAAATATATAACACATTCTTTAAAAATAGAAAACAACGTTGGCACGAAAGAAATCAGTTAGTTTGATATTCGAAAAGCCCCTTTTCATTTATTTAAATACGCTTTGGGAAATTTTTATTCAAATTCGTATGAATGCAAACCATGGTGATTTCCAGTCAGTGTACTGTGTTGTTCAACACAGGCGCTCCATAAATCTGCTCAACAACATAAGCACTGTGCCTTAGAGCACTCTCACGAAGTAAATAGCCTCTTCCTGGAGAGAGGAAAGTAAAGAACGAAATTAATAGTACAGCCTACTGTATCTCAACGGGGAGCTACCCTCCAGCCAGATTCATCGCAGACTTGAAGTGTACAGCGCTGATTTTAGTGAGCATGAGTGTGGAAACGCCCGTGAACTCTAGAAAGGGGGAGGAGGGCTGGTTTCTTAGCATGCTGCTAATTAGCCAACATAACGGAAATGAAAGTCATGTAAAAAGCTAATTAAGTGAAATTGATGTGCACAATCTTTGTCTTCATTTTGCGCACAGCCAATGAAATCTCTGCACCACAGACTCCAGCTCCCAGAAATATGCTTCCATGAGCTGGATGCTGATAAGCAGGATTGATTTCACGCTCAAGTGGTTCGGCAAATGCAGCCATCCATGGCCATTCTGCCTTGAGAGACCCTTGCTTTTTGATAGACTGTCAGGTGCGCTAAATATGTGAAAAAAATTGATACAAGCCCCATTTTATTACCTGTCTAATTATAACCCCCCTTGGCTTCAGCTACCTTTGCTGATTTACTTAATCTTTACCGTATGAGTGTACATATTCTATAGAACTAATCTATCAAAAAAAAATTGTGAAAGTATCCCAAGTTTGATGACATCCATATTAACTGTCAGCAAATTTAATTGTAAGAAAAATCAGAAAATGAACAGAAGGATGAATAAGAAAAGCCTGAAATCCATAAGGTGTTGTGTATTTCCCTTTGTGTAGGTACCAGAGAAAAACCCAGAAAGGAGTTTCAAGCAAGATGGGAGTCATTGTCAGAAAACATTTGAAACACTAATAGTGGTCATTCAGTGCTTCCTACACATTGGCAGCTATGCTGGCTGTGAGTGCTTTCTACAGAGCGAAGCGTCCTCCTGCAGCAGGCAGGGACAAGAACAGAGACCCACAGCCAGACAGCAAGTGAGAGTGAGAGACCTTGGAGCACTGCTCCCTAAAAGGATGTCGCCATCAAATCCCTCTTCTGAGGGTTCAGGGAACTTAGAAGAAGAAGAGCGGGAAGGAGTATAAGAGCCACATGGGATGGTGGAAGATACCAACAGAACAAGATGCTCTAGACCAGTGGTTCTCAACTTTCCTAATGCTGTGACCCTTTACTACAGCTCCTCATGTGGTGATGACCCCGCCCCACCCCCAATCATAAAGTTATTCTGTTGCTACTTCATAACTGTAATTTTCCTGTTATGAATCTCAATGTGAATATTTGGTATCCTGGATGTCTGATATATGGCTTCCCAAAGGGTTCAGACCCACAGGGTGAGACCGCTGCTCTAAATCAACATGACTTCTTATGGTCTCATGGAGCCTGAAGCAGCACGCACAGATGCTGCACAATCATACAATGATTCTAACTTAGACACACAAGCAATTAAGAATGGACTCTCAGCCGGTTCCTGGGTGAAAGGTCAAGCTGTGCCTCTAGCTCTAGAGTCATAATAACTAGAGCACTACTAAAGTAGAGACTACCAAAAACCAAAAAAAAAAAAAAAGCACTACTGAAGAATACTTCAGAGGGAATGTCCAACCAAAGCCTGTCCCAACCTGAGACCCACCTCATGGGAGAGAGCCAACCCCTGACACTATTATTGATACTTTGCTCTGCTCACAGACAGAAGCCTACCATAGCTGTCCTCTGAGAAGCTCCACCGAGCAGAAGATCAAAACAAATTCTGAGACTCACAGCCAACCATTGTGCCAAGTGTAGGGTTTCTTGTGGAAAAGTGGGCGGAAGGGTAGAAGGACCTGGAGGTGACAGGAGCTCCCCAAGAAGACCAACAGAAACAGCTAACCAAGGCCCAGAGGGGCTTGTGGAGACCAACCAAGGGCCTTGCATGGACTGGACCTAGGCCCCCTACACAGATGTAGCCAATGGGCAGCTTAGGCTTCATGTGGGTCCTCTAGGAAGGGGAGCAGGGGCTGCCCTGACATTCACTCTTGCCTGCTTTTTGATCACTTCCCCCTGACAGACTGTGTAGCCAGGCCACAGGGGAAGAGGATGCCCTCAGTTCTGATGTGACTTGATGAACTGGGGTGAGGGCAGAACTCTCTTTTTCTGAGGAATAGGGAAGGGGGTAAGGGGAAAGAGAGAGAGGGGAGAGGAGGGAGGGAGCTACAATAGGGACGTAAAATGAATGAATGAATCAATTTTCAAAACGCATAGCAGGAGCCAGGCCTGGTGGTGCATACCTGTAACCGCACTCAGGGAGGCAGAGGAAGGCAGATCTCTGAGTTCAAGGACAGCCTGATCTACAAAGCGAGGCCAGGAAAGCCAAGGCCACAAAGAAAAACTCTGTCTAGAAAACAAAACAAAACAAAACAAAACAAAAAAGTGTGGAAGGTATCATTTAAGTTGGTCCTCACTAGAAACTATCTTAAATACATTCTCCGAGCCAGAAACACTGACACATCACATTCTGGCAGCAAGGCTGTGTATGCAAAGGATCGAAGCCCCAGACTAGATGAGCCTTACAGTTTTCTAAGGCTCACATAGGCCATGGAGAGAGAACGCTACTGTCTGTCTCCACACTATTACCTCTGTCTCTCAGCTTTAAGTTGAGTAAATATTCTAGTTTCATAAGACTAGAAATGGAGCATGAGATTAGGGTAAGGGAGCGGGGACGGCGATGTAACCCATCACTATGGGAACGGCATGAGGAATACTGAGAGTGGAAGGACAAAGTGGTTGTGGAGGAAAAAGGCAAAGAGTCAACCAAAAATGAGGTATGAATGAAAGGAAACCTGAATTTTTTTTTTTTTTTTTTTTTTTTTTTTTTTTTTTTTTTTTTGGTGGTTTTTCAAGACAGAGTTTCTCTGTGTAGCCCTGGCTGTCTTAGATTTGCTTTGTAGACCAGACTGGCCTCGAACTCACAGAGATCTGCCTGCCTTTTCCAAAAAATAAAAAATAAATTTTAAAATGGAAGAAAACTGAGCTCCAGTCAGGCACAGCTGGGAGACAGCTCTGCAGGATGTTTGGAGCATTGGCCTTCAGTCCTTCATCTTGCAGTGTTCCTTCCCCCTGAGGCCCAGCAGGAGCCGTATTCCCATGCTTTGTCTGGGCGCCCGGCTGGTTGCTTTGCCTACACCATCTTCTCAGGCCCAGGCCTTGTTGAGAACAGAATTTGTGTGCACTGTTGCTGGATCTGCCCAGTCCCTAAGCCCTTACTGAGTTTCCATGCTAGTGGCACCATTGTGCCTTTTAGGACTTCAGCCAAGAAATTTCATACCAATCCTAGGTCCTTCCCACAATACACCAGTTACCCCTGAGGTAGCACCACCCCTGGGGATGCCCACCTCCCTGACCTGCAACCAACCAGGTTTGCGCAGCCGTGAAACAGACCGAAACTTGTGTGTATCCTAATAGTGAGGACTTCCCTGAATTGTTTTTAAGTAATTCTTTCCTGAATTAATTTCTCACTTCTCAGTCTCCTGTATGTAATATCTACTAATATCATGAAACGCTATCCCATGATAGACGCATTGGGAGACTCTGATCTCTAGCTTTAAAACATGGCATGCTCTGACCGCCGACTCTTTTATAGTTTATTCGTCATCTAACATTGCTGGACAGAGAGGACCCTCTACTCCCCGCCCCCACTCACATCTAGCTTTGTCTGCACAGATTCAGTATCCAAGTGAATTACAAGTACTCAGCAGAAGGATGAGCTTCCCACACGGGTCATCAGCTTGTACCGTGTCCTGCTGTCCTTCCTGGTGTGTCTGCTCCCTGCTCTCTGCTCAGAGGTCACCTCACTGTTGCGATGCTGTACACTTTCCCACAGTCTAACGTCAACCCAGGCAGCCGCAAAAAAAAAAAAAAAAAAAAAAAAAAAAGCAGCAGTCCTGGGAACTACTCCCGCTAGAGCCACATAAGCTAGCCAGAGCCGAATCCGTGTTCTGTAGGAGAAAAAAACATTCTACACTAAGGACGTAAAAAGCTTGCTCTTTGTTATCCTTCCGCAAGGTCATAGATGTTTAAGCTGCAAACAGAACGGCATCAACAGGAACAAATATAACCGCTAATGTAACCTATAATTAATCCCTTTATTTAGTGCAGTAGCTACTGAAGGATCTATTAGCACAATCTGAGAGAGAGAGAGAGAGAGATTGTCCTCCTTCCTGTGCTGTTCACATCCTCTCTCAGGCTGTATAAAACTCCCACAACCTGGCTTTATGAGCATATCCGCACATGTTTTCAGAGCCAGCTTGGAATCCCTTCCCACTCACCTTTATTCCTGAATTGGAAAGAATGTACAACATTACACATACTGTTTGCCTTAAAACCAAACTTTGAAAGCTTGTTTAACAAAATCGCGTGCAAGAAAAATATTTTCAAGGTGGAAATGACCCCTTCTTTAACTTAATGGAAACCCCAATTAAAGTAAAGGAAATGATTGTGGTAGTGCAAGTACTTGAAATATCTAAAGAGATAGGCTGTATAGGGTTTAAATAAAAATTCAACAATATTACAAGGCATTAGTCCCTTCCCGGTATTTTCTTTTGGCTCTAGAGGGTAAGTTCCATCGCAGCACTAATGCCCCTTAGTGTAACGGCTTGTCTGTCCCGTGCTGGCTTCAGCACCACACACCGCATCCTTCATGTCCAAAGGAGAGGAGGAGAAGCTCACCTTTTTTAAAGTGGTAGCACAGCCACACCTGTGTACTGATTGATGCCATTATATTATGGCTTTATCCAAAGGAAAAATGGTAAATGCCTCAGGTGTGCCCTGCCAATTTCAATGACTAAAGTGTTAAGTTGAGTGGTTTGGACAAGCCTAGCTCCAGAGGCAAGAGTGAGGTTAGCTCATTTGGTTTCATGCATGGAGTGGGCAAAGGCAATGTTGTTCTCATTTCATTGTACTTTAAGGCATTTTATAGTTCTTAAAGAATTTCAAATAATGTGTTTAGTTAGATATTTTTATCTTTCATTTCCCACATTTTTCCAGCTCTACCCACCTTTCCTAGCAATCCAATATCAATCTATCTATGTATCATCTATCATATCTATCTATGTATCTATCTATCTATCTATCTACCTCTTGTTTCTTCCTTTACCACCCACCAAGGCTTTCTATATAATCTAGGACATGTAGCCTTCTACTGGAGTATAGTTGATTTCTCTGACACGGAAGGAAGCCTTTTCTCTTGGCCTGCTTGCTGTCAGTCTTAACGGCAAGTTCATTTCTGCACTGGTATTAGAGCCAACTACTTTGGAATTCCAAATACCAGATACTGAACACCATCTAAGATATGCAGGCTCAAGGACTGAGCAACCACTGGATTCTATATGGGTTTACAGCCACTGTTGAACTAGATGGATCACAGTTTGTAAGCCACTCTAATAAAAACAATAGGCATGTATATATAAACACAGAGACATAAAATTATATAACATAATAATAAATACATCCACTATATAAATATATATATTATGGTGGTTTGAGTAGGGATGGTCCCCATAGACTCATGTATTTAAATGCTCATAGAAAGTAGCACTATTAGGAGATGTGGCCTTTTTGGAGAAGGTATGGCCTTGTTGGAGGAAGTATGTCATTGTGAGGGTGGGCTTTGAGATCCCCTTTGCTTAAGCTATATCCAGTGACACAGTCTCCTTCTGCTGCTTGTGAAGCAAGATATGGAACTCTCGGCTCCTTCTCTAGCATCTGCCTGCATGCTGCTATGTTTCAGCCATGATGATAATGGACTAAATCTCTGATCAGGGCCACGATGTCTCTTCACAGCAATGAAAGCCTAACCAAGACATTGGTATATTATTATTTATATATTTTATATAGGCATTTATGTATGTATGTGTATATATACATATAAACAGGGTGAAGGTTCATACTATTAGTTACATCTCTCTGGAGAACCACGTCTTTTACTGGTTTTGCTTTTTATCATGATTCCCCAGTACTCTGTGGAAATAATTATGAAAATCTATTTCTTTTGCTAAAAAATAACTATTTTGTGTTTAGAAATTCAATAAGTGTCTTATTTTCCTATATATTTAAATATGTTAACATATTTATTTATATTCCTATATACTTATATATATTACCTACTATGTGTGATATATAGCATATATATATACATATATGTGTCTACTACTCTTTCATATTGAGGCACTCAAATAGTTAATTAAAGTATAATTACATCACATCTATCCTTTAGATCTCCTCTTTCTTTTGCTTTCTTCAATCTCCCATGTTTCATGCCTCAACTCTTCTCAATTATTGCTGCACACATATACACACAAGTACACACACACACACACACACAGACACACATTTACTTGACTGATGCAAAGTTGTTGGTTAAAATAGAGTTTAGCAATGTAACTTTTAAATGTAATTTTTTGATAGCCACCAAGAGTCTTACATAAATAATAAAAACCATTCAAAATTTATGACTTTTCTTTTAATATAAACTATATTAACAACTGATGTTATATATTCTGTTATATATATATATATATATATATATATATATATATATATATATATATATATATATATATATTCTGATGTTACCTATACGTTAGGGAAATCTGACTTATTTCCACATATGCTGGGTTTCCTGCTTGTTTGTTTCAGTAATTTAGTCAATGAAATTATGATCACCTTATCCTATGTGATGTACTGGACTCATTCATTTGGAGGTACAGACTCCATGTCTCATTTATAACACATTTTTTCAGGATATTTTACCAAGGCCCAGAAATACAAAATTCTCTATTCTCTTTCATATGCGGATCTACACTTTGATTTTTTTTTTTTTTAACCTGGAGTATGTGTGAAAGCCAACAAACTAGAAATAGGCCTCTAGTCTGAATGGATTAAAGGAATTGGGGATAGTAAAACACAGGCAAATAATAGAAGAATGATAGAATACTGAGGGCAGAAAAGTTCAAGCTTAGAAGAAGGGTGAGGAAATGGGAAAGGAGATGTGGCATTGTCAGAAGGCTTAAACAAAATAAAGACTGATGAAAAGCTATATTGGAAGCCATGAACTTCCAACCCAAGGGAAAAGGTCAACCAGAGAAGACAGTGGAACTTGGGGAATACTAAACAAGATGGGAGTATACTCAGAGTAAAGAGTTAACACAATAGGGTAACAGGGAGAAGAGAAAGTAGGAAGTGGGCTAGGCAAAACTAGAATAAAATACAGTGTGTGTGTGTGTGTGTGTGTGTGTGTGTGTGTGTGTGTGTGTGTGTATTCCTTTATACCAAACGGAATTTGAACAGAAACAAACCTGCATGAATGACCAATGCTTCTGTCAGAAGCCGTGTGCAATTCATTGAAAATGTCCTTGCCAGGCATGGGATACCACCTTAGACCTTACCTCTCAGGAAACCCCAGGAGCCTCCCTGAGAGCAGAGGCTATTGTCATTGATCTCGGTTGTCCACCATATGTAGATTATAAGACAATATTGCTGAAGACTCCTCAATTTGGATGCAAGGACTAGAGAAGTCAATCTTAGGCTGACTAGATCACTCTCCCCCTGATAGCTAGCTTACACTGTGCCAGGATCTGTAACTATGGAAGCTGGGTAAAAAGAAATACCACAGGTCCTAAGCACTGACGAATAACCAGTGTTCATGCTGCACTAGGGACCTCGTGCCAAGGTGTGCCCACAACTGCAGTGGTTGCACGAAGACTGTGGGGTTGCCAAATAACCTCTTTATAATCTGACATGAGGCTCTTTCTCTGTAAGATGGGTGTCATGTCTGGTACTGTACTGTAAAACTGGGACAAAGTCTATAACTATAGAGATCATTGAGTCACGGGAGGAGGCGGGCATTGCTAAATAGTTATGCTGCCCACTAAATTATAAATAGGTATGTTCATACCGACAGATTTGTGCTTCTCTCAACTTCACTCTGATGAGCACCTTTGGGCATGGGTTCTCTTGATGCACAAATTCATAACTGGTTAAGGCACAAAGTACAAATAACTTGAACTGGTCACCTATGGGTGTATCACCTATGCCAACTTGCCACCATGAACAGATCAGATAATATTATAGAAAATAGTAGAGATGTAAGAACTGGTGGATGGGTAGGGGAGCTTCAAAATGTTGGTTTCTGTTCTCGACATAACTGCCGCATGAGTTGACATATTGCAGCCATGGTTACCTGCACAAGATCAAACCAGAGAAAACTCCCAGCAGGGCTGGGGAGAAGCTGCTGAGGCTACCCTGTCAGAGAATGTATTGGGACTTGATGTTTGCTGAGTGAGGGAGAGCCACTCTCTTTGAGGGATATGGCCTCAGTGAACAGCCACATAGTCACAGGTATATGACATGCACTGGATGATCTCAAGTGATAATTAAAAACAAAAGTAATCAAGTGAAATGAGGATACGAGGTTGTCAGAGAGATGGGTAGAGAGCACTAGGAAGAGGTAAGAGAAGATAATGGTAGATTGATGGATGTGTTTGATCAGTATTCATTACATGAATATAGGAAACCTTTGAGGGATAAAACTATTATTGAATTAAAAATTGTAAAATAAACAATACTGAAGATGAAACTATAATCTGTTTTTAAATTGTGATTCTATTATTACATGTGAAGCCACAATTTTATTCTGAAAATTAACTGCAAAGCCCTTCAGTAGTTCTTTGTGAAAGTAAAATGTAAATTCGGTAAGGTCGTATATCTCCCCAGCAGAGCAGAGCTGCTGACACTGTTGAGAGTCAGCATGGAAATCTGTCCCAAAGCACAGGTTCTGTCCTTTTAACTGAGCTGCCAGTTTCACATCTTTTCTTGGCAACTGCTGCTTCCTACAGAGTTGAAAGTGCTGTCCATCTTGAACTCAGCATATTTTAGTCTGAGACAATACACTGTTCAAAATAAAACCTCTCCATCAGAGGGAGAAATGTATAAAGGGAAGAAAAAGTTGTAACTATTGGCTTTAAAGTGTCAGATTTAAGACATATTCTCATATCTCTGAACTACTAAAGGAATTTAAAAGTCTATATTCTTACAAACTAATTTTTCACTCCCATGAATACTCAAGCAATTACTGTTATAAATGCACTTGTAAGGTATTTGATAGATAAAAATAAATAGGTTTACTATTTTCTTCATAGATTTATTGAAACTGTCTCAATATCTTGGCAAGTTTCAAAGCTGTGTTCCTTGAGTGTCTCGCTGTCACATTTCCTAGGCATTATGTCAGACGTAGTTAACTGGTGACTGTCTGTTTTGCATTTCTCTTAAACTTCTTTTCTGGAAATATTCTGAAAAACCATTTCTACTCTTCTGGAGCAATTATTGTGTCCTGCGTGTTTTTTCCTCATTAGAGAATTTTATCTCCAATTTATCTTATATTTATTTTATACTATACATTCACCTTGTATCATGCTAATATCATTTCAAAAAAAATAGATTAAAAAAACATTATGGTACAGGTCTTTTTGTGTTTGTTTACAAATTCTAACCAAAGGCTATGAACATTATACCCCTTCTCCTCATCCTGACTCATCCCTTTTCCCTTTTATTCCCTTGTGAGCACAAAGATCCTCAGTTCTAGTAACACAGCTTGAGATAAACCCACAGGAATGAGGGTCCCAAGTAGTAAGGTGTTGAGTGGGAGGATCAGGGACAAGAAATAAAGAAGGCAAAAGCAATGGCTGCAACCTGGAGGGCTTGCTTAAGCCGAGGACTTCGCCAGGCAAGTTTATTCAGTGTCACAGCTTATCACATACTGTTGGCAAGATGGGGGGAGGATTGCCCAAGGTCAACTAAGAGCTAAATTAGACAATAAGAACACAGGACAATGCAGACACCGCTGCCTTAGGACTGATAAACACAACCCAGGAGATCCGATCTCCACAACCCACAACAGTGATCCCTTCAAGGCACTGACCCACCCACCCTTGACTGGACCATGCCAAGTCTACCCCTGGACAAGGACACAGAAGTAACATTCCCTTGGTTGTTTGTCAGGACCTCTGAGAGAGCCTAGGGTTGGTCAGTGTCCCCAAAACATCTAAAAGGTTATGTTAGAAAGTTAAGTTAGCTGGAACAAATATAAAAGCGTTCTACAGAACCCAAATGGAGGATGTCTCCGGAGCCTTGAATTAGCGAATTCATAACTAAGGTATTACTTGAGCAACTGTAACAGGAGTATGGCTTAGGGTTCAATTCCTATCACTGCAAGCAAACTAAAACACAAATATAACTTCATTCACATAAGAACTACTATTACCAAAAACCAAAGAGAGCAAGTCCTGGCCAAATGAACAGTGTTGACAGGAATGTAAACGAGCTCAAACACTATAAAAAAATAAAATAAAAAAATAAAATAAAAAAATAAAATAAAAATAAAGGAAGTTCCTTAAAAATGGCAACTAAAACTATCAGACACTTCAGCAATCCCACTACTAGACTTAGGTATTAATGACTTAGAGATTGATGGTAAATATAAAGGAAAAACTAATCAGCATGTCTGCCAAGGCTTGTTTGCTGCAATACTATTCACAATAGGTAAGAAGAAAATAATCATCAACTGACAATGAAAGGAAATGTGACACACGTCCACAATAAAATAGTATTGCCCCAAAAATAAAATAAATAAAATTCTGTTGAGTGAATACAGACAAAGGAAAATACACACTGCAGGAATGTACTTATACGTAGAGAATTTTAAGAATCAAACCTTAATTTAATATAAATTGAGCACTGATGATGATTTTAGAGGCTGGGTAGATAAAACAGATGGATAGGATGGAGGGAAAGTATTCAGTGATCACTGTTGAATTCAGATAGGAGCAACAATGCCTGGGGGAATTCTTGCTTAGCAGAGTAGAGACAGCAATCATGTAATATATATTATAAAAACAGCTAGAAGAAAGGATATTGACTGTTTTACCATAAAAATAATATATTCAAGGACATATATTTAACTGATTTAAACATGTCAATGTGTGTTATAAATATATATTGCCAAGTTAATATATATATTATATATCATTTGACTTTTAAAGATAAAAATAGATAACAGAATAAGAAATTTTATTAGTTTTCTCTAACATGGAACATTATTGATTCATCCAAACACTCTGTGGTTTTCATGTTTACATCTGGCAAAGAATGTGGAATGTTTTAATCTCCCCAGTGAATACAGAACATTTCCTGTGCCTCTGGATCCTTATATAGTTCATAGTCCCAAGAACAGCTGCTATGAGAAACATAATGTGGATCTAATACATTTGAAATGACTGTCAATTACTTTTGCACGTAGATAATGCATTATATGGTGACTGTATCTTGCTCCTTGTAATAGAACGGAGATCGGGGCAAATATGATAATTTCGTTTTTTCCTTCATCCTTGTTCAGACATATCACCTTGCTTCTCTTTAGGGATATTTCTGTACACCACTCCTATTTTAAGACATGGTATGATATGAACTCCAACCTTAATCTAATAGTGTACAGGGAACTTAGCTATGATCAACCAGAGCATATATACCTCTAATTACGATAAAGAATGCATAAGATCTATAGAAGACCTATAAGCTACTAGGCATTAGAAGTATACACAAAATGTCTCCAAGATTACTGAACAAAAAAAAATGTCTTTCCCTTCCACTCCTTCCTCTCTCTTTCTATTACTCCATCAAATTGGAGATATGATATCATAACTCCAAACTGGCTGGATACATGTTGTCCCTGAATGAAAAGACTAAGACTAAAGTAGAGCAACACTGAGCCAAGAGAAAAAGAAAAGAGAAAATCCAGTATTGTAACATTTTTAGAAGCAACCACACATAAAGGCAGCTCTACCTGACACTGATAGTTAAATTAGGACACCACTCTTATAGTTAAAACAGTTGAAGTATATATCCTTTTGAACTTGGAACTTTCAGTTTTACTGTTCAGTGGTCCCAAATAGACTTATGATTCCTTTTGGTGGATGCTCTGAATGTTTCCTCACTGGTGTAATTTCAAAGCTTTACCTCAGTAACATTTGCATCTGACATCATATCCTGAAGCAAACTTGTTCAGTTAACATAAAGGTCCGTGACTGGGGTCGTGTAGTTACTAGTTGAAACACTGCAACCCTCCTTTGGTTGAGGAACAGGATACCAAAGACTGACTGTGACAAGTGAAGGCAAGAATCCCTAGAAGTTGCAACACAACATATGGTCTCCTACCACAGCCACTGTAAACCCCCATAGAGAGAAATGACTGAAGGTACCATTTTTACTACAGGAACAGCACAAAATAAACATGTTTGTTTTTTGTCATCAGAATCAACATGTCAAAAATCTTGACTTAATTTGTGGGAAACATGTATTTGGCAGAAAACAAAACAAAACCGTTGGACTACTTTATTTGGAAACCATCTGTGCTTGTTTGACATCTGGAAAACCCATTCAAAGGATAACTTGGTGTAATATACAACTCTCTAAATGAAACGTTACCACTGATAAGACAATGTCTCTGTGTACATTTCAATTGAAATGATCACAGTATTTAGCTAAGACTTCACGTGATGCTCTTTATCGAGTTCATGATAGAAAACAAATGCAGGGGAAAAGGTTTTTTGTTTTTTGTTTTTTAAAGTTACTCAGCATGCCCACAATGAATGATCACCTAGTACTAACTTGGGCATATAATGGTAAGAAATGCATGCTTCTTATTTGAAATGTTCCAACTGACAGTGACAACTGAACTAAGCTCAAGTTACCATGGAAACCTCACAGGAGAACCTGGAGTGGGGCTGCTGCCATGTCTAAACAATTGCCAGGGTAAACAATTGGAAAACATTTGTATGGTTTTATGAAAAAAAAAATACAGGGAAGGGCTGGTTTCATATTTACCCATAAACCACTCCATTCAATTTCATGCCCCAATGCTGGTATGAAAATACTCGGGGTTAATTTCAGGCAACAGCAACAACAACAAATGGACTAAACTTCCTTACATTAATGTTTTCAACTTACAAAAGTTTAAGTAACATAATTAGATTTATAATCCAGGAGCAAACTGAGGGTGATGGTGGCTGTCAAGGGAAAGCATGCTGAAAGAGGATGTACAGTTAAGTAATAAAGGACCTCAGTTGGTCATAATGATTGGCAGAGCTGATGCTTGGGGGATTGTTAGAGACGGTGAAAATAATTCCTTTGATCAGACTCTATGAACACATCTTTTTCCCATGAGGTTTCGTGGTTTATGGTACTTGCTGAGGGGTAAGTTGTTCAATGGTTTATCTTCTAAGATATAGGACCCTGTACAGACACCTGAAATGGCGCTGTGCCATAAACACACCGCTTAGATTCTTCAGAATCTCTTTCCGATCTATACTCAGCTATCTAATTGAGAAAGGCACCAAATTATCAGTTAACACAAATTTTCATTTTTATCCCCACCACACAAATGATATTTTGCTAGGTGCTGTCACTGCACCAAGATTCATACAAATTAGTGAGCATCCAAGTAGCCCAGTTAACAAGCGAGCAGTAGACTGAAAATAGCTGCAGTGGTTGAAAGGAAGGGTAAGGTCAGTCCCAGCATTTGAGCAGAGGAATTTTGCATGTTGAAAAGTTTTCCTCTGTCTCTAAGATTTTGTAATTTCCACTTAAGAATGTGATTTTAAAACATGCTTATAAAGATATTAGGCGAACCTGTGTTTACACACATATTACATTTACATACTGTATTCCTTAAAATGAGTTTGTATTGAAATTTTTACTTCAATATACAATTTAAAAAGGGCTGCATGTTTATTCTCTGCACTTTGACAAGGATGGATTACCATTCTGAATAATTCCAAAGGAAGGGGAAAACCAGCAGGACAGCTAAAAAAAAAGCTACATATTTTATCATTCAGCATCTATGTCTGGTGCATCTACTGAAGATACATATTTGTACCCTCATTTTAAAATGTCTAGTAATATAAAGAGTCAGCCACTGCTATATGAATATTTGAATTTGTGTTTAATAGTATAGTACGTAAAATTACAACTCCAACATTTTTAATCAGAGGAAATAAATCCCAAATAAATATCAACCAAATTAAATGCCGATATTCAATGCAATTTAGCAGTTTTGCTACTCCTTTTATTCTCCTTAGTTCATCAGTTCATAGCTTGTCTTGCTTTATTTTATACAGTTATTTGTCTGTGGTGATTTACCAGTCTCTCGGCAGTTGCCCATATGCATGATGTGGGGACATTTACACCCATTTTAGCATTATTTCTATATCTAATAATTTTTTCTCTTAGATTATTTTTTGTGATTCACCTCTGGCTCTACCTCTTCTCTCTCAAGATTCTTCCCTCCTTCTACCTCCAGCTGTTCCTGGATTCATGACTCTACTTATAGCATACATATATACACATATATGTGTATATATACATCTTAATAACACATATCAGCTGGATTATATATAATTACATTAAATATATATTTATATATGTATATATATTTATATGTTTATATACTTAATCCATTAAGTCTACTTGGTGTTGCTGATATATACACATGCATTGATTGGGCTGACATTTTGGAATTAGCTAACACCAACTGGACAATGTATCAGCTCCTACTCCTTCCTTCCTTCATCTCTGTAAGGCACCCTTTCCACTCCAACCTTCTGGAATCCCTCTGTCTGGAGAACCCACCTCAAGTGGACTGCCACCGCACTCTCCACTTCCTGCTTCGATCATACTGCCCTATCCCCAGGACACTGGGAACGCTACGCATTATTACTTTCACAAACCTTCGACTAAACTGAGACTTACTTGTTGCGATTCCAGATGAGTGGCTGGATCGAATCATGTATACTTTCTGTTCCTGAAGTTAGTTATGCATTCACCACCTTACTAAGCATATGGGCTTATAGAACTTAACTATTAGCCTTCAAATTAAATGGTGCAAATATTGATGTTTGTGATTAGATGGAAACAGATCCAAAGACAGTGATGTGTGGCACAATATTGCAATTGGGGTCTTTTGATTCCTTCAACATGAGTTTCTCTGTGGGAAACATGATCCAAGTCACTGGTTTAGAGTAAATGACTTTTTCCACTTGTCCATTTTCTTCAGCTTCGGAGAGACTGCTCTCTGGAGAGTGGACATGCATGCATAGAGTCATCAAGGAAGGCCTCGAGTTTTCTTGGGATGATTCCTACTTTAGAGTTAATTTTGAAGTTTAGTTCCAATTTTAAAAAATCCCTTTTAAAAAATAAAAGTAAGATATACTGAAAGAGAAACATTAAGACCCATAAAAGGAAAGGGGAAAGCATTGATTACCTTCATTTTCTTTGAAATTTGACCTTGGTTCATTTCTAGACATATTTTTTTAATAAAAGTTGTTTTATAGTATGACTTTATGATCTAATGTCTTCTGACACTGAAACAAAAAAACAAAACAAAACAAAAAAACAAAAAACAAAAAACACTGGAGATGACTTTGAAAACTGCAATGGAAATTTCAAGGAAAAGAAAAACCTATCCCACATCCTAAGCCATGAGTGGGACAGTGCCAATGTGTTCCTCCAGTCACCAGCCAGTCAGTATGCATGGTGATTCCTTTGATTGTGCAACTCATCACTCGTCCTGGTTCACTGCTTCTCTACATATGGAGGGATCCATGTTGCTGCTGGGGTCTTGGCAACGGCTGTGGATGTCATGTCAGTTATAACTGAACCATTTGCTATTCACAAGCCCCTCTGTTTCCTCTCTATGGCGTGATTTTTAAAATCAAAGTTAAACATAATGTTAAGCTATGATGAACACAGGTCTCAAGGCATGAACAGTGCTTCCATCATTTGCCTTCTATGCAGAGAATTTTATTTGTTATTTTCTGACTATAAAACCACCTTGATCCATTGGTAAAGTCTACCTCTTCCTCAGAAATGACAGGAGAGCTTGAATGTGCGTTCATGCCAAACTTTCCCTTTAGCATTTCCTAGTTATTTGTTTCTAATAAAATTTTTGCACCATTCATGGTGCTTACTTAGCTCCACTTTCTCAGAGTTCTACACGTACTCTTCATTTCTTTGTAATTACTTCACCAACAAAACTTCACAATCAGCCTTAAAACATATCTTCCTGTTGTATTTTAAACAGTTACTATGAAAACATTTTGAGAAGAATGGGAGAATGGGGAAATTGAAGGACCCAGAGGGTCCCGGAAACCTACAAGATCATCAAGGCTGGCAGATCTGGACCCAAAGGGGTCTGTTCGAACTCCTGTACCAACCAAGGACAATGCATGCAGTAAACCTACAACCCCTATTCAGATCTAGCAACAACCTCTGAAATGGACTCAAACTTACATAACAAAATGCAAGAAGAAAAGGTCTTATAATCAATCATCTTTGACATAAGATAATTCAAGAGTAATCTAACATAAAATAAAAAATCTAGAATACTATATTATTTTTGTTCTTCAATTATAATAACATCTATTAACATCTCAATAAATTATATATGACAATATATATTCCTCTGATTTTAATAATAATCCAATTTAACAGACAAAAACTTTTATTTGTATTGATTACATACAAATAATATAACTTAAATAAATGGACAAGATCCAGAAACTAGATGTTTTTTCTTTCTTTTTTTTTTTTTACCTATACATTTATTTTATTACACATAAATACAATAAACTACATAGAGCAAGAAGAACCACGAAACAATTAGGAATTATATAAATGTTCATCCATAGTGTTTTGGCCATTTGTATTTGGAAACCTTGAAGAAGACATCTTTCCTATCTTTGTGAGTCTAAAATTCTGAATGTAAATCAATAACTATCATATTTCATCTCTATCAACTTAAAACATCTACCTAGACCTAAAAACATCATACCCCATAAACAACTAAGCTTACTTGTAAAACTAAACTATCTGTCCTCCAACCCCATCAGAGACTTGAGAAGGAATAAAAAATTAATTACCTCAGTAAACCGGAAGGTAGAGTAGCAGCTTCCAAAAACAAACAAACAAACAAAAATGACAGAGACACTTTGCTGCCTGAACAGTCACCCAAAATTCTCTATAATGTTGGAGCATCAACTTCAGCCTTCTGGCCCAATGTATCTGACAGACATATTTGTGAGACAGGAGCTATTGAGGACTTGCTTACCCTGTCTTGGCAGGGTTTGGCCATTGACACTGCCTGCATCCAAGCTTGTACCCATACAACTCAATTATAATACAAGGCTCACTCTCAGTACGTTGAAAGTGCTATTGTAGGCTGTTTAGTATAATTAAGCAATACAAGTTAATTGTTAGTTGATCAAATAATGGCCATGCCAATTACTAGTCTATTCTTATCACAAGAATATACATCCTAGGTTTTACAGATAGATATGTGATAAATATGATTCTATACATAGATTAGGAAAATAGTTAGATAACGTCTTCAAAAACATCAGAGGCCTACTGAATACGGCATTTAAAAATATTATTTAAAACATTCTTTGACAAAATGACAGTGTAACTCCTGGCAACACTCAGCCTATCTCAAAGAAGATGATGAGCATCAAAGAGCCTCCTTGTGGAGATGGCTTTCAAATGTAGCAAACTGAGCAAAAATGTCCTCGTTTTGGCCACAGACAGATGTTTCTTTTTTAAACTATATTGTAGGAAATTAGAAAATCCTCAATGAAAATATTGTTATCCTGAACTGAAAACCTAGTACAGAAAGGATGCAATCAAGAACAATGTTCTAACCCGCGTTACAGGTATGTTTGCTGAGAATTGATAACGCCACATGCTTCTGGTAACAGTAGCCTTCTAGGCAATACCTTGCATCTTATAACCTCTGAGCTCAAAAGTATCTGAGCTGGGTGTATCTGATAGGTAGAACTAATGTGGTGTCCTAGCTAACGGGAAGGCTGAGAAAGCATCTCTGGTGATTTCAATTTCAATAATAAAGACAGCTTTGATAATTAGCAAAATTTATGTGGTGAAATTATCAAGTATTAAAAGGTATCATAGGATGACTGGCCAAAGGCAAATAAAGTGGCCTCCGCATTGAACAAAATATAGCTTAGCTTCAATACATTCAATAAAGACAAGGATTTTTGTTGAAATGTGTTAAATTGAAAACGTATTGGATTACTTGAGAGTGGCAACTGACAGGACGGCTTTTGGGAAAAGAATTCCTGCGCATTGAGCTGCCTCTTGCTTGCAGGATAGAAATTACTGGCTCTTGGTTAAAATGCCATGTGAATTAATTTTCAGCCTCATTTCTTCTCTGGCTAAGCATAAAGGCAATTTCAAAAAGTGAAAAATGGCCTAATATGTGTTGGCACATATCTTCTGAGAAGTGGAAATATTAGCAAGTTCTACAATCCAACTCCAGATTTCATCAGCTAACACAGTGTAGAGTCTCCTCAATGTGTGCTTTGTAGATTCAAAGACAAGAATTTTTTTTTTTTTTTTTTTTTTTGCCTAAATTTTGACTTGTTTAGTATGAGTTTCTTATAATGGCGTGAGTATAGTGATGTGTTTACACATTAAATTCAGCCTTGGAAACCCTTCTCACTAGGAGTACACTGAATAATTTTATAATTCTCTCTTAACATTGATAATCTCATTATTCTTTTTAAATTGAAAATTAGATTCTTCTCTCTCAATATATTCAGACCACAGTTGCTCCTCTCTACACTATTTTCAGCTCTCCCCACCCACCGACCTCCTTCCTGTCACTCTCCCTCCACTTTCCTTCAGAAAAAAGCAGGTCTCTAAGAGACAACAACCAAGCAGGACAAAACCAGATACCATAAGACAAGGCAAGGCCCTCATATCAAGCCTGGACAAGGCCATCCAATAAAAAGAAAAGAGCACCAAGAACAGTCAAGAGTCAGAGACACACCTGCCTCTCCTTTTAGGAGTGCCACAAAAACACCAAGCCAAGAGCCGTAACATAACTAATGAGTCAATTTGCAGGCCAGTGCAGGCTTTGTGCTTGCTGCTGCAGTCTCTGGGAGCCCATGTTAGCTGATTCAGTGAACTATGTTCTCCTGGTGTCCTCCATCCTCGGGCTCCTACCATATTTCCTCTCCCTCTTCCATGGAGTTCCCCAAGCTTTCAGGGAAAGAACCCGAGGGAGACTTCCAAGTTAGACTCCGTCTCCACTTCATGTTTGGCTGTGGGCTCTGCACAACTTCTTTTTGCTAAGTAGTTGTTATTGCTGCTTTTTTATTCCACAACTGCCAGGTAATAAGTAAATAATAATAATCCAAAAATAATTTCATAAAAATGATTTCACAGAGCTTAAGCAATTATTAAAATTGCGATGAAATGGGAAGATTTAGCTACTAAAAATGGATCAAAAGTGACATGGCAGGGACACCCTTTGAATATTCATATAATCCTGTACTAGTGAGACAAATGAACACACATTCGTTTCCAGGTGGTTGCATGGCATCAAATTATACACAGAAAACGAATCTAAAATAAGACCGGTATTTTCAATCAATGCACATCCCCTAGGTAAAAGAGAGTTGCTCCCTTACCCCGTGTTTGGAAGCCATTTAAGTTAAAGTAGGATGATTAATTGCTTCAATCTCTATTTAACCTCAAAGAGCAAAAGTCTACCTGGTATTGGACTGCCATGTTGCTGAACCGTTCTTCACAACCACTGGGCAGTGGAGCGATACGGAAAAGCGAAGGGGGCAGGGAAAGACTGAAAATAAGTAACTCTAAAATTAAAATTTATAAATCAGATTTTAAAAAATATGCTCTCTGATTTCTATCTTAAAATAAGCATTACTAATTATTTTCTGTAACTTTTATTTATTTTAAAAAAATCTTTAGCACTCTTGGACAATCTGTTGGCTAATTATAATATTTCCCTAAACTGATATCTGGCTAAGGGTGAGTAATTTCGCTGTTCAGATTATTAAGTATTTGAAGTAGAATTCTCTTTAACTCTATTAGTTGCTGAGAGAGTTATGGAAGACTACTATTCTTTTAGTCAAGTTTTCGTATTAATTTTTAAGTAACCTATGTATTGCACTACATCTCTGTGATTAAAGGCCATGATCAAAAAAAAAAAAAAAAAAAAAGATAATCTTAAAAGCAATATGTGAAAACACCTAAATAAAATAACAACTTAATTATATTCCAGAATAAAAGGTAAACATACTTATAGAGCTACAAAGGCAAATAAGAATGATTGTAAAATGTGACATTTATTATACTTAAAAATAGGTAATACATACACAAGGAAACACACAATAAATAAGAGATTACCTTCCTCACTTTTTTTTAATATGAATAAATTAATAAAATACATTTTTTAAAAAAGGGAGTTGGGGTCACAAAGAAGTAAGGAAAAAACCATAAGCGGGGATTGTGAGTCTTAGGAATGTCAACCTTTAGGCAAGTTGGATGGAGGCTGGATCTCAAGGGAAAGTTGTGAGTCTCAGGAATGTTGACCTTCAGGCAGGTTGGGGCCAGGAGGCTGAATCTCCAGGGAAGTTGTTTTATTTCAGAGGATCATTGAGCATTAATTGTATCTAATTGTTCCAGTGGAGTTCCTGGAGAGTGCTGGCAGGTGTGGTTCCCAGAAGGCAGGGAGGAGTGGGATCACCTGGAGGGCAACTTCTCACAGACCACTTTTATTTTATAATTTCAGTAACTTTTTAACACATTATAAATTATGTGATGTATTTATAGATGTTTTGTTAATATTAATATTTTTCTTTAAAACAAATACTTGATTTTTAAATGCATTTTAAAAATAACTTTGTATGTGTGATAAGTTTTGTTGTGGCAAGTTTTAGAGAGACAGTGAACACACGGGCAGCTCTGCTTCATGTTTCTCCAGTCCAGTGGAGAAATAAGATGTTAAAAAGTAATTCAGAAATAAGATATAACTAATAAAATATTCTTATACTGGAGACTTCTGTAATGTATACTGTTGTGAATGGATGGGTAGACTTTTAACTTTATGTAAATTTTGCTGTAAATCTCTTTAAATGTATTTATTAGGCTTTTATAAGTAAGACACAAAGAAAAAAGTGATTGTCAAAATTAGAAGTTTATTGCATGCATCGAAAAGGTATGCACCTATAGTTTATAATTAAGAGAGAAAATATAATTTCAGAAACACATATATTTCTTTTTGTGTCTAATATTGTAACAGTACAGTTTTATTATCAAGGTCTTAAAATAGTAGTTATGCTCATAAGAAACAAATGGACTAGGGCTGGGACTAAAAGGAGTTGGAGGTCAACCCAGCATGACCTTCTAAATTTTTATCACAATCACAAAATATCAGACAGAATAATATGGCAGGAAACATAAGAGAAGATATGGCTTCTCAGCTTATTGTAGCCAGAAAGAACAAGGAAGAAAGAAAGAAAGAAAGAAAGAAAGAAAGAAAGAAAGAAAGAAAGAAAGGAGAGGAGGTGGGAGAGAGAGAGAGGAGAAAGGGTGGGAGGGAGGGAGGGAGGGAAGGAAGGAAGGAAGAAGGAAGGAGAAGGAAGGAAGGAAGGAAGGAAGGAAGGAAGGAAGAAGGAAGGAACTGTGCCCCTTTCTCTTGTACCATTCAAATGATCTAAATGTGTTCTACTAGAGACCAATCTCCTAAAGATTCTACCATTTCCCTACAAGCCACTGACTTATGGCCAAGAAAGTCTTAAGTACAATGTGACTTTGAGAAACATTTAATAGCAAAGCTATTATAAACCCATTCTTGCATTATAAGATGATATAAACTGTTTGCTATGCAATTCTATTGGAATCAGTATTAGCAAGATTATAAAGTGTCTGACTTACACAAACATAAATGGCCATCCCAAATACAAAAATTAATGTAATGAGAAAATATCCTGAATTTTTGTAAGGGAATAGACATGCATACAAGGAATTTATAATCTTGAATAGTCATAACAAGAGTAGAAACTCTCCATCTAAAGATATCTAAATTGTGAAAAAGTGTAGATCAAGAGAAAACTTTCAATGCTATATGAGAAAGGACAGACTCAATAGCAGATTTCTCAGGTGATGATCAAAGGCCAGGCAGGCAGGCAATGGTTTATTTCATCCCTGAAAGCATCCAATGGATAGCCAAGGTTATTATATCCACCAAAACTGCCCTTCATAATTGAATGACAATTGAAGGTTTTTTACAATACATGTAAACTAAAGGAGTTCATGCCCACTAAGCAATTACAGAGGAATTCTACTCAGAAGAGGAATCGAAACAAGGAAATGCACAAGAAACATAATAAATAGTCTAATGTATAAACAAGTAAAATTGGGGAGCAAACACTATTAGCACATTACGTTGCCAGTCTTCTAAAGTTGAGGGAAATTAATAGACTATTCAAACTGATAAAAACAAGAAAATGAAATAAGTTTCTAACAGTAGTGGTCACTGTAAGTAGCCTCTGACCTCCAGTTAAAAGAGACTGTCTTATTGGATCAAACCTTGTGCCAAAGTGCTCACTAGCTTCAAAAAAAGCCTGTGCCATTGAAGATGTTCACAGTCTGAAAGTAAAGTATCAAAAGTGTTATATGAAGCAAATAAAATACTCAAAATATGCAGAATATGCATGTGTTCCCCAAAACAGACTGTAAGCCAAGATCAATGAGAGTCACCAACTCTGACTAAAGAGTGGACATCACAATACCCGATTTGAAAATATGCTACAGAGCCATAATAGACACAGCATACAATTAGAACAACAATAGTCACAAGAACAAAAGCACAACTGTAAGCAAGACAAACAAGAGCAAAAACAGGTGTCAAACCTGCACCTGAATAGGACATGGGCCTAAGGGAAAGCCAGATACTATTGTTCTGCTAAAAGAACATAGCAATAAAATGACCCCTAACAACATTTTGCTGTACCCATAGATCAGTGTCTTGTTCACCCATCATCAGAAAAGTGTTCTCCCACAGTGCATGGGAACTGATACAGAAGCCAAAATCAGGGCAGTGTACAGAGGATGAGAAACTTTTAAATACTCACTCCTAATTGGGATGTCTTCATCAAACCCCTCTCCTCAGCACTCAGGGAACTACATGGAAGAGCAGGTGGAAAGATTGTAAGAGTCAATGAGGATAGACAATACCTAGGAGACGGTGCGCTCCAGACACAACAGGACTGATGCACATATGAACTCACAGATACTGTGGCAGCATGCACAGGGCCTGCAAGAGCCAAGCCTGTTGAGATACACTGTGTGAAGGTTGTCTCTGAATATTCAATTGATAATTCTGTACTGGCAAAACCCTAGGGCCCATCACCAGCCTCATATTTTGTAAACCTACATCTTCCCTCACAATGCCTAAGGCAATCTAGAATTGTATTTGATTGGCTCTAATAAAAAGCTGACAGCCAATGGCTGGGCAGAAGGGGGAGGCAGAACTTCTGTAGGGAGACTTACCAGGGTTAAAAGAGAGGTAATGAACCAGGCAAGTGGCAGGTTGCGGGCCAGAAGAGTTGGGATGAGATGGCTGAGAGTCTTCCCAGCTAAGGTCTACACTTTTAAATATTAAAACAAGCAAACAAACAAACCCATAGGTGCCAACACAATAGAATAAAGGATGATGATGAGGGGAATTTACTTGAGCAGCCATATGATTATCAACAAAGCAGCCCAAAACACACATGGAAGAAATACATCCCTTTCAGCAAAATGATGCTGGGGAAAACTGATATACCCATGTAAGAAAAATGATGCTAGGTTTCTGCCTATCTCCTTATACAAAGATCAATGCAGTAAATTACAATATAATACATAGTGAATTATATTAAAATCTTCTGTGCAACAAAAGAAATAGGAGTGGCTAAGAAGTCAAAAGAATAGAAAAAATATTATTAAAAATGATAACCTCTTTTGAGAATGTGACTAAAGTGGAGCGTTTATGTGCACTGTTGATGGGTGTGTAGATTAGCACTGCCTCTGTGTTGAATAGTATGAGCAATTCTCAAAAAGTTAAAAATAAAACCAGTATATGATCCAGCTATGACACTTTGTATTTTCATCTAAAGGAAAAAAATCAACCCAGAAAAAGAAATGCCTGCATATTTATGTTTATTAAAGCAATTTCCACAATTTCCTTTGGATGACCAGCTAAAGAAAAATGGAAAAAATTATTAAATAAACAAAATGCAGTTTTACTCAATCATAAATAATGAAATAATAGTAAGTAAAATAAGCCAGGTATGGAAAGACAAGTAACAAAATACTACATCTTGTATGTTGAGTGGGTCAAAAAAAAGTTGCATCAAAGTAGAAGATGGAGCTCTAAAAAAGCAAATTGAGGGAGGAAGAAGAGGAAGATTGAGAAGATGATGGAGAGTGTAGGTTACATTAACACACAATGAAAAGAAACATGAAAGCAAAACCTATTCATCTAAACAACTAACATCACTTAATAATTGTAAAAAAAACTCTCTATACGATTACAAAACTTAAATTCTATTGAGATATTATCAAAAAAGTAGACCACAATTATTTTTCTTCAGTTTTGTTTACATCAATGAATTATGATTTTAAAAATCTACTATTTAAATAAATGTCAAATAGAATGAGAATGTGACAATGTTGAATACAAGGTTCCATTGTGATGGATAATTGTACTGAATAAAATTGCTGAGGACCTCTGAGCACATGCTTTTTGTCACACTGAAATACGGATGTGATTATATCAATATGTGTTTGTCTCATTATCTGCGATGTGGAAGTACCATCCAACATTACCTCAGACTTGTTTTAGGATTGGCAATCTTAGTTAATGTAACTTGACACAACAAAGCAACTGTCTTCATATGCAAGAAAAAAGAAACTCCATTAACTCTGGAAACTACACTGGGATTTGTACTAATTAATCTACAGCTATATGATTACATACACCATAATTGGTTCTGACAAAAAATTCACACAGGTGGATACCAACAAAATATTGTCTTCTTGAACTTTAAATATCTTTACAAATATTTCACAGCAAAATCCATCTATCTATCCGTGAAAGAATTGGAAGTGTCATTTTTGATCAAAGCAGAGAAACTCTCAGAAAAATTAAAGTTACTGAAATGAATTTTTAAAAAGATTTCACTTAACACTTCTAATTAATTTAATTTCTGTTAACCAAAGACCAACATGTATATAAACTTACGTGTATGTAGTAACTAAATTCATGAAGTAACTTCCAAACGAAAAAGAAGTTTGCTATCCAATTTTTTCATATGTTTATTTTTCTTCTAGCTATGAGGGACATATATTTTCTTCAGTGAACATGAACATAGAATAAATCAAATAACATGCTACTACAGGGCATAACATTGAATTGTAAAGAAATATATACGTTGGAATGTGACTGTCACCCAAGCAGAAATTCCAATAAAACCATGTCATACATAAAATTAAGCCAATTGGTTCATTACGTTCATTCTCACTCCTATACACAGAATGTCAAGGTCTGGATTAGATGCCGTCTGTGGTCTGTTAATATATTATATATTATTATATATAATAAATCATATCACATGCACCAAACGAGAATAATCCAAAGTACTTTACATTCCACCCAGTCTCCTATTATTCAGTCCTAAATATAACTCAAAGTGTCGATGATAAATGCCTTTTTGCTGCTAATGAGTGCACTGGTGATGCGAAGATTTCCAGATTGGGGATGGTCATCGGGGACCGAGTGAGGATTAGACAGTTGCTACTTTCAGCCTCACTTTCACAGGGGAAATGTTAGACTAATGAGGATGTTTCAATAATGTAATAAGTGAGGCATTGTGAACCACCCTTAAACATATGGAGAGCTTCTAGATGCTGACGCGCCTGGAGAGCCTTAAACAGTTTTGTCCCAGAAGTTGTATAAACTATATGTATTCCTTTCCATCTGTTTTGCACCACCCACCTCCTCATCTAGATTGTCCTCTATGACGTCCCTCATACTAACCAGTAAGCCCAAGGCCACCTCTTACTTCATTGAGCCACTTTAAGCCATTAATTGTACTGGGAAAATGTGCTAATTGGTCTCCTAATGGAACTTTAATTTATAGCAGTCCAATCAGAAGCATTTGTAAAACAATCTCGGTTTCAATGGCTTCCAAAATGAACTTGACAATCTCGGAGACAGAGATCTCACTCTATGAGTCCAGCAATATTTCCAGATAAGTGTCAAAGCAAAATTGATGTGCACGCAAATATTCTGCAACAATTAAACACAAATTTAAAATACTTGGTGACCTGGTGATTTTAATTTTCTTATGAAAAATTCAATTAATAATTTTTTATTGCGCTTTATGTAGAAATATTAAAGATAAATCATTTAAATTCTTTTGTCTGCAAAACAGCATTAATGATAGAAAAAGAACATTAAAATCTTTCATGTCTTGAGATACTGGTGGCTAAGACATGCAGTTCACAGTGCACTCGCTCAGGCATAATACAAGATTTGAGTTTCAATGTTTAAATAGCGAGAGTGAAGTCTAGGGGCTGGCATCCTGATACTAACACTCTTAGGAAGAGTTTCAGTGATCTATACTCTAGCCCTCAAATTTGCATTTAGGAAATCATTAAACTCTGTATAATAATTGGTTTGTATAGTATATCATAGTGATAAAGAATAAAATGCACAGGCTTCATGGCTTTAATAGGTTGTAAAGTGCTTTATTCAACACTCCCTGATTACCTAAGCTCTCGTCAAGAGATACAGTCTCTCAAATAAACCTTCACACTTGCTGACTATGACTGTGAAACATTTGGATGGCACAAGTAGCAGCTTCTTTTGGAATTCATCTTTCAAAGCAGTCAAACTTTCCCCCAAAGACACCGAACATATTTTATTTTTCAAGTAAGACATACACTATTTTTATAGAGCTACAACCAGGATGTAAAAGACAAATGCGCAGACAAGACTCATCAATTCTTGTCACTAAAACGTAGAGTAAACCGAGTTTTGGAAGATGTATTTATTCTGGGTTTTAGGATTTAAGCTTCCAATCAAACTTCTGCAGTAAGAATTTCAGGTGGTTTCACGGGATTTGGGGAAAGAATCCAGTGCTCCAGGCTAAAGAGAACTTACCAGCTCTATCTGCAATGTCCAAGCACCACAGTGTGTTTATGTTAAGGTATACAGAAAGAAAAGGATGAATTGTGGACATGGCATCCTATTCCAAATGAGCTGTAGTAATGGTGTGTAGACATGGAAATTAGTAATGTATTACTCAGAGCTGTTTTAGCAGATAAACAACGAAGTAAGTGTCCAGCCAATCTGTCAGTATTTTAAGTACACCAATATACCTTTAGATAAAACCTGAAAAATCAGAATGCAAAGAACTGTGAAACAAAATCAATTTGACTCATGTGGACAAAGTGAGAGAACCAGTATTTCATGTCCTTGAAACACGTGTTCTTCCCACATCACGCAGTGAAATGATTCTTTAACTGCCAGATTCTCAAGAGGGCTTGTTTTGCCTCTCACTGAAACTGACAGAGTCACTTAGAATCTTGGTAAATTAAATGCAGAGAGAGAGAGAGAGAGAGAGAGAGAGAGAGAGAGAGAGAGATGGGACACTGAGGCCATTGAGTTTTAGTGCCCGTGTGGAACTCAATAAGTGGAAAATACCAAAGCAACAAACACTGGAAACTGGCAACTCACTCCTTTTTCTTCATCACCCTTCTTTGCAGTGATAAAGTCAAATTAGCTGAGTGCTTTCACCTTCCTTGGTTCTGTTGTCGCCACTTAGAAGCTTAACTGCCTTCGTATCTGGATTCTAGGGTAAAATGAAGACATAATAAAAGGGTCAAAAACACTTGTACTATTAATTGGTTGTTAAGCTAATAACTTAATAATTATTTTTTGGGACTTGTGAAGAGAAATGCATTTGCCAGAGGCCTTATCGTTACAGTAACTCTTATTTCAATGGATTTTATTTTATGAACATAGTGTTATATTTGAGGGAATCCTTTCTGCCCTCATAGTAAATTAGATCTTTATTTGAAGATTACTTTCATAGAGGACTGTAGGAACACTTATGTCAGTGAGGTGGAGATACACTAAAAGAGTAGGTCTCTCTAGAACACCCTTAGAGCCATGAGAAATATGTAATTTTCACATTTTAAACTTTATTAAATTAAATATGTAGTGTTTTGAAACAAAAATATAAGTCTTTTTTTTAATTTGTTCATTTTACATCCTGATTGTAATAAAGAAACAAGTCCTAATGACTTATTGGGTTTTTTTTTATTTAAAATTTTTATTATTAATTTATTCTTGTTACATCTCAATGGTTATCCCCTCCCTTGTGTCCTCCCATTCTTCCCTCCCTCCCCTTTTCCCTTATTCCCCTCCCCTATGACTGTTCCTGAGGGGGACCTCCTCCCCCTGTATATGCTCATAGGGTATCAAGTCTCTTCTTGGCAGCCTGCTATCCTTCCTCTGAGTGCCACCAGGTCTCCCCCTCCAGGGGACATGGTCAAATGTGAGGCACCAGAGTTCGTGATGACCACAGACAAACGCATCCCTCATTACAGAAGCTTCTATTTGTAGTTGGAAGTGGCTAAGACTTGCAGCTGGTCAAAGTACAGAAAATAAGAGACAGTGGAAGAGTCAATTTTAAATACCAGAAGGGTAACACTTATTCACTTCTAGTGAAAGTACAAGTTCCTAGAAAAGCTAAAAATAGATATGCCACATAACACAGCTACACCATGCATAGGCATATGCATAGAGATTTTAATATTTTACTACTGGAAGACCTGTCCATCCATGTTTATTGATGCACTATTCACATTCATTGGAATATGTAAAATGCCTAGATATCCATCAACTGGTTAATAGATAATAGAAATGTGGTATATTAAATGATGGAGTATTATTAAGCTGGTAGAAAAACAAATCAAATATGAAGGTGAGTGGAAGGAGATAGATATGATCATTTGTTATGAGGTGATCCAGAGCCAGAGAGACAAATTCTCCATGCTTTCTTTCATTTGTGGATGTTAGTTATAGGTCTTCTGATATGTGTGTTTCATTTGGAATAGCCATAGAGGTCAGAAAATTAATGGGGGCAAGAAAGGAGAGGCTTTTAGTAGAGGGGAGCAAGAACGTCATTGGATAAAGGGAAATTATTAAATATAATAATAGTAAACTGAAGTTGAAAGGTCAGGACAGATAAGAAAATACACAGAGGAACAGAAGTGCTAAAGATCTTTTGAGAAGGTGAGTACAGGAGGACCCATACCCTCTGCTCCACATTCAACCTCTTTACACAACCGGCTCTCCCATATCCCTTTCCAGGGTCTGAGCCTTGTGTTTCTGGTTGACCATCTCCATCCATGCACTCATCCCTATCCACCAGACTTAGCCTTGGTGCCACATTCAATGCCATGCCTAATTTTACCACCTTCATGTGTCCTGGAAAGTCATTGTATTTCTGCCAGGAACCACCCTGCCCAATCCCCAAACTACTGGCCCATCCTACATCATACAACATTTTGACATTTCATATTTGCTCAAGAGGCTCCTCCTGTACAGCATCCAAGTCCTATCTGTCCACCTGAATCCTTTCCACCCATTTTCATCCTTTAGGTCTAACCCATCTGCACAGCCTCTCTTCTGCCCCCATTTTCTTCATCCATATCAGACACAGAGCTAACAAAAATCTCCAGATGCCAAGATACCAGTGCAAAAAATACTGATGATATGAATGATCAAGCTAGTATTCCCTGTGCAAAATCTAACAGTCCTGTTAAAATCTTTGCCAATGAGAAGTACATAGATGAAGCCCACAAAGCAGAATTTAAAAGAACAATTATAAACTTCATCAAAGAATTTAAGGAATTTAAATAATACAAAAAACTCAATAAAATTAGAGACAAAGAACTTGAGGAGAAGAACGACCACGTGATGCCCAATAAAACACATACATAAGGCTAGTGAAATGATGGAAACAATAAAGGACATGAGAATGGTATTAAATAAGGAGAGATGTTGAAGAGGATTCAATCTAAAATAAAGATAAAATAGAAAAACTTACTAACTCAACCAGAAAACTCATAGGAAAGCTTTAAAAGTAAAGCACACCAAGCAGAAGATTGAATATAAAGACTTAAAGATGTAGAAGATCTTGGCCGAATAAAAATATATATATATTGTTTAAAAGCACAAAGAGAAGCATACAGAAAATATAGAAATTTATGTAAAACTCGAAACATTCAAATTGTAGGCATATATAAAGGAGGAGAATCCCAAACCAATGGCATAGACCATATCTTCAATAAGATAAGGAAGGAAAAGTTCCTGAAACTAGGTAAAGACACACATATACAGATATAAGAACTACACATAACACCAAATACATAAGACAAGAACAATCCTCTGCAGTATCTACCGTGTATTTGTATCTATCATCTATACCTATCATCTATCTATCTATCTATCTATCTATCTATCTATGATCTTCTATTATATGTCTGATTATTTATTCACTTTAAAGGGAAGAAGTTTGACAGTTTTGAACCTGAACTCTGAAATCACACACTAGTTCACTCATGCTCTCTCCATCTGCCTTCTATTCATGGTGTGTGTTGTAGGTAAGAGAGATAAATTACATTAGATACATTGTTGTTTCATATTTGAAAGGGAAAATCTTCTCATGGGGACAATGATTTTTCCTTCTTTTTTTCAGTTATTATTTAATTTATTTATTTAGATTACATCTCAATTGTTTTCCCCTCACTTGTATCCACCTGTTCCTCCCTCCCTCCTGCTTTCACTCTATTCCCCTTCCCTAGGTCTATGACCATGGGGGACCTCCTCCACCACTATATGGTCATAGGCTATCAAGTCTCCTCTTGGTAACCTGCTTATCCTTTCTCTGAGTGCCACCAGGCCTCCCCACCACAGGGAAGTGGTCAAATATGGGGCACCAGAGTTCATGTCAGAGTCAGTCCCCACTCTCCACATAACTGTGGAGAATGTCCGGGACAGCGACTTTTCACGGTCTTTATCTCAATACTTGTGTTACTGGTATGGTGGCTGCCATTACTACTTGGTAAATGATGATTTTGAAATTTATGCTCATTAGGTTTATTTTTACATGATGATTCATAGCTCAACCCAACAAAAGGACAGAATCCCTTTCCATATCATCCTTATTTTGATTAATTATACTTGTGTTTTACCAAAGGGGCTCATTTTTCTTTTATTCTGTATTCATGTTTTAGATAAATTTACATTTCATTCTTTTTAATTAACATTTTTAAATGATGCATGTATTCCTAATGAGTCTCTGTGGGCCATGTGCATGCAAATGCCCAGAGTCCAGAAAGTGGACTCAGATTTCCTGGTCCTGGGATTGAAGGTAGTTGTGGTCTACTGAGAGGAAGTTCTGAGGGACTAAATGCTATCCTTGGGAAGAGCGGTGAGCATTGCTACCACTGAACCACTCTCCATCCTTGAACTCACATGTTTCTTTTTTCCCCTGATTTTAAACACACAGCCTCAAGTTGGTAAGCTGTTTATTAGGTTACAGTACAGATATACCCATTTATATTGAGAAAAAAATAATCTTTTTTAAATGTTGGGACTTCTATTCATAGAAGTTTTCAAACACGGTTTTATTTATAAATTAAGTTAGTGTATTGCAAAATATTTTCTCTTCCCTTGGTGCCTTTTATCACCCTGCATAAAACTAATGGAAAAAATTTCATGTCACTTATTTTCCCCAAACTAAAGATGTATCAAGTAATATTACATTGTAGCACTATTTTTAAACCACTACTTTCTTTATGTCTTAAATTCTTAAACGTGGTCCTTCATATCTTTCCAGAAATAAGGACATGGGACAGATATTTTATTTAGAAAAGCTTCCAGATTCCAGGTAATAATATTTTCCCATTTAGGGCATATGACTCACTTCCATTCACTTTTATAGTTGTGTGCCTCAGCAAGGCCATGAACACAAATTAAATGCTGTAATTAAATGACACTGTAATAGCCAATTCCCTTCTCAAGTGTAGACCTGATTGTGGTTGTCACAATGATCAGTCTGCATTGTGTTTTTGTTGTAACACAATAGCTAAAGTTAATAATAACTATAGTCACAGCTCAACAGTCTCTGTGTGAAATTACGGTTGCCGTCTCTCGTTCTGTCTGGTTTGTGGGATGGACAGGCAGCCTAAAAGTCTCCCATAAGGAATAAGAACCAACTGCACCAAATCTGTTTTTTTATTTGTTTGTTTGTTTGCTTGTGGGCTTTTTTTGTGCTCTGTGTCAACATAAAGCATAGATATTAAAATGATTTATGTCTTCGTTTTTTATTCGTATGTATCCTTATAAATTATCTTAGTCTATTCTTATATATGATCAACCTATATATGTAAAAATTTTAAGATGGAAAATATACATGCAAATGTAATAAACAAATGTATAAAAATTACATACATGTCCTTAGCTGGCATATGTTATTATAAAACATAACAAGTCCAAAAACCTGCAAGATGAGCTACAATGGAAAAGATTCAGGGGAGGTCCAGGGGAGGCCATATGTCGTACATGGAAAGGAATACATAGTACCAAGGAGAAAATGCATGGTACAGACACGAGGAACCAGTAGATGAAAAAGGAACTTTCTTTCCTTCCCCCGCTTGTTTCTCAATGATTTCAGATTACTCAATATAGCACAGTACCATATCACGAGTCTCGTGCATTCTGTTATTTCCACTCTCGTTCCTAAAGAAGGTGTATTAGTTACTTTTTTTCCCCCTGTGATACAACACCATGACCAAAAAGCAATTTATGGAAGAAATGTTTGGCTTTTGGTTTCAGAGGAACGGCAGTCCATCGTAGCAGGGCGGCACGGCAGGAAGTGGTTGGCATGACAGCCATAAAGGGAAGCTGAGAGATCAAAGCTCCAGTCCCATCCACAGGCATGAAACAGAGAGTGCAAGCTGGAGGCATTGTCAATCTAGAAACTCTGTCTGTTCCCAGTTACAGACTACCTTAAGCAAGGCTGCACCTCGGCACAACCTTTCCAAACAGCACCACCAACTGGTGACCAAGTGATCAACCGCCTCTAGAGGACATTTCTTATTCAAAGCATCAAGCAATAGGCTGTTGCAATTTTAAAACTCTCAAGGAGTCTTATGGAACAGGGAAGGGATAAAAACTACCCAGAGGGGCCAGAAGTGCCACAAGAAGACCAACAGAGCTAACAAAACTGGGCCCGGAGTGAGAGAGGGGCTTGTGAGACTAATGCAGGAAGCAAGGACCATGCACGGAGAGGACCTGGGGGCTCTGCTCAGATGCACCCTATACGCAGTTCAGTCTCCATGTGGGTCCCTTAGTAAGGGGAGCATGGGCTGTCTCTATCATAAACTCTGTTGTCTGCTCTTGTATCACTTCCCCCTGGTGAGGAAGAGAACGCAGGCAGTCCTGAGGAGACTTGATAGGCTAAGTCAGGTGATAGGGGGAAAGGGTTTTCCCTCTCTGAGGGAAGGGGCATAAAGAGAAAGAGGGAGGGCAGATGGGCCCAGGAGGATGTGAGGACAACAATCTGGATGTAAAGTGAATAAATTTAAGAAAATTAAATTTTAATTTTAAAAATGAAAATTAAAAGCTCGAGTTTGATATTTGTTTTCCCCCAGACATGACTTGAGCCCTGCCTTCAGTACCTCAGTCAAACCCTTCATTAGCTTCACAGGTAAGGAAGGTGAAATGTCAAGACCTGAAGGGTCTTCCCTGTGGGGATAGTGAGAAAGAACTGTTGAGTGAGAACAGAGATTAGCTGGGCACGGTGGGGAACAGCTGGAATTCCAGAGCTTGGACACAGAGGCAGGAAGAGCGGGAGGTCCAGGCCATCTTCAGCTACACGGAAATTCAGCATCAGCCCGAGATACCCAAGACCCTGAAAATAGCTCCCCTGAGTCTGCAGCTTTTCATTTATAATACTTTCATTTCTGTGGTAACATGCAACAACAAAGACATTTCAGACAAAAATTCCTCCAAAACGCATCATCCCCTGGGAAACCCTGAAACGCTACTACATCTTTGACATTATTTTCTTCTAAACGACAGTGGTAAATATCAGTAAACTGAGCTACCCCTCCAGTAAACATTTGTGGACTATATAATAGACTGAGAACTGGGTGTGGATCTGTTCTGTTCACAGCAAAAAATAATAATTTTTACCATAGAATACTTTTAAATTATACCATTATTATTTCTAGAAAATAATAGCAAGATAATCCCAAATAGCAAGAATGCCTCTCTGTGCATAAAAGCCTTACCACCAGAGTAGAAAATATTACAGCAATTTTAAAATTCAAATTTTAGAAAGTTCTCAGACATACATTTTATCTTAATTTTAAAAACACTCAATAGGCAAGATAAACAGAGATAATATAGTGAAGAAAAGTGTATTCTAAGCTCCAGGGCTTAATTTACTATTTTTCTTACACCAATTTACTTAGCAGAAGCAGTGGCTGTAAAGATGATAGATAACATATCTTCTAAGTGAGCAGTAAAGCTGCATGAGGGATTCCTCACACTTGAATTTGCCTCAATTTCCTGTAAGGAATCAAAGTGCACTCTGTGTAAGTGAGGCCTTCCTGCCTGCTGTATCTGAGCACAGAGTCGTTTTCTTCATGCCTGGTAAACGCGAACTGTGGGGCTAATGAAAGCAGGAGTGTTCAGAGAAGAGGGCTAAACTCATAGACTATTCACACCATCCAGAACTGAGGAGGAAAACGACGATGAATGAATGAAGGTACGCTTGATGCAGTCTTACTATTATCACACAGACGTGTCACATTTTCCTACAGTTCATCTTCACAAGACCTTCATTTATGCTACAAGTACCTGTGTGACAAGAGCATGCTGATGTGATGGTGGCAAACTACCCCTCCCTTTACCTCTCTGCAGTGCTTTAAAAGAAAAGTCCTTAAAAAATGAATTCTGGAAGTAATGGTACTTTGTTAATTTGAGACTGACCTTATACTGGTTCACATTGCTTTGAGAAAGAATCCACAGTTCTACTTTAGAGTGGCTTAGAATGGATGCAGATGTCTTGTTCCTCATATAGTAGTGTTGAAAAGAGTTAAGACAGAATTTTAAAGACACAGTTAGATGTTTACAAGTACATTAAACTATTCAAAGTCTAAAGAGTTGACAGACCGCTACCTACATCTATACAATTATAATCCCGTTCCCCAAATTGTCCTGAGTCTTTATGAGTAGGTATGAAGCCTTCAATTCTCCATAATAAGATCAAAATAAAACCTGTAGAAATGGGATTCTCCATTTTGAAGAAAGCCAATTATTTTGTGATTATCTATATTTCTGAGTGCACTGTCTCATATAAGAACATATTTGAATATTATGCCCCTTGCAACTATTTAAAACACAAAAATGTACAAATTGTGTAAAACTGCAAGAAATGAGTAGTTTTAAAGCTTGTGGATTGAGGAGGGCACAGTTGTACCAGGGGTGAATGTGAGCCAACATAATATTTTCTTAAAGCATATTCACTCTGCAAGATTTGCCATCAGATATGAGAAGAGACTAAGTTGACTCCCACCAGTATGGGCCATATTCAGGGACAGAAGAAAGTCCTCTGATATTATTCATTGATCTCGCCTAGGTTGGTTTGAGGGCATGACAAGGATGGAGGGTGGAAAAGTTGAGGAACAGGGCATTGAGGCTGGTGTGACATGGACTACTAACAGGTCAACTCTTCTGCATCCTGACCTTTGCCCTCGTTAGAGGAGATGGCTGACACTTTATTTACTATGAACCCCAGAAAGTCAATCCTCTGCAAGAGGAAGCACTTGGTCGCCAAATGTATGTCTGAAAAAGAAAAGTCAAACGTTCTCTGTGGTGTCACCCAAACAAAGTAGTAGCAACAGAAGTGATATTACTGGGATTTGAAACTTTGCAAAATGCCAGCATATTGTCCAACTCAACACATCAAGTTACGTCAAAAATACCATTCATCCACATGGGATAAAACTGCGTGCTACCATCATGGCTAGGCCCATCTTGACCCTCCTCAGTGTGTACAGAGGCAGGAGAGTGGTTTTGAACAGGATATTGCCTATCATGAGGTCAGTTTCCTTTCATTGACTTTGTCATAAGGACTCCACCAGAACCTTTTAGCACCACCTTCCCAAGATTCAGTCTATCAATACAGCTCATGGTATGTGGAGAAGCAGGAAGCGCAGAAGACCAGACCCCAGGAAGGTGAGCTCTTAGACAGGGAATGCTCCGTGTTTACAACAAAGCTGTGGGCCTGCAAATTTTACCAAAACCCTCCAGCTCAGAGCTACCTATAATCTGTATTTTTCCTTAAGGGAAGGAATTTATCCCTTAGATAAATTTCTTACCAAGAACTTAATTTAATAACAAAATATATTTTTAAAAGTATATTTAGAAACTTTATAAATGCAAAACTGTAAAGGCCAGGAACATTTGCTTACACAGAAATCTCAAGATGTCATTCTGATCAAATAATAGTTTTTAAAAAGATCAGAAATATTCAGAATTAAATGTGCACAGAAACTTTATATCTAATAAACTAACATCTATAAAAGCAGGCTTAAAAGTTAATGGATTTTAAAAGTATTTTTTATTTCTTGTGTGTGTGGGTGTGTGGGTGTGCACGCGCGCGCGCGCTCACATGCACATGCATGCATGGGATTAATTTCTTTAATTCTAACATGTGATTTTTAGGCTAGGACTCAAGTTCAGCCGGGCTTTGTGACAGAAAGTAAGACACAATGATCTACAGCTATAGTTCAGACTTTGGGATACTGAGGTAAGAATATTGAAAGGTGTAGGCCAGGCTAGACCATGTAGTAAGAAACTACAAGAACAACACAAAGCAAATCAATCAATAAATCAACAGATAAGTTCTTTTTGGCATATATCTAAAATTCCACAGTCTTCCATCCTTCCTTCCAGTGCCATGAAGCCACTCTTCTTGGCTTCTACATATCCCATCATGGGCTACTGAGTCTTTACTTTAGTTTTTCTTTCTAATCTAAGAACTCGAACGCCTGTTGTCACAATACCATCACTTTCAAACTCCATTTCTAAAAGTTCATTTCTCTCATAATGACATTTAAAATTTTTGAATTATTTAATTCAGGAAAAGTCAGATTTTTTTTTATTGTCTCTCTATTTTAACTTTCATTTCATTGTGAGGATGGATAGCTGGAGCCAGAGACTGAGTGAAGAAGTTTTAGAAAATACTATGAAGCTATGTAATTTTTCTGAAGTATTCTTTTAAAAATATTTTATTAATTTATTCATATTACATCTCAATTGTTAGCTCATCCCTTGTATCCTCCCATTCCTCCCTCCCTCCCGCTTTCCTCCTACTCCCCTCCCCTATGTCTGTGACTAAGGGGACCTCCTCCCCCTGTATATGCTCATAGGGTATTAAGTCTCTTCTTGGTAACCTGCTATCCACCCTCTGAGTGCCACCAGGCCTCCCCATCAAGGGGATGTGGTCAAAAATGGGGCACCAGGGCTCGCATGAAAGTCAGACCCCACTCTCCACTCAATGGTGGAGAATGTCCTGTCCATTGGCTAGATCTTGGTAAGGGTTCGAAGTTTACTGCCTATATTGTCCTTGGCTGGTGCCAACCTTGTGGAATGCTTTCATCCACAGCATTAGTCTCAAATGCATACAAAGGACATACAGTGGACATTTTGTTTTGTTTTTCCCTGGAAAAAATTTTTTCACAGCAATGAGAAAACATAACCAATACAGTATCCTTCAACATGCTTTTTGCTCCTTAGTTTCATACAAGTGAACTTGTACATTTTATGGTACAGTTACCCCCTGTAAATTAGATGGAATTTAAACAGAATCTGTTTTTTCATGTAGCCAATTCCATCACGTCTATGTTTTAACTGGCTGGCATGCTCCTCTATAGTTCTTCCCATAGGAAAGTCTCATGATAGTGTATGCATACCACAAATAATTTCCTTTCTGAATCAATTTTTTAAAATAATTTTGAACTGAGCACGCAGTATTCGAATGTGCAATAACTATTCAAAATGTACACGTGGTTTAAAATGTAATAGGTTTTCAAAAGTTTGTTGAAAAAGTCTGTTGGAAATGTTTATAAACAAAAATACATAAAAAGCTTACAGTGGGATTACTAGGGAGATTAGTAAGGGCAATTACTCTGTGAAATTGGAATATGGCAAGCTTTCTCAAAGAGTATTGATCAACTACTTGACCTTGAATGGAACAATTAACCTTTCTCTGCTGTCGGCTATTATCTTCAAGAATGGCTGCCTATCTGTTTTTATTAGAAAATACATGTTGTATGTTTTTTCCTTTAAAGGGTAAATGTTTTGGAAAATTTAACAAATATTAACACAATTTTCAAGTGTTAATAGTTTTATTAAAACAAAGATAAGGTAAAACTATAATGGTTATAAATGATAAGATACATAAGATGTGTATTAAGATGGCATTTTCCCTTAACAAATTATTACAAATCTTAGAGTATCACAAATTATAGTATGCAATGACTTTCCTTATGCAAAGTCTGCACATGGACACAAGCTATTTATAAGTGGCCTTGACATTGCAGCTGGCACAGGGAGAGTCCTGAAGTGCCTCTATCCCAGTCTTTGCCAGCAATCTGAGATTATAATAGGCCCCGCAGAAGATACTTTAGTATAACATAAAGACATTTAATTAATTCATTACTTCATTACTACTTTACAAATGCCCTGTAGCCCAGTGATTAGGAAGCTTTGGTGGTGACTTTGGGACAATGTCAGTGATCTGATTTAAACAGGCAGTGTGCAGTGACTGCAGTGGACCAAAAATCCTATGGGATCTCAATTGGCAGGTCGATACATTCAGCATCCCCTCTCAGGAAAAGCCTTTCTTTGAAGCTCCTGATTTGCTTTTCAGAATCAGGAAAATGCACATCCTAAAGGGTTTCAAAAGAAGATAAATTCACAAACACACACACACACACACACACACACACACATACACGAGAGAGAGAGAGAGAGAGAGAGAGAGAGAGAGAGAGAGAGAGAGAGAGAATGTATAGAGCAATAGACAGATGTATACTTGGGAGGTAATCCCCCTCAGGAACAGTCATAGGGGAGGGGAATAAGGGGAAAATGGGAGGGAGGGAAGAATGGGAGGACACAAGGGATGGAATAACCATTGAGATGTAACAAGAATAAATTAATAATAGAAAATTAAAAAAATATATTTCTCAATTATGTTCTACAACTATAAGCCTAGTGTTTGCAGAGATAAGTCTATGGGTAAGGCCACTTGTGCATGAATTTGATAACCTGACTTGACTCGCCAAGGCCCACATGAGGGAAACAAAGAATTGACCTCCACGTGTGTGCTATGGCACTTGCACTTCCACATGCATGTCCACATGACAAATAAATGTAGAAATACTTGAAAATATGAGAATAGTGATAATTTCATAACATAATTTGACTATAGCATATAACACTGGTATATTATGTAGTGAAATTGTATGACTGCTCTAAGAATCACCTAAGAACAGTATATCATGGAGCAATGTAAATGAATACAATCTGGGTGGCTCATGCTTAGAAATCTCAGCTTCACATATTAGTCAAATGCTTTTGTTCAGTCAAAACTCCAACAATTAATTCGTTTTGAAAATCTACCAGAAATTCCAGATGAATCAAACCATATTGTATATTTGTTAGTGGAATTCGCATAAAAACATGTCAAATAGTGGGAAGGTGGTATAAATAAATATACATTGATCACGCCTTTGTTATTATATATTTGGTCAACAAAAATAGGTGGTTATTTTTCATACTTGCATATATACTATGTGTGTGTATACATACCTACCTTTATAAAATATATTTTCTAAAATGTAAATAGTGTATAGTATCAAAGTGATTTAATATTCATTTGTTACAAACTCAATTTTTCAAATTATGTTTGTGCTGTTAGAGGAAGCATTTTGTAAGTAGATGATTACTAGTAGATCTATAGAAAGAGGGAAGACAAACCGTACTTTGTGATATCTGGAACCTAAATACCAAGACTAATTTATTAAATAACCTAGTGTATGTGTTGTTGATTAGATCATCAACTATAATAGTATAGTAACTGTAGGTGGAATAACAAAATTTTAAAGGAGCTCTCATTTAGATAGATAGCCGAAGCCTATTTTTATAGTAACAAAATCAAGGAAAAACAAAAATTTATGTTTTGAAAAAATAGAATATTTTAAAGAAACTAAATAATTTAAGGGCAAAAATTCAGTTACATATACCTATCTTTTTTTGGGTTTTTTTTTTTGTTTTGTTTTTGGTTTTTGGTTTTTTTGAGACAGGGTCTCTCTATAGCCTTGGATGTATACCCATCTTTATGACTTGGAATAGCAAGTCCTCACAGAGGTGATGCATATGATCTCCAGACAGAGACAATATCTCTGAGCCACTTTTTACATGTATTGATGATAGTTCATTAGATGTCTAGAATAATTTCTCAGTGGTATTATTTTGTTTCTATGTAGTCTTGACTCAACCATATTGGGACATGAATCTATGCCAATTTCTTCTTACTGAACTGTGATCATCTCACTCACCTACTAGTGTCATAGAGGTTTGGGGGAACTTACCAGAAAGTAATTTCTCTGTGATGAATGCTGATCACTTATTTTCACTACTCTGTATCCTCAGACCTCCTAGTGGTCCTCATGTGCAATTCTAATCCTGGAACTTTCCTCTCATTAACTGGTTAACTAGCTTAATACGTATTTTACAATTAGGAAAACACAGGCTCTCAGCCCTGAGCTTTCAGCTTCTTTTGTAATTCTGTGTCATCCATCATTCCAATGTTGTTATTTCCCAATTATCATTTCACTACAGCAAGGTGTTTCCAAGTGCTTGAGTTATTTAGTGTTGTAAGTGTTAGATTTCCAACACATTAAATGGCTTAATAAATACAAATTATAATTGTTGAGTTAAAGTTCAACTCTAAAACAAGAGAAAGAAATGTTATGGTAGCACATATGTTTATATGTAAAGGTATTGTATGCCAGATGACAGGTGAGATGCACATATATTCCATTTCAACAAAGCTGAGCTTTAATAATGTCCCTAGTAATGCCACTTTAAGCTTTTAAATATTTTTGTTTACGAGATGACCACTGTAACTAGATTTCCAACAGACTTTTGAAAACCTACGAAATTTTAACCTAAGTGTGAATTTTAAGCGCTTGCTGCTGTGTGCTCAGTACAAAACTCTTTTTAAATTCTTATTCATAGGAAAATAGGAACTTGAACAGTAACTACAGAGGCAAGCTTCACTAGCAGGATATAGGACATAGGATAGAGAATATCAGGCAATAAAAGTATATGAACACGTGGGGCTCTGACTTATGCTTCCTCTTGAGACTCTCTCTGGCTGGGTTGTCGTATCCAACTTCAAGAAAGAAGTCTTTGCTTCACCTTATTATATTTTATTTTGTCACGTTTGGGTGTGATGTCTTAGAAGCCTGTTCTTTTTTAATGATAGAAGAATGGAGTGGATTGGAGGGAAGAGGAGGTGAGTGGGAGGGGAGTGGAAAGGAGGGGAGGTTGGTGGAGGGGAGGAGAAGGGAGGGGGCAAGAGGGGAGAGGAGGGGAGGAGTAGAGGGAGGAGAAGCTATAATCAGGATACATTGTACGAGAAAAGAATGTATCTTTAAAAACTGAAAAAAAAAAAAGTAACAACATACTGTTCTTTATAACACTTGAGTGTGGCGATTTTATGGCCATAGGCCACCTGCTGCTTACTTCAGGAGATCAATTGCCCCTCCACTGGAAACATTGTGAAGGAGACTGCTGAGCTGCATTCAGGGGTGCTGCATTCCTCTGAACACTTCCATGCAATTTGTTGTTTTCTCTATTAAAGTTTAACATTTCAACAAACTTGGCTTTGTAAACCTAACACCTCTAGTTCTTTCCCCTCAGTAACTTTCCAGTCATACTCACTCAGTTGCTAAGCTCCTCTTTTTAAAAATAATACAGTCAGAAGTTCAAGTTGAACAACTCTCTCACAAAATCAAGCTGTGTGCATTCCACTCCATGCATCACCGCCAGAAATAAATATCTTGAAATCAGAGCTTTGTTTGCATCATTTTGATGCTGTGTTGGAGAGAATAGTGTTCTACCTTCTTTGTGGAAATTTACAGATCAGAACTGATGGTAATGGTGCACTTGGTTTTTGATTTTTGGTTTGTCTGTCTGTTTTGAGTTTTTGTTGTTGTTGTTTGTTTGTTCGTTTTTCTTTCTTCTGTGAGAAAATCAGGCCTGATTTCTAGTATATACCAAGGTGTACAAATGTGCACTAAAAACACTATTTCAAATCCAAAAATTTTTTTTTCCTTAATCACAGATCCAATTTCTATGTGATGCAGTTTTTCCAAGGTGAGAGACTTTTCAGTGTTGATAGCTACAGATAATTGTGGTCTATACAAAGGTACTGAAGTGTAATTTTTAAACATCAGGTGTTTCACTAAAATTGATAAATAGGTTACAACTCTATGTGCATATTATGTTCATTATGTTATTATTTTTTTTCTTTTGACATGTGGCTGGAAAAGCAGATCTCATTATTATTGGCGTTTGGAACAAAGTCTGTAAAGATCTGCTCATCTGTGCAGGAAATCCTCTTGTAAAGTTTCTGCAGGATAGTCTCTGTGGGTGATGCTTCTCATGTTCCATAAAGAAGAGCAGTAGGCCACGAGTTAGGCCATAACAAAGAGCGGGGGAAAAAGATAAAAATCAGTAGGAGAAAATGCAAATAGAGATCAGGCAGAATAAAAGTATATGTTAGGTACTGAACTCTGAAGATTGGAAAGTAGCTTACTACAGAGGAAGGGGACCATTTCCCCAAGAATACCTACAGAAGTCCGGACAGTAAATGCTAAACTCATGCTGTTTCCGAGGGAAACAAGGACTCTCTTAGACACTGAGGCAGAGACACTTATTCAGTATTCTGCTGAAGATATTGTCTGTATTATTCTAAATATCATGAAAGCTCACACGAAGGAGAATCAAACAGTATACCATTAGTATGAACCTGTAGTCCTACTATGTGGAAGGCTGAGGCAGGAGGATTGAGAGTTTAAGTATAGTCAAGAAGGCAAGGCTCCCTTAAAAATATATATATATTTAAATTTTGTCCTAATGTTAAAATAGTGTTATTATTTTCCATTTTGAACTGAGTAGAATTTAATATTTAATATAGAAACATTGAAAGATTTTCTTTATTGTAAAATTAGCATCTATATATGTATTGGACATCGCATATAGGTACATTGTATGTAAAAAGTTTGACAAATAAAATGGTAATTCTAAATAAAACTACTGAAAATAAAAAGGTGACATATCATTTTTGGAAAATCTAGTTACCCACATCACTGTTTCTTTTTTAGATATCTTGTAATTTAGATATGAAAAAAGGGTTAAAATTAGTAATCTCAAACTATGAAATATATATTTGGTAACAGCCATCTTTAAAATGGATGACGGCCTCTGGAACTTTTAACACAGAAAACATTTGATATTTTCTTAGTCTCATTTCTTCACTCCTTTCTCACTTTTTCTCCCACAGAGTTGAAGGAGACTCCTTATTTTCTTCCTCCCAGTTTTTTCGAAGGAAACTTTATGTTACCAATATCTAGATTATTAGATAATTTTTCAGTTTTATGAAGGTAAAATTGACAAACACATTGTACATATTTAAGATGCGGGATATTATATTTTTATATACACAGGAGTACACCCACCCTTCTGACATTTTGATACATAATTATCATCAGCAGAGGTCCAAGAATTAAACAATCAAGTTGCAAAAATGTCACACAAACACATACACAACCAGTATCTCATAAGGCCTTAAGTATGTGTAGACTTTAATGTTAGGCCACATTCATAGCTGTCTTCGACTGTATGTAGCCCTGGGTGCAGATTGCACATGCTTGTCAAGACACAATTAAGCAATTATCAGTTCCCTCAACTGACACATCATCTTGCATGTTTAACTTTGGGTTTGTAGGTAGGTTATGAGAAAAGTTTAGACCTGTTTTCTTATACCAATTCACATTACAATGTACTGCTATTAACAACAGTCCCCATGCAGCTCATGCATTTTGGCCGGCATCCCATTTTCTCACCAAGGCTCTGAGAGATGACAATTTACTGCCGCCCCCATGATTCTAATTTAAAAATAACAAGTTAACATCAATTGATTTTCATATGTGTGTTCCATAGGGCAAGTTTTGAAAATAATCTATTTGTAACTTTTGTTCACTTTAAAAAATAGAAGGACCCAGAGGGTCCTAGAAACCTACAAGAAGAACATCAAGATGGGTGGATCGGGGCCCAGGAGTGTCTGCTCAAACTATTGCACTAACCAAGGACAATACAATAGTAAACATCGAACCCCTACTCTGATCCACCCAATGGACAGGACATTCTCCACAGTTATGAGGAGAGCGGGGACTGACTTTGACATGAACTCTGGTGCTCCATATTTGACCACCTTCCCTTGGTGGGGAAGCCTCGTGGCACTCAAAGAAAGAATAAGCAGGATACCAAGATGAGACTTGTTAGCCTATGACCATATAGAGGGGGAGGCGATGCCCCTCGGTCATAGACCTAGGGGAGGGGAATAGGATGAAAGCGGGAGGGAGGGAGGAATGGGAGGATGCAAATGATGGGATAACAATTGAGTTGTAATCTGAATAAATTAATAAAGTTAAAATTTTAAAAATTTAAAAATAAATAAAGACAGAATTGAAAACAAAACAAAACAGGTTGTTCTTTGATGCTGAATTATTTGAGTGCTTTGTTTTGCATGTCAATCACATAATTTTATGGTTTGCAAATAATTTATGGCATTTCCAAGCTATCCCTTTAGTTGATGGCTATATTGTCTGGGCAGACGCTTGCTAGTGTGCTGCAATCCATTTTCTTTTTCTGTTGATACCTGTGTCTTGGACACTTACTTTCAAGCTTTGAATCTTGAAGGAATGTTTAAAAAGAAACATATGTTTATCATAACTTTGCAGAGGTCTGGGGGAGGTCAACAGCAGCAACACCTTGGTCGGATAGATTCTCACTGTGATATGATTTCTATTGGTCTCAGTTCCATGAGCCCTCGAGTATTGGAGAGCTTTGGGTCTTTCCATAGTGTCAAGTCACTGAAGTTCCCCAGTTCTTACCAATTAAAAACAAAACACAACAAAGAAACAAGCAAAAGCTACTGTTGCTCCTCTTACTTTCACTATGACAATTAAATCCTTGCAGAAAAAAATAATTTTACAAACCAGTTAGAAATAAATGGACAAGGCTAAAGGGTTCTCTTTTAGTGATAGAAACAAGTTTGAGAGTTGTTGTAAGAATTGTTCATGACTCTGAATCTGATAATAATCACCCTTCTGTTCTGAGAAGCAAACGGAAAATAGTGAATTGTGAAATATTACCCATTTGTTTCTTCACTATGCAGTGCTTGCATAGCCACAAAAACATGTTGATGACTTATATTCAATGCACTGTACCGCAAACAATTTTCAAAGGTGTCTACTCATGCTTGTCATTGGGCTAAGCATAAAAATAAGTGTCACAAGTTTTGATACAAAATTAGAGACTCAAATACAAGCATATATTGTAATACTGATACTATAATGTAAAAGAGCTAAATTATTATATTAAGTACCTATTGTCAGTGGAACACACACTTCAGGTGTATTGTGAAATGTTTTCTTCTGTGCAAATTAGAAGCTGTGGGGGTGCTAATGGAGTACTCTTAAAGACACCCAATTGGTAGAAGTTGTATATAATACAGATAAGGAAGAAGAAGGTTAACAATTGAAGAACATATGAATCTGTATTTTTTGTATAGCTTCCATCTTTTTTTCATAAAGTCAGCATGTTCTCTGTTTCTCAGGAGCTACATAAAGTAGACTAAGATGCCTGCAGACACAGGATGAGATTACACAGGCAGCAAGGATAAAGAAGAGAAAAATAAAGGACATCAGTGCCACTCTGAGCAGTTTCTCAGCAGCATTTATTCTTTGACAATCACTTTAATCCTCACCCTGAGTAGCACTAGCTTCGCAACGACTGTATTCTTGATAATGCAAGCTATTAGCGACCACACAGAAACACAGAGGCAGTACTCTCTAGTGCCAGCCAGGCTGCTGTTCTCCACTAGGGCTGGCGCTTTTCTATGTCATTGCTTACTGGAACAAGTGCAGACAGCCAAATATATCTTAGGTATAAACACTGAGGCAGAAGGAAGACACATAGTGAATGTTCAAAAGCAGTTGCCAGACTGTTTCAAACTTGGGATCACACTCAAAACATACTGAGACTTTACTCCCTTCCCATCCGTGTTCATTCACATTTGCTCCTTATCTTCTCTGTTTCACAATCACAGGCAGCATTTATGAAGGTCTTTGCAGAGCTACTGCATATAGCATTTTATATGTAACTGTAGAGATTATTTGATGTGTCTAATGGCACAACGAAAGCCATTTGTTTAAGATACAATAAGAATTCTCAACGGATTACGTTAATGTTTATCTTTTAACATTCTTAAAAGTAACAAAATTTAATGAATGAAGTGGCAGGCATAATTTTAAAGGCCATTATCAGTGAGTATCAAACTTATAGAAACAGTCTCTTATATTAAAATAATAGTTACAAACATACAGTAATGGCATAATCTTAACTAAACATAATTTAAAGATTACTGCAAATGATATGCTGGTAGGCTGGCTTGACTTATGGTATATGCTTTATGTGATAAAAATTCACATTTAACTTAAGATACAGTAGATATCATTTTTTCTTACAACTTAATGTAATGAGTTGATACTCTATTGCAATTTCCATATGTATTTGTTTTATTTGTTTCTCAATCACCTAACAGAACATGTTCTAGCCATTTATGAGCCCTGAGTCTTTGGATTATAATTATCACCACAAGATTAGATTTTACATGAAAAAAAAATCACCTTATTTTTGTAGTTTCCTTTATTAACCTAACTACAGGGCATATCTATTTTGTAAAGTTTTCAGTACATTCTGTCAGTTTTACTAGACGTGTAAAGAAAGAACAGCTTGACTTTAAAGTGAATATTGAACTCCACACTGTCAGAACAACAACAAAAAAATAATCTTGTTTTGACTTGCACAAGGAATACATTTACCATGTAAAGCACAGCTCGAAGGAACTTGCATAACAGCATCTTGAGAAACCCTTGCTTGCCCAAGACCTTACAGCAAAACTGTTAGAGCAAAATTCTCAAATTAAAATGTTGTTGCTTCTTCGTAGGAAAGAGAAAAGTAATCATCCTAGCACGTTTCTTTTCTTTGTGTTGCGTTTAATCAGTCTCTATAACAATGAAACCAATTCTCCAGAGATCTCCAGATGATGGCCCTGTCTTGGAATCCTCAGTTACTATAATGAGTACAGCTGATAGGTCCAGCAAGCACTGAAGTCATGTGTAAGCAGATTTCTCCAACACTATGATACCAAGTGTTTCCTTATTTTTTTTACACCTTATAACCACATTAAATCACCTGTTAACTTCAGTTATAGAGTCTTAAATCATAACAAAACCATGTTAAAAATCCATTGATACTGAAACAAATTTGTGAAGTAAAACAATACAATTCTTATAGTTCCAGAGGTCAGTAGTTGTAAATAGATCTTACAGAAACAAAATTTAGCTCTAATGACAATTTACATCTCTAGACTGATGGCTTCTTTCTCCTCTTTAGAAACTAATAGTGTATCCTGTCCTCAATGCAGGTGAACTCTCTCTCTCTCTCTCTCTCTCTCTCTCCTCTACCTCTTTCTTGGATATGTATGTATCAACATATCTTCTTTAACTCTAACTCTTATCTCAGTCTTAAAGGGGTTGTGATTAAGATAAGCCTATATCCCTGCCCTGAGGACACAGGAGCAGAAGATTGGGCCCTGCCCTGAGGACATGGAAACAGGAGAGCTGGCCCTGCCATGATGACAGGGAGCAAGAGAGCAGGCCCTGCCCTGAGGACAAGGGAGTGGGCCCTGAACCTCACCCCAACATCTACCCCATGTATGACCTGCTGGAACACATGAAGGGGCCAGACCTGCAGATTCAAAGATTAAGAATCTCCTTGACACACTGAAACTACGGAGTAGACAGAAGTCCCAGTGAGGATCTGGTAATGATAGTGCAGGCCTCCAACCAGACCCATGACTCCTAGCAATGAACATTTGAAAGTAAACATAGGTGGATAAAAGGCTATACTGTGTGATACAATACAGCTTCTGTGACAAGATTTTTTGTTTGTCTGTTTGTTTTATTTTACTGGGAGAGGAGAGGGATTTTGGTGAAAGCCTATATATACAATCCTTGAATTATAATTAATAGCAAATAAAGAACAATAAATTTTACACAAATACTTCTTCAGCACTTTAAAATATGTCCTCATATGCTCAGTGGTAATATGAATGTCATGTCTTATGAAGTATCTTTTGACATCATTGATTCATTTCTTAATTATGTCTTTGATTATTACTTGAAAAGTTGGATACTAATATTTACAATTTCATTCATTAATTAAAATTATCACAATATCTGTCTCAGACTGTAAACTGTACTTTGGTATCATCTATGGAAGAATTCTTGATAAACATTTTACAGTCCTTTCATTTATTCTCATTAATTAATTTTAAATTCTTCTTCTCAAATGTAAAGAGAAATGGAAGGATCTAGAGACGACACCGTGTAATAATGTGACTGAGAGTAGTTGGCCAGGTAGAAAAGTATTTACAACCTTTTCATCTTCTAACAACCTACAGCACAGACAAAAGCTTTTCAATTTTGCAGCTTAATAAATGGAGTCTCAGTGTTTAAATAAAGTCACTGGGATTTAAAAACAATATCTGGATGGCTTAAAAGGCTCTTTCATTACACTGTGCTGCCAAATGTGGTGATATTGCTAAAAAGCTGTTCGGCGTTATCCATTTAGCCTTTTATCCTACAAAATCCAATTTAGTTGACCTGTCCTGTTTTATGAATAGTGAATGAATTAGCCTAAGAAAAGACGTATTATGAAGTAAGCATTCTTTATTTTAGGTAAAGTGTACTTCCCTACATATACTTACACACATCTCCTGACCACTTTAGAAAACAAAAACCAGCTAGAAACCGACAAAGTGGGGACAAAGTTTATTGGCTATTTCTGAAACTATCTTAACATTTACAGAAACTAAATTCATTTAACATATGCAAAATTATTGTTTGAAAGTAATTTTCAATACAAAGAGTAAATTCAAAAATATTTTCCACAAAATGAACAAATCGATGGAGTAAAGTCATGCACTAGGTGCCTACCTACAACTTTGTGTCAAGTATACTTCCCGATGCTGTGAGAAAACTTTAGGGTGATAGCATTACTCACAGGTGATCATGAACAAAGCTTGTAAGCATATAAATTACTATTGAAACAGGGCCTCACATCAGATTTTTGTTACAACAAATCACTTTCCTAAGAGTTACTGGAGCAAAGGCTCATGTGTAGGGTTGCGGCATTCACACAGATAAGTAGGCAACAAGGTGTTTACAATCTTGAGGATACTTGTGAATTTCTACCAGTCTGCCTCTCTGATTTGTAGGTTAGAAAAATTTTTTAAAGTTAAATTTATTCTTTGGGAATTCCATACACGTGTTTGATGAATTCTTGTCATAATTACCCCCAACTTCTCTTCTCTTCCCACCAGTGACAAACAACATCATCCTCTGCCCAAGTTTCTCTCAGTACTGCCTGTAGCCATAGTCAACCATGCAAACACAGAGATGTTGACTAGTTTTCTATCAACCTGACAAAGCCAGAGTTATTTGGGAGGAAGGAACTTCAATTAAGAAAATGCCCCCACCAAAGTTGGGCTGTGGGCCAGCCTGTAGTGCATTGTCTTGATGGATGATTGATGTGGGAGGGACCAGCTCACCAGGAAAGGTTTCACAATTGGCTTGATGGTCCTGGGTTCTCTATGAAAGCGGCCTGAGTAAACCTTGGAGATCAAACCAGTAAGCAGTACTCCCCATAGCTTCTGTATCAGCTCTTACCTCCAGCTTCCTGCCCCTTTTGAGATCCTGCACTGACTTTCTTTAGTTAACGGTAAGCAAAAAATTCCTTTCCTCCTCAAGTTGCTTTTGCTTATGATGAGTACTGTTGTTGCTGGTTTTTAATGATCATTTATTTTGTTTTTGAGATTATAATTATATCATTTTCTCCTTCTCTTTCCTTTCACCAAAGTTTCATAAACCCGATCTTGCTGATTTTCAAATCCATTCTTTTTTCTTTTTTCATTAATTCTATAACTATGAAAGAAACTGACTAAGACAATGGGTGTGGAGTTATCCAGTGACGCATAGGAGATTCACCAGGGACTACTTTGATGACAATGACCTCCTCACATCCCAGTGTTGTGGGGTCCTCTTAAATGTAACTCAAACACCAGGCCAATGCAGATGACAAAAAATTTACTGTAATCAAGCCACTAGTGACCGATCAAGACTGCAGAACAGACTCAGGAGCTGAACTGCAATCCTGAAAGGACGTTGTTCAGCATATTTAAAGAATAAAACCATAAAAAAAAAAGGAGGGAACATGACTTTCACACGAACTCTGGTGCCTCATATTTGACCATGTCCCCTGGAGGGGGAGACCTGGTGGCACTCAGAGGTAAGATAGCATGTTACCAAGAAGAGACTTGGTATGAGCATATACAGGGGGAGGAAATCCCCCTAAGGAACTGTCATAGGAGAAGGGAATAAGGGAAAAATGGGAGGGAGGGAAGAATGGGAGGGTACAAGGGATGGGATAACCATTGAGATGTACCAAGAATAAATTAATAAAAAAATTTTTAAAAAGCGGGGGAGCATAGTCCACTGTAGTACTGGCCAATTATATTTTGACATAAGTGGTTGAGTAAGGGGGTTTCCATCAGATTGCAGTAGGTTCCTGGGCCTGGGAACATGAACTTGGCTTGACCCTGCCAGCAAGATGGAGAAGTTGTCCCTGAAACGTCTGGACGCAGACGTTTGTTTACTTACAAGTTGTCCCAGAGATGGCTGGAAACAGACAGCTGTTTCCTTACAACCGACGTTGTTCAGCTATTGGGAAGTCCCTAGCTCCTCTAGGGCCTGGGACCTTGACTTTAGTTTCTTTCTATGATTAAATGGAGCCTGAAAACAAAGTGGTAATACTTAGAATATGTTTCTTTCGCTTGTTCCCAACACCAGCAGCTATCAACAGCCAATAATACTTCTGCCCCTCCACAACCAGTGCCTGAACAGATGCATTCTTCTAATGTCGCAACCAGTTAGCCCCTGCTTCTATGAGTGCATGATTGCAGTGGCCATGCCATTAACAGAAGACAGCATTCCCCAGGCCTTACTCCTTCCACCATCTGGCTCTAATAGTTTTTCTTCTTAGAAGAGTTGACACAGATGTCCCATTTAGAGGTGAGCTCTCACTGGTCCCTTAATCTCAGCACCTTAAGCAACCATGAGTATCTACTTTCACAGTACCTCGGAAAAAGAAAAATAATTAAAATAAAAGAAAGAAAGAAAGCCTCTCTGACAAAGGATGAGTGTGGCCCTTGCCTGTGGGTTGAATCAAAAGCCTTGAACAGTCAGTTTGACAACATAACCTCAAAGGCTTTTGACATGGTCAAACTCTGCAAACCACATATTTTTAGTTCTCTTTTCCCTGGAAAAGCTAATTATCCAGTAAATTAGCAAGAAAAGGCTACTTTTCTTCCAAGAATATGGGTTAATGGGATGGGAGGGAAATACCCAATTTCCCCCCACAGGATTGGGAGGTACCTTTTTCCCATAGAGCAGAGGACTGAGACATCCTCTGGAAGACAGTTGGAGCCCTGTTATCTGGCTTTGGGGGGTGCCATCTTCAACATGACTAATACTGCCTTCCTTAGCTGCGTGATTACTAAGAGTAGGCGTTTAAAAAAAATCAGTTACAAGCAAGTGAAACTAGGGGATTTGCTTAGGTTTTCCTGTAATAATGAGTTTGTTTATTCAATGGTCTGGGGCGTGCTCTCTCAGTACAAGCCATGGTCTATCTTTAGCCAGTTCTCACTATTAAAGAAGTTGCTGGGTGACACAGGGATTACAACCAGTACAGTAGTTTTAACTAAATCAGCAGGTCTCATTAAGGTCATGAAAACAATGAAGATTAATTTGGAGAAAAAAAAACAAAAACAAATTTCTAAATGTTAAGATTCAGAATCTTAATCATTAAAACAAGAAGAAATAAGCCAGGTGGTAGTGGCACCTGCCTTTAATCCCAGTAATCAGGAAGTAGGCAGGCAAATCTCTGAATTTGAGGCCAGCCTGATTTACAGAGTGACTTCCAGGAAAGCCAAGGCCACCCAGAGAAGCTCTGTGTCAAAAAAAAAAAAAAAAGTAAATAAATAAGTAAATAAAATAAGCAAAGGATAAAAAAAAAAAACAAATAAAAACAAAATAGAAAGGTATGATGAACAGTACAAATGAAAGTCTTTCAAACAAAAGAAACTCAAATGATTAAAAATAATCGCAATGCTTGAGTAAAGTGGCATTTCATATAACAATTTATACTCATATACTGAGCTTAAGGAACACATCACACGCTCTTACAGGACAGGAAAGAATACATATGGTGAGCTTTGCTAGGTATTTTCCAGGAAGATAAGAAGGCCAGATGTGAAGAGAAGGGATAAAAAAAAAAAGAAGCATTAATAGTGATTTGAGATCAATTTAACTGTACATAAAATTATTACCACTAACACTGAGGAAATAAGAATACTGCCCTGATAGCTGAGTAGCATTCCATTGTGTAAATGTACCAGAGTTTCTTTATCCATTCTTCAGTTGAGGGACATCTAGGTTGTTTCCAATTCTGGCTATTATGAATAAGGCTGCTGTGAACATAGTTGAGCAGATGTCCTTGTTGTATGGTGGAGCATCTTTAGGGTATACGCTCAGGAGTGGCATAGCTTGGTCTTGAGGTAGACTTATTCCCAATTTCCTGAGATAATGCCAGATTGATTTCCAAAGTGGTTGTACAAGTTTACACTCCTACATGCCAAATCCAATTAGCCAAAACACCATGAATGTAACATTCATATGATCCCTGATTGTTTCATGGTCCTTCTTGCTGTATGTATTTTTTACTTATGTGTAATAATATAAATATATATGCCATTTATTATATCTGCAAGGCCTATGAAGCCAATAACTGACACAATGAGATTGAAATATAATTCAAAGCTCCAAGCACTATGCTGGGCAGAATCTAAACTGCTACTAATATAACAATAAACTAAAATAAACTACTCTAATCCTCATAACCTAATATATCTTAAGCACTTGCCAATCTGATCCTCGTAGGACAGCTTCTCTCCACCAAGTGTGTACCCTCAATTGTCAATTCTTGGTTCCTCCTCCTCTCCTGGAAGCCTCGCCTTCTTCTTCCTGTCCTTCTGCCCAGCTGATTGGCTAAACAGTGCTTTATTGACAACTGCTACATCCACTCAGGCATTCCTCCACATAGAATCTTTAGGAAAAAAAATACTGCCTTTAAGCACAATTCTGAAAATCTTTAATGGAAAATCATGTAAAGAACGAACAACCTGGGCTTGGTGATACAAGCCTGTAGTTCCAACCAATAGGAAGGTGAGACAGGAAGGTCACCAGTTAGGAGGCCCTATCTCAAACAAAATAAAATCTGACCTTAACAGGCTGATCAACCTGGACTACCCAAGGGGCCCCACACCACCGCAAAGGCCCTATAAGTAGAAATCAGAGTTTCTTTCTTTTTAAAAAAAGAATTATTTATTTATTGTGTGTACATGAGTACTCTATTTTCATGTACACCTGCTATGGGCTGGAGCACTCTCTGCTTTTCCAGAGGTCCCAAGTTCAATTCCCAGCAACCACATGGTGGCTCACAATCACTTACATCTTCTAATGCCCTCTCCTGGCCTGCGGGTGTACATGCAGATAGAGCGCTCATACACATAAAATAAAAGAAAATCGTTAGAAAAAAAAAAAGAATACTATAAAATTTCTTTCAATAGCTTTGTTGCTAGTCAAAGGTTTGATTCATTTAAAAATGGTGCTGCAGTTTTATACCTGTTTTGTCTGCATTGTAAAACAAAGAAAATGGTAAACTATTGTCAATAATGACCAAGATGATTCATTTTAAGAAAAAAAAAAAGGTTAGACTATAAACCAACTAACAAAAGTAAAATCTCTTCTTATTTAATTAGACATGTCAAAATAAACTTTTGGTATATTTTAAGACATAATTTGAAGGCCTAAAAGTTCCATTTCCTTTATGAGCAATGAGAAACAGAGTCAGGGCATCCACCTGGTACTTGGCTAAGCGAACCAAGCTGTTTACACTCCAAGACTAAAGCAGAGAAAACACACATGGGACTGGAACATTTGTTGTTAAGGAAAAAAAAATATATATTTAATAGAAAGTGCTGTCCAAAGGATAGAAACATCAGTGGGAAATGACTCCCACTGGCCAAGGATGGAATAATTGGAGTCCTAAGTGACAGGATTTAAAGTGTAACAATAGTAAATGATAATCCACCGTTCACAGTGACATTAAAGGGGAGAGACGACAGTAATGCTAGGCTCCTGTCTGCAAGCATAGCAGAGCATCATTAGTAGTGACAAGGGTTGATTCTCTCCCATGTGGTGGGTCTCAGATTGGACCAGTCATTGGTTCCATTCGCTCAATCTCTGCTCCATCTTTATCCCTTCAGGCAGGACAAATTTTGGGTCAAAGGTTTTACGGGTGGGTTAGTGTCCTCCTCTCTCCACTGAAAGTTCTACCTGGCTACGGGGAGCGTCATGTTCAGGTTCTGTATCTTCCACTGCTAGGAGTTTCAGTTAGAGGAGCCTTATAGACTCCTGGGAGCCTCCCCTGTCCCAGAGAGGCCACCCACCTATCGATTTCTATTTTCCCTCCTGGTCCTTCCCCCAGAGACTCTGATCCCCTACCCTGGTCACCCTCTCCACTCCCTCTACCATCCAGTTCCCTTCTGAAAGGCTTCATCCAGCAGCTGATAGAAACAGATGCAAAGACCCACAGGCAAACAATAGGCCAAGCACAGGAAATTCTGTGGAAAACTGGGATGAAGGATTGAGGGAGCCAGAGAGGTGAAGGACACCACAAGAAGACCTACTGAGTCAACTAACCTGAGCCCATGGGGACTCACAGAGACAGAACTACCAATGAAAGAGCACACATGAGCTGGACCTAGAACCCCCACACATATGTGGCAGATATGCAGCCTGGTCACCATGTGGGTCCCCCCTAACAATGGGAGTAGGGTCTGCCTATGACCCTGTTGCCTACCTTTGGATCCCTTTCCTCTGGCTAGACTACCTTGTCTAACCTCAGTGGGAGAGGATGTATTTAGTACTACTGAAACTTGAGGTGCCAGGGTGGGCTGGTACCCCTTAAGGGCCCCCACTTCTCTGAGAAGAATAAGAGGGAGGACCTTGTGGAGAGGGTGTAGTGGGGGGACTGGGAGGATAGGAGAGAGCGGACTGGGATCAAGCTGTAAAGCCATTAACCAAGTAAATAAATAGATGAAAAAAAATTAAAACGAAGGGGAGATGAGACAAAGTTATACTGTTCACAGACCAGACCACAGAAATAGTTACACCACAGCATAAATGTGAATTTGAATGACTGCAGAGCCTATATACAGAAAATAATGATTCCTAGAACACACCCATTAATCCCTTGAGACATAAAAGGTTCTACTTGCCACGTGTTTCGCTTCCCCCCAAAAAATTAAAGGTTAAAAACACCCACATTGATAGTACTTGCTCTTTTTCAAGCATTACTGCTGGAGTAGATTAAGGATTCATCCACCACCCTCAGAAAGGGCTTGGACATATAGATTGTTAGCAGTGTTTAGGTTAAGATGCTTTTGCTAGTGGACTTGATCTTTCCCTAGAAAATCTTAGGGACCTTGAAGCTCAGAAAGACACACTCCTAAGAGTTGAACTATGAATTTTTTGAGGTCAGGGCACAGTAAGAATGGCATTCTGACTGGGACTAGCAGACGTGGCCCTCTCTTTCTGAAGCTAACCAAGGGATCAAGATGGTGATTAAGTTCATGCACCCATTTTTGTCCTCAGATTCCTGAAGTTTTAATAAAAAATTCTTAATGAGTAAGTATACACCACGAAGATTTAAAGTAGAAATGACTGTTTTTATATAATTATTTAAATATGTGATTCCTCTAAGTTTTTACAAAATTACCTTTTAAGATAAATAATAAAATAATTGATTTTTTTTTTTTTTTAACTGCAAACTGCGGCTTGGTAGTAAGAGAAAATGATTGAGAAAATTACCTTGCTTGCTTACACTTTGTTAATCAATAATACAAGTTATTTAGTTAAAAATGTGGTTCTCTGGAATGATTTGTTTTTCATCCATAATACGTGAAACATTTGCTCATGTGAGGATATTGGGGACCATGTTTTCTCTGTATACTTATTGTAACCATTCACTTATAAAATAGATGTAACCACATTGTGATTTTTGTACTGCTTGAAAGATTTTGCTGGGATATATAAGCCATGGGAAAAAAATAAAGTTGTTGGAGTTTTGAGCCACCCCAAAAAATAAATAAAATAAATAAAAATAAAAAGAAGAAGAAAAATAAATTATAAAATGGTTACAAATTCATAATAATGTTTCCAACTGATACAAATACTGGACTCTGAAATCTGACCACAATAAAGAAATATGAGTTAACTATATATCATTTAGTCAAATACTTTCAATAGGATTACAAGCTAACAAAATTAAAATGACATGCCAATAAAACATTTTATAATGATGATTATAACTACTATAAAAATAAGCTATCATAAAGCTAGAAAACAAATATTTGTATCATGTCAAAATATTTTTAAAAGAGAACATATATTAGTTTAGGAAAGATCACTAAAGGATGTTTTAAAAAGTTTTACATTCTCACCAAACTTATTTAGTCCTAATATATAATGCAATCAGATATTCTTCTTGTGCAAATGCTTGTGCAAATTTAAAATCTCTTTAATTCTAGAATGAAAAGATTATAAATCCAGGGCACTGGCATGGAGAGAGCAAACAAGTCCAAGGTGTTTATTTAGATGTAAAAGTCAAGCTGGTATTGTTTAAATAATTGATATATCCACATGGTTGCTGAAGACGCTCCAAGTATGGCATTTGCAATTGTTGCTAAGAAACTGCAGTTTCTCTGGGAAAATCTTAAAATGCTATGAGAATTGTCTTTTTTATAATAAGTTTGTGCTTCATAATTATGCTTCAATAAAATTCTCATCTCTATAATACACTATAAATATACATACTTTTATCTGTAATTTCATGAAATCTCTCCGTATTCAAAAGCTATGAGTGCTTTCCCAGATTTCTATATTCTAGATTATAAAAAATGCCAAGGAGATGACAGAAATGACGGTGTTAGAGTTATATGTCCAATGAAAGCAAATTCTTTAAACCTCTGGGCATAGGAAGCCAACATATGCACAAACTTTCTTTAAGAAGGCAGATACAGTGCTGTGTTCAAAACATTTAAAAAACCCAGTGAATGCTAAGAGCAATTCAAACCTGTAAGAGCATGGTTTTACAGCATACATTTCAGGCTGTAAAGAAAATAGCTGTGTGTGTGTGTGTGTGTGTGTGTGTGTGTGTGTGTGTGTGTGTGTAACTTCACGTTGTATTCATGGAGAAGCCACCTTTGTCATTGCGGAATCCTTTGAAAGAGGGATTCCATCTCTGGAGTTGTAGTTTTTTTCATCCTTTTTTCCAAAGTTTATAATGTGTAGACCAATAGTAAAACTGTCTGTGACCAAACAGAATAGAGACACTCCCCTATTTTTTGTCATGTTTTGAGACAAGGACTCATATGCAGAAGACTGGCATTGAACTATCCAGCAGCCAAGGATAACCTTGACCTCCTCCTCTTGTCTGCCTGCCCTGACCACTTGGATCAGAAGGGGTGGCCCTGGTGCCCAGTTTAAAATAACACTTCTAAAACTGTAACAGAGTTTCTGCCACATACCTGAGGAATGTTTTCAAGCAACATATTTAATATTCTTTCCTAAATGTATAAATTAATTTAATTATGTGGTGGAATATCCTGGAAAGTTTTGGGTTCATTTTTTACCCCACTTGGAGAATATATTCATTTTTTTTATATATATAACCTAGTCCTATTCAAAAATCCAGATGCCTTATTAGGATAAAAGAATGAGGAAAATTTGACTAAATAGATTTCCGAAATTTTAACTAAATGAAGCATAGATTTCTGAGCTGGTCAGATGGAAGGAGACACCAATTAAGCTAAATAATGAAATTAACCAAAGCCTGAGATTAAGCACATGAGATGATGAGTATTTGCACTGGTTCACTTTTACAAATGTGTAGGAAGAGCTGGGGAGAGACGACGACAGTTAAATAGAACAGAAACTGGATGTGGCTGCTTGGGAGAAGCAGAGATGGGTTCCCTTGGAGAAAGTCACCTTGCTCAAAACCACTGGCCAGGGCTGACTAACACTTACTGCAGCACTATTGGGCACAGAATGTTCCTATGGAAACAGCCACATCCTGCTCAAAAGCTTCAGATTTTTTTTTGTTGTTGTTCCCCTGACCTTTCACCCATTGGCATTTCAGTGTTCCAAGATGTTTGACAATCTTCTTTTCCCCACCTTCTCTATACTTTTGCCTTTGGCAATCATCTTTCTCTCCTGCCTTAAATACCAGATGTTGGCTCCTGATGCCCCAATTTATCTCTGCAGTCACAGCCTTCCTGTCCTCTTCGTGTTTATATTACTAATTGCTCAAAGTACAGGCATGTCATTCTCACCATGTTATGGAATGAAATACTGGCAGTCCACAGAACCAATAATATTTTCATTAAATTAAAATTCTCTGGTGACCATCGGCTAAAGCTAAACAATTCAGTTATTTTGGAGTCCTAATTTTCTATTATCTATCTTGAATTCATAAACATGCCCTGTTAGCTATACTTTCATAACATTTACAAAGTGTGATACTTAATAACCAGGTAGTTTATTACAAGATGAAAGTCGCAGATTTAGTCGTCATATCCACTCTACAATTTAATATATTGTTGGTTTTCTAGTTAGATAACTGTTGCTGTTTTTTCTCATTTACCAGCTTTACTGAACAAGGAAGTAGTGTTATTGCATATCCCTGAGAAATTACATGGGGCTATTACAAAAAGATAAAGAATAAGGCAGAGTCATTATACACATCTGAAGCAAGGAGACAGTGTTTATGATATGCAGTAGTATCACAGAGGTAGGCATAGGAGTCTGGGTAGGAAGAGACCATAGAAGAGCAGTCTTCATGCCATTGGTACCCAGGGTGAGAAAGCTATGGTGGGTATTTTCTGCACACACGGTCAACATTTGCACTGCGATCAATAGGAAGAAAGCTTTGTCATCCATCGGCACCTCACACGGGGAACGCACTGCCACTCCCATGAAGCAGAGGCATTGGTCCCTGACATGGCTCGCCCATGTCCGCTGCATACATTTACTTTGGACTTTACTAACTCCCTACACTTGTTCATATTTCTGACTTTTTGACATTTTATGAAGTCTCTTCAATCATTCAAATTAAATAAATATGACTTTTGAATTTTACTAATTATTCTTTGAATTAGACAGCCATGTACTTTTTTCAGTTTTAATTACGATCCAACTGCTTTGTTTTAGTGTGTGAATATGCCTAGGGCTGAACATAGGATGAGTTTCCTGCAGGAGCAAGCCAGGTTCTTAGGTGACCCAAAAACATAACTCTGAAATGGCTTCTCTTTAATCTTTGAATCGAAGCAGTCTCATGCAGAAGTCTGGACCATGATTTCTCCACACGGCTGTGCTCAAACTTCGTCCTTCAGACCACTGTTGTCCTCCTAGCGTGGACTCTTGAGTCTCCTTGGCCCAACATTTTTAGATCCAGTTGATATTGTGCTGTTTGTTTCCTTGCTTGGAGGACTCTTTCCTAGCTGCTGCTTCCTTGGGTGGCATCATCCATGCCTCAAGGAGCAAGCCACATCTAGCTTCTGGTCATTTGTGCTTAGAGGATCTTCCGTACTAACAATTTGCTGTAATATCTGCCAAATAGAAAATATATTATCATATGTTACTATTAATTAATATAAAATATTTTTTTTCTTGGATGGATTTGAATGGATATGGAAAAGCATCATTAGAATGTAGCAAGTTGTATTTTGTTTTTCACTCTGCCTACACTGATTTATTATTCATTCATTTATTAAACTTAATTTTCCCTTCCATAGTTTCAGGTATTATAACTTTGAATCAACTTTTCTTAATCAAGTATCCATGTTACTATTCAAAATGCAATTTCCCAGTGTTCATTTTACCTCTGTCTCACTGTTTTTAAAGTCAACATGATTTAATCTGTTCTACATTGAATATACTAATTGTATTCAGGTATCTAAGATGATGTAAGCCTTTTCTGTTAAGAGTAATATGTTAATTATTATATATTAATTATAATTTAATGTTTATTTTATATTATCTTGACATTAGTAACTCTATCTTTATTTAATAATTCATTTACATCTTTGACTCTTAGGTAGTCATTAACTGGTTTTTTTTCTTTTAGTTAATATAAAATATATGGGGCTGGAGAGATGGCTCAGCAATAAAGATTGTATTGTGCCATTGCAGAGGACTAGATTTCAACTGCCAAAGCCAAATCTGGACAGCTTATAATCACATATAATGCTAGCTTCAGGGGACCTGATGCCTTCTGGGCACTGACTACATGTGCACTTATGCTCATGTGGGCACATATTCATATACATAATTAAAATAACAATAAATCATAAAAAGATGTTCACATGATTTTTCTCCTTCCGAGTGACCTTTTAGGTGGATTAAAGCAATGTTTGAACTGAGCTATTAAAAAATGGAAGAATCACCAAAGACATAGGACCTTGGATAATTTTATACATCAAAATATAATTCTCCCATTTTGCTGTTATATGAAAAAGGATTAAAATCCTTGTCCTTTAATTTATTAAATTTTAGATTGAAATGCAGCTTCTTTTACAATGTTCTACTTTTTCATCCTTCCCCATGTTATAATGTTTTTTCAGCTCAGGAATTCATAGCACAAAAAATAGGTCATTGGGAAATGTTTAGAGACCGAGATGAGAATGCGTATGTCACCAGCATTTGCCAGAAAGCCAGCTACACTGCTGTATTTTCTTGTGCCTCTCTTTACTACTACTACTGCATATGAGTGGCATGCACGTACACACACACACACACACACACACACACACACACATACACACACACACACACGCAGAGAGTTTCTTCTACAAATGGAAAAAAATGTTTACTAGTTTTTGATGTAGCTATCCCAGCTATCTTGATAGAAACTAAAACTACAATAAACCTCTGTCCACATGCAGAGATAGAACCTGTTGTCAACTCTTGCTTTTAATTCTAGAATCACCATTCCCTGTTGAGACAATCTAGATTTTTTTTTGTCTATGTATATTTTAGCATGGTCATATTACTGCATTGTGTCATAAACTAGACCTCCATATTCATAAAAGTAAGAACAAAGATTCCCCCATGAATGTGAAACAATTTAATGAATTCTAACAACTTAGACCATATAAATCCTATTAGAAAGATATACAGAATAACACTTGTTTTAGCATCTCTTATAAAAATATAAAATAAAAATGAAGCAAACCATCAAAAATAAATGTTTGACTAAAAGAAACAATGCCATTCCACAGAAAAACAATATATGTTCATTAAAAAACAAGAAGAATATGTTAAGACTTTGACAAACCGGAGAAATGCAATTAGTTTTCAAGAGAACTATTCATTGGATATATCTACATATAAGGTTAAGGGACCATTTGGGAAGAGGAGGCAGAAAGAGTGTAAAAGCCCAGCCATCATGGAGTTTGCTGTGAGACCATGTCTCTTAGCAAAGTCAGGAACTATACCCATAAAGTCTCACCACTGTAACTGTGCAAATGTGAGCTGAACAAGATGTCACCAAGGACCACACCAAACCAGAGAGAAAAAAGCCCACAAGGCCTCAGCCCTACACAAAGAATTAAAGACAACTAAGGAAAGCTGGGAGCAGAGGAGAAAAGAGCACACCCATTGGTAGTCTAGTACTGGTCAGCCCTGAACACACACATACAAGTAAAATTATATGGACTTAGCAGATTACAGTTAAAAATATGAATGCAAGAAGAGGCTACAATTGGGATATAAAGTGAATAAATTAAAAAAGAAAAGTAAAAATGGACAAACTGTAGGGGAGTCAAGTTGAGAATTAACAAGCACAAAGTTTCATTAGTGTGAACGGAACAAGTTCTAGAGAATATTTATATAAAATTGTGACTATGACAATAATTAATAATATAAAAGTCTGCTATAAGGACATATTTCATGATGAATGCTCATAACTCAATAATAATTTCAATTGCAACCATAAAAAATAATATGTATGCATATACATACACACACATACACACATATATATATATATATGCAGGAAATAACAGAACAAAAACAAACAATGAAATTGAAGAAAGGGGATGTGGGAGGGTTTAGGGGGAAGAAAAGGAAGGGAGAAATGTAATTATATTATAACCTCAAAAACAAAACAAAACAAAAACAAACAAACAAACAAACAAAACCCAAAGCCCCAGAAAATTTAAATCAGTTCTCTAACCTCAACCTTTTGAGTACTGGAGATTCTAGGCATGTGACACCGTGCATGACAAAAGTACATTTCTAAACCAAAAAAGCACCCACCCTATTCATGTGAAATTTGGTATATTTATTCATTTCTACAAAAATATAATATATCATAAGAATAGAATACCCATTTTTTTTAAATTTATATCATCTACTTTGGAGTGGCAAAAAATATATGTGTGGGGTTTTTTTTTTTTTTAACTTCAGAAACATAACAAAAGTTAAAATTTTAAAGGCCATATCAGACTTTCAGATAAGAATAGTTGGTGACTTCCAGCACCAGGAATAGAATATTTCCCAATATAAGTATTGACTTTTACAGAGTTGTAAAATCAATAATTCATTGAGGACAATAATTGGAGAGAATTATGAAAAACGTTTTAGATTATTATAAGGCAGCTTCTTGATCTTCTGTACGTTTAGGAAAACATAAGTACAGATATGCCTCTTGTGACGTATGTTCTGTGTACGAAGTTGTCAACATGTAGAGAGCTTCCGTGACTAAATAGAACAGATGGAGTGCCTTTTAAATAGCTCTATATAATCTATGATTTTAAGTGTCTAGATTAATAAGGGATAAAACATAACTTACAACCAGTTCACCTGCCTACAGATGTCCATGTTGTAAAGGATCATGAAATCATTGTTACAATCAGTACAGTGATCCAGCCTGAAGAACAGCAATTATATAAATTACGTTCAAAAGTGTAGCTCATATGTGATACAACTATTTCATTCTCTTTTTATAATCTTTTGAAATTTATGACAAATTACAAGACTATCTTTGTAGTTTGGTTTTGTTTTGTTTCTTGTCCCATTAGCTTATTCATTTCCTTGTTCAAGCTAAGATCAATACACATAGAAATAGATCTTATTTTTCCTAGGGAAGTAGTTTATTTTTTTTTAAGTACACAAATAATATATCTTGGCCCACAAGTTGGCTGAAGAGCCAATGACTGGCCTATTCTGAGGTTGACTATTCATCCTAAGCTTTGAACAAGGAAAGAATAACTTTAAGTTTTAAGGTGGGTTTTAGGGGAATGGCGGGTGGGAGGGTGCGGGATTGGGGGGCGGGACAGAAAAGGAAATCAACTACCCAAGTAGGGGCAGCTATGTCTTATAACCCTGATGTTTGGATAATAGGTATTTTACATAAAACAAGGCCTGATGACCATGGGTGCATAAACTTAAATCATATTTGTCAGCCAGCACTGATGGTGGGACACAGCTGCAAGGCAGAGTCAGACTGTGACAACCGACCTTGGCAGCTCTCCATGTTGCTTCCATTAATATGCACTGATATCAACTCTGCATGGGAACAGCGAGGACCCAGGCATGTGGCAGGGGTACAAAGACACAAGCAACAAATAAAACAGAACACTAAAATTCAGACACCACTAAGAAACACTCTGTTGCAATAGTTGTCACATCAAATTTTATCCCTAATCATTTCTAATTCTCCTTTAGCTAATCACAAATTTTGGATGAAAAAATTCATTTTTATAAAGGCAGTTTTTTAATGCCAACCTTCAGCAAAGGTCAGTAACTGACACAGCAAAATTTTATATACATTTGTTTATACCCTAAACTGTGCACTTTGCATAATTTGTTTGTTTTTCCCTGATATACATCTTTTATTTTGTATTTTCTACATAATATTTTTTTCCAGATTGGATTTCTCTGTGTAGCCTTACTGGCTGTCCTGGACTTGCTTTTTAGACCAGGCTTGTCTCAAACTCACAGCGATCTGCCTGCCTCTGCCTTCTGAGTGCTGGGATTAAAGGCGTGCAGCACCGCGCCCAGCCTTTACATAATCTTAATAAACTTTATCTAAACACTCGTTTCAACTGAAACCTGTCATTAAGACACTCTTTTGAAAGCTACAGAAAAAAAAATTCTGATCTCTCGTAAACCATTTTTAAAGTGTCTAAGTAATCCAGCAGTCGGGGAAGCAGAAGTAGGTGGATCTCTGTGAGTTTGAGGCCAACCTGGTCTACAAAGCAATTCCAGGATAGTCAAGCCTACACAGAGAAATCATGTTAAAAAAAAAAAAACCACAAATAAATAAATAAGGTAGAATATAGTAAGGAATTGTTCTGGTCTAGAAAAAAAGTGGTGATAATTGGTTCTTTTTGAATGTCCAGGCCCTAAGCAGCCCTCAGAAGCTCGATAGGTTTCCAGTACCAGTAATACTTTTCCCTCCAGTTTGGTGGGCCTGGAGTTCAATTAGGAGGCTGTTCTTTCCCACTGACAAGTGTATGTAACTTAGGGGACCTCTGTGCGTGACTTGGTATTGTGGCTATTGTGATGTTTCAAAGGCGTTGCAGCTGCATAGGATGTTTAATTACTTCCCTTCCTTGGCAGCCTGCACAGTATTCGATGAGCCATGGAGACTGCAATGGACTTCGGGTCAGATCCATACCATTTATTTGGGTCTTGTGTAATATGTTTTCCATGTCTTTAACAATAGAGTCTTACCCTCAATCCCTGAAAGGCAACCAAAGGCTACATCAATAGTGTACGCTGTTTTGGAAGTTATCTGGATTGTCTTGAATAACCGTTCAAAAGGTTTCTCATGCCTGGCACTGGAGCTTTGTTAGTCTATGGTTTTGTTGCTCTGTTTTTTGTGTAAGGAATATTGTCAGCCTTTACTAACTTCATATATAACATTATATGTTAATATATGATGTTATAATACACTGTGTTGTTGCTGGGACCCATGCCCAGGACCCTATGCACAAATTTGAGGAAATGGTCAACACAAAAAGAATGGAAAGATGTGTCAGATATGAAAGTCTTGTGCTTTTGGGGGACTTCCGCAGTGGTTCCTTAGGCCTTTCCAGGGTGATCTGATGGTGGTTCAGTCTCCTGGGAGGTCAGTTTTTAGGTGGAGAAGTAAGGTCAATCAAAAGTAAAGTGAGTGAACCTCCAGGACAAGACAAACGTACACGAAGGAAAAGAGACGAGGACCCAACACACCTCATGAGAGGGTGAAGAACGGACAACATAAAGGGTCAGTTCACTGGCCAAACTGCCAAAGGGGGCACTGGACTGTGCTGTGGGAAAGAGAAGGGACAGGGAGACGGGTTAGCGATGTCCCATACAGTGATGAAAAAATAATAAAGTCTAACCCAAGCGTACTCAATGCCTATGCCCATATGCGTAAGGAGACCATGTTTGGTGCCAAATGTTGCTGGGACCCATTCCCAGGACCCTTGGGGATGAGGCTGAGCTGGCATTGAGTCAACTCACAGATTCAGGTTGTCATGCAAGAGGCAGAAACAGAGTCCTTTGAGGCTGAAATAGGGCGTGCCGTTATATCCTCTTCCCAGTGTACCGTTGGCTCCCAAATTGCTGCTGCTGTGGCTCTTCCTCCTTGGTTCCTAGACACTGGGTATGCCATGGCATGTCCATGTAGGTCTCAGGCAAACTCTACATGAAGGCCCCCTTCTGCACATGCATGTTGCTGAGCGGGCCTTGTTCCTGCTCAGGGCTGGTCTCTTTCTTCCTACAGTAATTGATATATATTAGGCAGATACTGAATAATAGAATCTCTTGCATATTTATCAAACAACCTTGGTGTTCCTCATCTCACATCCCTCCTGTTCCTGAGTTGTCCACTCCCCTTTTTCCATTTCCCAATTCACATCACTGGTATCCTACCTTTACACTTTCAAGCCAAACCGTGCTACCTCCTACCCTGTGCCTGGTCCCTTTTATATGTTTCTAGTTTCTATAATTACTCCAAAGTGTATAATCATTGTTATGTTCCTGCTGCAGGGCATGGCTAGCATGGCCTTCTTTCTACCTAGGGGCAGGGCTTTCCCCACTCCCAGAGAATCACTATATAAATTACACATTTTGGTTCCAGGTTCTCTTCCTCCCTCCCTTCCGCCCTCCCGCCCTCCCGCTCTTCCTCCCCGCTCACGCTCTCTGTCTCTGTCTCTCTCTGTCTCTCTGTCTTTGTCTTTCTCTGTCTCTGTCTCTCTCTCTGTGTCATTGTCTCTCTCTCTCTGTCTCTCTGTCTCTCTCTCTGTCTTTGTCTGTCTCGCTCTCCCTCTCTCTCTCTCCCTCCTTCCCTCCACACTCCCCTCTCTCCTTCCCTTCCCCTACCCTGACCCCCAGTGCTTGCTCCCTCTTCCCTTCCCCCTCCTGTGCCGCTTCTAATAAACCTGCATTCATATTATAGCTTTATCGCCAAATTGCTCATTCTGTGTATTTAGTCACTCATGTCTGCGGATTTAAATCTGGGAACTACAGAGGAGAACATGCAGTATTCGTTTTTCTAGGCCTGGGTCTCCTCACTGGATACATTTTCTAGGTTCATCCATTTACCTGAAAAATCAATAATTCTATTTTTCCTGAATAGTATTCCATGGTGTATATATACCACATTTTAATTCCGCACTTGTCAGTTGAAGGGCATTTAGGTTGTTTCCATTTTCTGGCTGTTGTGAATAAAGAAGCAGTGAACGTGAAAGACCAAGCTTGGAGTAGGATGTTGAGTCCTTTGGGCTGTGCTAGGGCTGTGTTGTTTTACTGGTTTTTTTTTTGTTTGTTTGTTTTGTTTTGTTTTGTTTTCTTTTGTTTCTTTCATTTTTGAGAACTTTCTGTACTGATTTCCAGAGTGGCTACATTAATTTTTCATTCCTCCCAATAGAGAACGAGTGGTCCTCATTTTCTTCATTCTCACCAGCATTTGTTTTGTTGGTTTTAGCCATTCTAACTGTGGGGAGGGGAAATCCCAAGGCTGTTTCAATTTGCATTCCTTAATTGCTCAAGATTATGAACACTTCCTGAGGTGTTTCTTAGCCATTTTTATTTTAGAGCTCTAGAATGTGTCTTAAAGTCTGGGATAACAATCACCTCAGCATTCTTCTCTTTGCTCAGGAATGCTTTAGCTGTGACTTCAGGAAATAACTTCTTCATTCTCACATCCACATAGTAGTACCGGTGTTCCTCTTTGGTTGAATGCCTCCATGACACTTCCTGTAAAGATGGCAGCCATTTTGCAAAGAGGGTTACTATTCATGAAGAAGAGCTCCACCAAAATAAAGTGGAGTTAATATAGGCTGCTGGGTCAGGCATGGGCTCCTTCTCATGGCAAGGGTCTCAAGCTGGACCAGTCACTAGTTGGTCACTCCCACAATTTCTGTACCACCTTTATCGCAGCACAGCTTGGAATCAGGACAAATTGTAGGTCATAGATTTTGTGCTTGGGTTGGTATTCCAATCCCTCCACTGGAAGCCTTGCCTGGTTACAGAAGATGGCTACTTCAGGCTCTGTATTCCTCATTACCAGGAGTCTCAGCCAGGGTCACACCCACAGACAATTGGGAGTTTCTACCTTACCCCCCACATTACCCCCAGTTGCAGTCCTCCCAGTACCCTCTCTCTCCAGCCCCACACCTGTTTCCTCCTGTTCCCATACCCACAAAATCTATTCTATTTCTTCTTCCCAGAGAGATCCATGCCTCCCTCCTTGAGCTCTCCTTGTTACATAGCCTCTCCAAGTCTGTGGATTGTGGCATGGTTAGTTATCCTTTATTTTGCAGCTAATTTTCACTTATAAGTGAGTACAGGTCATGTTTGTCTTTCTGGCTCTGGGTTATCTCACTCAGGATGATTTTTTTTTTCTAATTGCATCTATTTGATTGCAAACACACACACACACACACACACACACACACACACACACACACACACACAGCTGAGTAATACTCCACTCTGTAAATGTACCTAATTTTAAAATCCATTCTTCTGTTGAGGTACGTCTAGGTTGTTTTTGAGATTCTTTGGCAACAAGACACGTTAACTCCTGGCAACACCCAGCCTACATCAAAGAACCTCCTTATGGAGATGGCTTCAAATGTGGCAAATTAGGCACTGGGGAAAACGTCCTCATTTCTACCAGACAGAATTCTGCCTAAAAATGGGCAAGCTTGGATGCAGGGAAAGTCAGCGGCCAAACACTGCCAAGACAGGGTAAACAAGTCCCCAATAACTCCTGCCTCACAAATATGTCTGTCAGATATACTGGGCCAGAAGGGTGAAGATGATGCTCCAACTTTTTAGAGAGTTTTGGGTGACCATTCAAGCAGCAAAATGTCTATGTCATTTTTTCATTTTGGAAGCTGTTAACCTGCACTTCTGGTTCACTTAGGTAATTAAGGGTTGAAGACCAGATAGTTTAGTTTTACAATTAAGCTTAGTTGTTTACGGGTTAAGACATTTTTAGGCGTAGACAGATGTTTTAAATTGATAGAGATGAGATATGATAAATATTAGTTTACAGTCAGAATTTTAGATTCACCAAGATAGGAAAGGTGTTTTCTTCAAGGTTGCCAAATTCAAATAGCCAAAACATTATGAATGTAACAATTTTATAATTCCTGATTGTTTTGTGGTTCTTCTTGCTATATGTAGTTTATTGTATTTATGTGTAATAAGGTAAATATATAAGTAAAATAAAGAAAAATAATAAAAAATGAAAAATAAAATATTAAACAGAAAGAAGAAAAATTCTTACTAGTTGAAATAAAAATGCTGAAATGTTTCATATATTAAAAAAAAAAATTAAGCCACTATAAACATAGTTGAGCAAGTGTTCTTGTTGTAGGATAGAGTGTATCTTGGGTATATGCCCAGGAGTGGTATAGCTAAGTCTTGAGGTAGTTCAAGTCCCAGTTTTCTGAGACACTACTATATTGATTTCTAAAGTGGTTATACAAGTTTCCATTCCCATCAGCAATGGAGGAAAGTCAGGAATCAGTGGCTGGAAGGCCCAGAGACCCAGAATAGAACCAAACAGGACTGGCAAAAAATAAAAAAATAAAATAAAATAAGTAATAATATTCAAAAAGTCAATGAAATGATTCCTAATGATATTCTGCTATACTCATAGACTGGAGTCTAGCATAAAAGGCTTCATCCAGCAACTGATGGGAGTAGATTCAGAACCCCACAAACAAACATTGGGCAGAGCTCAGGGAATCCTGCAGAAGAAGTCAAGGAAGGACTGCGGGATGCAGAGGAAGCGAGGACACCACAAGAAAGTGACCCACGGAACCAACTAACTGGGGCTCATAACACCACAAGAAAGTGACCCACGGAACCAACTAATGGGGGCTCACAACTCCAGGGGGGAGCTCTGCTTATTCTTTTGAGAAAAATCAATCTGCCCTACTATGCTGATTTGAGATCTTGTCTTACCTGGCATGAAACTGAAGATATTAGCCAGGATGCGATTGCATGCCGTGTTTCTTTCGCTAAGGAAGACAAGTAACTGTGACCTGGACACTGTGAACTCCTTGGCACTCTCAGAGGCCACAAGTTATTCTACTTTCCTACTGGCCCAACTTCTTGCCTTATATTTCTCTGTCTTTTTTTTTTTTTTTTTTTTTTTTTTTTTTTTTTTTTTTTTTGCATGAAATTACTCTCAGCCTCATAGACCATGAAGATTTCTCACTTTTCCATCATTAATTTTCTGTCAAGGACTGTGCCAGTTTTTGCTGCCTCGGGCAACACTTGAAGAGGAATCTACACTCCCATAAAATATGAAATGCTCCGCATTCGTTCTTTTCCTAACGCCAAAGTCTTTCTGATTCTGTCCCGAGTCCCACCTTGCTGCTTTATAAAGTACTTATTTCACTTCATAGTCTAGCTTCCTACTTTTTATCTTGCTTAAATCCGTATGATTTAATTGATTCCACCCTGAAAAGACCAGCAGTCACTGTCATATTTCGGTATTCAGTCTGTGCTCTTACGCCACAAGGATAAAGCTCTCCGCGCTGCCTAAGTTGAGCCCTGTATCCCGCGTAAGCATTTCTCTTCCTCAGCTGTGGCGTCGATGCTCCTGAGAGTCTACTCTGGAGCTCTTCATATGTTTCTAGATTACTTGCTTTCCCTGGGTTACAGAAGACCAGAGATTCTTATTTCTTTACCCTTTTCAAATTTCATCTTGATCACAAACACATATAAACACACCTCTTCACTAGCCTTTACCGTAGGGAGTTAGGCATACACCACTAGAATCTACTCACGGTTCCTGTACACTGATGCTTCCAGACAGAGATCTTACAATTTCTCTTCTCCAACGCGAACAATCTCAGTAAATTAGATTTTTCATCTCAAAAGTACTATCATTATGTTGATAATGCATATTTCAAATTTCTCTAGCAAAGTGCTACACACCTAATGAATGTATAGGAGTAGTTTCCCGTGGTGGTTCTCCTCTTCCCTGGGGGCCGCTGTTGGCCACCAGCCCACCAAGGCAAGAGGAGCAGAAGCCAAGGTTGCAGGGCTTGGAAGGCCGTAAGCGTGACTGAGATGGAACACTCCAGGACCACTTCAAGAGATAGTTCAGCAAAGGCTACATACCCCTTGGGGAGTGGATAGGGGGCTTCCAGGATAGGCATTTAAAATTGGTGGAAACCAGGCACTTTTATGATGCTTGTTTTGCATTTGGTAGCAAGCTCCTATCATATGAATGGGAAGACAGTACCTAAGTATCCTATAGGCCCAGGGAGGGGAGAGCTAGCAGGGAGCTGTGTCAAAGGGCTGTGTAAAGACGAAGTAAGGCGGAGAGCCAGAGGGCCTGCTGAGGAGAGGACGTGCTGCACCTATCCGGACTGGGAGAACTGCAGCCCCACAAAGGGTATGGTTCTTCTAACAGTTTATTGATTCTCTGAGCTGATAGTAACTAAATGAATGTTTTGTGTGAGATGTACGGTTCAGTGGTTAGGCGCTCCTGTTCTTGCAGAGGATCTGGGATAAACTCTCAGCACACATGGTGGCCCACAACTGTGTGTAATTCCAGTTCTAGGGGAGCCAATGCCCTTTTCTGACCTTTATAGATACCTGTCACAGATGTGGCACACATGCATACATACAGAGAAAACACTTGTATCCATAATAATTCGGAAAAATAGATAGATAGATGATAGACAGATAAGTTAAATGAATATTTAATACCTCTGAGTTCTTGACTTATAATGAAAGCCTATAATGAATGAATTATACAATAAATTAAATAAAAATTAATTTCCAAGTAAAAATTGCAAATATCACTTGAGCAAAAGAAAAGCTTCAAATTTTAGGAATTATATCACATCTATTTTCTTTTTCACATTATCTCAGTTGAGAATATCATAAGGGATTCAGTTACCGAAACAAAACATATGGTAGCTTTTGTTCTTGTCCTATCAGAGTCTTCCTGATCCAGTCTCTTAATTGGCCCAGTTAGTTCCCATGCCAACTCGTATCAGGTTTCATTCCCTTAAACCCATTTTGTCTGCCAGCATTTCCGTCTGATACTGTGCCTATTTATTTCAAAATCCCCATAACTACTTCCCTCATCCATCAATACTAATACAACAGCAAATACATCCTTTTAAAATGCAAATAAATTGCATCACTGACTGTCTTGAGACTCCCCATAGGTCCACATTCATGTCAGTTGGAATAAAAATAAAAAAGATTCTTGCCACCTCTTAATTGCTCTGTATAGCCCAGCCCACAGTGCTATCCTTGCTTTGTGCCAGTTATTTATTTTTTTTTTTTTTAAGTAGTGGAAGATACCACAACACCTTTGAGTTCTAAAATTTTATAGCAATTCAAATTGGCTCCCACCTGAGGAACATTCAGACAGCAATTCCCTTAGAATGCCTTCTCACTGATTTTCCAAATATTTGCCTCTTTTCGACACATCTCATTTTATCTATAGCTGTTCCGCGAAGCAAGTCTTGAATACCATGTAGAGCAGTTTACGCTCCTACCAGAGATTTTCTATCACAAGAACTTGCTGTTTGAAAATATTTGTCATAACTAGTCATTATCTTACGGAACTTGTATGTGCGCTTGTCTGTTCTGAGGTGGAACACGCACTCCATGTGGCTGCGTCGCTTTTCAATCTTTTTGCCTTTTATGTGCACAGCAGGGCGTCCACAAAATTGCTGTGGCACTGAAGTCTAAGTGTTGACACTAAGTGACATTATTTATCATCCAAGGACACATAGAAAGTCCTTATTGTTCTCCCAAATATACGCAGCTACTGCTGAACACCCCAAGGGACTTTACCTCTAGAATTTAAATTTTTATGCAACATTTTAAATATTCTAGCACAGAAATATTTACATGTATGAAAACCATGTCTTATCCTAGAAATATCAAGTCTCTGAATTATTATTTATGGAAATATAGAGAATATTTTAAGTTGAGAAGAGCTGAAGTCAGGAGACTTTTTTTCCCCAAGGTGAAATAATATAAAAGCTATCACTTAGTGAGAATTTACTTCAAAGAGACACTTCCTTAAAACCTATTTTAATTATTCTGTATTGTCACATTAAAGATTATGCCATAGTTATTACCACCCAAGGTTCCCCAAATAATGATATTAAAGCTTCAAAAGTGTAACAACAATGTTCCCGTGGTGAGGGAAGAATGGATGCGTACAATGTGTGTGTGTGTGTGTGTGTGTGTGTGTGTGTGTGTGTGTGTAGTCTTTGAAGTTGTATTTGCCATGTGATGTATTGCTTTTCAGCAGGAGTCAGGCACAGGAAATCCAGGTACAGAAGCCCCTACTTATATCCTGGTTTAACACCCAACATCCATTCTTGCATTCTTTTCATCTTCCTAGTTTTTTATTTTATTTTTATTTTTTGGTGTGTGTGTGTGTGTGTGTGTGTGTGTGTGTGTGTGTGTGAACTAAAGGCTTGCATAGAGTTAATTGTAGCCCTTGGTATCCTTGCAATGTCACGAGCAGTCTGGTAGCAGAATAAAACAGAATGAGGCCGCCTCCAGGCAACATGAGGATTTCTTCCAGCATACAGAATTTCAAAGCTCTGTCTTCTGGGCAGCTTGCTAGAGTTTCGGCCTTTCTGTTTTTAACGCCATAAGAATAAAGGCACAAGCTTGGAAGCAGGATTTCCATTTGAATATTTTTTTTCTCTCTCTTTGACCAGCCTGGGGATTTTATGAATTGTCTGCACTTAAAGTTAGCTGAAATGTATTGTTATTGGAACTAATTTCTTTGATTGATTTAGTAAGTGAGTTGTTAAAAATCATGGCTAACAAACTGTAGATCTGTCTTAAGGGAGATTGTGGAGAGATGAAAACGGATGCCTAAATACTGGACAGTAGAAAACTAATTACTTTTGATGTACAATGGAAAACAAAATTAAATTTTCACCTGCTGTACTATGTGAAGCAAACTGTGTATTGAGTGAAGACAGTATTAGAAAAAGAACTGACAGAATGTTGGGTGGAGCCAACTTGACAATGTTAGGAAACTCCGGAAAAGAGAAGGAGCCCACAGGCACAAATGGGGGAAGCACTTTAGTCAGAGAAACCCTTTCTGCTCACAGGTTGACATCTGTATTTCCAGATAATCCTAAAAACCAGATCTCTAGAAGATTAAAAGATGAAAGCTCTGCCGGTGCTCTAAATAGAAACCATTGTGAAGCTAGCTAACCACAGCCATCAAAGGAGATAAACTGGTAAGAGGGCAGGCAAATTCAGATACAAGGAAGAAATGAGACTCAGGGCTTGGCTTCCACCCAGTCTCGTCTTCTAATAGACTAAGCCAATGGCCAGGAAGGTGAGGGAGAGAAAGTGGGCAGTGTAAAGGCCAGACAGTGAAAAGAGACGGTGTGTCAAGATACCCAGCCGGCATTGTAAAGAATTGATGTCAGCGCTTCGCCGAGAACCTCCCAAATAGGCTCCAAGGCTCCCCATTACAACCACAGCAATTTTGCAAACTGTACAAGAGTCCAAGGCATTAGATCTGTACCCTTCTCAAAGCACAGAGCAAGGGGTACTGATGCCGAGCGGAAGGAGAGACTGGCTGACCCCAGCACTCAATTTACTCGAGCTTAGGGAGTCCTTGGCCTGTTAGCAGAAATGTGTCCTTATTGGCAGAATGTGAGACATGGGATAGAACAATACTGCTCTGGGTTTTCATAATAATCTTTTCTTGACCGAAAGTATTCAGTGATCATTCTGGTTTTTTCCCCACGTGTTCCTGCCCTGGGGACATCCGATCTGTCTTTTGGGTAGTAAGTTCAGAAAACTGGGGCTAGACACCCCCATTAGTAAGATGATACACTGCCAGGCATCTAGCTTGAACTCTAAGTTGGGCAGGACACCATTGTGAGGGGAGAACTTGGAATGCCTCTACTAACAGAGAATTGATTCTAGGACACTGTTCCTAACTCAGGGCTTAAAGAAGCCACCATAGAAAGGGCTACAGTCAAATAACTTTATTGTGATTCTAGCCAAATCCCATTTCTCTCCATATTAAAGGGCCACTTTTTCTTTTGTTAGTTTGTTGGGGGTTTTGTTATTTTTGTTGTTTTGTTTGTTTGGTTAGTTGGTGGGTTGGTTTTTCCAGACAGGGTTTCTCTATGTAGCCCTATCTGGCCTTGACTCCCTTTGTAGACCAAGTGGGCCTCGAACTCACAGAGATCTACCTGCCTCAGCCTCTCATAGTGTTGGGACTAAAGGAGCATGCCACCACATCCAGCTACCACTTTTTAAAAATTTGACAATGAACTCAAAGAAAGATCTTTATTCCCCCAGTGTGAGCAATTCCTTTTCTGAATGAGACACTTCTGACCACTGAGAAAGTGCAAGAGTGCTAAGAATTTCTGCACAATCTGGCTTTTCTGATTCTGTATAAAAGTCTTTTTCTTCATATATAAATCCCTTCTTCTATCAAGAACTGGAATTTAATTACTTCTTCTTGAGTATATGAATGACTTAGTGGCTAATTTAAATACCCAAATACAGTAGGAATCATATCTGAGAACTGAGATGTCATATAAAGTTGCATATTGGTAATATGCTCCATTAATGCAGAAAATTGCCAACTGTGTTAGTTTAAGCTATAATCCCAGTATCTGAAGACTGAGGTAAGAAGATTGCCATTAGTTTGAAAGTATCTTGGGCTAGCATGGGCTTGTGTGAGACCCTGTCTCAAGAAACAAACAGAAATGTAAAAATATAGAAATGGTTCTAATGTTTTATATATCATGGAAAAGGATAAAAGTGCCAGCTACTTTCTATTGAATTCATAGCATAATGTAAAGGCAGAGTGAGAAGGGACAATACTCAGTAATTTTTAAAGCAAATTTAGAGGACAAAAACTAGGAAAAACAAAATTGGACACTTTATCTTTCCCAGCAGAAGAATTTCTCTTAATATATAAAAAAATCCAGTCTTAGCCTGTTTCAGTAATGTGCAACATTACTACTTTAAGGCAGGGTTCTGGGCAATAGTGCACTTACAAAAACTGTTAGTGTCTTTCTGGCCTACCTCACTCAGGATGATCATTTCAAGTTCCATCCATTTGCCTGCAAATATCAAGATTTCCTTGGCTTTAATAGCAGGTATTCTGTGTGTAAATGGACCACAGTTTCTTTATCCAATCTTCAGTTGAGGGACATCTAGGTTGTTTCTCGCTATAGACATAGTTGAGCAAGTGTCCTTGCTGTGTGGTGAAACATCTATCAGGTATATGCCCAGGAGTGGTATGGCTGGGTCTCGAGGTAGCACTATTCCCAGTATTCAAAGAAAGTGGCAGATTGATTTGCAAAATGTTGTACAAGTTTGCACTCCCACCAGCAATGAGACACACATGGTATATACTCACTTGTAAGCAGATATTAACCACATAATACCCAAGTAACCACACTACAGCACACAGACCTAAAGAAGCTAGGCAAACGTAATAGACACCAGAAGTGGTTGAGGAGAGGGAACAGGACAGGAGCCTACCATAGGTGTCCTCAGAAAAACTCCACCCAGCAGAGGATTGAAGCAGATGCTGAGAGTCACAGCCAAACTTTGGAAGAGTTGGGGGATAAAAGGACCTGGAGGGGACAGGAGCTCTACAAGGAGACCAAGAGCCAACAAATCTGGGCCCCAGGGGTCTGCAGAGACTGGTGTACCAACCAAGGACCATGCATGGAGAGGACCTTGACCCCCCCCCCCCCATTCAGATGTATCTGATAGGCAGCACAGTCTCCATAATATGGGGAATAGGGGCTATCCCTAACATGACTCTGTTACACACTCACTGATCACTTTCCCTTGGCGGGATGGCCTTGCCAGGCTACAGAGGAAGAGGAGATACAAGTAGTTCTTATGAGACTTGATTGGCTGGGTCAAATGGTAGGGAGGCTTCCCCGCCCAGCTAGGGGTTGGAGGATGGTGGTGGGGGAGGGAGCGAGGGAGGGAACAGGATGGAGGGGGCTACAAGCGGGATGTAAAGTGAATAAATTTTTTAAAAAATTTAATGAAAAAAAGCTTTTAATGACACCTCCAGGGCAGAGACAAATAAAGCAATCTCTTAGGAATATCAGTTTCTGCAAACTTCAACCAAACGCATGGTAACATCAGGACTCCAAGCTCCCAAACAGAGAGGGAAAAGAGACCATGGAGAAAACATTGTGTAAAGGCATAGACCCCAAGGAGAAGGACTGAGGAGGCTCAAATTTCTACCCACAGGCACTTACTCAAAACCAAACATAAGCCATATAACCTCACTGCAAGGAGGGTCTCAGAGCCAGCGTCACCAGCTAAAGGACAGACCATGTGCACAGATTCAATCCCTTAGAGCCCAACAAGGACAAAACCAGAGGTGCCTTGCGCTAAGGAATGTGACAGGAAGAGATAAACACGGAGTGCCATTCTAGTAGCACCAGGAGAAAAAATACCAAATGTTCTCATGACAAAGTACTGAGTATTAGAGATGATAGTTTAAGACATTCGATTTATCAATTCAACATTGTATTAAACCAAATTATTTATTTCTATAGAAATACGTAAGCATAACTTTTTAATTCTAGGATTGGACTATATCTCCAGTCAAAATCGTCCCTTTATAAATTTGAATTTTTAATGAACTTCAAACCTATGTGTCTCCCTTGCATTACTGACTGTTGAACAGATCATCTATCTCTTGTTTGTTTTTTTTGTTTTTTGTTTTTGTTTTTGTTTTTGTTTTTGGTAAAAAGAGAAACCATGTTTGAGGAACTGCATCTAAGTTCCTCTAACTACATCCAAGCCCCTCATCTAAGTTTAAATGTATAAATCCTAAGGTTTGATCCAAGGCTTAAATGGGATATAATTTGGGAAACACTGGGAAGACTGGTCGTTCTGTAGATAAGGGAGCTAAGAATTCTGGTAGTCAGACAGCATATATTGCTGGTCTCCAAAATGGCCACTGCTGGATTCCTTCTGCATGTGTGTTGCTTTTCCCACAATGAGCATGGAGACTGCGGTTTCCTTCACTTGACTCTAAATTAATCTTAGTGACAGTCTTAATGAATAGAATGTGTCAAAGTCAATATTCACACACATCTGAAATGAAATCCTAAGAGAGGTTGCTATTTTTCACATTTACCTTAGGATTATCTCAGAATCTAGTTACCAAATTCATGTGAGACAATTTAGCTAAACTCCCCAGAAACCATCAGTATCAACTCCCAGACATGAGGGTAAGCTGTTCCGAAATCTAAGGCAAGGACAAACTCCAGACAACCACAGCACAGCCACAGTCTGATGGTGCCACACATTCCAGATAGCCAGCAAGGACGTGTCAATGCAAGAAGAGAGTGTGGTGACAAGAGCACTTTTCAGCAAATAAAGTTTCGAGGTTTTTTTGAAATATTACAGGCCTGGGTTATAGTTAAATATACAACCATTTTCCTTTTGATCATCTTCTCTTCTGTAGAGGACTATCTACTGTGGTATTGTTGAATGAGTAGCCCGAGGGTTGGCTTTGGTCAATACAAGAAGGTAAGAACTGAAATTAATTCACCAGCAGGAGGCACTAGCCTATAAAATAGCCAAGTTTAGCAACTGAAGTAGATTTCTTGATCAGTTTTGCCTCAGAGAAAATGTCACACACAGTACATCTAGAGATCATAAAGTTGACATAGGAAAGAATAAATCCTTATTGTAGGCCACCATGCCTGTGGACTATCCCATTCTATCACACATTTGAGTGCCCTCACTAGCGCTAATAAGCAATAGAGATTATGACCCATGCCTTTTATTTAAGTCTTCTTCTAAATTTAAAATACGTAAACTTGAACGTGGGAGGGACCCAATTTGCTGTGAGATAATGAAGCTAGTCTCTATATAACTTCCTGACTTCAAAGTCTATAGTGAAAAACTTCAATCTCTTGATCTCTGATGACTTACACTCATATCCATACAATTTGTATTATCAATTCTCTCACACTAACTACAAATAAATGTATTTGAAATTCATAGATTTCCAAAACATCTAATCTCTAAGAATGTATTCAACCTTCTTTGCCCCATTTATCGTTGGCCTCAAACTAACAGAAATCTCCTGCCTTAGTGCAAGAAATATAGGTGTGAGACACTATACTACAGAAAAATACATTTTGGATGCAGTATATAAAGATAATATAAAAACACACTTGTTAATATATAATTATGCAGTGTTTATTTTATAAACACATTCTGTCTGTACCACTTAAATAATTTTAAATCATATTTATTCTTTTGCATACAAGAGCACAAACAATCACTACTATTCAAAAATTCAAAAACAACATAATAAATTTGGCTTTTCCCCAGAAAAACGGGAAACATTTTAGTAAAGTTTTATTTTTCATACCAGTTAGATGTGGCTTATAGTTCTTTAAATTATGACACTGACAAAAATCAGTAACAACTGATTAGTACTTCCAGAAAACCAAGGTACAGTAATATGGTAAAAGGAAGGGACAAGAGCTCTTCAGAAAACAACATTTAAAATAATGTTCAAACAGGAAATCAAGAACAATATACTTTGTCCTTAACAGTATGGATTCCAATAATAAATAGAATAGTTCCAAATATACAAAGGTATAACAAAATGATTCAGTATTTATAGCACAACAACAAATGAAAAGTGGTCATAATGTATGCAACTTAAATTCCCCTCCCTTTGATAGAGTGGCTTCTTATTCCTTAGACATAGAAACTGTTCTTCAGTAGAAATATGAAGTCTTCTCATGAAAGGCACATACTCATCTGTAAAACAAATAAATGAATATATAAATAACACTTCTGTATAACGTCTACCTACATCTAAATATTCAGAAGTTTTGAGGTGAATAAACATACAACTAAGGAAAAATTCCTATTGTAAACCACTGTGGCTGGGCGACACTGTCATTATTAACTGTTTTAGACCTTATCTTTGAACTGTAGTTTTAACTATTTAAAATAATTTACATAAAATATGAGAGCAATAAAAGTTCATGTTTGTATTCATGATAAAGTTGCCCTCACAGAATATTAACAAATTATTTTGATGGACTTCAAGCAATGCATTTCTTTTGGTTTCTTTTACAGTTTCTATAAATACACTTCTTTAATTCTGCTTCTTGGATTTATGAAATCACATTCAATACAAAAACCATTATTTTAATATTTGTAGTATGGTGACAAAAATCATACAAAAGACAAAGTTCTGCTGGCTGTGGAGGACTGTCATAAATTCATGGCAAGTCTGGGCTACATAGCCAGACCCTGCTTTAGACACGTGGACAAGGACAAGGACAAGGTTTCCAATAAACACATACATTGGGATGTCTGCTCATTTTTTTTCTTAAATACTTATAGCAATATGAATCTTCACTCTTATTCACTCCTCACTGGACCATATAAACTATCTCCAACACTGCACCTCAGTAGTAAGTCATTTTCAAGTCACAGGAGTCATCTTGAACATCCGGGCAATAATATCGTTCATTTATTCAAAAGCCTGGGATGGTCTGGGAGCACACTTGACTGACAAAACTGGTCTCTAGTGAGTAGTTTTGCTTTTACAGGATAGATTTCCCCATACTCCACCTTCAAAGCCTGAGAACAAGTGCACACTTACATAGCACCTTGGCTGGAGCTTTCAACTCCCCTTGACACACAGTTTCCTCATCTCCCACAGAACCTTCTGTCTGTCTTCTGCATTTTCAAAAGTAACTGCAACTCAAACATCACTTCATCAGTGTGCCCTTCTCATCTGCTATCCTTAACTTCAAGAAAACCAGGATAGCATTAACATTACATGAGGGAAAATAAAGTAAACAAGCCAAGTTCCTCCTCCTGGCGAAACAGAACAGCATTATAAAAGGTAGGCTGGTGGAGCCCAGTCAGGAGGGCACAGTGCCGTCTGGGAGAGCTGTGTCTATTAGAAGGTTCTTTTGACCAGGGATAGGCACTGAAGCTAGAAAGCAGCTAGGACAGACTGCCAAATTATTCTCAAGAGACAAAATACGCAAAAGTACTTGGGAGATGGTAAGGAAAATACTTAGGTGAAGTACCATTACATTGTCAGAATTAAATTGGCAGTTTGTGCCTTAGATTAAGTAAGTAATTTTTCAAGTCTCCACAGAACTTGCAACAATCTGAAACCAAGTACATATTTCGGTAGAATCTTTTATTAACCACAGCAGTCAACACTGCTGAGGTCCAGGGCACTCAAAGCAGTCATGCAATATACCAGCCTGTATGTGTCATTGTGAAACAGCCTTGAAAAGAAATTTAAAAGCAATTTTTGTTGTTGTTTAATCACCTCAAATACATTAAAGAATTTAATTTTAATCATTTTCAGGCAGGATCTCACTTTGCAGTGCCAGAAATCCTTCAGCCTCAGGCTACCAAGTTTTAGTATTACAGAATCATCTACCATGCTTAGCTCTGTTTTTGTTGTTATTTTTGTTTTGTTTTGTTTTTTTAAAATTATAGTCTTATATGTCTGAAGCTGCCTGTAAATTCCTGATCCTCTTGCTTTATTTTCTGAGTCAATAATATTGTTAAATGTTGGGAAGCTGGGAGGACAGTGATCAATTAATGAATTAATATAAAAATCTCAAGTCTCTATTTTGTAAGACATTTATACTTGTAAAAGTACCCATAGATTTTAGAAGCCACTCATAAGACAGGCAATCTTGACCTGAAATGAAAGCCTCTATTCTAAACTACCATTTAGTCAATTATATGCTGGAAGTTCTTTAAAATTTTTTAATTGAATCAAACTATAACTTGCAAGGGAAGATGACTGTTGATTTTAATTGTAAGATGTGAACAAGCAAAGACTACAAGTCAAAAGCATGGCCAAATGTTAGTAATACAGTCAACTTCCATTATGTGACACTGACTTGTTAAGCAAGAAGACCTCAGCGTCAAGACACCAGTCAGTTCTCCTGACACTCAGGAAATATGTTGGCCAATCACAATGACTTAGTATATGACACAGCATGTTTCAGCCACCTATTTATATTGCCAGTCTGATGAGGTCCAGCTAATTATTGCATCTGTTAAACACTTAAATGAAGTTTTCTGATTCTCACAGGCTAATATTAAATAGTTAGAAAGTACTTCATGATCAGATGTCTTTACATACAAAATGTAATGAGCACATACAATATTAAATTAAATGTAGCAGTGTGAAAGTAGTGAGAAAGAAAATTTAGGGCTTTAAAATGACATATTTGACACAAATTACTAGCCTAGTATTAGAATGACATTAGTATTAGCTTTTAGAAGCGGTATCCTTAAAGTTGTCTTCAAGTATGTATCCATTATAACAATTATTTTACTTTTGATAGACATTAAATTTAACACTGCTAATATGTTTTTTCCTGTTTTTTTTCTATGTTCTAAACTTGTTTTAAGCTTCTTATAGTAAAGTCAATTATAGGCATTTTGTCTCAGGTCTTTTCTCAGAAAGTGTGTGTGTGTGTGTGTGTGTGTGTGTGTGTGTGTGTGTGTGTGTGTTAAAATGCTATCTGTTCTCCTAAGCTTCTCTATCCAAACACAGACAAGACTCCACCCATCACTGAAAGCCTGATGTGTTCTTCCCACACTTACAGTTCCTAAAGGATAGAATGGACTAGCAAGACAGAAATACTCTTTATAAACAGTACCAAATGACAATTTTATAAAACTGTAAGGAAGAGAATTCCTCTGTCTCTCTAGAAGTAATGTGTTTCCTGGTACTTTTTTTTTTTTTTTTTTTTAAGAATCTGGGCAGTAAAGGAACAATTTATAATATTAGCACAGTGAAAGTAAGATCTGACCAAAAACTAATTATAGCTGCTCCCGTAGGATGTTCAGGTTCTTCAGGCACAGGCAAGAAAGAACCCCACAGGGCTCCCAGGCCACATTTGGAAAATGAATAGGGATGGAGACAGAAGAGGGAAGAGACAGAATGGGACTGCTTGCATTTATATATAAATCAAACATTTACTAAACAAATGGAATGAGACTGAAACAGCAAGAGTCTAGGGCCTTTTACGTTCGCTGAGCCTCAATTTTCCTCTATCCGACTAGAGTCACAAGAACTACTTTAGACAAGCACACTGGTAACACTGTCTAATATCCAGCCCACTGTAGACCCATTTAGTCATTCCAGCTACAGTTCTAGTGCCACTATTCTCATACAAGACAAATTATTTCCTTCTAGGAAAACCTGTATCAATTACTGAGATTGTCTATCCATTAAATGTTAAGTATGATGTGTGCTAATAGAATGCAAATTTGTTAATTTTTATACAATATAGTAACAGAAGTAAGACATGGTTGCTCACACCTACACTCACCATTTAGGAAGCTCAGGAAGATCACAACAGTTTAAGACTAGATGTTCACACAGCTCTTATACACACACACACACACACACACACACACACACACACACACACACACACACTCAGCACTTGGGAAGCTCAGGAAGATCACAACAGTTTACGACTAGGTGTTCACACAGCTCTTACACACACACACACACACACACACACACACACACACACACACTTGGTAAGCCTGCTACCATTCAGCTATACCCCACTTCTTGGGTAGTATTTTATAGTACTCTATCAAATTTTCAATAGTTCTAAAGAAAAATTTTAAAAAAGATCAGAAATTACCCAGTCAGCAAAGGACTCATCGTCTCTTTACTGTGACAAATTCCAAACTTCAACAGCTTTATGTCCCTTCTTTGATGGCTGACTTTAATTTCCTCATTACAGCACAGTATGTGATGAATGCAATCAGTGCAGCACACAGCACATGCTACCGCTCGCCAGCCTCTGCTGTGAGCCTGCTCCATCACTGCTGCACATTATTAGCTGTCTTCACCACTGAACGCAGTTATTTTTAACAACTGAAACAGGAAGGAGAATGCTACATTTCTCACATCTTCTACTTCATTAATTCACATCTTTAAAAAGATGAATAAAACTACTAGACATCTTGGTCCAAAGAATGGAGCTAACACAAACGGAACAATAAGAAACAGGAAAGACACTAAAGTGCGTAGACATCAAATAAAAGAGAAGGTAATAAAGATGAAGAGTAAACATTGCTTGTGGGTTCTTTTAGTATTATGTCAAATGCATTTTAAGGCATCCCTTTGATTAATAAATAGAATTTTGTACAACCTTAGTATTTTTCCAATGTGTAATATACAGTAAACAAATAAATCTACATATATATGTATGCATGCATGTATTTATGTATATGTATTACAAAATTGAGTTTATTACTAGCAGTCTTACCAAAGAAAAACCTCCACTCTCTCATAAATTCTGCAACCAACAAATAAATACAAATCTAGTCTAAAAACAAATGCAGAGCTGGGGATGTAGCTCAGAGGTGCTTCTCTGGCATAAATATGCTAGACTCTGGATTTAATCTACAACGACACACACATGGAGGAGGAAAGAAAACACAATCAAAGAACAAGAAACAATTGGTCTGGTGTTTTGTTTGTTTGTGGTTTTTGTTTGTTTGTTTGTTTTTTGCTACTTTGTGTCACTAACTAGCTGTCTCTGTTTCTCATTTTAAAAATAAACATATGCTTGGCCTCCAAAACTACATTACCATTGATAAAAATGTGAAACCCCAAGTTTACTGTTTTAAAGTTGCTTTTGTTCTGTCTTGCCAGGTCTAAGTCTATCTAAAAGACTATTGATCATATGAGCACCTGGGTACACAGCAGACACCAATCATTGACTTTAATAAAGGAATGATTCCATTCAGTTTGCTCTGATCACTGGCATACTCCACAAGCACCCCTAATTCCTTACAATAACCCTGGCTTCAAACTTGACGCCTCATAATAACTCCTACAGCTGCATTACAGTTTGCGTGGGCTCCCTAAAGAGAGGTATGTTAAATTTAATACCTACTGTGATATAACTGAGTATGGCTCAAATCTCAAGATGAGTTCAATAACATATCTCTGCTCACCGCACTTCTTTATTATTACTGACTCTCTGTCCTCTGCCTAGAAAACATGACTCCTAAGTTTGGGTGACAGCTTCAAGAACCCTTAAATAGTACTTGTCACGCTCATATTTGCAGGATCTAACTCACCTTTCTTATTCTGCCTACAAAATCTACAGAGTAGTCTTCAAAATGGGTTGTAGAGACCAGTCCCAGTAGATATATCTACAAAATACTCCCCCACGTACAGCTCAGGGGAAATTACAGAAGGAGTAGAATTATTGTACAAGCCAGAGGATCAGGGGTTTGGTGTGAAAACGTGTCTCCTACTAGTATCAGAAGTGACACTCATAACGTCTACTCATGACTGTCCAAATGTGAGCTGAACAAGGATGACACCAATGAACATGCCAAACTAAACACAGGAAGCCCACGAGGCCTCAACCTTACACAAAAGGCTACAGGCAACTGAGGAAAGCTGGGAGGAGGAAAGGTGGTATTCTCCAGCAAAGAGTACACTGATGTGTTGTCTAGAAATGTATCCATTTTTTTTCTAGGTTACAAACTCAGTGACATATAGCTATACACAATAGTATACACAAAAGCTTTTCTTTATTTCTGAAGCTTCATCTTCACAACAACTAAACTTCAGGTAGTTATCGCTGCCTGTTGCAACCTTGCCTTTGATGGATTCTTATATTAGGTACCATTCCTGGAGTAAGAGTTCCACTTGGTTTACAGTTGGAGGGCATATTCCATCATGGTGGGGAAGGAGTGCTAGAGGCAGTTCACACTGTATCCACTGTCCGGAAATGGGGCTTGGGTACTGAACTGCTAAGCCCCACTGATAGTATCCTAATTTCTTCTGCAAGTCTCTACTGGGTAATGGTTCTACAAGTGTGAGAAAGCAATGCTACCAGCTGAAACCAAGTGCTCAAACATGAGCGCATGGAGAACATTTCACATTCAAACTATAACCTATTTTTAAATGAACTGATGTTCCACTTGAGTTTTTCTTTGGAGGGAATCATGACCTGTTAATTTCATGCTACGTCCTTCCTTTCTATGTGTATATACAGGCACCTCACATATATCTAGTGTATTTAAATACAAATATGGTCACTGCAAAAGATAATAATACTTTTGCAAAGTAAATTGAATTCTAATGCCATTGTTTTACTTAGCACTTTTACACGGAGCCCAAGATCATCTTTTATTTACTAAGCACTTGTCCTCAGTGCTACCTCATACTATTTTTCTTTTGATTCTAATATAAAGATAAGTACAGTTTACATTGACTTTTAAATGCAAGCTAATAAATTTAGCTGGCCCACACTTTAAAGAGACAACCAAAAAACTAGTCTTACCCACCAAACAATATTGGCTCTAGCCATTTCTCTTGATTGTCCATCAGAACCAAATGAAGATAACGTACATTGCTGAAGACAACATACATTCAGATAATGATACAGAGAAATCAATCTAGAACTGAGCCATAGGATTTCTCCCTGAGAGCACTCATAGGGCTTGAAGGTCCTATAAAACCTGCTGGGCCTCTCTACTAACAACTCTTAAAGAAGAATCTCATCTGTGGCACTGAGAATTTTATGTAATTAATAGCTTCTGGGAGTAGTGGTATTCAGTCATGTAGGTTAAGCTCATCCTAGCAACAGAAAATTCTTGGAATGAAACAAAGGCAACAAAAGTTGGGCTATTCAATTCTACATCAATATGAACAGTCACTCTAAGTGAATCGTAACAACTATAATGGCAACCTGCAGGATATGCCAGCCGGTGCAATAGTAACACATCTGCTACAAGGATAACCAATGGCTTTTAGACTAGCTTTTAGTGCTCTCCAAAGTGGAATGCATGCCTGGTATTATAAACACAGCAAAAACTGAAAACAGTAAACACATATGTAGGAGCCAGGGAGCATAGGGCCCTATTGTTTAAATAAATTGACATGGAAACAAAATGCATTGAAAATCTGTTTATACCCATAGACAAATGTTACTCTTATCCTTAATCATAGACACACAAGAACACAAGAATGCGGAACCAGGGCTGCTTAAGGTGCTAGTAATAAGTGGTAGTTGAGAGCTTATCCCTAAGCAGGACATTTAATTCACCCCTGAAAGGCTCCGAAAACATTTCGGATAAGTGGAAAGGGTACGGCAGCAGGAAGAGAGGCAGAAAGCCTATGAAATGCTGTCTTCAGGGTATGACACAACCATTGCAAACAGCAACTGGAGCCATTTGCATCTGGCCTTTATAGCGCTAGATTTGTCTTTTGTTTTAATTAAATTATTTATTCACTTTACATCCCCATAGTAGCCACCTCCCTCCTCTCCTGCCAGTCCTACCTCCTGCCCTCTTTCCCCTCCCTTATTCCTCAGAAAGAGGGAGCGCCCACCCCCCCGCCCTACCCCTACCCACCCCCCCACCCCAGCTTATCAAGTCACATCAACATTGAGCATGTCCTCTTCCCATGTGGCCTGGTGAGGCAGCCCCGCCAGAGGGAAGTGATCAAAAAGCAGGCAACAGTCTATGTCAGAGACAGCCCCCAGCTCCCCTTACTAGGGGACCCACATGAAGCGTAGGCTGCTGCATCTGTGTAGGGGGCCTACATCCAGTCTATTCACAGTTCTTAGTTGGTGCTTCAGTCTCTGCAAGTGCCTCTAGGCCCTGGTTAATTGGCTGTTGGTCTTCTTGTGGAGTTCTTGTCATCTCAGGTCCTTCTATCTATCACTCCACTTTTCCACAAGACTCCCAACACTTCACCCAGTGTTTGGGTATGAGTCTCCACATCTGTTTGGATCGGCTGCTGCGGGGAGGCTCTCCAAGGACAGCTAAGCTAGCTCCTGTGTGCCAGCATAGCAGAGCATCTCTCGGGGTTGACTCTCCCATGGGGTGGGTTCGATTTGTTGATAGCCAATCATGAACTGGGGCCTGCTTCCTCCTTGTTGAGCTATTAGCTAGTAAGTGGTTCTGGGGAGGGACAGTCACTGGCAGCTGTTCTGACTAACTGTGAGACCATCGTGCTCCAGAGGATAGGGACGGTCACTGGCAGCTGTTCTGACTAACTGTGAGACCATCGTGCTCCAGAGGATAGGGGCGGTCACTGGCAGCTGTTCTGACTAACTGTGAGACCATCGTGTTCCAGTGGATAGGGGCAGTCACTGGCAGCTGTTCTGACTAACCCTGAGACCATCATGCTCCAGAGGATAGGGACGGTCACTGGCAGCTGTTCTGACTAACCCTGAGACCATCGTGCTCCAGAGGATAGGGACGGTCACTGGCAGCTGTTCTGACTAACTGTGAGACCATCGTGTTCCAGTGGATAGGGACGGTCACTGGCAGCTGTTCTGACTAACTGTGAGACCATCGTGTTCCAGTGGATAGCTGCTTACCAGTCAGCATTCCAAGTCCAGGTTAAGTTTAGTGCACCTGAACTAAAACAAAAACCCCCATGAATGTAGGAAAGAGGGTGGAGGAAGCCCAGGGGAGAGGGAGACAAGGTAGGGGTGAGGTTAGGCAGAATGTACCCTACACGTGTATGAAACTGTCAAAGAATAAAGCTAATCAAGTAAAAGACAGACTTCGATGCCCCCCACTATTTATATGATTTTAGACTCTAACTTTCTGTCCGAAGAAATCCTTCGTTCTCCCAGCTTATCTTTCCTACCTCTGTAACTCCTGCAGTCTCTTCTCATTCCACTTGTACTGATATTAATCATATGTCCTTATGATTGTGCTTATCCAGTCTCCTTAGGAAAGATCAGGACATGTTGTGAGCCTAGCTCTGAAATCAGACACCACAGCTACACCACGAGGCTACAACCCTCTCTAGTCTTACAGTTCTATCAGGAAGAGCTATTTGTAAATCAAATAAAGCAAACAACAAAATAATTTTAGAATGTAAAACTAAAAGCAAGTAGACTAAGCATTTCTCAAAACCACACATAAACAAACATATACTAAAGGTGATGGCACACTGCAAGAATGAAACATTTCAAGCCTAAAACACTGCAAAGAAATCTGCAAAAAGAAAGCTCACTTTAGGGAATGTATGCTGTTGTTTAGATCATGGCTTGGACAAAGAATTTCATTAAACAGAACTCAATAAAACCTGCTAGAATCGAGACTGCATAATAATAGTATATTTCAGTTATCTGGGCAAAGATTTGCATCCTGACACACTGAATTAAACTACTGTACCAACTTACCTCCTAGGATGATTGGCATCAAACAATGTGTTGTCATCATCCTCATCATCTTGTTCTAAAGGTGTCAATTCCATGTTTTCTATGTTAGTATCCAAAACTCCGTATCTCCTAGTTTTGCGGTTTCTTCTTCTCATCCTATTAAATTGAACAAATTAATTAAAACTTATTTTAATACAGCCTAATCTTTGCTTCACATGTAATTGTAAACTAAAGAAACCAGTCTGTTTCCTATCAATCATATCCTCAGTACAAAACTGAGTAAATTTCAGGCATATTAAAACAATCAATTTAGCATGAAGGATTACTGGCAATTCTTCAAATAACCCCATTGCTATATATTTGTATGGCATCAACATTCTACTGTATAGCACACTCTCTTGAACTTCTGTGACCTGAAGTTAAGAGATCATTATTTTTATTTATGTGCATGTGTGTATGTGTGAGTGAATGAAATGTGTGTGGACGTCCACACGAGCTAAAAGGAAGAGGGTGCCATGTCCACACGAGCTAGAAGGAAGAGGGTGCCATGTCCACATGAGCTAGAAGGAAGAGGGTGCCGTGTCCACACGAGCTAGAAGGAAGAGGGTGCCATGTCCACACGAGCTAGAAGGAAGAGGGTGCCGTGTCCACACGAGCTAGAAGGAAGAGGGTGCCGTGTCCACACGAGCTAGAAGGAAGAGGGTGCCATGTCCACACGAGCTAGAAGGAAGAGGGTGCTGTGTCCACACGAGCTAGAAGAGGGTGCCATGTCCACACGAGCTAGAAGAAAGAGGGTGCCGTGTCCACACAAGCTAGAAGGAAGAGGGTGCCGTGTCCACACGAGCTAGAAGGAAGAGGGTGCCGTGTCCACACGAGCTAGAAGGAAGAGGGTGCCGTATCCCTTGCAGCTCTAGCTACAGTTGGTTCTGTGATGCCCCACATAGGTGCTGGAAACTGAACTCAAGGTCCTATGGAAGAGCAGCAGTATTCTTAATTGTTGATCCCCCAAGAGCTAATTTTTCAAGCCTTACTTCAGATAGTAAATTTTCTGAAACCCTCAGTTCCAGACATTATCTCATGTCCTTAATACTTTCTTATTGACAGACACAACTAAGCATTGTTGCTGCCACCAAAAGTGGCTCAGAACCTGGTCTACACTTCAGAATCATCTGAGAATTTTAATGATCACACTTGGACCATAAATAAACCAAAACCTTTAGGAACAGAAACTAAGCATCACTAAGCTGGAGATTTCTGGCTCAGTGATGAAACCTATGACCTTATGTTCAATATCTAAGTCACTTCCAATGCAAACAGTGTCCACACTAAATATAGGAAGCAGTGGGTGCCACACAGATACAGTAGAACAGAATATATATCAGCAAGTGATCACAATGAAATTAACTCATATAGAAATTAAACAAAACTTAAAAGCCTTATAGCATTAGAACAATTTAAAATGCTATTTCTTTAAAATGTCTTTCCTCACTTTGATGATTCATGCAGTGATGGTTACCTGACAGCTTCTGCTGGCAAACAGGCCTCTCCACTGGCCTGCCCCAGGGACCCAGTGACAAGAGGACACATCATAACTAGCTGCCAAGATGCAACACATTTCCAGGACACATTTCCACTGTTGCCATCTATGGCATGCACTATATCCCCTTATAAAAAGCCAGTGCCTCCTCTGCCCATTTTCTTCCCTTTTCCCGAGGTAGTCTCTGTATAGCCCTTCCCATGTGAGATATATTCGATGGTGTGATTTTTGTGGCCTCTATCACTTAGATCATAACATCTACATGTCACAAAAATATCAACTGCTATATAAGCACCGCTGTCTACAGAGATATTTATCAAGGAAAATCAAAAAAGCAAACTTTTAAATACCTGAGATGACTCAATAAAGTTAAAAAGTGTAAAATAAACAAAAATATTAACTTAAAAAAGCTATCTTTATCTTTTACTCTCCAGCTTACAATATTTTTCAATCAACGTGTACAGGAGGCTTTAAAACCCAGTCCTTTTCTTTACTTTCATCCATATAAATGTGCTAATAATTATATACACAGATCTATTAATATGCACACTTTTCAGTTAGATACAACAAACACGTATGTAACATGAAAGTATATTTTGTTGGTTCCTAGAAAATATTAGGAACATTATATAAAACAAGCAAAAAGTATGGAATCTAAAATGGCAGGAGACAGTGACACAGTCATCTATATTGAGCTAGATTCAATTACAGCATAAATGATTCAAGTGGCTGTCTTAACATAGATGCAGATTCCTTAATGTTTCACTAAATATATCCAGCTTAGTCAGAACTATCTCTTTTTCAATAATATGCATCAGTTATTTATAGAGTAAAAATAAAAGTACTAAAGTAAGCATGATAAAATTTTATGTAAAAATGTTTGATGTCACATAAAATAAATACAACAGAATAGAACTCCATTTCACTTTACTATTCTCTAGAAGTGAAAACATCTGACTTGATTCATAAATGTTTCTTTTCATTACCTTTTATCGACTATGTGCAATGAATGCATTATGAAATAATATAAATTACAAGATCTTTGTTTCTTAATACAACCAAGCAAGAATGAGGAATATGTAAATCAGTCACTAAACAGGGTCTCGAGTGGATAATATCAAAGAACACCATATGGATATCAATGTCCTTGTGTCTCCAAATGATAGGAAGACATTGAGAAGCATAATCCTAGCATTAATACCTTAAAAAAAAAAGGAATATCTTTACTTTTCAGCTATATACATAAAAACTATTGACTATATGCAGAAGTTTTTAGCATAATGGAAGAACAGAGTTCAAGGATTTTATTAAAAACACTCAAAGACATCAAGATGGCTTAACAAAAGTGAATAAAAGTGTTTCCTGTAAAAGCCTGATGACCTAAGTCCTATGCCCAGAACAGCTGTAGAAAGACAGAATCAACTCCTCAGAGTTATCCTTTGAACTCCTCCTACCGGCCATGGCCCAGCTAAGCCAGCATCATCATCATCAGACACACACACGCACACACCATCATCATCATGACTAATAATAAACAATTAAACACGAACACCTCCAAAGATGATCATTATAGTATACAAGTGCACCCCAGTACTCAGGAGAGGAAAGAAGGACGAGCAGGTGGTCAAGGCCAGCCTCAGATATAGTGGGACCTTGAGGACAGCCTGAGACTATGGACATGCATGAGAATAAAACATTGCCTTAAAAAAGAAAAGAAACTGTCAAAAGTATTGATTATGTTTAGATAACAGCAGAAAAGCTCAATGAAATAACTACTGTTTTCCCTATTCCCTCTGCTCATGCTTACTTACACTTTGCTAAATATCTGGGTGAAGCACTGTGCTCCTTCCCATATGAGAAGTGTAAGACAGCCATGCTTCTCTAGTTTCTCTTGGCCTTGCCCACACTGACAGGCTCCAGTGTCTATCACTAACATCCCCACTCGCCATATTCTGACATCTAGCGTAGGGCACGTGGCATACAGAACACTGTATTATTTCACAATATGCGTAAACATTTAGGAAAGTTCATCTCTGAAAAAATTCCAATTCCTTAAGGAGTAACATTTGTTATACATATTTCCTGTCTGAGTAAGTGATGACAAACCAGAGTACAAATGACACTTTCAAAGGATAGTTTAAAACTTAGATTCCTTAAAAATGTCGAAACTTCTCAGCGTATGCATGGCTAGCTCTCACCCCAGGCCCAGGACTGACAGCACTCAGCAACACTGTGGCAGTGGCTGAACGGAATAAAAACTGGGCAGCTGTTCTAGCTCTATCACTGTCTAAACTGAATTTCCATCAGTGTCTTAATTTTATAATTGGCGGTGAAATTCAGTCAGTAACTCATATTCCTAAGAAAGTAGACAGGAAGCTGGATATGGTAAGCACACAGTTTTCATTCCAGCACTCAGAAGTCAGAGACAGACAGATCTCCAAGCTTAACGCTGCCTTGTTCTACACAGCAAGCACTGGACCATCTATGGTTACATAGTAAGACTTTATCTCCAAAAAGAAAAAGTAAAAATAAAAAAGAAAAAGGAAGAAAAGAAGCAGACAGACAAAATAATGCCCAGCAGTAGTCGTTACTTTAAAATACAGCCATTCTGTCTGCAGGGCTCCATGTCTGCAGGGCTGACATCACACACTAAATCACCCTCAGTTGAGCCCTGTGACAAATACCAACAAATACTAAGGATGTCTTCCTTTCTCAATTTGTAAAGTTCTAAGAAGTAACGTTCACTGAAAAGCCTATTTTACACAGACGCGTTAACACGCTTCATTTTTCCATAAACTAATTGGCCACCTTCACACACAACACCTTAAATAAGGTGTATTTGTTAACAGAGACAGCACAGTCGGCTGGAATCTAGCAGACACGCTAAGGTCCAGCAGAGCATAATTTGGGTAGGTCCTATGTGTGTGCTCAAGAGAAACCATTTAACCTTGTCCAGCCTCAGCTTCCTTCAGAAGAGCACCCATGTAGATGTTTTCAAGAACTAATTAGAAAATGGACTCCCATTATGTGACACTATATATAACACACATTAATTAGCTATTTACACTCATTAGCTTATTATTATGGCAGGTAAAATCTCAAAAGTTGTGTTTTAGTTACGGAGTAAGATTGTTTGAAGGAAGCCTCCCTCATTTTTTATTTCAGATTACCAGTTAAAGCTAAATTAATGCTGCGTAGTTCCTGAATGCTAATTATTAATAGGACCCATATATAATTTTTATAGTTCTGCTTTTAATAGCTGTACAATATTGTGCATGCCCATGGTCCTTGTCATCCAAAGAAGCCAAGATGGGGTTGGAGAGAAGGCTCAGCTGTTAAAGGCTAGGCTCACAACCAAAAATATAAGAAGCCAAGATGGAAAAGTGAAAGAGGACCACTAGGAAGGAGGGAGATGGCGAGTAGGAAGCTGGCACTTTAATGCTCCTTTGCTGCAGTTTTTAATTATCGGTGTAGCTGTTTGATGAATGTCCCTGTGCTCTTCCAGGCTGCAAGTGCCACGGAGGCAGTAATGTTGACTTATTTCAAAATGATGCACTGTGACTGCCCAGAGTGGGGCAGCTGAGTAAATATTGACTGGTTGAATGAAGACAATCAATGCTAAATTTGGTGCTCATTGCTACCATTTCAGAGCTCTTTATCTCTAGTTCATTGATTTCTGAGACTGGAGAAGCCATGTAACTTCTTAAAGAAGGAAAAGTAGATGCATCATACTGAAAAAAATGACACGGCATTAAAAAAAAAAAAACATAACAAAGAAACAAACAAAAAACATACAGAATGTTTGCTTTATGGCAAGATCAAGTAATCATATACTTACAATAGAAACTTTTTAATATAATCAACATACACACTTAAAAGGGTAGTAACCCTCTATACTTGTTTTCTGGCCTTACACAGTTTACTAGGGGAACAGTGTCCTACAAGAAGAAATAAATCTAAGTAGTCATGAGGACCTTCATATTTCTTTGTTCTATCAGTAAAGTAGCAATTACACTTTAAGTTTCTAATCTCACAGTTTACCTATTCAGCAACATGAAGAACGAACTAAGGCTCCTTCATTAAGCAACAGTGTCCTCTCCATACACTGTGCAAGGCTCAGCAATGGGCATACAGTACAGAATAAAACAGACAAGCCATTTCACAGAGAGGTGTATTCATCTTATAAAATCTACTTTGCCCCTACAGCATTACCATGATGTATTCAAGTTCCTCTACAGAAAGAATGTTGTTTGAAATAATTCTATACTACCAGAATAAGTTATTTCTATCCAAATATTTGTGATGTTGAGCTAGATTAAGAAAACACTTCACAGTCTCATAGAGGTTGATATAAAAATATAATTAAAATATTCAGTTTCACCTGATACCATCAGTTAAAGAAATGACCTGGGAGCATTCTCCCTTGGCACAAAGAGGGAACTCTGGTTCCTTTTGGAAAGGGAGCCAAAATAAGCAACCACCATAATGAGGATGAAAAACACAGCCTGGAAGTAAAGAGTATGAGTGCTGGATATCCCCAACTTAGTCAGCATCCATCAAGCTGCGGAGGTTAGGCAACCAACTAAACACAGAAGCTGGACTACACCCATGTGCTCGGTGCTGCCTGGAGTATGAATACAGCAGCTGGACTACACCCGTGTGCTGGATGCTGCCTGGAGCATGAATACAGAAGCTGGACTACACCCGTGTGCTGGGTGCTGCCTGGAGTATGAATACAGAAGCTGGACTACACCCGTGTGCTGGGTGCTGCCTGGAGTATGAATACAGAAGCTGGACTACACCCGTGTGTTGGGTGCTGCCTGGAGTATGAATACAGAAGCTGGACTACACCCGTGTGCTGGGTGCTGCCTGGAGTATGAATACAGAAGCTGGACTACACCCGTGTGCTGGGTGCTGCCTGGAGTATGAATACAGAAGCTGGACTACACCCATGTGCTGGGTGCTGCCTGGAGTATGAATACAGAAGCTGGACTACACCCGTGTGCTGGGTGCTGCCTGGAGTATGAATACAGAAGCTGGACTACACCCGTGTGCTAGGTGCTGCCTGGAGTATGAATACAGAAGCTGGACTACACCCGTGTGCTAGGTGCTGCCTGGAGTATGAATACAGCAGCTGGACTACACCCGTGTGCTGGATGCTGCCTGGAGCATGAATACAGAAGCTGGACTACACCCGTGTGCTGGGTGCTGCCTGGAGCATGAATACAGAAGCTGGACTACACCCGTGTGCTGGGTGCTGCCTGGAGCATGAATACAGAAGCTGGACTACACCCGTGTGCTGGGTGCTGCCTGGAGTATGAATACAGAAGCTGGACTACACCCATGTGCTAGGTGCTGCCTGGAGTATGAATACAGCAGCTGGACTACACCCGTGTGTTGGGTGCTGCCTGGAGTATGAATACAGAAGCTGGACTACACCCGTGTGCTAGGTGCTGCCTGGAGTATGAATATAGCAGCTGGACTACACCCGTGTGTTGGGTGCTGCCTGGAGTATGAATACAGAAGCTGGACTACACCCGTGTGTTGGGTGCTGCCTGGAGTATGAATACAGAAGCTGGACTACACCCGTGTGCTGGGTGCTGCCTGGAGCATGAATACAGAAGCTGGACTACACCCGTGTGCTGGATGCTGCCTGGAGCATGAATACAGAAGCTGGACTACACCCGTGTGCTAGGTGCTGCCTGGAGTATGAATACAGAAGCTGGACTACACCCGTGTGCTGGGTGCTGCCTGGAGCATGAATACAGAAGCTGGACTACACCCGCGTGCTGGGTGCTGCCTGGAGTATGAATACAGAAGCTGGACTACACCCGTGTGCTGGATGCTGCCTGGAGCATGCAGTTTTTGTCAGTCACACTTCTCAGTTTGGCTGTTCTCTTACACCACGATACTGAGTCATCCAACAGAATCAGAAAAGGCTGAGTTCCTTCAAGTTATATAGAAATAAACAGAAAAGCGGTGACAGTAAACGTCTGTATATAAGATTACAAATAAGGTGGAAGAAAAAAGAAAAACAAATAAAAACAAGAAGCATCTCAAGAAAATTATCACTATACCCATGTTTCGTATATGCCAAGGAAAGTTTGGTCCTTACAGGAACTATGCACAGTACTAAATAAAAGATGTATTGTAAAAATGACTTAATTGTCCTTTAGGGTTTCTTAACATCAAGAAGCTCACTTTGGTAGTCACAAGCTTTTAATAGCTCTGAACACTGTCTAATTTCCCAGTACAGGGAGTGGGTATGGATTTTCTGAACTTTGTAAATCAACAGTTTCTAGTCCAATTATATTGGTTATGTGAGGACTTTTCAAATGCTTTGAATTCCTTTACATTTTCTAAGGTTATTCTGGGCTCTGGGGGCTATATATGTGGACTCTAAAGTACCAATGAAATCTGGGGAAAACTTGATCTAAAATGTTTTTTAAAGCTATTCAGGGGCTAGAGAGATGGCTCAGAGGTTAAGGGTACTTACTGGCTGCTCTTCTAAAGGTCCTGAGTTAAATTCCCAGCAACCACATGGTGGCTCACAACCATCTACAATGAAATCTGGTGCCCTCTTCTGGCCTGCAGGCAGAATACTTGTACATAATAAAAATAAATAAATCTTAAAAAAAAAAAAGTTAACTGTTCATAAAAAAAGTTAGTAAAATGAATGACTGTGTTTCATTCTTCAAAAGCTCTTTAACATTTGGCCTAAATTGTAATACAAAATAAAAACCAAACAAACCAACAAACACCACATCATTTTCAAATTTGCTTCTGCTTCAGCCATTTGTAATATCTGATTAATGGGCACAAAGAATATCCAGCCTCAAAATCATATCAACTTGGAAAAGAAGGGAGATATTTAATAAATACCCTTTTCTGATTCTCTCTCTCTCTTTTAATATATAAACACCAAAACTTGACAAGAGTTTTTTGTTTTGTTTTTGTTTTTTGTTTGTTTTTTAGCCAAAGCACATAGTTTATTTTTATGACAAAAGCACAGAAACATTAATTGATTTTAAAGGAGAAACAGAAGCTTTAAGCCTCAGGAAACTACTAAGGCCTATTATTTTCTAATGTCAAAACATCACTGACTGGGCAGCTCACAACAGCAGAACTATTCTCTCACACCACTAGGAGCTCAAACTTTGAAATAAATCCCTCTACGTTAAAAATCAAGATGTGAACGGGGCCACATCCATTCTGAAAGATCTTGGGGAAAAAAACAATAACCACAGTTGGCAGCCTCACCTTTGCTGGCTGGTACGGGCTGTAGTTATTCCAGGGTTCCTGGCTCCATCTTTAAAACTAGCACTGGCTAGCCTAGACTTTCCCAAGATGCATCACCCTGACACTGCCTTCCTTGCTCCCATTTCCGAATTTAAAAGATCCCTGTGATTATATTGGGATCTTTGGAACATTATTTTCTTTTACAAGCCCCCCACCCCCAAAAAAGGAAGTAAGGATACACTGTCATGAGAGTTGAAAAAAGGCAGACCTTAACATAAAGAGATTAACCTGGACTATCCAAGAATACCAATATGATCATGAGGTATTTTTAAAATATCAGCTTCAATGTATAATTTCAAACTTTACCAGTAAATATTTTATGCACTTGTAAAATGATGTATTATTCGGATAACAGTTGTAAAACTCTAGCTACTTAAGTGTGTCATAAGAGTCTTTGGGCCACATAACCATAAACATTGTACCTTTTTAGTCAACCACTTAAGACAAGTCATGTTGGGTTTTCCATTCACAAATACTTCTTAAAAGCGAAATTTTATTTTGTCGAATTAAAAACATATTAAATAATGGTAGTGTGTAGTTACGGGGAAAGTCTTAAGTAATTTGGAAAACAGTAAACCATTACAAATCTCACAAGCTACCATCTGCTCTTATTTTAGGGAAAGAGAACCCATGAGCTTTTTCCATGGCTGTCGTCTTGGCTGGCCTCTTCCGGTGGGGTCTTGCTCTATTTGACACCTCTCCAGAGGCATGGAAATGCACCTGAGTACAACTTACCTAGGGGTAGATTAAGTGCACCATCTAAGAAAGACAACTGGTAAGGAAGAACTTCTAAGTTTCATCAAAGTGAAAACCATACATCAAGACTGTTGGCTCTACTGCTGATAGACCCCGACTCACAAATAGGAGTGCATAACGCGGACGCCTTAGTTAGACCAAACGCAGGGTAGTAAGAGAAGCACTGCCCGGAAGTATAATCACAATTCCAGCGGATGGGAGAGTACTTCCAAACTCTGGGGTATTTTAAGGCAGAGGCAAGGCTCAGAGAGCGAGATGTTGGAGTTGGGTTAGTGACTTATAAATGACAGGCAACAGTTTGTATTGCCAGCTAAGGCAGAGCAGGCCATTAAGGCAGCCAATCGGATGGATGGTCTTAGATTCTAGTCTTTGATGCTGGGAGCAGGGAGGTGGGGGGTCAAGCCCAGATCACAGACATCCTCCCTGGCTCCAGAGCAGGTCACCTGTCAGCCGGCTCTAGGCCTCAGGGGGAGCCCAAGGAGGCTACGCCTCACCTGACGGTCCTGACCACGAAGTACACCAGCACCGCGCCGCTCACCACCACCAACACGGTCAGGGCCCGCTGGGTCATGGGCTTGTCGCCGGGATTGGGGCTCACAGCCAGGCTGCCACCCAGGGAGCCTTCCCCGGCCTTCCCTCCAAGGCCATCGGCCTCCGAGCCCGCCCCGGGGCTGCTGCCATTGCGGCTCTCCGCGCCTCGGGGGTCGGAGGCTTCACCCTCAGCGTGGCCGGGAGGCTGGGCCGCGGTGGGGCCCGGAGACAGCGGCGACAGCGTGCGCGGCCCCGGCTTGGAAGGCCCGGATCCCGGCGCAGCCCTGGCCGCCGTCGACAGCAGCGCCCGGGACCCGCTCAGCGCCTGCAGCAACAGCAGGACGAAGGCCGGAGCCAGGAGCCGGCGAGGCCCGGGGCCGACGCGCGGGGTCGGCATCGTCCCCACGCCGCCCTCTCAGCACGCCGCAGCCGCCGGGCCGGCCTCCCGGTCCGCAGCGCCGACCATGAGCGCGCCCGAACCGGCGAAGAGCCGACTCCCGGGCGGAGACTGCGCCGGGAGGCTTCGGCGGCGGCGACAACGGTGGCGGCGGCAGCGGCTTGCCCGGGCAACCGGAAGTTCGTACATCTCCGCAGCCACTGCTGCTAGGGACGCCTCCGGTTGCTAATATGTAGGGGCGGGCCGCACTCAGTGACGTCAGAGGATCGCGACTACTACGCACGCGCAGCAGTGGGACACTTGAGGCGAGCCGACTTTGAGCTTCCTTTTATCAAGAGTGCACCTAGCAGCCTGGTTGTGGTAGCCCAGGCCTTTAATCCCAGCACTCGGGAGGCAGAGGCAGGCTCTGAGTTCGAAGCCAGCCCTGTCTACAAAGTGAGTCCAGGACAGCCAAGGCTATACTAGGCTATACTGAGAAACCCTGTTTCAAACAAACAAACAAAAAGAGTGTACCTAACTTAAAGGGCTGAGCTAGAGTGGTAACCCGGGATTCTGTGCGATGTGCATCGTAGGAAACTCGATTTAATTTCTTTCATGCCAAACTTCAAGACTTCATCTAATCAATAAACGCTTTGGTGTCAGCTTTTTCTTTTTTCTTTCTTTCTTTCTTTCTTTCTTTCTTTCTTTCTTTTTTCTTTCTTTCATTCTTTCTGTTTGTTTTTTGAGACAGAGTTCCTCTGTGTAGCCTTGGCTGCCCTGGAGTCTCTTTCTAGTCCAGGCTGGCCTCGAACTCACAGCAATCTCCTGGCACTGTCTCCCGAATGCTGCAAGTAAAGATGTGCACCTCTATGCCCGGCCTGAAAGAGAGCTTTTTCTAGCTTTAAGCATTCTTACTTTTCTTGGAAGATTTTACTTTAGAAAATGTAGAGTTGTTTATTCAGGTTCTAGCTTTAAAATGTAAATATTTGAAAAGCTGTCTTGTCAGTTTCATTCTTGCAGCCTGCATTACCTTAGCATATGTTTGTTTATGTTTGTTTTTTGAGTAATATTTAGTAAATTTGCTTTTAGTTTTTCATTCTGAAATCATTTCGTTGTTTGCTTTATTTGATTTACAAATAGCACTTGTTATGACAAACTACTCATCTCTATCATTTGTATTATTAATACATAGATTCCTTTAGGTTACAATTTATCCTTCTCAGGTCTCTGATCATATTGAAGGCTAAGCTGATGTTGTTAGCTTGGTAGCCAGAAAACAGGACACTTAGCTCCTTAGCCCAAAGTAATCTGCCATGTTAGTTCATTGGTCAACTCATTAACTAGTTAAGACTACTAGATACTAGCTTCCTTATTTAAAAAGACAAACAAGTTTGTCCTACTCACAGACCTCAGGTTAAAGATAAACAGGCTTCAGATGCCTTCCCAGCCCACTTCATATGCAAGAGACCAAACTTTAACTGTCAGGTCTAGATACAATCTACCTTGTTACTATTCTTTTAGCTAAGGACAGTTACTACTTATAGCAATTTCACCTATAACTTACAGCTTCATAGAAGGTTTTTTTAAGGTTGATAAATGCAAGTTATGAATGTAAGAAGATCTAAGAATGTGTTTTAAGTTGGTAAATGCAAGTTATGAAGAACGACATGCCTAAAAGGATGTTTTATTTCTCCCTGTTGCTATCCTGTTGCTCTTGGTATTGTATTTACTGTTCAAAGTGTTGACACTGATCAATGGAGCTTTAGTTATTAATCTAACTATAGGAAACACTATATGACCCTATCATAGTTCCAAGCTCAAGATTTTAAATTTCCTTTTGTTTATCTTTTTTCTTAAAATGTCTCTCATTGTACTAAAATTATATACTTCCAGTCTTCTGAACAAGGGGAAGAAGCCCCTCTTTCATGATGTGTACTGATGCTAAAGTGAGCTTTTGCCTTCTGCTCTACAGGAGATTTCTGTCCTCCCCATGTTACTGTTCCACAGAGGCCAAAAAGGCTTCTGCCTTTTCTAAGCTCATCTCAGAGCTTTTAACAGAAAGTTCTTTTCCCAGCCCTGTACTGTGCTATATGCCTACTGCCTTTTCCTACAATGTGTTCATGTCTAACAATGTGTATTTCACCACAGATTTCAAGCCTTTTTTTTTTTTTTTTTTGTAAATTGATTGACCTGAAAATAGTATATTGAGTAGAATAACCCAGAGGCAGAAAGACAAGTGCTACCTTTCAGTCTTACATATGATTCCTAGCTCCAAATCCTCAGATGTGAACATACATCATGGAGTAATCAGAGAAACCAGGCAAGTATGAAAGGGACCATAGGTGGTGGTGAGGTTCAGGAGGGGACATCAGAAATAAAATAATGGCAATGGCATGACTCCTGGAAAGAAGGAAGGAAGAAAGGTCAATACAAAAGGAAGGGGGGGAATTAGGGACAAATAACACCTAGGTTGTTTGGTAAAACCATCAAGAAATCATGTTATTTTGTATTTACCTAAAATTATATATAATGCATTATAAATGAAGTATGCACACATATACACATATATTAATATATTATATATACATATAACCTGAAGCTGACGTTGTCCCCTACTTACTTAACCCACTGAAATTAATTTCTACATATCAAGTGCTCAGAGTACTATTCAAAGTAACATATGACATTTAGTTGTAGTCTAGGCTGTCAAATACCAAGTCATAGCATTTATTGCTTTGTAATATGATGTTATTTGTGTGCAGCAAAGAGCTAATAAATAACCTTCATTTTCAATATTCTTTTAAAATTTCTGTTACACAGTAGTGAATATTTGTTATTAACTAATATAAAGGCTCACATTATTGCTTTTTACATAATTAAATACCTACATTTGTGTCATTAATGTTTTTTTGAGATTTATACCATATACTATAAAACTACAGTTCATACAATATTTTTCTTTCCTTTTATATGTTACAGTTTTGCCTATTTACTTGTTTTTACTTCCCTATTATAAAATATGTAAAGCGAAATTTTATTTTAAGGAAGTAAATTTATTTTTATTTATTTTACATTTTATTTATAAATAAAATTATCTGTCATAATTAGTTTTACACACCATATGTATTAGAATTTCTTATTGGATTTATTTATTTATTTATTTATTTTTGCTTTCAATACTTTTTGTTAAAAGAGAAACAATTTCTCCACTTATTCCTTTATTTTGAATATTTATTTAAAATATTTTGTATTTTCAATATTTTGTATTTCAAATATGTTTGTATTTTCTTTATGGAATATCTAATGTTTAGATAATGTTATATAGCTATATGTTTTTAGAAATATAATGCTTTTCCTGCCCTTTTGATATAAATTGTTTTTCTAGTTCTTAAATCTGTTTCCTTTTTATTTTAATTTAAATTATATCTTTATTTGTTGCTATTATACTATGCCCACAATATTTGCTCTTCCCTTTCCTTCTTCCAAACCCACAAATAGGTGAAAATTTATCATATATTTTATTTTTAGTTTTTAAAGAAAGGGCCTTACCCCCATATCCCTGGGTAGCCTCAAACTTTCAAAGGTCTACCTGTCTCTGCCTCCCAAACTATCAGATTAAATGCATGCATCCATAATCTAGGCCTAGTTCTGATGCCTTTAAAAAGCATTATGAATTATAAGTGCTTTGGAATGATATGGCACGTGTTTTATCACCTTTGTAAAAGTTATAGTTTTAAATAATATCACTTATTTAGTTTTATTGGAACCTAAAATTGTAATATGCATATTTTAAAACTTTATTATCTCACTACATTGTGAGTAAATTATTTTAATCTAAGATTTTGATTACATTTTTTAAATTTATCCACTTACATGCTACTGTATTATTTAACAACACTTTCATACAAGTGGATGAGTTTTTATGTTCAAGATGTTTTAGATGCATCTAGACTCTCCAGGATAGAACAAGTGAGTCATGAAAAACATATAAATTGATTTGGCAGTTTGTCAAATAGGGACGTATCAGTGATGAAGGAAGGACATAGGACCAATAGATGGCAATAAGGACAGACATAAAGGAATATCTCAAAGTGACTCACAAGTCTATACTCAAATGATGGAGGCTTTCTAAATAAGTCAAATAATGTGTACAAGATGATTGAGGAAGAAGATACACTAGAGATATAGTGAGCAGTGGCAGTGAAAAAAATTTGGGAACAAGAAAAATCTGGGAAGATTTTGACATGCATCAACAACAGTGCATAGAACTTGGTAGAGTGTTGGATTTGGCCTGCAGTCTACTACATTCATGCATGAGGGTTAGGAAAAGCTTTAGTCAAAGGGAACTTGGATCTTACATGGCATAACGCTGCCTTCTAGACGCAGTAGAATTGGCTGAGGTGCTTTAATTCAAGCAATGTCTGCCTTAAATGACATTTTAACATTTTGTGTGTTGCATCTTATTCCAAATACTGGTTTTGTTTATTGTAGAAAAACAGATTTTTTTTTTTTTTACTTAAAAGGTTAGGGAGAGTTAGTGGTTCTGTTGAAGATATGAGGATCAGTGATTGATAAGTGAATTTAAATGAATCTAGTGTTCAGGAGAAACGTAAGGAAGAAATAAGCAAAAGACTGTGCAAAGGTAACAAAGCAAAGCTATCTGTTTGAAATATGAAAATGTTAATAGTTATTGCAAGAAAATGATGGTAGATGCAAAATAGGGACAAAGAAATAATCCAGAAGACAGTTGCTGGGAGTTTCAATAAATTGAAGTGAACAGAGGACTTACTAGTTAGTCAGAAGGCACTAACTATGGACCTACCGGAATGACCAGAATCTAGGCTCATGACCATATCAAATGTCTCCAAAGTCATGAAGATGCTTCAGAAGATCCTATTCATGGACTCTTAGAACACTAAGTACAGCCTCACAATTTGATTGATCAGTGTGTTTCTTGATATATACCCAAAGTAGTAGAAAACATACACTTATACAGCAATTTATACAAAGATACTCATGGTAGATTTATTTAATAATTGAAAATTTGCAGGCAACCAAGATACATTGCAGGAGAAAGGCACATCAGCACAGTGACATGGTTTCCAATGGAAGAGAATTGAAAATAACAAGTCCCATTGAAACAGAAAGGAGGAGAAATGAACTATCATGTCATGAGAAGATGAGAAGGAAACTTACCTTAGTCTTACAAACTACACAAAGCTAGTCTATAAAGTTGCATACTTTGCTATTACAAATGTTTTACACTGTTGAATAGACTAAGAGGGAAAGCACAATATCAGTGGTTTCTAGCTGATAGAAATGATGAATGCCACTTTTTTCATTAATTGTTTTTCATTGGCATGTTGTTTAATATATGTATGTCTGTGAATACACACATAAACACATATATAAACCTCAAGAATGAAAATAATTTAAAAATAATATGGAGAAGCACTTTGCTTATGGGTTCCATTCAATTTATACATTTAAAAATCATCTTGACTAAACTCCCTGTACTTCCCCCAATGTTTGGCTGTGAGTCTCAGTATCTATTTTGAACTGTCGCTGGATGGAGACCCTCAAAGGTCAGTTGTGATAGGCTCCTGTCTGCAAGCATAGCAGAATATTGTTAATCCTGTCAGTGGTTGACTGTCTTCCATGGGGTGGGTCTTGAGTTGGGCCAGCATTGGTTGGACATTCCCTCAATCTCTGCTCTAGCTTTATCCCTGAACATCTTGTAGGGTTAGTTTTGGATCAAAGTTTTTGTTGGGGGCTGGCGTTCTCCTCCCTCCACTAGGATTGTTGTCTAATGAGAGGGTGTCCTTTTCAGTCTTCATGGCTCCCGTTTCTAGGAGTCCCAGGTGTAGTGGAAAAGTGGGAGGAAGGATAGAAGGACCTAGAAGTGATGAAAGCTCCACCAGAAGACCAACAGAGCCAAATAACTAGGGGCCAGAGGGGCCTGTGGAATTTAAGGCACCAATCAAGGACCATACATAGACTGGACTTAGGACCTCTACATAGATGTAGCTGATGGGCAGCTCAGGCTTCATGTGGATTTGCTAGGAAGGAGACCTGGGGGTGGGGGTGCGGCTGTCTCTCACGTGGACTCTGTTGCCTGCATTTCAATCGCTTCTCCCTGACAGACTGCCTTGCCAGGCCACAGGTGAAGAAGATGAGCTTAGTCCTAATGCAACTTGATGAGGTAGGGTGGGTGGGGCTCCCATTTTCTAAGGAATAGGGGAGGTAGTGATGGGAGAGGAAGGGTGGGGCTGAGAAGAGAGGAGGGAGTGGGCTACAATCAGGATGTAAAGTGAATAAAAAATCATATTGAGTTCAAGCTCAAAAAGCGCATACATACAAGTAGCATTGAGACATTAAGAGACTGAACAGGTTGTACTTACATGTTTAGGGATATATAAATAAGTATAGTAATGTATGTTATACATCTAGAAATCTATATATCTCCCTATATATGCACCCTTATGCATATATATATATATATATATATATATATATATATATATATATATATATATATATATATATTAACAAGTAGTGAACAAGAGGCCATGGATTTGAAAGAAAGCAAGGAGAATCATATGGGAGGGTTTTCAAGGAGGAAAAAAGAGAAAATTATGTAATTATATCATAATATCAAAAAATAAAATAAATAATTAAAAAATAAAAATAGAAAAGGAAGAGAGAAAAAAGATAACATATGCAGAATGCATAGGCAGTTTAGGGCAGTGAAAACATTATCTAGTCTACTATGATGATAAAACCCAATAATTACTCTTCATCCAAGCCCACAGACTGTAACATACTAAGCATGAATCCAAATGTCAAACTCAGGATTTACAATGACAGCAGTGTGTCAGTGTAGATTCATTTACTATAATGGATGTGATACTCTGGTGAGAGGTATATGTGGGCAGAGGTTTACTGGGGAATCAATATCTGGTCTTTTTTCTATGCTATAAACAGATTTAAAAGAACAGCACTACGGAATCCTAGTGATTGAAAAGATTCCTAAATAGCAACTACTGCCCTTGTGAAAGTTGGAAATGCCTAATAAAATAGTAAAAATTCCCTGGCTAAAAATAAAACAATAAACCAAATCAGCATTCTTGTTCATTAGTTAGTTGTTCATAAACAATTAATTTTATTCTTCATGCCAAATGGAGTAAAAACTCAAAAAATAAACAGAAATCCATCAAGGACAGGATTGTCTGTGAAATAATTTACTTCACTTAATTCTAGATCAGCAAAAGTACTTTATAATGTAATGTTAGGAGACACTAAAGCTTGATTTCATTGTTGATGATTTTTATTGTGCATTTGTCCTTGCTATCCCTGCATTTTTAAATGTCACAGTTAGAGATAATTTAGAGAACCTTACATCGTACTTACCAATAGTGAGCTATAACAATATAAAAGTTTCACTTCAGTAGTCATGTCATACTTGGTCAATAGCTAGCAATTGCCATTAGTAACAAGTGACTCACTTACAAAAAAATGCCAAGTCAGTAAAAGAAACAAATCAGAGGAACATAAAGTAGTCTGGAATAAGCATAGAAAAATCAATAAGGGGATAAAGGAAGCTATCTCTTAAAGTGAACGAAGAGAGGGCTGATGTTTGAACTACATCTGTGTCATTATGCAAAGCGCACAAGCACATCTTACTTTCCCTAATTCTTGTGATTATGAGACTATTCAAGATGCATAAATGTATTGTGTGTGAGAATACAATGGAAAATGTGTGTCATGTTTTATTGTTCATGTGAAAAGACACAACTTGGAGCAAGACCTACACTTTGCAAACGTGCTGTTTAGCAATCTGATCGTCAGTTCAGAGCACATGCATTCCGGAGAGCATATTCAATCTCAATTAGGCTAATTCAGATGGAATAAGCAATAGCAGGTGTGTATTAGAATGGAGATTAGCCTTGAGACAAATTTCATATTTCTCTTCACAGCATATAGAAAGAGCTAGACCATTGCGTGGCTCCTAGGAGGATAATTGTAACTTGTGGAGACGCTGGCACCTCAAATATGGAGGCTTAGCATTCACTCACTGTGTTAACCTTCTTTCATTAAGAAAAATATCTTGTCCAGCCTTGATATGAGGGCTTTGCCTTTTCTTATTGTATCTTGTTTTGACCTGGTCACTTATTTTTTCAGGGAGGCCTGATCCTTTCTGAAGAGAAGCAGCTTGGAGTGGCTCTGGAGGAGAGGGAAAGTTAGAGGGAGCTGGGAGGTGTGTGTGTGTGTGTGTGTGTGTGTGTGTGTGTGTGTGTGTGTGTGTGTGTTTGTCAGGGGGTGGGTGGGTGGGTGAGGAACAGTGGTTAGGGTGTATTGCATGAAAGAAAAATCTATTTCAAATTTTAAAAGTAATTAATGAGATAAAGACTACAAAATTTAAAAAGTGAAAAATATATTGACTTCTGATTAAGAATAGATTTATTTTATAAAACTATTGTGTTAAGTGGAGAAAATATACAGGAAAAGAACAAGATAATTCTGAAATTTAGAGCCTACCCCTGTTTCTAATACTACCATTGAATTGTGACTCAAGTGAATGATAAATTTCAGAGATGTGCCTTTCACTACCTATGCCATAGGAAGGCAGTTAATGTACCAAGATCATCTTCTCTAAAGATGGAGAAAACTCAACAAAGTAGTGAATTTCCCTCTTTCTTTTCCACCCAAATGCCAATATTAATTTTAGCCCATCTTAGAAGATGATCACCTCTGATTCCCTATAGTCTTCACTGTAAGTTGAGGCGGGCTTCTGTTTCCACTCAATGTAGCAGAAGACATAGCTATGTCAGTTCTGAGTCCGGGATACAAGTAGCTCACAGAAGGTCAATTTATAAATTTGTTGGCCTACTTTATTTAGTTATGGTCCTGTGGACCTTATTAAAGTCAAGAAATTGAAATATTTTCCAGTGACCACACAAGTGAACATAGCAAAATTCTCTTCATTATGAGTCAAAGAGCACAACTCGTACTTAGGCTTGATGCAACTTCCTGAGGAAAACAAAAGCTAGAAACATTTTCACTCAGCTGTGTCTGAACTCTTGACCTACAATGGGGTTACTAAGATTTGCATTAGTTTGCCTGTAGAAATACATAAGTAATGTAGTTATTTACATAGATGCTACTGTGAATCATTGTCATCTATGAAATTATATTTTATCAATAGACATCAAAGATTCTTTAACCTGATCCCTGATCAAGATGATTCAACTTACACAGTTCAAAAAGTGTACTATAGAATATCAACAGAATAAAAAATGATCATCACAGTAGGTCCATAAGGTATTTTGTCCAGTTATTAAAGACCTTCAACAAATTAGTCATTAAAGGAATGTGCCTTGCCAGGCATGTGGCGCACACCTTTAATCCCAGCACTCGGGATGCAGAGGCAGGCAGATCGCTGTGAGTTTGAGGCCAGCCTGGTCTACAGAGTGAGTGTAGGACAACTAAGGCTACACAGAGAAACCTTGTCTCAAAAAACCAAAATTAAAAAAAAAAAAAAAAAAAAAAAAAAGGAAAAATGGAATGTACCTCAGTGCAATACAAATCATTTATTGCAATGATACCAGTGTCATCATACTTGGGGCTATAAGGTCACATGCTTGCCCCCTCAAGATCTAGGGCAATACTATAGTCTCTAAATATCAATGATGGAAAGAAATGCATCCTTTCAGTGCCTATAATGCTTTGTGTCAAGGACATATAAAAGAAACGGTGTTTGTTTTGACATTTAGAATATATCTACTCTTTTATTTACTTTAGGTGATGGACTTTATAATGTTTTGTATGTTTTACATAGAAACTAATATGCGGGACCATATACAGGATCATGTCCTGTAACAAAGTATTTTCCTTTCTTCGAGTCATTCTAGCTCTGGCAGTTGTCTATACACTTGAATTGAAGATAATGAATGTACTCAGTGCGGGAATTATGAGCAAATGTTCATAAAATGCTTCAAACAGTGCCAGGAGCTTTGTAATGCCTATGTATACAGCCTTTAATGGATTACTCTCATTCATCACCCTGACTCTCAGGGATATTTTTAGGGAGAACTCAACCTGCTATTATAGCTTCCAACAACTTCAATTCCGGGTGTATTATACTGTAAAGTGTTCTGTTATAAATGGGGTGTGAGGTTTTCAGTGCACTCGGCTGAATACCCTAGGATCTGAGTCCATTTCTTTGGCAACATGAATATACTGGATAACATTCAAATGCAAATATGGCCTCTCAGCTAAGACACCAATTCAATGTATTTTAAGCTCCTGTAGAAAAATATCAGTAACTGCTGGTTGCTCAGTAACTGAGAGGTGGAAGCCTTGGTGGGTTTAATTCACTATAAATGGCCTTCAACCAAAAAAGAGCAACACAGAAGTGCTTGGAAAGCATGTTTGAATAGACAAGACATCCAGAATGTGGCCACTGGGATGATTGTTGGAATAATCAAGACATTCAGATGGCCAATATTATTGTTGTTTTAACAGATTAAATGTACTGACTTCATCTCAAACCACATATGTTCTTCAAACAGTAGCCTTTCTTGTTATAAAGGCTTCAACATGGCCTAGTAAAACAATTAATTGGGTAGGGGGTTACAGTTCAATGCCTGAACACGAGCAAGGCTTAGTGTGTACAAAGCCCTGGTTTCAACATCTAGCACTTTACAAATAAACAAAAATTAAAACAAGGAAGCAAGTTTATGCAAATTAGAAATAATTCAAGCCAGTGTTTGGAAAGCATGTATATGTGTTATTTTTATTTTATTTTATTTTTTTATTAATTTATTCTTTTTACATCTCAATGGTTATCCCATCCCTTGTATCCTCCCATTCTTCCCTCCCTCCCATTTTTCTATTATTCCCCTCCCCTATGACTATTCCTGAGGGGGATTACCTCCCCCTGTATATGCTTATAGGGTATCAAGTCTCTTCTTGGTAACCTGCTGTCCTTCCTCTGAGTGCCACCACGTCCCCCCCTCCAGGGAACATGGTCAAATGTGAGGTACCAGAGTACGTGAGAAAGTCATATCCCACTCTCCACTCAACAGTGGAGAATGTTCTGACCATTGGCTAGATCTGGGTAGGGGTTTGAAGTTTACTGCCTGTATTGTCCTTGGCTGGTGCCTTAGTTTAAGCAGGACCCCTGGGCCCAAATCTGCCTATCATAATGTTCTACTTGTAGGTTTCTAGGACCCTCTGGATCCTTCTACTTTGCTATTCTCCCATGCTTCTCTCATTTAGAGTCCCAATAGGATGTCGCCCCCCCCCCTCTGTCCCAGTTTCCTGGTAAGTGAAGGCTTTCATGGGACATGCCCCTTGGGCTAGTATGCAGATAAGTGAGTATATACCATTTGAGTCTTTCTGCTTCTGGGTTAACTCACTCATTATGATCATTTCTAGCTCAATCCATTTATCCACAAATTTCGGGAATTCCTTGTTTTTAATAGCTGAGTAGTATTCCATAGTGTATATGTACCACAGATTCTTTATCCATTCTTCTACTTATGGACACTTAGGCTGTTAATCCAGCATGAGATAAATCATTATTCCAGCAACCATCAATGAAAGTGCATGGTTAGCTCTGTACACACATATAGTTAGTTACTACACCCACCTGTAATCCCAGCATTTGGGAGGGAGAGGTAGGAGGATGAGGATGGCAGAACTAATTAAGACTGAGCATCAGTTAGAAAATAGTCAAGAAATGATGCTCAAAAGAGGAATTTCAGTAAACAAAACAGAAAACTACTTAAGCGTTCTTGTTGTTGTTTTGTTGTTGTCGTTTTGCTTTTTAACTAAAAAGACAAATCACAGCATATGAGATGCTGAGAAATTAGCTGTTACTCACATGTTTAAATGACAGTGGACGAAGATGAAATGCTGTTCTTTAAGCACAGGAGCCAGGCTTCCTGGTGTGGATTGGAAACACGGAGGGATCTTGTCCTACGGAAGAAGGTGCCTTCTGCTTGGAGACAGATCAATGATGACATGTCTTTGTTCTAAATCTTTCTACAGCTGGAAGAACGGGTTTTGTTCTTCTGTCCTTCTATCCAATCATTCTCATAAGGAGTCCGGAAAGAAAGAAAGAAAGAAAGAAAGAAAGAAAGAAAGAGAGAGAAAGAAAGAAAGGAGGAAGGAAGGAAGAGAAAAAGGTACTGGCAAAGGTGCCTAGAAGTGGATATTTCAGCCAACAGATGAGTAATAGCGTGGCAAACAGTTCTACAAACACAGCACAGTGTTGTCCAGAATAATAAGCATCTTATAGATGATTAGATGTGGCTTGTATCTATCACCACTCTTATTTCTGAAAGGAATGCAGCCATGTAAATGCACACTATCTCGTAACACATTTTTCATATTCACAATGCATATTACATGCCTATATCTATAGTTACAGCAATGTTCTTTGGTGCCTATGTGAAATTGATTGTTTACGTAAAATTTATTTAAGAGACTCAAAATATTTGCATGCCTAAATTGTTTATTTTAATAATTTTATTTTTCATAATTCACAATTTTTGTCTTTTCCATAAAACTATTAGCTCCTCAGAGACTGGCTGACATAAAACAAACAAACAAACAAACAAACAAAAACATGGATTCAATTTATTGTCATAAGAAGCTTAGTTTATGTTTTTAAATTACATGGATACTTCATTAGATTTTGTAATTCCATGTGGGAATCACTGTGGACTTCACTATGATTTGCTACACAATAGGAACAATTCAAACTTCATAACAAATGTTTGCAAAATATGCCCAGTTTAGATACCATTTCTATTTCTCCATCATTGATTTTAAATAATTCTATAAAGTTTCTAATTTGTATTTTATTTTAAACAAAGTGTGTGTGTGTATTTGTGACTAACTCAGTCACAGTGAATTCTTGCCTTACTCAATGCAATTGAAATTTAAGAATATGCCCATGTATAAATAATGTGATAAAGGTAGCCCACAAGATAAAGAATGTTATGTATAGATATTATCTTGTGGACAGAAATAAATTGTGAATTTCAACTTCCCCCTATAGTTAGACTCAAAGACAAAGATATCACTCATTGATTGGACTGGAAATTCATTTAGAAATAAACCATGTATCCATTGTGACCTAAGCCATGCTGGTCACCAATATAATGGAAATATCTTACCTAATCACCATTATATCATAAAATTCATGATTCACAGACCTAAGGATACTGATGTTAAATGAATGTATAAAATTCAGAAAATAAAGTCATGTTAAGAAGCTATTTAGATTTGGGAGTTGGAAGAATATCCTTGCTTTGGCTCCAACTCTACTCTGTCAGATGAGACAGGGAAACCTACCCATACTTTGGCCCCACCAACCCATGCCATTTAAGATTAATCAATCATCATTATAGGAGCTTCTCATTCTAAAAAGAGGTGGACAATACAAATACCTATAACTGACCAAGGTGCCAAAAGATAATAGTGATGGTTATATTCTCTCCTTTAAATAGGGGAGCTATTTAACCATATATAAGGCTAAAAACATCATAGGCATGGAGAAAAAGACTGTCAGAGTCAACAGGGAAAGAAGCATAGAGCTGTCTTCATAACATAACAAAGCCATTGTGCTCAGACTCACTGTAAGTGTGATTATCTGTACACGATTTACACAAGATGGGTTCCTTCAATATATTATTACAGCTGGGGAAGGCCCAGCACTCCCTGAGGACTCTTGGCAGTTAATGGCTTTTCTTCAGTGATGTAGCCATTGATAAATTGCTTTTACTCAAGTAAATAGAATCCCACTCTCTCTTGGGAAAGAAATTAGGTGAGTCATATAGGAAAAGAATATGTGAGATCAGGGATGGTACTAATGGGAGTCAAGGGTTTCAGAAGGATGTACAGGAGGGAGGAGTGGGCTGGAAAATGAACAAAACTCATCACATACATATAGTGACCTGCCAAACAATCATAAGTAATAAATAAAATCAAAGAGACAAAAGGAAGCTATTTAATAAACTAAACTATGTACTATGCCTTGGCAACGGAGGGCAGCCTCTCTCTCTTTGTCTCTCTGTCTCTGTCTGTCTGACTCTATTTCTCTGTCTCTGTCTCTCTCTGTCTCTGTCTCTCTGTCTCTGTCTCTCTCTGTCTCTGTCTCTGTCTCTCTGTCTCTGTCTCTTTCTCTCCCCCCCGACCCCTTTGTCCTTTCCTCCCTCGACCACCCATTCTTCCCTTTATTTAGAAAACACTCACTAAGAAAAGACCCTAAGTATGGGTAACGGGAGAGAGAGGAGAATAAGAATTTGCATTAACAGTTAACTCATTTACACATTTTAAAGCCAGTGTCTGCTTTCACTACATTATGAATCTCTTGTCTCTCATTTAAAATGTATACTAAATCTAGTTTTGACAATTAGTAAACTGGGCTTTTTCTAACAAGTTTTGCATTAAAAAACTATTCTAGCTTAAAACTCTGAGCACATGGTTCAACTACCGATATTTTTCATGACTTTGTGGAGGTATTTATTAAGAGTTATATTAAATAATATGTAACTACTGTTGAGTTTATCTTTTTCTCAGAATCTCAAACTCTCTGATGGGCAACATGTGTCTGTACTAATCAATAAAATGGACTGAAACCTAATTAAAAGTAGTTTAAAGGCAAAAGGAATTCACTGGTGCATATAAATTAAAAGCCTGTTTTTATTAATTGTTTTTCATTGGATGGAACCAGGACTTAGAAACTGTTACCAAATTGCTCTCTAAATTTATTTCTCAGTAGTGAGCTACAGAGAATTAAACTATTTGAACTAAACATACAAATCTCATGATGGATTTTCATGCAAGGAAATGGCCTTCTGTTTTCATGGGCATTATATCGACTATTTAAGCAAACGTTAATTAAAACAATTTAAGTAAATTATTTTCCTCAATAACCACAGTTTGTTTTCTGACTCATAAAGTTACACAGATAGACTCTGTGTATAACTTTGAAGGGTGGTCTGTCCTTTTCATCTTATTAATTTCAAGCAAAAAATGGGTACAACTATGAAATAGGGCTTATTGTTCACCCTGTGTCTATATCAAGCAGTTCAAATTTTGAAAAAAAAGAAAAACAAACAAACAAGCATATCATATATATTTTAATCTCCTCAAAAGTCACACCAACCCTCTTCTTTGGATAGACTGTCTTCCTAAGAATTTGATAGACTTCTTAAACTATATTTCATTTCAGCCTCAGCCTTGGCTTAGTTGTGCTAAGTAAAATGTATGATAAACGCTGAGTAAATGCCTCAGGGAATAATGGATGCCACTGTAGGAAAAAAAAAAAAAGACTATCTCCAGGGTTTCTGTGATCCAGATACATTTATTACAGCATGAAAACGGAGTGCTCAGGATGTCAAAGAGCAACTTTATTGAAAGAAAATGAAACTGTGATCTGCAGGCTCCCAGGCAGAGGGCTGATAGATACAGTTCTGTTTTACATACAGAGTGATTTACTGCAAGGACAGAAGGCATACTCATTGTTGCACTCAGCTCTTGCCATGACTGTACACAGTAGAGGAAAATGCCCATGGGGCTGTCTGTACAAGTCTTCAGCAAATTCTAGACTTCAGAGGTTTCACTGTCTATAGGCAGGGAACAATTGGCAACACATTTTTAAAGGGGTGATAAGACAGACAGAAGACAACTATCCATGGAGTCATCAAGGAAAAGTAGAGCTATATGGCACTTCAGACTAGAGTGTAAGAGGGATTGAGGGTCTTCATATGAATACATAGTTAGTGGGTGGAGTTTGAGAATCTGTCATCGTGTCTTTCAATGCAGACACCTTCAAGCAAGACTCTGGCCCACTGGTCACTGCCTTCTCCCCTCTCCTCAGAGGGCTGTTAGCTAACAAAGCCCCATCCAGGCCTCAGACACCACAGCAATTTACTGTCGTGTCTTACACATCCATGTCACCAGTGCATGGAGCGTTAGAGAAAAGCCTAGACTTTTAGTTGATAGAGAGCCAGTTGAATTACATCAATAGAATTTTAGTTTAGGAAAAAATGGTTTCCAGATTTATTACTATTAGGTATGTAAGCTTGGGCAAATCACTAAGCTTCAGGTCTAGTTTTCTCACAGAATGAGGACCCTGGATTAAATGATTACCCAATTCCCAGCTAGTCCTAGAGTTCTATTTTTCTACATAGTTGAATTATTTTATCATGATGTTGCTGGGGAATACAACTAACACCTTTGAAGCTATTAATTTAATGTCAAGCTTTAAAGCCCATAATTGTTATCTTCAGAAAATATTATTTGACCTACAGTATGTCTAAATCAATTTAATAAAATCACTTTACAACAGGGAAAAAAAAAGGAGGGATTGAGGAATGAGACTCTAAGGAAAGATTCCATAGAGCTAGAGTCTGGCTTTAGAGAAAAATCAGCGAGAGTTTGCATAGTGTCCAAACTAAGGTAGGAATGAGGCATCAGAGCATACGGAGACATGAGCCAAACTCAAAGTAGGTTAAAAAAAAAAAAAGGTTCAAGCTTTGAGCATGTTTAGCCACTAAAACCTTCAATCCATTTGTTCATGTCTCTGGACCAACATCTTCTCTGTCAGGATTTTACTTGAGTGTGTATGAAAAATAGTTCAGTGGAAAGGAGGGGGATATGGGAAAGAAGCAGGGAGGGTGGCACCTGGAGGAGAGGAGGGAGGAGGCTATGATTGGGATGTAAAGCGAGTAAATAAAGAAATTAATAATAACAAAAAATAATTTCTTATAGGTTTCTAACTTCACAAATTTATAGAAGTCAAAGGAAGTCTACTTGAGCTAGGCCTCAAATTCCAAAGGCCATGTAGGCAGCAGGCAGCAGGCAAAGCTGAATGCAGATTGCAGAGAAAACTTCTAGCACCTGGTGGGAGATGGAAACCTACACCTGTGTTCTTCTGAAATCCAAAGCTAGTGTTTTTGGTTTTTGTTTTGTTTTCGCTATCAACCTAAATGCTGTCAAAGGTTGTGACTAACCCAATGTTCCCAAGTAACACAGTTTTATCAGTTTAAACCTATGTTATTTTTAACTCTTGATAGACATTAAAGATTTCTCAGCCATTTAAAAGAAAAATCTTCTGTAATCTTCACCTGCAGTTGGGCTGTGTCCACCGTACACAGCAGTGCCCTTTCTGAGGGCAAGGCCAGAGCATAAGCATTTTCCTAAGAGGATAAACATCAGGACAGGATGGAGGTCTATCCCTCTAGCATTTAGAATTTGGGTCAGTAGCAATTAATCCTAAAACGTATTTATCTTTCCTAAAGAAAAGATGGCTGTTGTTGTCCTTGCTCTTCTGTAATCAAGGCTTTTTATTTAATTGTCTGTGCACAGAACTTATCACTGGATTGGCTGACTGCTACCAGTCACAGTTCTCTAGGTAACTCGTTTAGTCCTAGCATGCTTTACACATATTAGTTTATGTATTTATTTTTATGGAAAACATATATTTTTCCCATCAGTCTATTCTGATTATGCTTTCTCCTCCTCAAACTCCTCACAGATCCTCTCTACTTCCCTGTTCGCTCAAATCCTCATTCCCTTTCTCTCTCATCAGAATACAAACAGGCATCTAAAAAAAAACTAAATTAAGTTAGAAATTATACTAAATTAAGATATGGAGTGAGAGAGTCCACAGGAGGGAGAGTCTGCCACGAGGCTGTGTGGAGTGCTCAGGGAATCGAGGAACAGCAGCAAGAGAGGGCCCTGAAGCGAGACTGCAGAGTTAGAATCGGAGGACAGAAAGGACAATGAAGATCACCTATCTGATTTCCTGGCCCTTGCTGTCAGTTGGTTTCTAGGGAGAGATTCTCAGATGTTGATTAACTGAGGGACAAAAGGATGGGTAAGAAGGTTGAAGTTCACTAAGAACGGGGGTAGAAAGGAGGACAGGCTGCAGCAGGCCGGTTGCTATGGAGCTGGGGAGAACCTGTGAGGGACTGAAATTGGAGGACGGGAAGAGAGTGAAGACCACCCACCTCACGTTCCCTGCATTCAGTGCCAGCTTAGCAATGTGCTCTGGCGTGTACAGTAGCGATGCAATGCTCAATCTTCCTCTACAGAAGAAGACTGGAAGCTAACTCTTCTGAAACACCCAAATGGAAATAAAGCAGAAAGATAGCTGACTGCAGCAAGGCTTTCCACACTCATTTTATTTTCTCAAAATTACAATTTTGATACTACAAGAATCCCCTTATATAAGAACAGAGCAGGAGCTTGCGCACTCTAGTGCTGACTTCATGTCTGATTGAAGGCTTGCTGCTTTTAAAATGATGTGAATAAAAACCAATAGGTAAATTGCGTTAAATTTTTTCCTATATGCATACTGTCATGTGTTATGAAGAATTTGGAAATTGAGGGGGAAATTAGGAAAAATTGAATAATTAAGCATTTTTACTTGAAATAGAAATTTGCCAGACATAATTTGTTAAATACAAGTCAAAATGTAATCAAATTATAAATATAATACATACCCATAGAAGGTTGAGATCATCTTAATAATGATATTAAAGTAGGAGACGATTTTGTTATATAAAATGACCATTGTTATATAAAATTCACCATTTCTGTCTTTACCAAAACTAATTTTGTCTTTTGTCATAATTTATGGTCTTGTTTCAGTGATATTTGATTGAAATAAATGATGTAGGAAATGGAAAACCAAGGGAAATTGAGAGAAAATAAAACGTATTCCTATCCTCAAAAAGATTGTTTTTAATTTGTCAAAAATTATCTTTAACCATTTAAAAAATTTCCCAACAAGAATAGCAGAGAAAAACATAATAAATTGTTTGAGTGTTTCACATTAAAAAAAAATTGAATGTATTGCCTGTACAATGATATTGGATTATGTTTGAATACTGATATATAATATTATATGATGTTTGAGTCAGATAGTATTATAAGTGATATTACTGTCATTTTCATGCTTAGTTGCTCATTGCATAATTTAATTCTTAGATATAAATAAGAACTTTAGGATAAAAATAATAAATAAATTAGAAATATTTTATATAAAATAAAATTTGTCATATGATTTAAAAGGATTTTAAAGGAATCTGTAACATTTAGAAATTTGTCCTAGTGTAGACTGGAAACATTTGCTGCAGATACGAGATTCATCAATTATGTTTACCTTCAGAAATTTCCCTAAGAACCTGTAAAGAACAGTGACCTTTACCCTTCCTAGATTTCTAGTTCACCAGACAATCAGCCAAGCAGTTAGTGTGTAAATCAGTCAACTGGTCAATCAATTGATTTATATCTCCTGCTACAATGTCAAGCATTACAGAAACTAAGAACATGCAAATTCTCTCTTGGCAATAACTTTAGGGTTCTGCTCCTATGTAAGCTAATATACAAAAGAAAACAGAATCACTTGGTAGCTCAGAAACTGCAATGCAACGATTTTTTTTCTTTCACATTACATCCTGGTTGTAGACCTCGTCTTCCCTCCCTCTTCTGCATCCCCCATCCACTGTTCCTCAGAAAAGAGAAGTCCCCCCCTTCCCTGGGCCTCCCCAACCTCAGCTCATCAAGTTGCATCAGGACTTGGTAGGTCCTCTTCCCCTGTGGCCTGGCAAGGCAGTCCTGCCAGGAGGAAGTGATCAAATGTTGGCCAGAGTGTCCATGTCAGAGACAGCCCCCACTCCCCTTACTAGGGGACCCACATGAAGCTTGAGATGCCCATTAGCTGCATCTTTGTAGGTGTCTAGGTCCAGTCCATGCATGGTTCTTGGTGCTTCAGTCGTAGCAGGCCCCTCTGGGCCCTGGTTAGTTGACTGTGTTGGTCTGATTGAAGTGTGTTTTAACAAACTGACTTCAGTAAGTGAAAGCCAGGGTTGTGTTTATTGAAGTGTCCATGCCACTTTGGTAATTGTTTAATCTTAGGGGGAAAAAAAGGCTATTCTATAAAATGTAAGATCTAAAATCAGCTCCAGATGACAATGCATTGTATAATTTCAACCAAATTAGGTTTTAGTGCATCGCTTGATTAATTATTAGACTATTAACCTATGTCATATGGCTCTTCATTATGACCTGGAATTTTCCTTTCTTTTTCTTTCCTGTGTAAGTCTGTGGCACGGGTTTTCAGTAACTTTTCACACCTTTTCGGTCCAATATGGGCCTATTTCAGTATATAAAATATAAAATCATACATGGAAAATTTTACATTTTTAGAATCTGCCATAAGATTCTTTGGGTGGTATTCATCAACCACATCATTAAACTGAGTGAAACATATGTTTTAGTCAGCCTTTAGCTACTGCAAAAAAAATGCTTGATATTATTGACATACGCAAAGAAAAGATTTATTTTGTCTGGCTGTTTGCTAACGTTTGACTGACGGTTGGTGTCTTAAACATTTTGAAATGTCAATCTCCTCTGGCCTAGAATCAACTTCAGCTGAGGAAGTTTTATCTAGATGAGGGTGTATGTGCCCTGCTTGTGTGGAAAACCTACCCTGAACGTGGACAACACAGGTTCATAGGCTGGGCCGTGAACCATTGCATTAGAAAACAACAGCTGTGCTCTTACCAGGAAGCAAGTAAACGGAGGTCATTGATTCTCTCTTTGCCCTTGACTGTGGATATGATGTGACTCGATGCTTGAGTTCGTTTCTTCACCTCCTCAAAATGCAACCTGGAATTCTAAGCCAATTCTCCTTTCCTCTTCTATGCTTCTTTTTGTCACAGCAACAGAAATGAAGTGAGAAAAGTTGGCTAATCTCTTTGTTTTAGGCCTTTGACAGAACAGTATGTCATTGTGCAGAGACACAACAAAACAAAACAATTCATACGAGGCCAAAATTCAATAAAACAGGAGAACGTATTAAAAGGACCCCACTGTTTGAGGTTGCAGTCCTCCCAGTCCAGAGAGCCATTCTGAGCTCGGTGTTAGGTACAGGACCCACTCTTCCTAGCGGGGCTTCCTACTCTCTGACTTCATCTGCATAGTGTCTTTAGACATAGAAGCTCCTAACCACACTTGATATACGGCCCCTGACCCAGCCCCCTCCTAGCTCTCTCCTCCCTGTGTCTATAGGATGATTAGGTACTCTGTTGTGGTTTATATAACAGGAGCATGCAAATCAAGTATTATTAAAGTGACTAATTTCAGCCAGTTATGTACACCTATCCTGGAAGTGCCCCATCCACTCTCCATGGACTACATAGCCTTTGTCATCCCCAAGTAAAGTTGAACCTGTTCCCAGAGTATTCTATCTCTGTGACTTCTGCTCCTCCTGCCTTCATGGCTTGGTGGCTAACAGCCCCCCACAGAACAGGAGAACCACAAAAGAAAAAGCAAAATAGATCAGAATTTCAACATTATCTGCCTGTACATCTCTCCAGGAGCAGAGGACCTCTCAGGGAGACGCTACCACTGAATTGTCCACCACTTAGCTGGCAATAGTGTCCAGCTGCGAACCATGGCTTTTGAGGGGAGACATAAAACACAAACTTTAACATTGTCCACTGGTTGGAATTTTTTTTTTTTAAAGGAGCACAGAATTCTATTAATGCTAAAGAATGTAAGACACTTCTTCAAGAAACCGTTAGACCAGGAATAGTGTGATGACAAACAGCCGTTAATCCAGGCTGCAGTACCAAATGTGAAGGGTTTCAATGAGGCTTGTTAAATGAGCACTTTTCCTTTGTACCAGTGTTTGTCTTATAAGTACAGCCATTGTGGGAACTGCAAATTCACTTATGTTGCTGTGACTAAAATACCCAGACCAAAATAAGTGTATGGGAGACAGGAAGATTGTAGTTGACAATTTCCGGTTATAGTCCATCATTTTATGATATCTAGACAGGAAGTTGAAGCAGCTCATCATCTTAGCTACGGAGTCAAGAGCAGAGAGAGAAGGAATATGTGTGTTTATTTGTGTATAACCCCCATTCCCTTTTCACTTATACAGTCTAATATCTAATCCTAGGGATATGGGGCAGAACTTCTAATCTCAGTTTCACAATCAAGACAGTCCTCCACAGACATATGCAGGTGCCATCCTCGTCTAGATAATTTGTCATGGAGACCTCCCAGGCTATTCCAGTTTATGCAAAGTTGATCATTTAAATTAGATCCTTTGAACATCTGCAGTGGTCTAGGTAAATCTTCTAGTAGCAAGTTTAACAAATGCAAAGGTTAAATATGGTTTTAGATGGTAAAAGTACTAAAATAATTCACACTGAAGTAAAGAAAATTAGATGGGAGCCACATTACATAGTCTTGACATTGGGGAAGGAGTGCGTATAACCAGGAAAAGCAGCTTAAATTTCCTATGATTTTGTGAATTTCTGTGACTTGATTTTCTGAACTTGATTTGAATAAGGAAATATACAAAAAGCAAGAGTAGTGTTTAATGTTTGTTAAAAATTGAACTTCAGAAATGTACACACAAATTCAATCTGTTAAACATATTCTCAACTTGCACTCATATTCAGACTTGAGAGTAGATTACTTGATAAAATTACATTTCCAAAATATCTTACAATTACTAGCCAGATTTTTTTAATTTAGAATTTTAGTGATCAGTATAAAGATATGCTTTGGCTCAGACACAGAAAACTGTAAAATATAAATCAAAATGTCCATCACCCTTTTGGCACCTTGTCTTGAAGCCAAAATCAAGTGTTTACACTAAATATTGTTTTTAGAAAGCAACCTTTGTTTGATTTTTTTCCTCCCAAGGAAGCCAAGATGTGAAATTTCACAGTCCTCTCTGACAGCTTTATAACAATGAACTGCCATGCTTAATTGATGAGAATTCTCTTCATCTCCCACACCAAGCTCTCACTGTATGTTATTAATACAGAGTTCATAGCCTCTGTCCATCAGATTTTTGTCTGCATCTGTGTTATTAACCTTTGGGTTCATACGAGTGTGGCCCTGCCCTGCCTAACTGGCTGTCTTATCAGTGTGGCAGCTGGGCTTTTCTATTCCCTTTCCCTTCGTAATCTAAGTACAACTGAACAGATGGAGACAAGATGGTGTATCCAATTACCTTGTAATTTCTAGATTGCTCAACTTTTCTCCTGGAAGAATCTTGAAAGAGTCTAAACAAAATTCTGAAAGATATAGATACTTGGCTCATTAAGAGAGAAAGAAAGAAAGAAAGGAAGGAAGAAAGAAAGAAAGAAAGAGGAAAGTGCTTGAACAACAGATACCTAGGTTTTAACTTCAACTCCAACCTTGTTTGACTTATTGCAACATATTTATTCTTTTTACTTCTCCTCTGTAAAATGGAGGAAGAGACTTTAGGGTAGGGGCATGGATTTTCCTAAACAATGCACCCTCATGCTCTTGACTTTGAAAACGGACTTTACCTGCTGTGGGTAGTTGTGTTACTCAGCGTTCCTATTTCTGTGATGAAACACCATGAACAACAGCAACTTTGGGAAGAGAGGGTTTATTTTCCTTAAACTTCCACATCACAGTTCATCACTGAAGGAAGTCAGGACAGGAACCCAATCAGGGCAGGAATCTGGAGGCAGAGCTGATAAGGGGCCATGGGGTGCTACTTATCATGGTGGGGACATGGCAGGAGCCTTGCAGCAATCAGGGCACTGGAGCAATAACTAAGAGTTACATACTGATGTGGAGAGGTCCTGAGTTCAATTCCCAGCAACGACATGGTGGCTCAAAACCATCTATAATGTGATCTGATGCCCTCTTCTGGCCTGCAGGTGTACACACAGGCAGAGCACTGTATACATAATAATAAATAAATAAATCTTAAATAAACACTTTAGTAGGCTTCAAAGTATGTGTTCTGCATGTCAGCTATGCAGAGCTTATTACATAGTTCATATCATACATAACCAGTTATGTATATTAAAATGCAAGACAGAGAAAGTTTACATTTTCTCTTATATATTCTGTTTTTATTTTTACAATGAGTTCATATTACTACTTGTGTTTTTTACCAAGTAAAAATTAAGCAGATAAATAATTTTAATTGCAAATCATAATTAAAATAATGCACTCACTCATTTTGTAGTACTCTTATGTAGTGCTGTGTAAGTAGTTGTTAATGAAAAAAGCAATAAATCAAGAATGATCTTAGCTAGACAATAGTTTTGAAGATAGTCAAATTTTTAAACACTAAATTTGAATGAGTTGAAAAAGAAACCCTGTATGTGGTTTAAAGCGAATAAGGTCGCTTAAGCTTAGTGTACTAATAGTGTACATAAAAAAAAACAAACTTTAGTATTTGTAAAATGAGGCCTTGATGGATATATTTTATGAGGACGATTTGGTGGCAAAGATATTAAATACTGAAAGAGAGAAGATAGCTAGAAGTTGGAGATCACAAAAGAAATAATAGCTTTGTTCACCACAAAAGTTCCACTAGTCCAGCCAGGTAGAAGAGCTGCAGGGGAAGATGCATGGGCCACCCAGGGGAAGGCTGAACTCCATGGCTGATGGCAGCATTTCTACCACTGTGAGGCCTGGATTGGGAATGACGTGTCTCTACTTAACCCTGAAATCTTTTCCTCATATTATTGACTCCTCCTCAAGCTGGGGTGATGTCCTACATGTTTTCAGTTGCTACTTTCAGTTGTCCTTGGCATTTCCAGAAACTAAGTCAAAGCACTGCCCTTCCAGTTGAATACCTGAGACAGATAGGTTTCGTCCTTTCTTACACATTATCAGATAAACTCTCTTTATACAGATGACTCTGAAATTGCTCACAACCATCAACTTGGCTCTTTAGTCAATCAAAATAGTGAGATGGCATTACCAAAAAAAAAAAAAAAAAAAAAAAAAGTGACTTTTAGACCTCATTTGTTCCAGGGTTTCTATAGCAGTTGGTATTAGGTCAGGAAAATGAAGTCGTCGTTCTTAACAACTCAGAAAAGTATTAGACAAATAGATATATTAAAATAATAAGCAAAATAACCAACCAAGAAAAGAAACATCCATAGAAGCCTGTGAAAGAAAATATTAAGAAAGGCACAGTGCTGTTTAGAAAGCTAGAAATAGCTCGACTGATAGACAACTGTTACTGATTTTAACGTCTGCTGCACTGTGACAAGCAGCACTCTGGGAGACCCCAGGATTCTAGACCAGCATTAATTGTGAGTCCCTGGTGATTACAGCCATAGCTATAAAGATAATAGCTGCTTCCCTTCTGATGATTTCCAAAAGCACATCATTTCCTTCCCTTGGGAGAGTGTAACCCATAGTGATACCAGCAGAAGCTTTAAAAAATTTAGTTTCCAGGCTTCAAGCTGCTATGACAAAAGGAGAAAATAATCAGATAAAAAATGGAAGTGAGTAGTCAATTCAGTTCCACAAAATCTCACACAAATCTTTAGTATTTTGTTCACAGCATCCCCAAGAGATAAGTCCTGCTTGATCTATAAGATGAGACTGAGAATATGTGTTTTTCTAAGTAAGAATAGTAACTCAAAGAAAACTGTTGTAGTAAGCTGAAGCTAGCATGACCAGGTGAGCTGGTTTGAATTGCTTCTGACCACCTTATTAGAACTCTTTGACAGTGACACTTAAACAGCTTAAATTAAAACAGTTATTTATAGGGTTCTTCTACAGAAAATCAGTTGCATGGTACACTTCCTGTTCTCACACTGTTTGAAAGCCAAATCTGGATGAAAAAAAAAAAATGTATGTTTGTTCTATCGGTTCTGTTTCTCTAGAGGACCTTGACTAATACAGTAATCAATACTCTTAATTTTAGTAAAGAGAACTTGGAAACGCTGCAAATATTATCGGAAGTTCTGAGTCTTAAGACATCAGGATTTGGTCGTTTTATTATGAAATGTCAATATTTTGTTTCTAGATCTAAATTTAAATGTCCTAGATTTCTTTCTACTTATTTCAATCACTAAAATGTTGGCAAGGGTATCAAATAGAAATATTTGTTTGTAGGACCCACATTTTATTTCTATTTCATTATATGATCTAGTGCTTACCAGAGGGTCTAATGATACGTAAAGTGATATTCATGGGCAAAAGGTTGGTACAGCATTATGAATCATTATTAGGTTTTTAATGTACTCTAAAAACCCTATAACTTAATTTTCCAATGGTTCATAATTTCAAATTATAACTTAGGATTCTAGAATCTATTTATTACTTTCTTTCTTGCACATGTTACCAAATACATCTAGCATCTATGAGAGACTCTGTTTTTTGATAAAATCTGTCTGTATATATGTGTTTGAGTGTGATTTACCCACCATAAGTTTGTAATTTTGATACCTTCCTTGCCATTGGTGTACTCTGTTTACACGATTTTAAAGCAGGAAAAATGACGGTGTGCCTGGATGGGAGGTGATTCGCTTCATTTCCTTCCAGAAAATGTTAAAGAACAAATAATTTGAGTTAGGTGTGGTGGTTCACATCTGTAGCCCCAGCACTTGGGCAGCAGACACAAAAGCATTGCTTTGAGTTTAAGAGCAGCCTGGGGTACATACTGAAGACACCATTTACTAAAGCTACAGAGCTGCAGAGCGAGACCAACAAGCAAACAGAACAATCCAAAACATCTAAACAGCAAGCCCAGGGATTGCTGAAAACAGAACTGTCTCTGTAGTCTTGGAAGCTGTAGATGATTTTTACAATGCCCTCAAAATAAGGACTTATTTGCCCTCAAATGTTTTCCTAGTGTGGGCTTTGAGAAGCTTTCCCCTCTCTTCCCAGGAACAGAGGTGTGTATATTTACATTCCAGAGGGAAGGCCTCTCCTCATCAGCAGAGCAAAGAGGGGCAAATATGTTCACCACCTTCGGAGTTTCTGTCCTATACAACTTTCTTGCTTAGGCAGTTACATGCTAGCCGTCTCCTCAGTGCTACCCAATGGAGACTGGATTTTGTATACCAGCGCTGGGCTGCTTTATTTGAAGTTATCTCTTCCTTAACACAGAGGCATCAAGTATTTAGGGAAAATATGAATGCAAATATGGAATCCAAGCAGCCACTCATCTCTTTGCTTTGCCAAGAGAATCTAGAATTTAAACTTTAATGAAATGTATTCACTCTTTTTTGTGTGTATGTGTGTGTTCGAGTGTGCTTGTCATAGCACATGTGCAGTAGTCAGAGAGTACCTTCTCCTTCTCCAAAATTTGGCCCCAGGAATAAAGCCAGGGCATTAGCATTGGCAACAAGTGGCATTACCACCAAGTTATTGCTCTATCCTGAGAATTTAAAGTCCATGGGTTGTCTACAGAGGACAACATACCCTTGTTGTTGTTATACGCTCATTTAGATCAGTCCCTTCCTCTAATGGTTAATTTACAGGTAGGCTAAATATTGTCACCCAAATTAAAAAAAAAAAAAAAAAAAAAAAAAAAAGGCAGCCCAGTTCATTGTAGTTTTCTTAAAGATTTCCTCCTTGCTGCAAATGTCATTTTAAGGACAATTGTTTGTGCAATTGCTTTTATTTGGGAGTTCATCACAGGGGGATGAGTTGATGAATTCACAGAAGACAGGTTGCATCCGTTAGAAGCGAGTAGGAAGAACACAACAGGAGCAGTGGAAATGCAAAGAAACAGCAAAAGGCATTTGTGTGATGCCAAATGAACCCTGAAATCCTCTTACTGAATTTGGAAGTATGTACAAAGTGGCCGAACTCTAAAATTTAAGTAATCCTTTGGGGCTTTTGTTTGTCTGTTGTTTGTTTTCTCTCTGTTATTGGAACACATTTCCCCCTCACATGATATATTCTGTTCCTCCTCTCCTCCCCTTCCATCCTGGTCCACCCATTTCTGTCTCTGAAAGATTCTAAGGGAAAATAACATGATACGATATGACATGACATGACATGACATGACATGATATGACATGATATGATAGAGCAAACATTAAAACAATTGGACTAGAATAAAAACAAACAGAAGGAAAAGAGCCCAAGAGAAGCCAGAAGAAACAGAGACAGGCTAGTTTGTCCACTCAGCAATCTCATAAAAGCACTAAACTGGAATCCATAGAATATGTGTAAAGAACCAGTCTGATAAAAAGAAGAAAAGATATAAAAATAAAAATAATAAGGTAAAATAAAAAAATAAAGGAAAAGCCCTGGTACAGTATTATGAAACAGAGGGACCTAACTACTCTAAGGGCAGGCTGCATGCCCAGCAGTAGATGACCAATAGAAAAAGAACTCAAAGTTTCCTTTTTCATAATATTGTACATAATGGAAATAGTCATAATTAATATAAGAATATGCCTTTAAATATTATATAAATAAACTTAAGGAGTAAGGTAACTGAAACCCTGTGGAAGATGCTCAGCTCCTAAGTCAGTTACTCTTTGCTGACGCTGTTGCAGTAGTCAGGGCTGCTGTTGCTATGCAGCTAGTGAAAATGTCCTAGGTCCAAGCACTTTAGGGAATATTTGGAACATCCACTAGGAGGTCCGGACAGGGAAAGTTTTAAGGGCTTGCAAGAGGGATTAATTGAAGACTTCTTCTGAACAGACCGCTTCAATTAAAAAAAATTTTTTTTTACTATACCATAAAATTGTTTCCTTCTAAAAAAAAAAAAAAAGAGAAACGTTGAGGAAAATGCCAATATTTATGCAGGCTTTGAAAATCATGTAAACAACTAGACTTTGATATTTACCTCTGATTTTACTGTTTTGATGTGTTTGGCTTAAACAGAGTAGAGCTTTTGGCTCTTGACAGATGTCACTGGAAAGGAAGAGTTTTGTGATAATTCTTTTAGATAGTTGCAGATTCTTTGAAACACACAAAATGTGATGATTGACAGCTTATTTAAGGTTGATTGAAGTGAAGAAACAGAATCAAAGAAATATCAGTATAACAAGTAACAAACAGTTGGTGTTAACAAGCATAAAATTGTTGACCTGTCCATCATAGTCAATCTGCCTTATACCCATGCTTCAATTTGGAGTATTTTCTTTTGTGTGTGTAGAGGGTAGTATCATTAGCCGAGCTAGACTGAGCGTCTATAAATTTACACACTTCATTACACATTTGTTAACACCACTATTGTTTCTATCAAAAAATTATCTGAATATTAAGTAACTGTCTACTTGATGGTAAAAAATATGCTTTTGCCAAATGCTGATTTTTTTTCCCTGAAAGCTTGAAGTCCATCACTACAAGTGATACTGTCATCTACTTCCTTGAAGTGGCAGGTTTACTTTGTTAACTTTTGAGACAGTCTCTGTCAAGCCTGCCTGAATTATTACACTAAATCTGTCACTTGTGTGTTGAAGAAAGAGCTGTACCGTGGAAACACATAACAGAGCCTGTACAAGTGTTTTACCAGAGATAACATCTTACTTCCATATGCAGCAGAAATTTTCACTCACCTGTCTCTTCTACTCAGAAGTAGATGTACTGATTTTTTTGCAAAGGTTCAAGTGCAAGGTTTGCCATTTACGTTTAATTAAACTGATAATTTACTGCTTTGTCAATGACAGTAATTGGTAAAACTACACATACATGCATACACACACACACACACACACACACAAACACATATACTCTAAGACTATGCATCTTAGTCAGTGCTCTACAGCTATGAACAGGAGCCATGAACATGGCAACTCTTATAAGACAAGTTGTTTAACCAGAGGCTGGCTCACAGTTTCAGAGACTTAGTCCCTTATCATCTTGATGGGGAGCCATGGTGTCAGGCATGGCAGGCGTGGTGATGGAGAAGTATTGAGACCTGTCACATTCCATTCCCCAGCTGCCATAGGTTTATTGCCGTATCATTCGGCAAAATGCATTTAGTCCAATTTCTAAGTCCCCGTAGTCTACAAAAGTCTCATACGTGTTTAAAAGTCCAAAATTCAAAGTGTCTTGTCAGACTGATAGCAATCTTTCAACTGTAACTCTCTGCAAAATCAAAAGGCAGATCACCCATTTCCAACATAAAATGGCATAGAGTACACTTTACCATTCCAAAACCAGGGAAAGGGACTGTAGGAAGGAAATACTGCGCCAAAGCAAAATAAAAACCCAGCTGGGAAACTTCCAAATTCTTCACCTTCATGTTGAATGCCAAAGTGTTCTTCAAAATTGTAACTCCCGTTTCAGCTTTGGTGACTGCAAAACACACTGCTCCCCTTTTGCCTGCTGGCTCTCACTCTTGCTAGCAAGTCCATTCCTTCGCTAGCTCTACTGCCTGTTTCTTCAGGATTCAAGTGTAAACTGATGCTCTAGCTGAGATGTCCAGCCTCATGTACTGAAAAACCACTAGATTACTAAGAACGTCTGTTGATATATAGTCATTGTTGGACTAGCTGCAGCACAGCTTAGAAGCCTTTCATATATATATATATATTAAATTATATATATTAAATTATATGTTATATATATTAATTATATATAATATATTTAATATATATAAATTATATGTATATATTAAATCATATATATTAAATTATATATATTAAATATATATTAAATTATATACAGTACAACATAGTATATATTGATATATAACTGACTAAAACACTATGTATATATTCAATTAAGTAGATCATTATTATTAGATTACTGATCTAATTTTGTATGTGATCAAGAAAAACAGTTGCACTACAGACTTGTTTCCTATAAGGTGATGGATGTTCAGTTATCATCCTTTTGTACCATTATGGTATATATACACCCAATGAAAGAACTGGAGGGGCTAAGTGGGCTCTAAAAGCTTTAAGATCAAATTGAGTTACAACAAAGAAGTAGGAAGGAAGCATGTCAAGGTTTTTCATATTTCCCTAAATTAATATTTGTCTAATTGAGAGACATGTGATAAGAGAAAGAATGCCACACCCACCTCAAGATGAGAAAAGGCTTTGTTTCTGAGTCCATCAACCATCTATTGCAAGGAGCCCAATGGTGCCTATTGTTGGAAACAAGGTGATAAATGAGGCATTTCACCTGCAGATTGACTGTACGTTTGTCTTCTTTCCTAGCTGAAAAGCGACATCTTGGAGTTGTTGGCTTCTGCAAAGTCGTATGAACAGTTTGCTGCACCAGCATCTCTTCCCTGTGCTCTCACTACTTTCTTGATCAGGTGCAGGAGTCAACTGCGTGTTTGTCTTCTCCTGACTGACTGCTCCGTGAGATGCAAGACAGGCTTATTTTTGCATTACTGACTTATCACACCTGCCTCATAGAGACAGGGAATAATTCTTGTTGACTAAACTGTTTTATCTTGCTTAGTGCGATAGAGTTTAGTAATAACTAAAACGAATGCGTTTTTGTGGTCAGCAGTTACCGACTTGTGGAAGTTATTCTTTTTATTATCGTAGCACTTTAAGTTCATGAACTGCTGACATTTGCTCTCCTGATCTCAGTATGACAAATACACATGCAAATCTGTGGGAACAGTTTTATATGCAAGACAAGTGAGGATTCCACTTTCAGGAAGGAGAGCATGTGTACTTACTTATCCACAGTTCTATATTCTGTGCTGACATTTTTGAACATATACTAAACAGCCAATAATGGTGAAGTACTTATTTTATACCAATTTTAATTTTATATTTAATTTTTATTTTTATTTAATCTTTTCACATTTCAATTTAACAAATTTCCTCTCTGTATTATGTAATACTTTAAGTATGTTTATGTGAATAAATTTGAGTAGATGTGTATGTGCAGGTGGAGTCCAAAGGTCAAGCTTAGGTATGATACCCCGGGGCAATCCATCGCGTATTTTAAGAGAGAGTTTCTCACTTAAATTGGGTTTTCTCATTTGGTCAAACTGGCAACCAGGGAGTCTCAGTGATGCGCCTGCTTCACCTACTGAGTGCTGAGATTATAAACATGTGCCACTACACCTGGATTTTTAACACGGGTTCTTGAGATTGAAACTAGGCTCTCATGACTGTATGACAACCACTCCACAGTCTGAGCTATCTCCTATTCCTAATTATCAATAAATTTCTGAGTATACTGTATTGATTTTTATGAACCATTATAAATTATTTTTAAAGTAAAATTATCATTAAATGACTTAAGAAGTTAAGAAAATGAATAAGTGCACTTAGGCCTAAAATAGCTTCACATATGTCAGTTTTCCTAAATTTGTATTTTACTCAAACATTTTCTTCCAGTGTTTGTTAAGTTGCACAACACAACACATAACACTTCTCTGACATTTATAGATAAAGATGCACACGGAAGACCTGTTAGTGTTTCAGCTGTCGGACCTCATAAGGTTGAGGCAGACAGTGGCACCTGAGAAGTAAGAAGATGTATGGAATGACAATGTGGAAATATTAAGTGGTGCTGGGCATAGCCATACAAGAAATTAACTCACGAGACAGAACACCCTTCTGCACAACTGTCGCACCACTTTTTTTCTGATGTGACAATGAGCAGAGGATACAGACACATCTAGAGAACTCTTGTGACGCAAGCAGTACCCGAAAGGTCAAGTCAGAGAATGTCTGCCATTCTGCTGAGGGAAAAAATGAACAAATCTTTTATATACTCATTTCTTTAGCTATGAAAATGTCCGTATGACTCTAAGGTTTGACAGAGTTCTGCATATGAGAGTATAACTGCCAACTATTTTCTAGAACTACCCTGCCACTCCTCACACTCTCTGTCTTAAATTGCTCACATGCCACCGTGGAAGGCAAGCTTCCCATGAGGACTGTGGCAGACATCGTTTTCTTCTTCTGTGCATTTACCTTTCTTGGCATCTTTAGGAACATAACAGTATATGGAGTTTTGAGTGTTGTCTCTTTCATTTAACACATTGTATTTAAGATTGAGCCAGACCAGCGTGCAGGCCGGAGACACGTAGGGACCCATCCCGTGGAGCAGACACTGGAAGGCGTAGTCTTGTTTCCCTCTAACCTTTTTCCCCTCTTGTATAGGATAGTTGGGTTCTATAATAAAGTTTAATTGTTAAGAAACAGAGTCAACAAGTGGCGCTTGACGTGGGGCCCAATGGATTCTGTGACTTTTAATGATATGAGGGAAGATTCAAAATTAGAAGATACAGAAATGCTGTTTCAGGGTATCGACAAAATCGCAACCACCATTGCAAAACTCTTTCCTGCTTTATACTTAGAGGGAATTTTCTGTTTTCTGCTTGTTCTTTTTATTATATTTCGTTCTTAGAAGGATTAGAAGAAAGCCTAATAGAAAAACCGGAAGGGTCAATAAATTCTATCCTTTTGGGAAAGATTGATTTGACTGGACAGATGGAAAGCATGAGGAAAGAAAATGAAGGGATGGGAAAGCAAATAGCATATTTGGTAACTTAACTGCTGTAGATTTGAGTTGTTTCCAGTTTTTGCCATAATTGTGATGGTTGTTTTGAGAAAGGGTTTTTCTATGTAGTACATCAGGCTCGCATTGTACTTGTACAACCCAGACTTAAACTCATGTTCATGATCTTGCCTCAGCTTTCTGAGTATTGCTATTACCAATATGTGCCACCATACTTGGTTTCCATTTGATTTTATTATTAAAAACTCAATATTCCTGTCTTCCACAAACTTGAGTTTTCAATTTCATATCTAGGAAAGGAATTTCTGGATCATGTGACAACCTTGGCATGTAAAGCATTTATGTTCACATAAATTTTCACCAACAATGTATCTTATGGTATATTGTTTATTGTGTATTTGTTAATTGATTTAATTGTTGGCACTCTAATAAGTGCATAATAGTATACCACTATATATTTTAGCTAGGTGATAAGTAAAATGTTGGAAATCTTTTCATAAGTTTGTTTGCCACACATATTAATATATGAATATTATATCCTTGTATGTGGCTTAATTTATAGCCTCAAAGTTCTTTTTGAGAACCTAATTTTCATAACATGTACAGATCAAAACCAGAGTATCTTTCAGTCAATATTTTATAATTTTACTATGTTATCTAAGAATGACTTAGAAATATGTAAGTAACCCCAGGTCACAAATAGAGGGGTGGTATGTTCTTCTAGAACTAGTCAAATATAATTTCTTCCATTTAAAAGTGGTTTTGCATGGATTATGCCAAATGGATAGAATTTCTTAATACTCCATATGCAAGTCTTATGGTTTCAAGGTTTTTTATTTAAAGACTATACTTCCTCTACTGATTAATTGTTTCCCTTTTGTTAAAAATCAACTTACTTTGTGTTTATACAACATTTATTCTCTAATCTTTTCAACTTATATTGGGTTTTCTTCTCAAAATTTCAGAAGTAGCACTCATTAAGACAAAAATTGTATTCAAATGGTGTAAGTAACCAATATTTCTGTTTCTATACAGTAATCTAGGAACTTGAAGTTAGTCTCAGAAGATCAGTCACTGTGTTATTAATTTTCAAGATACGACCTGATTGGTAAATTGTCACATCAGATTAGTTCTTTCTTTAAATGTCCTCCACTATTATGGATAATTTTGTGTTTCATGTAACGGTATAAAAGAAATTAGAGAGTTCATATCATCATCTCATGGCAGATTATCTTATTTGCACATAAGGAGATAAACAATGTTAGGTAAATGTATATTAATTCAAATTAATTAATTAATATTTGTATAAATGGACATGAAAGTGCTATAAATAATGACTTCAAGTTACTCTCCACAGTGCATGGAACAGAAAAACGCTGCTTCCTTGTTGCTGTGGTGACCTCATCTCTTCATCACCATAGATATACTTCAGGACTGACTTGTTCTTTCAGGAAAACTGCATAAGATGCACTGTGAATTAAAACAGGGAAAGCTGAGGCTACTATTGGATCTAATAGAAAATAGAAATTAAGAAATAGCTTGACATAATATGTAGTATTAATAATATGTAACATATCACCAAGTATATGCTATTATCTTCATTAGTCCTTTACTATCTTCCTTTTTGTAGTGCTAGGAATTTACCTCAGATATTGTACATGGTAGGCAGGCACTCTGTCACTTTTGCAGCCATCAGTCTATTTTCCATTTGAGATAGGGTTCTGGTGTGTAGTCGGGCCTTTCAAGTTCATAATGTAAGCACTAGGATCACATGACTTCCACTTGTTTTCATCACCTTTAGTTATTATATAAATGTGCCTTACACATTCCATTTAATTGAAATGATAAAAGATAAAAAGTTACCTATAATTTTATATTAACTAATAACCACATTATATTTTTACTTACTGAATTTCTATGTAAAATGTTTGGAGGAAAACTATATGGAGGAAAACTATTATGAATTACTATTTAAAGCATAAAGTAGAAAAAAAAAGATAGCACTAACAGTGAGTTAGATGTACTGTGAAGACACCTCTAATGTTAAACCTTAGAATGTGATGCAGTGACATTAACTTATAATGTGGAGCATATTCATAAACTAGCTCAGACTCCAAAAAAAGCCTATGTGACAAGCGCTCCCCAGAAACTGAACATGAAAGAGAGCAGCAGAACAAAGTTTATTTTCTCTTAAAGTCATTTCACAAGGGACAGCATGGGGAAGGAGGGAGAAGGAGAGAGCACCTTTTCATGAAAAGGATGTTTCAAATATGCAAATTTATTAAAATTCGCACTAACACTCTGAAGCAAGTGTGACTACTGTAAAAATATCATGAGTTGAAAGATCCAGTAGTTGGTGCCATTTCTGGCATTTCCAGTGAGAGGAGGATTCTATTTCTGAAACTTGGTTTTGATAAATATGGCAGAAATGGTAACAGAAAACCAGTTAATCTAATACGTTGCAGACATCTTGTGTGAGAAATTCTAGCCAACATCTATCTATTGTTTCTGAAAATAAGTCATACATGGAGAAAGACACAGATGTCCTTGATACTGCAATTGGATATGATGACATCCACCCTCCACATTAGGCGAATTACAAAGCATGAAACAGAAATGAAAGTGACATGGAGGCCCTAAGTGACAAGGGTATTTAGGAGAATTAATCAATCACTAAGCTACTGCTATGCGTTGCAGCAGCTTGCCTTGCTCAATACGTAAGTGAACCACAGAACAATCCATGCCTTTTATGTCCTCTATTCCAACTATTTAAAAATTAACCACTACCACATATTCAAGAAAGTGATTTTGATACAAGATATAATGTTGCAAGAGTTTTTTAAAGTATTTGAATTAAAGCAAGTAGCATCCTTAGTCCGTTGTGCATAAATGAACATAATACCATTTGATTTCAGATAGAAAGAATAAAAACAGTCCTAACTAGGATAACTTCATCAAATCCCTCCCCCAGGACTCAGGATACTCTCAACAGGAGGAGGTGGAAAGAGTCAGAGAAGATTCAGGACACCAAGAAAACAAGATCTTTTAAACAATGCATAACTATAGCACACATGAACACATAAAGACTCTGGCAACATGCAGAGTGCCTGCATGGGTCTGCCTCATATGGGGTCTTAGAGCTAAACCGAGTCCCTAGCCCTAGCCCAGAAGCTATTACTTGCAAATAAAAATAAACTTGCAAATAAAAAATTAGTTTTTTTCCAAGGGAATCCCACTGCGGATACAAACCACTCTTCTGGGAAGACCAGATGCCCAACAGTAGATGGCCAACCAAAAAAGAACTCAATGACATCTTTCAAGTTTTTTGTTTATTTGTCTCATAATTTTTGCCAGGGCATTTGTTTTAACCTTACAGGTACTTGTTGAAGAAGTGAAACTATGAAATGACTTGCATAAAGTACTAGGTAACACACTAAAACTTTAAACTAGGTACCACACATGCGTGTTTGGCGAAGGTACAAATGCAGAAGTGAAGAAAATACTATTTGAAACATTTAATATAACTTGGGAAAATAAATAAGCCAAATTTTGAAGATGGCAGACTCTTACACAGTACATAATTGCATGGAGTATTAATATATATGTATACATGGGATTATGAGTAAAGATATTCAGACAAGAACTGTTAATTTTATATTGCTAAAGTAGAATGCCCAAAGATAAGCAAAGAGCAATATTGAAGACAGAAGATATTTAAGTTAATGTATTAATCCAAGCAAAAATACAAAGATCAGCCTAAAGGATAAAGCATAAAATTCTTAGAATTTTTCAGTTAGTAGGCAGAAGAGAGCATTTAGTTCTATTAATAGCCAATGCATTATTAATATTTAAATTATTATGAAATAAAATTATTCTTTTGTGTTTAAATGTCCATTATTCCATAATCTTTACATAAATGCCTGGATTGTTCATCATGTTTTATCTTTCAACAAGATATTTTATCAGTGAGCAGACGGAAGAACTTTCAATTACAGTCATAAAATTTTTATTTTATTTTAAATTATGTATATGTCTGTGTGTGAGTATGTATATCTGAGTGCTGGTGCTCACAGAGGCCAGAGGACAGTTTCAGATCTCCTGGATTTTCAGTTTCAAGTGGTTGGGGACTGCCAGTGAGGGCACTGGGATCTGAACTTGGCTCCTCTGAAAGAGTAGCACTTGACCTTAACCACTGAGCATCCTCTCAAGCCCTCAATTGTATATTATTGAAAATAATAAGTTTTGTCATTTGAAATTTAATCAGTACTGATATTTAAAACCTGACTAGGTTAACTGGCAAACAGTATTTTTATGCCATGCAGAATTTTCTAAATTCCCATTTGTCATTGGGGAATATGTCTGAAAGATGCCCCCCTATACCTCTTTTGAATTAGTTTCATAAGTATAATAGAATTAAGTAGCATTTTTGTCTGTCAAAAGTTATATTTAATTCTTATTATTATAAAATCAAAATCACAGAAACTTTTTATTCTTTGATATATGCACATTTAAAAAACATCTGCGTCTGTGTCTTCTTGTACAATATAGCTAATTAAAATTTTGTTTTCTTATAAATGTGGCTATTAATGTTCCAGTTACTAAAAATGGCTGAAGTAGTGAAATTCTAGTTGGAACTGATTACAAATGACTTACAAAAATCAGGCTGTAGCAACTTCTTTTCTCTGGAGAGAGTAGTAATGTTTTAATTTATTAAAACTTACTTCAGAGTAGTCTATTTTCTGGCAACATTATTGAGGATATTGTTTTGACAGTTACTGTAATATTTTGAAGAAAAAAAAGAACGCTCTGTCCTCCAAATTATAGTTTAGTAACACAGGGAATGTTGACAAGAAGATGTGCAGTTTAGATTCATTCTAAGATGTAATAACTATTCAGTAATATCTATGGACCTTAGCCTTTACACACACGCGCGCGCATGCACGCACACACAGCAGAGGAGGGGGAAAACCACACTACTATTTTAGCTCCTTGTTCTATGGATCATCAGGTAGCATTTGGCTTCATCAGATGCTATATACCAGCTCATTTACATATTCTGTTGAGTATTTCATTAGATGGACAGATCTACTTTGAGGAGTTGGTTCACTATTGCTCAGAATCATGAGGGAAAACAAGTGAAAGATCTCTCATTCGCTGCTTCCTCCATCGGTGGTAATATATTTCAAGAATAAAAGAAACAACTCCTGATTCTTTCATTTTAATTTCTCTTTCTGTATAAGAATGTTTTGCCTGCCTCTGTCTGTGCACCACATGGTTGCAGTGCTCATGGAAGCCAGAAGGGGGCATCAGATCCCCTGTAACTTGAGCTGTGAGCCCATGTGAGTGATAGGAATTGAACACAGGTGCGCTGTAAGAACAGGCAGTGCTTTTGACTCTCGAGCCATAGCTTCAGCTCCATCAACCGCACATTATTAATTATCACCCACATGTCTGCTTACAACATGTTTGCTATTTGCCCGTTGGTCAGAAGCAAGTCAGATAGCCAAGTACTAGGTTGAGGGAATATGGAACCAACCAGGGCACATAGAGATATAACCAAGTAAATGACACCCATTCTACCAGTCTACCACAGCCTGGAACTCTGAAACATGCCTCCTTTGGCAATAATGGTGAGACTGAAGTCAGATACTACAATGAACATCGCAGTCTATAACTCATTGTGGTCCTTACTAGTGAACATCAACTTGACAGGAGCTACCATCACCTAGGAGACCAGCCTGGGCACATCTGTAATGGATTCTCTTGATTAAATTAACTGAGGTGGGACATGCCATCCTAAATGGAAGGCTGTATTCAATGGTTGGGGTCCTGAACTACATAAAAATGGAAAAAAGATAGCTAAGCAAGACACTGACCACTCTGGACTGTGAGTCAGTATGACAAAGGTACTTCAAACTCCCGCCACCGGGACTTCCAGGCCAAGATTCAACTGCACTCTGGAACTGTGAGCCAAAATAAGGCCCGACTCACCTCCATTAAGTTGCTTTGTTCAGGTATTTCAGCAACAGGAGAGAAAAGTAATATACCCATGTGTCACGATTTCATTGACATTTAGAGCGTTATTTGAATGACAGGGTATAGACTGTCTTAGTTTCGGTTTTGTTGCTGTGAAGAGACGTCATGACCAAGGCAACTCTTATAAAGGAAAACATTTCATTGGGGCTGGCGTGTAGTTTCAGAAGTGGGAAGCATGCTAACGTCCAGGTAGACACGGTGCTGGAGAAGCAGGTGAGAGAGTTCTACATCTGGATCTGAAGGCAACAGGAGACTGGGCTCCACACTGGTGAAACTGTGAGAGCAGCAACCGGCAGTGACAGAGAGAAAACTCTCTGGACTCGTGTGCAGATACAGCAGTGACAGCAGCTATAGCCAGCTGCGCAGCGAGCTTCTGCCAAGGAATCTCAACATTCAAAGCACACACGAGCTTTATTAGCCAGTCAGGGATAACTGGGGAGTGTTCCTTACATCACGTGGATACTGGAGATGGTTCAACATACATAACAATGCTCATGGCACAGATCTCAGTGTACTAAAATCTGTATGTGAAAACACATTGCACAGAACCCTCCTCCAACAGCCAAGCCCAAGTTATCCGCAGTCTTTCTCATATGTTGTGTAGTTTTCCACACTGTGATGGTTTCTTTTTTTTTTTTTATCATTATGATACACCCCATCCTCTAATTATGCTGTATAAACTTTGTTCTTCATGGCAGTCTTGATCCCTCTCTAATCTGGCCTTAAATAAGTAATTACTATGTTTGAGCTCCCCTGAAGAAGGCTACATGGTAAGGACCTAGAAGAAAGGGGGGCTGGCAAATACCTGGGGCTCCCAGCCACACCTGGAAGTTCATTCTTTCCAGAGGAGTCACTAGGTGAAAATAAAGTCCTGACCAATGTTTTGAATGCGTCCTAGGGAAACCTGAAGCCGAAGAGCCAGTTGAGATGGACCTGTGTGCTGAATTGAGGAGATGACCTGTGAGTTCTGCTAAAGCACAATCCATCTCTGACCACTTGTTGTTGTTCTGTAGTGACAGAAAACCTGCGCACTAGTAAGTCACTCCTTCCATTTCTATTAATATAAAAGTGCTTAAATGTTACCTATGTTTTGAGGGAAATTTTCATACAAAGCCCTTTAAATAAAAAAGACATTTTCTGTGTAAATGAAGATGTGAAGATTTATTGTACTAAGTAGTATCCAGACTTGTCAGTATCTTTTATCCACTATTTTTCTGACCAAGGTAACACATTTTCTTAATTAGCTTTGGGAAGACATAATCGAAAGAACCTGAAAGTATGTTCTTCCTATGTTCTGCATGACAGGGTACATATGTCTACAACCTTGTTTCTTTCAATATAGTAGAAAATAATCATTTGCATGCTTTAAATACTTCAAATTTATAATTGGAAATCTTTCTTAATTAGTTGTATTTAATCCCAAACAATTTCAAGTTTACCTAAGGTCTTTATTTCTCATGTTATGTTTATGGTATTTTTTTCTTTTCTTTGCTATGATAAATGGCATAGCCATAAGCAACTCTGGAATAAACATCTTTATTTTAGCTTATAGCTGTTCACCCATCATGAGGGAAGCCAGGAAGGGAACTCAAGGCAGGAACCAAGAGAGAGGAACTGAGGCAGGCAGTATGGAGGAGCATTCTTACTGGCCTCTTCCCAGGTCTTGTGTACCTTGCTCTTTTCTGCGCCTCAAGACCGCATGCCCAGGGGCAGCATTGTCACCCCAGCATCAATCATTAATCAAGAAGATGCTGCACAGACATTCACACAGTCAATTGGTTGGATGCAGTTCCTCATACTAGGTGACTCTCATTTGTGTCAAGCTGAGAGAGAGGACCCGCAGGTATGTGTTCTATTCAGCTAGGATGGATTGGATGACATAAGGCACTAGAATAAGTTTTGGTGGGCCATAGAAAAAATTTAATCAAAAAACTTATAAATCAAGTTTGCTATAAGGGAATACTTGCTTATATCAGATTGTCAAAGTATGTTGACTGTAAGGACCTAGGTATACTCCATGTAATTTCTTCCATAACATGATAAATTTAATCATTTTACGGCTGTAAAACATGACATCATTTGGATAAAAATAATTTCAATGTGATTTCTTTTTACACAAATGTATTCTGTACCTTCAAGATAATGGCAATGTTAATAAATTAGAAATCTAATGGAATTGCTAGGAAAATACTTCAAAGAAACAGATCATTAGTATTAATTATTACTCTCTAGTTATTTTACATTTAAAAATTTAAAACTTTTTTTTTTAATTAAGCATGTATAATAGAAATTCTAAAGTCAAGTCCTATGCTGATGACTAGCAGGACAGCGCTGTTAAGCAAGCTTTAAAGGCACATCCACTTTAAAACGAAAAGGAATGTTTTTGATAGTTGCAGCGGCTGTCAGAAAAAAAGGAGATGGGGACAGTGTGTGCAGAGCATGGGGGGCTTGGGGGCTAGCGGAACAACAGTGCCAACTAGTATCACCCACAGATACACCAGCATTTATTTCCTTAGTATTGTTTACAGATGCTGTTTAAGGGTATATTGTAGCGTACAGAAAAACAGGAGAAAGGGAGGAGAATACATTCTGTTAAAAATCTGTGTGTTTTTCAAAGACCATTATTGTGTTACTTAAAAGCTAGCACCTACCTACAAACAAGCACATTAGGATGAATAACATCAAAGTGTTCTGGGAAAAAAGGAGTTTTCATGGCTCTGAGCACAGAACAGCTAGTGTCACTTTACATTTTCCCAAGGCCTGTGCAGTGAAATTTATGATTATATTAGATTGAACATTCCACGTTTTCATGCATTTTTCTAAGTCATTTAGTTGAGGCCAAATTTCAGTGAAAGCTAATATATCTCATTTAGCATGCCAAGATGATATGACATTTTTACAATTGAGATAGTATTAGCAGAATAATACAATTTAGTGTTGATAAATACCATTTTCTCTGCTAATTTGAAGTCTGAGCATCACTGGTTCCATTGCCAAAAGCTGTAGTGGTGCAAGGGATCCAAACAAACAGTAGAACCATGTGCATAGATAGAGAGTATTAAGCCCTGAGAAAACATAATCAATTAAACTACTTATGTTTTAAGCACAAGGCTATCAAGTGGAATGTATTTGTGCAAAAAATAAATAAATAAATAAATAAATGTATTTCTGAGTCTAGTGTATAGACCCAAACTATTGAGTAGCAATACATCTTTAATAATAGTTTTCAAACAGTATTTTTAAAGGGAATGGCACTGCACATAATGTAGTTTTAAAAGTTAGATGTTATCGTGCGTACAGAAGGAAAAATAAATTTAAATGATTTAAGAAAAACTTCCCTGTGTACTTGGAAAGACTCATAGCAGGTAAAACCAGTGAGCCTTCATAAATTACTACTTATTGCAGTATCTGAGAAAGTATTCTAGATAGCTGACCTTAACCCTCTGCTCATAGCATATGTTATGCTGCAGTAGTTTCTAATATTGCTTCCTGTGAGAAAAATAAACAGGTTGCAATATCAACATACACTTGAAAATCTTTATAAGTAGATGCAAATCTGCATATCGCAGTGGCTATGAACATAGTATACAGATCCCTATATGTTTAACATATTACAAAAGTATAAATAATTGTTATAATAAATACTTAGGCTTTTATTACAGAATTTGATAGTTTAAATACCTAACCAGACTGTTTGGAGGGTGAAGAACAGTGTTTGACACTATTCTGTTTGTTTACAAATTATCTATGATCATCTTCCTTCCTTTCCTTTTTTTTTTGTTTTTGGAGGCTTTTTTTTTTTTTGTTGTTGTTGTTATTGTTATTTGGTTGGTTGGTTGGTTTTCGAGACAGGGTTTCTCTGTGTAGCCCTGGCTGTACAGGACTAGCTTTGTAGGCCAGGCTGGCCTCAACTCACAGAGATCCACCTGCCTCTGCCTCCCAAATACTATTATCTTCTTTACTGGTATGTAATTCTCGTGTGTAATGGATCAGAATGATCAGATGGATCCATAAGTGATTTTGTGATAACCGAGGAGAAAATGAAGGCCATGAATTTCTAAGAGATATGAATCAATAAAAAGTGTTTTTTAAAAAAGAAGACTCGGAGGAGAGGGAGGGTAGCACCAACCCACCCACAAAAAATGTTGACTCTGTTTGCCCTGCCTACAAGATGTTCAGGAATAAAGATAAAGCAAGGATTGAATGGCTGCCCAATTAATGCCTGGCCCAAGCCAAGACCCACCCTATGGGAGGGAGCCAACCCCTGGGACTATTTATGATACTCTGCTATAATTGCAGGCAGGAGCCTGGCTCAGTTGTCCTCTGAGAGGCTCAAGCACCAACCAAGGACCATGTATAGAATGGACCTAGGGCCCCCTACCCAGATGTAGCCAATGGGCAGCTCAGGCTTCACATGAGTTCTCTAGTAATGGGAGTAGGGGGTGTCTCTGAATCGACTCTGTTGCCAGCTTTTTTTTTTTTTTTTTTTTTTTTTTTTATCACTTTCCCCTGGTGAGACTGCCACAGAGGAAGAGGACAAGCTTAGTCCTGATGTGGCTTGGTGAGCTGGGGTGGGTGGGAAGTGGGGCTCCCCTTTTCTAAGGCATAGGGGAGGAAGAACAGGGAGGAGAAAGGGAAGGGTTAGGAGGGAGGAGGGATGGGGCTACAATAAAAATGTAAAGTGAATAAACACATTTTTAAAAAGGAAAATGAAATTTACATATATAAAAAAACAACAAAAACAAGAAGGAAGACAGGCTGAGCAAGTCATCAGGAGCAAGCTAGTAAGCAGTACCTCTCCATAGCTAGTGCATTAGCTCCTGCCTCCAGGTTTTGCTGTGACTTCCTACCCTGACTTCTCTGGACAATGGGCTACATAGTATAAGCTTAAATAAGCCTTTTTCTTCCCCAAGTAGCTGTTGGTTATGGTGTTTTATCATAGCAATAAACCATAACCAAGAATCAAACTGATACCAGTTCATGAGGTAAATTGCTGTGACAGGCCTGACCATGTGTTTTGAGGAGTGTTGTGATGGCATTTGAATTTTGGGCTGAAAAGCCATTGAGTGCTTAAAAGTCTATTGAAGGAGTCTATAAGGTAAGAACGTAGAGAGAAATGCGGGCAATGGAGGCTTAGATTGCTAAGTATCAGAGGAAAGCAGAGGTTCTACTTTGTGGTAAGAATTTGAGTGGTGATGTGACTCTTTCACCTTCTCTTGGGACCCTTTTCCGACTACTGGGTTGCCTTCTCCATCCTTGATATGGAGGTTTATGCCTAGTCTTACTGCATTCTGGTCTTCTTGTCCGCTGATATCACTGGGGAGGCTTGCTCTTTTCTGAAGAGAATCAGGGGTGCATTAGATCTGAGGGTGGGAGAAGGTGGGGAGAAAGCTGGGACGGGGTGGAGAAATAAGAATAAAAATTACCACAAAAGGGATGTTTTTCAGTATTGAAAGGTAAAAAGGAAGCTGTGTGTGGTGATGCAACAACCCTAGAACTAAGAGGTGGGTGGAAGGGAGACGTTCAATAAATAAAAGACCGTAAGAGATTACAAGACAAAAGAGCATATTAGAAAATGGTGACTTGAGACACAGTTGAACCATGTACTAATGCTTTGACTGTGCTAAAATAGATATCTTCTCATGGAATTTTATACACTTTAAGAGTAGAAAACAGGGTATGGCGTTACGAAATTAAAGATGCTGAAGCAGAATTCTATTAAATAAAGGGCTATGTCAGAGCAGTCAACGGACAGTGAGCGAGAGTTCCCATTGCAGAGCGATTCCAGATTCAGGAAGGTGTTTTGCAGACTTGTGATAGTTATTTATGAATACTTTTTAAAGATAAATATTTTATTAGTTATTATACAATTTTGTACAATGCACCTTGATCATATTTACCTTCCCCCAACTGCTTTTCTAAGACCCACCAGCCCATTCTTATCCACACAATTTTATGTTTTTTTATTTAAAAAGAAAACTATCAAGAGCAATTACCGATGTCAAAATATTCTTGCAATGTATGGCCTTCTACAGCATGGTTTACTCATCTGGAGCTACACTCTTAGAGAAAACGGACTCCCCCTCTCTCAGTAGCCACCCATTTTCAATAGCTTCTCCACTAGGGGGCACACTTTGTGCCCATGTCCCCTGTCCATGCTGGGAGCTGGCTTGTCTGGAACCTTACACAGGTTTTTGTCTACGCTCTTACAACTTCTGTGAGTTCATATGTGCAGTTGCTCTGCTGTATCGAGGAGACAGTTTCTTTGGAGTCAGCCTCTGGTCTAGACTCCCTCTGACCCCTATTCAGTAATGATCCCAGAGCCTTGGGAGGAAGGGGTGTGAATATGTATCTGTTTAGGGCCAAGTATTCTGCAGTTTCTTATCTTCCCTGCCTCTACAAGCTGTGGATCTCTGTGTTAACTACCATCTACTATAAACAGAAGTTTCTCTGGTTTGGGTGGAAAGACACGTTAATCTACTAATGCAGAGAAAAGTCATTAAGAGTCAGTTTAATACAATGTTAATTTAGCAAAACAATAATATTAGATTCTTTACTAGGGCCTAAGACCTGAAAATGACGCCAAGTATGGGTTTCATCTTATGGAGTAGAGCTTAACTTCAAGTAGAGAAAAGTTGGCTGTTCCCATGATGTTTATGCCACCATTACACCAGTGAGCATGTCTTGCCAAACTAATCACTATTATAGTTTGCAAAGTTCCCAGCCAGGTAAGGCTGATGATTAATTTTTGCCTCTGGAGTGCTATATATGATCGTATAGCACTATGAAATCTGGATTATAGGGGTGAAGCTTCCAGGTCAGGAATAGGTGATTTTTCTGTGTTCTATGACTTACATATGTAATGTCTCTAGCAATAGGGTCTTACTATCAAGTACTGGAGGGTAGTGAAGAGCATTAACAATAACCCCTGTACTGTTTCAGGGTCATTGGGAACTCACTAGAAAACAACTCCAAAATAAGTCGCTAACCCATGGCTTTTTATTTGTTAACCTATGGTGTTTAGTTGAGACCTTGTCAGCCTCTTGTATGGCAATTCCACTTACATATATATTAGGAAGTCCCTAATATATGTGATTTTGAAAGACCCACAGTGCTATGAATCCTCCATATTCATCCTCTATCCCACGCTCCCATCTCATGATATTTCAACAATTTCTACTGAATTATTACCCTTTAATGTTTAATACTAGTGCTTTCTATCTCTAGTCCTTTGAATGTCTACTATATGGCTCTTCGTAATCTCCTGGCTTCTGTGACTATTCTAAATGAAACGCACATAGCTGAAGATTCAAAACTAGCATTGACTGACGAAAGGAAACTGGCAACGTTTGTCTTTTTATGTTTGTATTACCTCACACAAAATGATTGTTTTCATCTCCACCCACTCACTTGCAAATTGTTTAGTTTCATTTTTCTCAAAGGCTTAATAATATTGCACGATACAAGTGTACCATATTTTCCACTACGCTTCATTTTTGAAATCATAATCTGTAGCAGACATTATAACAGTGCTTTGTGACCCAGAAAACATGAGAGAAAAGATATGAAATTCGCATCCACACACATTATCAAGGGTTAAACACAATTTAGAGCAGGCAGTGCATCAGCTAATTAGGTCTAATACGTTGTTTGGAATTAAAGTGAGATTCTTTTAATTGGCACACCTCTGTAGGACTCGATACACAAACTTGTAATTAGGTGATGGGTGTGATAGTCAATGCTTCATCTGCGCGATTGTACAGGAAAATGCATTTCCTTGCAGGAGTTTCTGAATAGACATGCTAGGTTCTGTTGTTGGCAGAACAGAACCACTGCATACAGAGTGAATTAGTGTCCCATAAATATGTGTGGCATGATTGAAAACTTGTATTTTAAGGAAATTATTTCTATATTAGAAAAATAATGTAACTAATTTATCACTTATAAGCCACCCACTGTACTAAAATAAAATCTTCAAGTTAAGTAGGTTTGAGACAAGTTGTCATCATTTGACACCAGAAGTTTCTGCCCTAACATATATGAAGCTTGGGGACTGTCAACAGAAGGTGCAGGACTCTTAGGGATTCAATAGGAGTAAAAATTAAATAAGCCATTAAAAATTGTTTCTTAGATGTTCTAAGTAGTTAAAATTATATGATGTTTCCCATTTCAGCACATATATTCTTGATAATGGAAATCAGGACTTCAACAGATACAGAGGATGTTAATTTCATTCTGTCACATATCAGGTAAAATAACCCATTGAAAATTGTTCCAACATTCTTAATCAGGGTATTGTACTAGAAAGAAAGAATGTGGCCATACTCTTCTCTTCATATAAAACAAATTGCGAAAACAAATGAATTTTTATCTAATTTTAATATTATATTGAATATTTTATGACAATAAGCTATAGTAAACACTTTAATGAAGTGATTTCTGGGCTGGAAAGATGTCTTAGGAAACAGAGGTAACCTGCAAGCCTGATGCACTGGGTGTGATCCCTGGGACTCACATTGTAGGGTAGACTTTATTCTTAATATTATCCTCCCCCCTCTAAACATAGCGTGGGATGTGCATTCCCACATGAGCAAATACATATAAACTGATAGATAAATAAGTAATTAAACAAATAAAATCTGATTTTAAAGAAAATACATTTCAACTTAATTCTAGTGTTGTGGTATTCTTATCTGTCTCCAAGATAAAATGCAGTTCGAATATTTTGTTTTCTGTTGTTATACGGAGCCGAATGCCACCCATCTGCCGTGTGTGTGTGTGTGTGTGTGTGTGTGTGTGTGTGTGTGTGTGTATTTATTTGTTTTGACTCGAACTACATTACATACAAATTAAAAGAAGATATATTTGTTATACAGAAATTTACTTAAATTAGAACATGGAGGAAATTAAATATGAGAGGGTAAGTTAACTTCCTTGTCAGGTATACTAAAAGATAGTGACATCATTTTTAAAAGGGACTGGAAATGGCTAACCTTTAAAACTATTAGTATTAAAAGAAAATTAAAATTTAATTTATTGTATTTACACTAAATAGATAAGATACTGCCTCCACCCCAGCCATCCGTTAACATCAGCTGTCAAGGCAGCAAATGAGCTGTAACAACATGAAGATTTGTATTTGTATTTCTATTTGTATCTTGCTTTGTATTTGAAACTTGGACTAATAATGCTTTGCTCAATATTCTCTTCTCCCTAAAAACAGTTCTTGGAAACATACAGGTAAAATAGATAGAGGAGCCTGGACTGCAGTTAGGGTTGAAAGGTCACCTTAGGAAAAGACAATCATTTTCAATTAAGATCCAAACCACTGTGCACTCCAGTGAACAATACAGAAGGACACAGTGTCTTATTAAAAGATTAGTGTATGTTATGGGCTGACAAGAATGGCTTGTAAAGTGTGATTCATTCAATGCAACAGCACATTAAAGATAATTTCTTTTCTGTCTGGTCTGCAATAATGAAAATAATCAAGAAACTATATGAGGGACCTAACAGGTCCATAAACATAGGCAACTGGGTCACCTATGCTACTGTGCCGTTCTCATGCCTAGCTGTGGTTGCTTCCTTTCGCTTGAGAGCGGGACAGCCCTTTAATTCTACTGTATGTTCTCATCTATAAGATGAGTAATATATCAAAACAAACAAACAAACAAAGAAAAACCAATAAAAGGAAAAGCTACCAATTTATCTTACTTTATCTCTTGTTCTGTTTAGAATATGAATAATATCTTCCTCTTAAATTAGCGACTCAATGCCAAATTATTTTAAAATAGTGATATGCTTAGAGAAGCATAAAAATTATCTAAAAATAATATGAATAGTCTATAATTCTTACTGTAAGACAAAATGCGGCATAGGTAGATACCTAACGATATCTTTACTCTAATTCATATAATGAGTTAATGAGTGGGTGGCTTGAATTGCACTACACAGTAGGAAATTTATTGCACTCCTGCATAATATAAAATGTTTCCAAGAAGCAATATATATGTAATGACATATTATATGTTTGCATATAATATGATTCATCTAATATGTTAATAAAAAGAAGTGAAGACTACATGACAGGTATTGTAAAACTATAAATCCTCCAGAATACTGGGTTAATAATGAAATGAAATGAAATAACTTTTAGAAGTGTGTTACCATTAACCAAAATATGTCTTAAGTGCTACAGGCAAACTATTGTCTAATTTTTACTAATATTTGCATCTGGCATCTACATACATTTGGCCATTTCCTTTCATGCAAAGCACAATATTCTGTTACCCTACACAATTGTACAGCTGAAAGAAACCCTATTCATATTGTAGATCCCACTGTAGATGCAAGGCTCGATAATTTCAGGTTGGAATGTGACTCAGTTATAAGATAGCCTATTACTTGTATTGAAGTCTTTAGGATGAGAGTGTTATTTCTTTTTTTTTTTTTAAGAAATTAAACATTTTATTCTGTATTTTTCAATTATAGTTGTTATGGTATAGACAAATAATTGTTTCTAATTGAAGAACCTGTTTTCTTTATTAACTTACAGGTCAAACCAAGCAAATAATTTGAAAAGTACATTGCAGCTACTACATTCTTTTTCAATTTAAAAGATAGAAAAATTCTAACTTTAAAAAGATAATGTTTTTATTGGATCGCTGGTATTTCATGAAGTATATTTTGCCTGTATTCCTTCTACTGTGCCAACTCCTCCAGATCTCTCTCTCTCTCTCTCTCTCTCTCTCTCTCTCTCTCTCTCTCTCTCTCTCTCTCTCTCTCTCTCTCTCTCTCTCTCAAAATAACAAAATATAAAAGGCATGGAGTCCAGTTTGTGCCGGCCTACTACTCCTGGGCATTGGACCTGACCTGTACTATGATTGATAGTCCAGTCTCATTTCATTGAAAAAAAAAAAAAAAAAAACCAGTGACTTTCTGTTTCCCAGACTCTACCATATACCAACACTTACTTGGCTGAGATGGGATATCATGTGTACCTTCTCCCGGCCATGCTGAGATTTCTGTCTGGTTCATGCAAACCTTGCACATGCTGTCACAATCTCTGTGAATCCGTATGTGCACCTGCCCTATTGAGTGTTGAAAATACTGTTTCCTGGGAGCGTTTTTTACTAACTCTGGCTTTTTACAATGTTTCTCTCTCTCGCACACACATCCATGAGTCTTGAGAGGAGGGGTGTGATATAAACATTCCATTTAGGACAGAGCATGCCAATGTCTTTTACTCTCTATATATTAAGCAGTTGTGGGGGGTTATGTTTATTGCTATTTCTTTGTAAGAAAAGTTCTTCTGATGAGAGCCGAGTCATACACAGATTTAGGAGTGTAGCAGTATATTTTTTAGGAGTACATTTTATATGCATTTAACAGAATCATACTAGTAGGTTTCATCTTAAGGTTAATGATGTAACTAGTCTCAGTCTCGTTGCATCATTGACAGTTTTAATAATAGATTCTATCTTCTGAAACAGGAAATGTGACTGGTTACCCCCATAACACTGCTGCTACTATTGCGCCGGTGGACGTACCTTGCAGGCAGGTTGCTAGTGTAATTTGCAGGATTAGTAGCAGAATAATATTGATTACTTTTCATCTCCAGTAGTTTGTACATCAGCTTTCAGCACTATGAATCCTGGACACTAGCTTAAAATTTTTATTTAGTAAGAGATATAAAATATTCATAGGCAGGAAGACAGAGACGAGTGGATAATTCTCCCAAAAGTAAAATAGATAAAACAACACAATAAATTGCCAGGAACTATAGACACAAATTTCTAAGGAGCCATGAAAGTCATTTGGATCACTGTCTTCCTCCACTGTTGCCTTTAGATAATCTGGTAATTTTGGTAATGCTTCAAAGTTACCCACTAACAATACAAATATACAAAATAATAAAATTTGCAGTATTTTTATATAAAATAAGTTTGATTCATGAGGTGAAACTCCCTTTTCAAATGCATCTTATTTTATGTAATTCTTCCATTCATTTATTTTCTTATGATAACACTCTAACATTGCCCCAATGACTTATCCAGCTTCTATGCCATTTGTACTTTCTACCTTCTATCTTCTGCTTTTCTGGATTAGCAAGCCTGAAGACATTCTTCTATGAAATGGGTGGCAAGCACTAGAAAGAGCCTCTGTTGTACCTTTTAATATAACCGCATTGTTTGCCCGAATCCCAGACAGGATTCACTCACTCCCGCATAACCACACACACTGGCTATCACAGGGAAATTGGTTGTCCTAAAAAAGTGTCTCTTAAATCTAAAACAGAAGGCAACCTTTATGGATCTTAATCCATAAATCAATGTGGATGAAGGAAAATACTCTGATATGAGGAATTTTACTATAAAATTGTTACTCAAGATACCGAATGATAGCAACCACAGGTAACAGTTAAAATATTGAAGGATGAATAACCTAAAATAAGTGGATGAAATTCTTGCAGTGTGGTTTCGTCAAGAAGGCTGCTCCCAGTCAAGATAAACATCAGATTTAGGGTCTGGGTATGGACCAAAAAAAAACCTAGTGTCTCTGAGTGCTTATTTAATGACTGGTTTAACAAGTGCTGAGAAAAATTAAAATATAAAAATTTAATTGAATTGCTAGAAGTACTTGAAGCATCTCGTCCATATGTTTAAATGATGGCCTAGGTAGAGTAGACAGAAACAGAAGGAGTAGCAGTGAACCCCAGTGATGCAGTGCCTCTGGCCCTGTGTAATTGCAGAGCCTATTTGGCATCAGAGGCATGCCAAGCACAAGTGTGGCTTTTACAAGAGCAGCCAAAGTACACAGTCCTTTATTGCTCGTATTTTGACATACTAAGAAATACTTAATTGGGGAACAACTGGATTGCTCTTCAGTTGATTTTAATATCTGGCCTATGTAACTAATGCTAGCACATTGCCAGAGATATTTATTGTGGTTTTGTTTTAAAATTTGTTATAAAGAATATTTTTAAACATGCAGAATTAGATTATATATTATGATTCAAGTGAATACTCATTCAACCCTTGAAGATATTTTTGTCACTAATTTACTTAATCATATATGTACACATATATACATATACACATACAAACATATATGTTTGGATGAAATAATTTAATATATATGTAATAACTTGGCTTAAGCAGAATACATATAGCCACATGAATGTCTTGTAAAGCATAGCCTTGCCTTTCTGTTTTCATTTCAGATACATGCACTTTGGGCTGAAACATTCTTGAAGCTGATTGGATTTTCACCATATACACAAGCAAGGCTGTATTTCTTACTTCGTGTGCCCTTCAAGCCTCATCAGAGCACAAAGCTCCATGTGACTTCAAGGAGTTTTCTGTGCTCAGATCAGCTCGATCGGGCATGGGAGAGGAAAAGAAATGAAGCAACACCAACGGTACATTGGAAGGTAAAATCCATAGCATTGCAACAGCTCATGGACCATGCATCCAAATTACTGCACCTAGACTTATTCACCCCATAGATTCATGAAGGACAAGATGGCTCCTGTTTAAGGCAGCAAATACAACTGAGTCAGTTCTCTGAATCCAGGGAGAGGTTTTCAAACGTTTTCTATTAAATAAAAAGTAATATTGCAATTCCTGTCATGATGCAAATGTAAACTTCACAATAGAAAGAATGCCCATTCGCCATGCAGTGGTGGCACACTTCTTTAATCTCAGCACTTGGGACGCAGAGACAGGTGGATCACTGTGAGTTCGAGGGCCAACCTGGTCTACAAAGTGAGTCCAGGACAGGCAAGGGTACACAGAGAAATCCTGTCTTGAAAAACCAAAAACAAACAAACAAACAAATAAACAAACAAACAAAAACAGCATTTAGTTTTCCATATTACAAATACCCACACCCCTGGAACCAAGCTTCAGCACAAACTCTGCATCATGTTCTAAAGGCTGCTGAACTATCCAAGGTAGAGAGCCAGTTACAGCTCGCCTCGGATAACGACCTATTTTTCATCTTGCATCATGTACATTACTAAATTAAAACAATAGCAGCTTCTAATTATAGTATCATGAAACCTGTACAGAGTGTTTATTGCGTAAATGCAGATTCCTATACTGTGGACTTCTCAAAAGCATCAAAATTTTCCCGGATTCAGCCTCCTCTTGTCTACAGTGCAGTAGAAGATCTGTTTCACCCTCTGAAAACAGAAAGCGGTAGACACAAGGAAATCAGCTTTCTTCTTCGGCAAGTTCCCCTGGGTTAGGATGCCAACTTCATTCTTCTTCACTGTTCATTGTTAATTTGGATCAACTTTTGTTTGCTGCCGGGGCAGCGTCATTTGAAATCCAGAAAACAAGGCAAGGCAGGCATTCTTAAACATGAATCAGGATATTTGGCACTTGGAAAGTTCCAGACTCCTGAAAGCATAATAATATACTCATTTAGTAGTATTTATGAAATAATCATTAAAAAAAATAACATTCTCATCACAGCAGTCATTGCTGCTAACTCTGTGTCATCTTCTCCACCATGTTAAGTGGATGCGCCTGATTAGGACAGTTGATTCAGAAATCTGGAGCCATCATTTTTGATGGTACTCATGTAAGACTTAGTAAACCATGAAAAGCCTAACAATGAATTTATCCTTAAGCAAATGAAGTGATTCTATTTTCATAATATTCTATTGAAAGTAAAATGCACACAACTTACTTTTGTGTGGCTATATAGAGCTCATAGAATGTATATAAAAACATACTAGTATTAAATTTTTGTTCCGTGCATAACAGTTTAACATATAAAAAGAAAAAAATCAGTATAGTGGCATTTTCACTAATAGTATGTTTGGTTTTCTATCATGTAAAAATGAGTCTATTTTAGGCTTTTATTTTAGTTGCACAAAATATTCTTTAAGCTTAGATTGGATTTGTATAATGTTTTTAAATAATAAATACCTGTGAAGAAAACATCACTTTAATACTTCTTAAATTCTCAAATTTATGGCTTTAGAGACATGATGACAGCTTGAACACATGCTCCATGCTGCCTGTTTTCATCCCAGAATCCATCCTCTTTCTCTCTCAGGCCACAAGGCTGCTGACACATAAGATAACATTAGAGTCCACGAGGCGAGAGGTAATTTAATAATCCTCCTCAGTGATCTTTATACCACCTTGGAGAATGAGCAAGAACTTTCCTAATGAAAATCTAAATAAATCAAGTGGCTTCTAATGACGAACGTCAAGCAGGACTGACACTGCAGATATCCTGACCCACCTGCTCACAATAATAGAGGCTGCTTCTCCACCTACAGGTTTGGGAGCAGAAGTCTATTGGGATTGGAGAAGGGGCAGGGCGCACAGACAGGCTGCCTTGTGCTCTACTGAATGACTTCCCAAGAACACACTTGGGCAAAAAAATAAATCAATTAGTTAAAGCCAATGGACAACAACAGAAAAGAAGACATGAGCATTGAGTGGGATTTGGATTTGTTTAAAACAGAAACATATAACCAAAAGAGAAAGAGATAGAGATAGATAGATAGATAGATAGATAGATAGATAGATAGATAGATGATAGAAGAGTTCAGTATGAAAATGGTCAAAGTTACTTATATGAATGTGTGAAATTGTCAAGTAAAAAAAAATAGGCAAAAAAAAATTACTTCACTCAAAACTATGGGCTGAGACCAGACAGAGGTAAACTCTCTGTGAAAAGAAAAGGTAAATGTTTCAGTCTTACATGGTCATATGGTCTCTATATTAAACACTGAGTTTTCCTGTCGAAGTTCAGTCTCTTGCATAAGACAACACATTTGTGTTCCATATAAAACTTCACTTACCAGGATGAATTGAATCATATAGTCACAGGTCTCTGCTATCTGACTATTCTCATAAATACACATTTCTTTCATTTCTTATTTTTCTTAACATGACTGTCAGCGATGGTCAGAGCCTTTTATAGGGTAGCAGCCATAGAGAGTCTATGCCTTCTGCAGTTCTTCTCCTTAGGAACTTTTTCTCCATCTTAGTGTATTTTATAGATTTTTGTCAGAGAGATTTGTATAATTCAACCATCATACACTCTGAACCATGGTCTAGAGTAACTATGCCTTTGATCGTATAGACAACAAATAGAAGAGAGCGTGAACGGCAATGTTAGGCCTATGGAATGCTTTAGCCTTCTGTCTTAGATCTTAGTCTTATGCCATTCTTTACTTGAAAATGTTATAACTTTATGAAGCTTTAAAAAGAGCTAATAGGACCCACAGTGTCCTGGAAACCCACAAGAAGAACTTTATGACAGGCAGATCTGGGTCTGGGGTCCTCCTCAAACTAAGGCACCAGCCAAGGAGAATATAGGCAGTAAGCTTCGAACCCCTACCAAGACCTAGCCGACGAACATGATATTCTCCACCGTTGAGTGGAGAGTGAGATCTGACTCTCACACGAACTCTGGTGCCCCTTTTCTGACCATGTCCCCTGGATGGGGAGACCTGGTGGCACTCAGAGGAAGGATAGCTAGTTACCAAGAAGAAACTTGATATTCTGAGAGCATATATAGGGGGAGGAGGTCTCCCTCAGTCACAGACATAGGGGAGGGGAGAAGGGGAGAAATGGGAGGGAGAGAAGAATGGGAGGAAACAAGGGAAGGGCTAACAATCAAGATGTAATATGAATAAATTAATAAAAAAAAGAAAAAGAAAAAAATAACTATAAGGGGGTGGAGGTGGGCTAGAGAAATGCCTCAGAGGTTAAGAGCACTGGCAGCTCTTCCAGAGATCCTGAGTTCAATTCCCAGCAACCATCTGTATGTAATGTGATCTGATGCCCTCTTCTGGCCTGCAGGTGTACATGCAGGCAGAACACTGTATACATAATAAATAAATAAATTTGTTTAAAAAAAAAAAAAGAAAAAAAAAAAAGAGCTACTTGTATCTGAAGTCAGAGTTACTCTATAACATAACTACATAGCATAATGGTAAGCAGGGATCCTAAAGAAAAATAAAGCGATTTGAAGCTGTCTTGGGTAAAGTAATAGCACATATAAGCAGAAAACTAATCAAAGCAAGAGAAAGGACAACAAACACTAAGAAAACAGAACTGATGGACTCTATCTAGTATTGCACTGTATAAGAAAAACCACTTAATAACATCAAAAGTCTGAATAGGACAATGGCCTACTATCCTTTTGTAGGAAGGTTAGTACTATTAAATAGTCAATTTTATCTTAATTATGTTATAAATGTTGGAAATTTATTATGAATTTCCCCAAAATCATCTTTTAAAATTTGACTATTGTAATCCTAACTCTCATTTAAAAAAACTAATAGTTATAATGACAATAGTATAGATAAATGAAGCCAACAATAACTTTGACAATTTTTGTTGGCAACTCCAAATATTGTAAAGCAATGAAGATACTTATGATTGAAACTTTAGCTCACAAAATGAAATTTTAGTAAAATAATTTAAAATAATCCTAATTATAACAAAAATTCACCAAATAATTGGAATATTAAAATTATGTAAGGTAAATTGTGAGTTTTTAATATATGTACATTGGGTTTTGTTTTGTTATGGTTTTTGTTGTTGTTGTTTTGCAGTTTTTTTGTTTGTTTGTTTGGTTTTGGTTTTTGGTTTTTGTTTTTTTTCCCATACTGTTTTTCACATTGAATGTTCTTAAGTCTGGGAGAAATTTTAACCATTCACAAAAAAGGGAAGCATAAACTCACTACTTACCAATTAGCTGTATTTGATTGATTCCTAACAGTTTGTCTTAGATGATTTTTTGTTGCATTTAAAACTCATTTTTGTGTGTTTTACGTTATTCTAACACTGCTTCTTATATTTTGTGTATATTGTAATTTATTAATCTGTGACTATTAAGTACATGAACTAGGTTACTAGTATTAGTGTTCTTTCTTTAAAAGACAGTTTCTATATGTAGCCCTGACTGTCCTGGAACTGGATCTGAAGACTTGACTGGCCCTGAGCTCAGAGACACTCCTGCCTCTGCCTCTTGATTGTTGAGATTAAAGGTGTGTGCCACCAGCCCCTGGCCAAACTATTAAAATAAAAATAGTTAATGTTATCTAGAAAATGAAATATTATAATACACAATTTTGGTTTCAGTTTTTAAATCCAGGTTTCTCTGGAGCCTTGGCTACCCTGGACTTTCTTTGTAGACCAAGCTGGCCTTGAACTCACAGAGGTCTATTTGCCTTGCCTTCCTGAATGCTTGGGATTACAGGTGTGTGCAAACATGCCTGGCTATAGTACACAATTTTTTAATGTGCCTTATTGAGAAAGAAAATAAATCATATCTCTAAATCCAAGTTGACAATTTCTTCAGCAGTGGTAAGAATATCTGTAAGTCTTGCTTTTGTATAAAATGTCTGTGGAGTCTAATAGAGGGCATATGGAGGATTACATTCAATTTATGAAAATTTTAATTTCAACTTGTGATCAGAGTAGAAATTAAAAGTAAAATCATATCTTTGCATTGACCATAAGGATATGACCCTTCTCTGAAAAGTTTGAAAATTTTGATTAAACAAAGGAATCTATTTTTAGAGCTTCTAAATCAATTAGCTTGTCAGATTGACATCTTTAGATAATGGATCATGAAATCAAACATGTTTGGTGTTTCTGTCTTCATTTCCCTCAGAGAAGGCCTGTATACATGCAATCACCTCATCAGACTAGCTTCCTGGTCTTCAGTTTCCTCTATTTATTAGGTATTCCAAAAGTTTGGAACTTTAATAAGCTCAGGAGTATACATGCTACAAACTAGAAACAAGTACCTATCAGAGATTTTAATTGCTTAAATTTCATTACGCTTCTTCACCTTTATTTTATTTTTCTCCTTTTTAATGTTTTTTAAATTAATTAAACATTTTTTATTTTTTACATATACATTTATATCATTACACATATGTACAATAAACTAAGTATAGCAAGAAGAACGCTGACACAATCAGGAATTATATAAATGTTACATTCATAGTGTTTTGGCTATTTGCATTTGACAGCCTTGAAGAAAATATCCTTTCTATCTTGGTGCATCTAAAATTTGGAATGTAAACACCTCTTCACCTTTGTTGTTTAAATACACATGCATGAAAATGGCAAACAGTGAATGAAGGATTAATGACCTAAAACAAAGAACCTCAAGAGAGCCTAGAAACTCCCTGCTCAGCATATAGATAAGAATACCTTCCTGAGAAGAAAGCCAACATAGTAAGGATAATCCCTTCAGAACCCTATGATTCTTGGAAGATGCTAATGAGACCAGTGCACTAACTTCCTGTGGGTATTTATAGCCTTGAGAAAGCCAAAAAAAACAGATTTGCATAGGGAATATTCCACCCCCAAGTTCTCTTTTCTGCCTTATAAAGCCCAAAGCCCTCTCCCTGGGTGCACAATCCCCACTTCTCTGGAGAGATTGCTCCTCTTTATTGTTCTGCAGAAAGGACAATTTGCTTCTGTAAAGGTCAGTCTCCCCTTTATTTTATTTTCAGGTCACCCCAATCAATCCTGATCTAACAGTGACTGCTTTTGAGGTATTAAGATGTCAAACAGCACAAATACTTCTGGAATGCCCAGTGTAGACCATGGCTGAGTCTCAGTTCTGGATCATATCACCTGAAGATTAGCATTTAAACTCTGACATGGATTACATTTTTTAAAAAGAAGTAACTTCTCTTTCTTGCTAGCTTTACCTGTACAGCAATACTGACGAATTTCCATTGACTCTGTTCCTTAAAGTTTTTCATGTCTCATGGAGGAGGTACATGGTTCTCTGAAAGGAATAAAAAACACAATTGTCAAATTTTTGTGGCATAGAAATAAGTGCAGTTTCGATGGTTGGTGTCAGAGTATCTGAAAACTGTCGTACTAAATTAACCTAAACATCAAAATAATTCTCTCTCTCTCTCTCTCTCTCTCTCTCTCTCTCTCTCTCTCTCTCTCTCTCTCTCTCTCTCTCTTTCTCTCTCTCTCTCTTTCTGACTAGCTTAGATAAACTGTCTTGTTACCTATTGAACATTTTAAGAACATTCCTCATATATTTCTATTTTGTCTTTTGAACACTCTTTAGTTCCATATCTAATTTTCAATTGGATTGTTTATTTTCTTGATACATTCTTTTAGTTCTCTATATATTCTAAATACAAAACCTTTGTAGGTAGATAACTGGAAATGATATTTTTTCCCACTCTGTAGACCTTCTCTTCACTCAAATGATGGTGTCCTCTGCTATACTGAAAACTTTTAGTTTCATGAAATCCTATTTATTAATTGCTGATCTTAATGGTCACAGCATTAGTGCCCTGTTCAGAAAATTCTTTTCTGTGCCAGTGGCCAATGAGTTCAAGTGTTTCTCTTTACTTTCTCCTTATTCCAATTCAAGATACCAGGATCAGGAAAACTTGAGATCCTCGATCCATTTAGAGATGACCTTTGTGCAGAGGGGGGGTATAAGAGCCTAGTTTCATTCTATGTGTAGCAATCCAGTTTAATCTCCAACATTTGTTGAAGAGGCTAATTTCTTCTCTAATGTGTATTGTTGACTTCTTTACTCAAAATAAGGTAGCTATATAAGAGTAGGCTTATATGTAGGTCCCCATCCTATACATTGATTAATATGTCTGTTTTTGTGTCAGTATCATGATGATTCTATTACTCAGGCTCTGTAGTATAACATGAGATATGGGATACTCCAGCCATCCTTTTATTGTTCACAATTGTTTGGACTGTCCTGCTCGTTTTCTTTTGTCCATGTACAATTTTGTTTTTAGTTTCTGTGAAGAAACTCAACCAGAGATCAGTTGGTAACCCCCAGAGCAAAAGTGCCAGTGTTGAACAGGTTGGTGCTTCCTGCCAGGAAGGTTGGTCTCATAGTACATAGGGTTCCACAGCTGACTGACGTCATTGATTCTTCATTGATTCTATTTCTCCCCTAACAGCTTTCACTGAATATTCTCGACTCTGAAAAGTGGTCACCAGAGAAGAAACATCCAGCTTAGTCCCAGCATACAGTCTCTATACCCCGCAAGCAAAGTGTGTTATTTGGTCTTCTAGTTCAGCTGAGAGAGCTAGAGGAATGATAAGAACCCGAGTTGCCTTTGCATCTTTGGCCATTCCATTAATCAATAATTTATATAGTGGTACCCCACACGTCATCAGAGTTGTTGTTTAATTCCTCACAGATTTTAAGAACATGGTATTCCAGACACACAGATATCTCCCTTCATATTTTCTTGGAACATAAGTCATACCTATTATAAATTTGGTTGCACGTTCTTTGGTTGGTGCTTCCATCTCTGTAAGCCTCAATGGGTCTAGGTTAGTTGACTTGGTTGGCTTTATTTTGGTGTTCTTGTACCCTCAGGGTCCTTTTATCCTTCTGCTCCACCACCTCCCACCCACACAAATCTTGCACAGGACTCCCAGAGCCTCGCTTAATGTATGGCTGTGAGTCTCAGCATTTGATTCAATCAGCTGCTGGGTGGGGGCCTCTCAGAGACAGTTATGCTAGGCTCCTGTCTGTAAACACAGCAGAGTACCTTTTATGCTGTCAAGGGTTGGCTCTCTCTTTTGGGGTGGGCCTCAGGTTGGGACAGACATTGGTTGGATGTTTCTTCAGTCTCTATCTTTATCTCTGCACACCTTGTAGGTAGGGCAAATTTTGTGTTAAAGGCTTTGTAGGTAGATTGGTGCTCCCCTTCCACCACTATAAGTCCTGCCTGGCTAGAAGGTGGCCTCCTCAGTCTCTGTGTCCCCTGCTGCTAGGAGGCTCAGCTAGAGACATCCCCATATCCCCCCTGTAGCCTACCCTCTTTAAAGTCTTCATCTTTTCTCAATGATACCCCAGCCTTTGGTTTCCCTTTTCTCTTTAAGTCTTCTCACTTCACCTCCCCACTCTCTCCACATCTGACCCTCCCACCCTATACCCTCCTTTCCCTAGGTTGGTACTGCGCTGCCTGGCAACCTCAGTGGATGAGGATGAGCTCAGTCCTGATGTGACTTGATGTGCTGGGGTGGGTTGGGTAGTGGTGGTGGTGGGATCCCCTTTTCTAAGGAGAAGAGGGGAGAGGATAGGGGGAAGAAAGTGGGAGAGAGGGAGGACAAGGATGAAAGGAAGGAGGAGGCGATGATTGAGGTGTAAAGTGAATATATAAATTAAAAATAAAATTAAAAAATTAATTTGGTTACAAGGTGGAAAGTTTCCTTATTGCTTTTTATGTCATTTTATTTTGGTTAACTCTAATTGCTACATCATCATCCACAATATAACCCTACTACATCTGTTTAAATCTTTCCACCTCCAGTGTCTACCTCATCTCTACGTCCATAAGATGTAGTCATTAATTTTTAACCTTATTATGAGTATAAAAAAATTAGGTTCATCGAAGGTTATACTAAACTTCATAGTAACTACAAAAATATAATGTTATACAAATAATACACTAGTTCTATATTAGTTCCTTTTCTGTTACTATGATAAACATCCATGACTAGAGCTATTTATAGAAAGGGGGTTTATTTGGGCTTATGATTCCAGGGAGATAAGAGCCTGCTATGTCAGCAAGTTGCAGGAACAGCATCCGGAGCAGGCAGCATGTAAGAAGAGCTAGAAGTGTAGTGAGACTATAAATTCTAAAATCCTGCCACCTGCAGCAAGGTTATATTTCTAAAATGTTCCACAACTCCCCCACGCAATCCCACCAGTAGATTGGGGTCCAAGTTTTTTTTTTTTCTTGGCACAATGTTAATTTTATTACTGCTTAATAGTGTAAACAGAGTTGAAACACAAATGAATGCTATAGATTGTAGATTTCCAACTGAAGTATATACAGGGCAATGCTTAGTCAGCCATACTGATTGATTGCTTTAGAATAATTAGATTTTGTTGTGATTTATATACCATTGCAATTTACTTTTATTCTAGGAAAGACAGTCTTATTAAAATAAATGAAAGAAGATAGCTGATAGATAGATAGATAGATAGATAGATAGATAGATAGATATACAGATAGAAGATAGACAGATAGTAGAAAGACCAAATCAGAGACAATCTGACCTTGGTATTAGGCATGAAAATTCTTGGTATTGACTTGGGAAAAAAAAAATTTTTTTTTTGGGCCTACGTAAAACGTTATCTTCCAGATCACCACATTCCACTGGCTCCCACAAGATCATGACTAAATTACAACTTAAAATGCATTCAGTTCAATTTCATAGCCACTAACAATCTCAACAATACTGATTAGTACTCCATCTTGTTTGAGACTGAAGCCAGGCTCTTAATTGTAACCCATTAAAAAAAAAAACACAAAGCAAATTAAATACACCCGGCATATCTTGGTGTAGAATGTTCATTGCTATTATAAAACAGAGGAGTGAAAGGACTATAAGGAGATACTAGAACAAAGCAAGACTTAAAACACAGTGAAGCCAAGCAGCAAATCCAGTAGCTTCATGCCCAATGCCTGTGATTTTAGATGACTCTTTGCTGCCTATAGAATACATCTCTCCCTTGAACTGGCTACACTCCTTGTTTGTAGCTCTTTTTGACGGAATTCTCACTGTTCTGGCATCTCTGACATCTTGAGATCTCCACTGTAACCCAAGCTTTAGTTTCACAGCTTCATGTAATGACCTTTTAAGGCCTCCGTAGGAACTCCTTTGCCACATACTTCCTAGCCCCAGAATCTTTCTAAACAGAGAGGGAAGACTCCATAATCCTTCACTTTTACATTATTTACACCTCTAAATCCAGGACTACAGGAATGGCATTTGTTAATGTCCTCTGCTAGAATTGGACGGGCCCTCACTCCCTTTAACCACATTAGCAGCAGCTTTTGTTTGCAGTTGCTTTATAGGAGCGAAAGACTCCTGCTAGGACAATTAAGCCCTGCTTTCAGCTTTCTATTCCATTTCTAGTTCAAAGTTCCAAAGTCTTCCACATTCTTTCAACAGTGAGTAAGCAGGTTCTTCATAGTAGCAGGCTACTCCCTGGCACCAGCTTCTGTGCTGGTTGCTTTTCTGTTGCTTTGATACAACTCCATGACTATGGTCACTTACTGAAGAAATGGTTTACTCAAACTTAACATCTTCAGAAGTATAAGAACCCATCATAGTGGGGAAGCTGATAGCAAGGGGTCGGCATGGTGGCAGGAGCAGCAAGCTGAGAGCTGACACCTTTACATGCAAGCATGAAGCAGAGAGCAACTAATTAGGCTGAGATGATTAACACTCAACACTTGCTCTGAGTGACACATTCCCTCCAGACTTGTCCCGCCTCCTAACACTTCAACTGCCACCCTAAACAGCACCACAATAGAGGGACCAAGTATTCAACGGTCTGAGCGTATGGAGGACGTTCTCACTCAAGCCATCACAACCACAGCCTCTTTTATGGGACTTTAAAAGTGTCTGTTGTTTTTTTCTACAGTGGAGAGATGCTTCGGTGGTTAAGAGCATGCAATTTTCTTGCAGAAGACCCGACTTTAGTAGCTAGCATCAAGGTCATGCAGCTAATAATAGATTGCGACTTCACCAGCTCCAGGGGGATCTGACTCCTTTGGCTTCTTCAGTCACCTGTGTCCAGCCCATGTGCACTGCCCCTCCCCCCAACTCACAACTCAACAAAACCTGAAAACGTATCTATTCTCTAAAATCAAAGTACCTGAAACTGTTTTTAGTTGAATTTACTGCAGTAGCCAAATCTTAGCCATCGCCTGACAAAATGGAGGCATTTAACAAATATCTGTAAATGAATGCCAAGTGAACATTTTTCATCTCTGTAAGTAATTAATTTTTCGATTTTTTGACTATTTTAGATAACCAAAGATAAAAGCAAATATCCCATTTAAAAATAATAAAATTCATGTTATAAGGCATTGAAATACCCATTTTTGTCTCAATACTTTTTTAAACAGTACATAGTTAAAGCACAAAATCTTGAGGATACAACGTTTTAATAAAATAGGGACAGCATCAAGACACCGAAGCTTTTAACTATAGAGTTTCATGACACAAAAATTTCCTTTTCTCCTTCCATTTTTACCTAAACCTTTGTATAATTCTATAGTCTCTAAAATGATCCTTTGTATATTTCATTTTCTCTCTGAAGACTGATGTTTGTTTCATAGTTAACTGAGCAGAAATTTAAGAACTTTATCAGAAAACAATTATGATAATGAATGTTTTGTTTTTAGAGAAATATGCAGTGTGTCTTCTTTGGACTCCAGCCAGGATTAGTTAACACTGAGGAACTGAAACAATGTTTTAGGTGTTCACATTTGTTTGTCACAAGCAGGAAAGTAAAATGTCTCATTGGCAACTGTGAATTGCTTGGAATTCCCAGCCTCAGCAGTCTCTGATGCACAGTAAATCCCCAGAGGAGATCACATGACAGAACAGCTATATTTTTGTCGTGGTTAAGACCAGAATTTTGAAATGTTACCAAGAAAAAATATTTTCCTCCATTTATATGCACACCAATAATTAGTCTCAAGGAAATGAAGTGCATAGAAAGTGAATTGAGATTTTGTTTTTGACATGTACTTGTTTGATAACAGCTTCCGCTCTCCTGACAGATGGATTCTTCTTGGCAGATGATTATGCAAACTGTTCCTTTCATGCCTGTCTACGTGAAATGTATTCTATAAACACACTGAAGTCTCACGCTCCTCTGAGTCCTCAGTGCTTGAGAATGTATTAGCACCACAGTGATTTGGATGACAGGATTTTAAAGTGTCTGTGGGTGGAAATGGAGAGAATGCCAGTGTGATTGCTTTGCTCTGTCAAAGGCCCTGGCAGATAACAAGGCGGTTCCTTTGAAATTTGAGATAGGGATGTTTATGTCATAGAAAAATAACTCATCCAGGAAATAGTCTCCATATTATTTATTTATTTAAATATTTATTGATTGTAGAAATGTTTACTTTTATAATGCTTTCAATAGACATTTTCATAAATACTAGAAAAACCAAAGTTTTTTGGGAAATAGTATGAGGGAATTTCCTAATACACAACAGGAAAATATAAGAGCCATTCAGACACTAAGAATCTAGTTACCTCAGTTATGTTTTGTCATAATTTTCATGTTTTATAATGAGTGGCCTAATATTTTGATAACAGAGTTTATCTGCCTTCTGTCACTGTAGTCAGGGATGTGAAGATTGGCTTGGTTGCTGTCCAATGAAAGAGCCAGAGAAAATTTTCTTGAGGAGCTACAACCAAAATGTGTTTTTGTCCAAGTACAGTTTGCTTCAATAGAAATACAGGCAGAGTGTATTAACTAAACAAATTAAGCATGCCAGGGAGCGTCACAAGACTCCATTACGAGGGTGGTGTAGCTAAGTGGTAGAACACTTTCATGGCATACACAAGATGCCAAGTTTAACCTTTTGCTTTGGAAAAAGAAGAAGAAAGATGAAAAGACACAAATATAAAAGACATTCATAGTGCATATCCTAGTTTTCCATTGGACTGCTACCTCTCTTATTGGTCTAGTCAGACATGCAAATTCTTTCAAAACTCACCAAAGGTGCAATTCTCTGAGACAGGATTATCATTATGACAGCCTTCATTCTTTGGCTAATTCAGAGTAAAATATTACCTCCTAGAAGGGGGAGGAGGAACATAAGCAAACGGAACTTATAAGATTCAGGAATCTCAGAAAGTTATAAAACGCACAAGGTCACTTCCATAAACTGTGAAATCCCTAGACAATTGTTGAGAAAGAGTAGTCTTTGGTGAAGCTACCTGAAAGCTGACTCTTGGCCATTCATGAGCCTATGGGTAAACTCAATAAACTCGTTGGTTGTTCAGGCTAGGATGTAACTGTTTCCTTGCATGGACCTCAGAAGTCTATCTGTGATGAATAGATGTTTCTTTACATCTACCTGGAAAAGCTACGCAGTAACATTTGAAAAATAATTAATAATAATAAAAATTATTGTTACTGACTTGGTGGCTGTCCAATCTAAGAGCTGTCCGATAATAATAATAATAATAATAATAATAATAATAATAATAATAATAGTAGTAGTAGTAGTAGTAGTAGTAATAGTAGTAGTAAACATCATTCAGGACATTTAGAAATCCTTGAGATTTCTTTGTCCTTAACATTATTAGAGAAAATCCCCTTAAGGCCATGAAAGAGATGAATAGGAAAAGTCCTGACACTCATTCTATAAGAGTTGGGTAAAAACACCAAAGTTTGTAGAGAGCAGATCCTATCTCTGACCAGGTCTTGCCTATTTCCCCTTCCAGACTAAGGGTGAGAAGGCACTGAGAAATGTTCAACCAGGAGATGTTTTATTACTGACTTGGTATTAACAACTGTCGAATGGGTTAGAGACCTTTAAACAGATTGCTACATGGGATTAGATGATTCAAACGGAGCAAATTTGCACCCTGAGTAGGAATAGAATGCAATTCCAGAGCAGTTACTGCTTAAAGAAATTTTACAGGTCCAGGAAGTGCCGAGCCTGCAATCATCTGCAGCCTTCTTTCTCTTCCTCCTCTGTGGAGCTCTTCACATGGTCTGTGTTTGTAGACCCAGCTACATAAATGGTGCCAGATGGTGCCCTCATTGGCTAAATGCAAGTATGAAAATAAGAGACTTAACAACTATCAGGAAAGAGTTGTCAGACCTCTTTCTGGCTGTTATGTAACCTTCTGCACACATCCTAGGCTGTTTCCTAGCTGGGTTGTACTCAATGCTTTTTTCGTCAAAATTCAAGTTTTTTAGGCAGGCAGCCAGAGTTGCTGTCTCCTTTGTTTGGCTGGTTTTTTTGTTTTTGTTTTGGTTTTGATGCTGATCTTCCTGATCATCAGAGCTGTGCATAGGACAGGAAGCTCCTCATGGTGGGCCGCTCTTATCAACTAAACACATTAAGAGAATCTGGAGACAGTCATGTGGTCTCCATATGGTCTTGAAAAATACAGAAAGACAGAAATGTATTGAAATAGGATATTATGTATTTTTCAGTCAATCGGATGTTTTGGGATGAGTGACATAGAGTGACGATGTTGGAGGTGGAAATTACAAAGATATATATTATGTACATGTATGAAATTTTCGAAGAATAATAGATAAGTAAATAATAAAAATACTTCTGAAAAAACAACTGGCCTATATTACAAAAGAAAAATATTTAATGTTATAGATGTGTCTGATCAAGGGTGATAGTGACAATAATTGTGTTCTGACCTATGTGAAAAAGATTGGAGGAAAGCATGTGAGGAGTATCTATGTGTGTGTGTGTGTGTGTGTGTGTGTGTGTGTGTGTGTATGAGAGTGCATATGTTTGAATAAATGTGTAAGTTCTTATGAAAAATCTACTGTATAGTAAAAATATTTGATCAAAGAGGCATCTAATTTATGTGATATGCCAGAACCATCACTCCCTGATGATGTTTGGGATGGATGTTTTGATATGTCTAGTCACAATTTACTACCATGCACTTACACAATTCAGTCCAAATTATATTAGTTTATTATCAAATTTAGATTTTGATTCTGGTTATGTTGCTTGTCTGATGCCATTTGTAGTAAATATCATTGCCCTTGGCTAGTTATTGAGATCGGATTTACCTAGTTTCTTTATTGATTATCTAAGTATTTGAAAACAAATAAAATATCTGAGGATATAGAAAATGAGACATTATGATTCTAGTATTTTCTGTCTCTCACAAAATAATCAGATCTTCTTTGACATTAAAGTTAAAAGGAGAGAATTACTAATCATTTATTAAGTAAAATTACAAACATATATTGAGATATTGCTCAAAAAAAGGGAAAGAGGCAGAGTAGGTAAGTGTTCTTATTTTATGGAACTCATGTTCCAGTTGGCATGAGGGTTATATATAACAATAAGGTCAAAGGGGGAAAAACAGAAAGCAAATAATACTGTGCTGGTGTATAAGGAATCTAAGACTGAGACTCAGTCTTCTTGGTGTGATATTTTGGTGAGCATAAGTAGTCAACATAAACTAGCTCTTCAAGGATGAACATGAAGATAACACAACCTCGTGAGTAGGTCACAGGTACCGTTCTGTGAGACGAGTTTGGGCCCTGATTATTTGCTGAATTCTAAGTGCTTAGCTGTGCTTGGGCCCTTTCATTTCCTCTCCTGGACCTTTTCAAGGGCTTGCCTTTGTCTCTTTACTGGTTAACAAGTAAGAGTGAATGTTCCAAGAGTTAGGACATGAAAGCCTCAAGCCTCATAATTTCTTAGTCCTGATGTACCCAGGGTAGCCACAGATTCCAAAGACGTAAGAAACATGGGAAGAGTGTTCATCCTCAGTAGATGCTGTATACAAACCTTGTGACATTGCTAGTCAATTCTTGTTACTGTAAGAAAATATCTGAGATAATCAACTTTCAAAGTGGAAAGATTTACATTTGCTTGTATGATTTGATATTTTTGTCCATTCTTGATTGGCCAAGTTTGTTTGGAACCTTTGTAAAATAAATATATTTGTTCTGGGCAGCACCTGAAGCACTTGGTGCTGGAACATGAAGGATGCAGGATGTCAGCGTCCGGCATGCTGGGAGGAATGAATCCTGCCAGGTCTGATCCAGCGTCAGTGTCTGGTTCTTTTGTTCTGAAAACATATAATTTCTCACAAGCATTATACAGTCCTAAAATTATAAATGTATGAGGTTTGAGGGATGCACAGAACAATTAAGACTGGTTCTCTGCTCTTTGTATGAGCAGAAGAAAGACATCTGTAAATCTTCATTCATGCCACATGAAGAATGACATCTAATACTAAGTCACAGGGATTCTGTGACCAACAAGAAGCATTGTCTATGCATAGACATTCGTGTCTCAGCCAGTCTCAGAGCTATTCTCATGTAGTGGGATTAGCAATATAAGTTACTTGCTTGTTCTGCAGTTTGAATTCTTTACATCCCAATTGTAGCTCCCTCACTCATCGCCTCCAAATCCCACCCTCCCTCCTTCATCCCCTCTCTCTCCCTCCCCTAGTCCTCAGAAAGCAGATCCCTCCTCCCCTAATATCTGACCTCAGCCTATCAAGTATAATCTGTACAACCTGTGTTCTCTTCCTCTGTGGCTTGGGAAGGCTGCCCTGCCAGGGGGAAGTGATCAACATTAAGGGACCAGAGTCCGCGTCAGAAGTAGTCCCTACTCCCCATATTATGGGACTCTCAAGGAGACTATGCTGTCTATCTACTACCTCTGAGCAGAATGTCAAGGTCCTCCATATGCATGGTCCTTGGTTGGGCATCCATCTCTGCAGCACCCTCCTCCTCCATCAGGAATATTTCCTTTTTACTCAGGTAGTTGATTTTGTTCCTTCTCAAGTCTCTGATGGGGTTGAAGGCCAGATAGATACGTTTTACAATTAAGCTTAGTTGTTTAGGGGTTAAGGTGGTTTTAGGTCTAGATAGGTGTTTTAAGTCGATAGAAAAGAGATATAATAGATATTGATGTACATTCAGAATTTTAGACTCACCAAGATAGAAAAGATATTTTCTTCAAGGTTGCCAAATACCAATCGACAAAACACTACGGATGTAACATTAATATAATTCCTGATTTTTTTGTGGTTCTTCTTGCTGTAGACAGTTTATTATACGTGTGTGTAATAGTATAAATGCAAATATAAAAAATAAAACATACCAAAACAAGAATATACTCCAAAGAAAAAAATCTGTTATTTTTATGTCCAAGAGCAGAGGAGTGAAAGAAACTAGTGTCTCCCAGTTCCAAGTCACATTTCTTATCATCTACACATGATTGGCCCCAGTTCTAAGATGTTTGCCCCATCTTTCAAAAATGCCAGATGGAGTTTAAACTTAAACACCTTACTTATAAAAACTACAAAAAAGTGCCTACCTTTTTTCTAGTAGTTTTCTGAATAAAAATGTTTAAATTATTCATTCATGAAATATATATTAAACCAACCCTGGACATACCAGTTTAAGCTCAATTCTGTATCAGTTTCAGAAGTAGCATCCAGGTGCTAATGCTTTAATTAGATTTGTGTGTTAATGAGGCTTGCCTTATAGAAGAGCAAGGTGGAGTTGGCTGCTGGCTAGGAGCCCCAGCAGGCTAGTGCTCACCGCAGAATAGCTCAGCCTTACACTTAAGATGATGGCTGCCTACCAAGAGGAAGCATTCCAAGAAACATGAATTGGAAGCTGCCAGGCTCTGAAGGCTCAAGCCAGAAACAGACTCAATAAAACTCTCAGTATGTAGGCTATTAGTCAAAGCAGTTTCAGCACCCTCCTACTTGACAAGGATAGCATCAAAGAATTTGTAGGCATTGCTTCAGTTTGAATATTGTGCATATTCACAGAGTAGATATATGAATAGCTAAGGAATATTTCACTGTGTCTTTGTGTACTTGTAACTTAAAATCAAATTACTTAAAAACATAGATTGTACTCTAAGTGGTATCTTTGAGTATAAACTAAATATATATCCATAAGTGATATAAAATTACTTTAACGATTAAAATAGCTCAGTTTGGAGTGTCTGTCAAGCCTATTGGAACTGAAGTGTTGGCTCTGTAGTGCATTAACTTAAAGACTTTTGATTTAAAGTAGTTAGGCTTTTAGAATTGACCCAGAGGTGAAATGAGGTCAAATTGTAAGCACATTGAAAAGAAGGTGAGCGATCTATGGCACCAACCAACGACAATACATGCAGTCATCATCAAACCCCTACCCAGACCTAGCCAAGGGACAGGACATTCTCCACAGTTAAGTGGAGACTGAGGACTGACTTTTACATGAACTTTGGTGCCCCATATTTGGCCATGTCCCTTTGATGGGGAGGCCCGATGGCACTCAGAGGAAGGAAAGCAGGCTACCAAGAAGAGACATGATACCCTAGCATCATATTCAAGGGGAGGAGGTGCCCCTCAGTCACAGTCATAGGGAAGGGGGTGAAAACAGGAGGGAGGGAGGAATAGGAGGATGCACGTGATGGGATAGCAATTGAGATGTAAAAAAGTAATAATAATAAAAAAGAAAAGAGGGTGAGGAGCAGACAAGATTGAGACAAAAGCATTTTCATGGGCCACACATTATGTGAGAACAGAGAGAGGAGGGAAGTCATCCAACTTTTGTAGTTTGTTTTCAGCAGAAAGGACTATGTTGCTTGATTCTCAACTGGCTAGTCTGGATGGTCACTTCAGCTAGAATACTCAGTAAGTGGAGAAATAAGAATAATAAATGCTTTTCTTCCCTACACCATAAAAATAGATAATCACAAGTTTCCTGGAACAAGGCATTTTAAAATATTAATATCATATAGAAAGGATATACCATCAAATTCAAATTTTACTCTGATAATTTATTAGGAAGCTGTATCCATATATTTTAAAGTGTATTCTGTAATGTTTGTTTAAGATATTTGCCCAGTGATCTTATTTTGTACATGGAAATATACAACTGAAAGGAAGACACATAAGAACAAATCGCAGTGAATGGAGCAATCTCATTTTAGAAATGAGGATGGCAAACACGATTGTACATGTTTCTCCCTTAAAAGTGTCCCTCTTTCCCTCCTAAAAATGCAGTCGACTTTGTGTTGACAGCCCTGGTAGATCTACCAAATGATTCTCCACCGAAGAAAACTGACACCCGCACCTCATGCCGCAGGAACCAAATACAATTATCATCTAAGCTCACTTCTTCCATGCGGCCATTTTGTCTGGCTGGCTCGAGTTTGTGCTGGTTTTCGGCATGGTGTCACAATCTCTGTGAGTTCATAAGTGCACCTGCCCTATTGTGTCTGCAAACACCAACTCTTTAAAATCATTTACCACCTCTGGCACTTACAAACTTTCTGTGCCCCTCTTTTGTACAGATTGCCCAGTCTTGAGGGGAAGAATGTGATATCGAAATATCCTTTAGAATGAGAATTTGTTTTTTCTTATTCTCTGCATGTTGTCCAGTTGTGGGCCTCTGTGCTAATCCACATCTACTTGAAGAAGCTTCTCTGGTGAGAATTGACCTATGCATTTTTATAGCAATAACTCGATAGGGGTCATTTTCTTGCCAGGTCCAATTAGGAAAATAATAATAGTGTTTCCCCCTAAGACTCATGATCTACTATTGTTGTATTACCATGTAAGAGGTGTCATCTACGTTACTTCAGTCACCTTAGTTCTGACGTTATCCCTTTCACAGTGTACGGTGGAGTTGTAGCTAACATGGTGTGAAAGTACTAGGTTGTTTCTGATATACAGTTGCTCTGTATAGCGAGATGCAGCTAGTTATATGCAGCTGCTATTTAGATATTTATATTAAATATTTAAATATTTGCAATAAATTAAAACTCAGTTCACTCGTTGAAGCTACATAACTAGTGCAGAACAATGATGCATGACTAGTGAAATTCACCTTAAAAAAACAGACACAAAATATGTTAATCCTCACAGTTATAGTAGGAAGCACTCTTCAATTCGTTTTAATTATTAAAGGATGCAAGAAGATATGACTGTGGCAACTTTATTATAGTAGCTTGAATTCACATAGAAAATTGTAAAAATAGTCTTAAGTATTTAAATCATAACAAATATATACATGAGGTTTATTTTTCTTGACATAATGTTGCTATGAAATGTATTAAGTTCTGAAATATAATTCTATACAATATAAATTAAAGCTTGGGCGTACAAAATCAAAGCAGCTTCTTTTACATAAATTGTTAATAACCAAATAGAACTGTAAGTTCTATTTATTTCTGAGATTGTCTATATAATATGGTCTGACATAGCTCTTCAACTCTACAATTCTTCATAGTATGTATATGTGCTGACAAAATGATGTGGATTAAAACAGAATCTATACTAAACTGTAACATGCTGAGTCTAAATTTTTGCCACCGAAAAAGCTACCTGGATGTGTATTTGAATTTACCACAACAGTTAACTAATTGTACAGATGCTTCGAAGAGTGAATCAAAGAGACAGTGATGAAATTACAACCAATTAGGTAATAAAATGAAAACTGGGCAGGTTTACAAGTATTTCAAAAATTAAAAGTTATAGTAAAGATACAGTGACAATTATTTGTAGCTATTTGCAAAACATACATATATATACCTGAGCACAAACAGCTATATTATATGTTCATTACTCATCAGGGAATTCTGTTTCAGGCTTCAAGTCTCTGACTTAGACTGATATACTTGGCTTTTTCAGCTAGAAAATAACCAAATACCTTTAAACCAACATAAAGAGAGAGAGAAACTTCTATACTTTGCTTATTTAATAATTAATCACAATTGACTGAAGAGAAAAATGTGCAGTTCAACGAGAAAACCATGTGTTGTGGAATGGACAATGAGACAATATGTCTTAGTTAGGATGTCTATTGCTGTGACAAAACACCATGACCAAAAGCAAGTATGGAGGCTACCAAGAAGAGACTTGATACCCTATGAGCATATACAGGGGGACGAGGTCCCCCTCAGGCACAGTCATAGAGGAGGGGAGAAGGGGGAAAATGGGAGGGAGGGAGGAATGGGAGGATACAAGGGATGGGATAACAATTGAGATGTAATATGAATAAATTAATAAACTATATTAAAAAAGCAAGTACGGAAGGAAATATTTATTTGGCTTACACTTCCACATCATAGTTCAGAGATGACACCACCCACAATGAGTTGGGTCCTCCCACATCATTCACTAACTAAGAAAATACCTTACAGCAAGCGCTAATGGGTGACGCATTTTCCCAACTGAAGCTCTTCCTTTCAGATAACTCAAGCTCATGTCAATTTGGCATAAACACCATACTTCAAAATGTTCTCAGATATGTGAGCATCAACTAGTCTGCTTTGCTAGGACAATTTCCCCAGGTACAACAGGGTAAGCTTTAAATTCAGCTGCATATGCATTCATACGCATTCATGTGCTATAAGTTTTTTCTTCCTGTTATTGTTTTAATTTAATCTAATTTTATTTTTTAATGTTTCTTTTTTAACATATACATTTGCATTTCTTATGACCACCGAAGAACATACCCTTGGTGAAGTGTGTACAAAGCACTTGCTTGAAGCTTTCACAGTTTTTCAATGGGAGTTTTCTTCAGTTTCTCTTAGTTCATGTAAACTCATATACTCAGTTCTTATTTGCCCTCATATGCTCACAAATAATATTGTCATTAATTTCATATTTTATAGTCTAAAAATGTTCTCCTCTACAAATTCTAGGTTCCCCTCTTCAGATGTAGAACATACTTTAGTCACGTTAGCGGTTTGTTAGCTGTGATGTGATGTGAAGCGAGATCTGATGTGGGAGCACAGGAGGAGGCGATCTTCACGATCCTGTGCAAGCAGACTTTAAAAGCAAAGTGAGATCAATATACGTTTATACTCCATATTCTCTAAATCTATATACACTGAACATTATTAAAATTTATAATGTGGCAGATACTATACAATATTAGGACTCACATTTTTTAATTTCACATATTTTGTTTTCTCGTTATAATTTCCAAGGTATATATGATTATTTATAAACGTGCACACACACATACACACATATATAATTCTCGTCTTCAATGAATACTTCATTTTTATAACATTTCCATAAAATTGCAATTTTTCTATTTTGAAGAATTTGAAAGCATAATTTGATATTTGGACAGTAAATAGTTTTCCTTAGTATTAGAGGATTTGGGATTTTGATTTTTGTACAGATGTGGGATGAAACCAGTATTTAAGAACAGAAGAATAGTCCTTTGCATTTGTTTTCAACTCGTAGTTTCATTGATATTTCTGAAGCCCAGAAGCTATGTGAAGTCACAATCTACATGCCTTATCAACCCTGTTATAAATTCAAACTTCATACAAAGCATGGTTTATTAGTTTAAAATACGCTCACTATTTAATACTTCCATTACCAACTTCTCATATACTACTCATAAAAGGAAAATAAATCTTCTCTTGCATGAAAAAAAAAGTGCTCAGATTCCAAGCCTTGACTTGCCTGCTTTCCTCACTACCTTGAAATCTATCCCTCATCATCCCCTGGCTCAGTCTTCATCCAGTTACCTAGCTTTTCGTTTTTCTGTGTGATTTTTTTTTTTTTTTCGAGACAGAGTTTATCTGTGAAGCCTTGGCTGTCCAGGACCTTCCTCTGTAGACCAGGCTGACCACAAACTTACAGAAATCCACCTACGTCTGTCTCCTAAGAGCTGGGATTAAAGGCATGCGCCACCGCAACCTGGCTCTACGTGACTTTTCAAAGAAACTCATCACATGTACTTTTCTTCGCTTCTGAAAATGTTTTGTTCTTGGCTTCATATAGCAAGGCAAATAGAATTTTCTCCTTATGAAAAAAGAAAAGATTATTATAAAGACATTAAAATTTTTAAAATGTACCATTATTGTACTGCAGTACTAGTGGTGTGCGTCATCATTATGGGACGGCAGTGGTATGGTTTTCCTTTTTCTCAAATGCCATTTTCTGCCTCTAGACCAGCAATTTTCAACCTGTGTGTAGTGACCCATTTGTTAACTATTTTCATACACATTTTCAATGTATCTTGTTCATGTCTACCTCTCACTTCCTCTTCCAACTCCCTCTTAGCCCCTAACAAGCTTTCCTCAAGTTCTATGTCTATGGTTTTTGAAATATAGAATCAAAAGGGTACAGTTAGTAATGCCCATATGTACATAAGCGTGGAGCCATCCATCGGAGATTTTTAACTGGCCAAAGGCTCTTCCTCCTCTGAGGAACACTAACACTCCCATTAGCCATCACCTTTCTATAGCTCCATAGTAGAAGTAGGACATTGGTAGTATCTCCTCAGTCCATGCTTGAAGTTCTAACTGGCTTAATCTTGTTCAGGATTGTTCAGGGAACCAAGCTGCTGTGAATTAGTGTGCAAAAAGCCATGGTATGTCCAGAAGTCTGCTTTTCACAGCACTTCTCAGCATCCTCTGGTTTTATATTCTTTCTATCCCCTCATCCATAATGTCCTCTGAGGCTTACAACATAAACCATAATTTGTAGTAGGCCACCTTCAGCTATTCTAAAGTAAGTATTCATTGGCAGAAGGATAGGGTTGTACCAATGATGGGATTTATGTACCAAAATCCCCAATTATAAGATGATGTCAGCTAGAATCACCAAACTAATTATGTGAAAAAAGGAGCAGAATGATTTTAACAGCAGGAGTGAAGAAGAGAAGTAATTATTTCAGCCCTTTACTGCTTCTAGGGCATGTGAAGAGCAGCAGATTGGCTGCTATGAGACTATGGCTTGTTTACCTCAGGACTAATGGGAAAACATTAATATGTGTAAATGGTTTCCAAAGTACATAGCCACAGTTATACTAAAATTACTATTTTTATTAGTGAGTAAAATTATTAAATATAACTTTGAAAATTATACTATTAATTCAGTGAGAAAATTATGATAATTTCTTATACAAGTTTAAGTGTTTATGTTAGTTTTTAGATAATAGTCATCTGTAGTTTCACTTTTAAAGATCTATATAGGCAAACATTAAAGATTGGATGAGATTATTTGCTTACCAAACATAAGATTTCAGTGCCTGCCATAGTAGGAATTCAAGATTGTATCATTCCTGAAAAGGGAACAGGAGTTTATCTTAAATGTCAAGTTATAGATGTACAAATAAGATTTCCAAAATCTATCTTCCAAAATAAACTACATTATCTAGGAAGTTCATGAAGATAGACAAGCTAAAATTGTTTTCCTAAATGAAATTATTTACACTCAACTGTTGTGTGTCAGGAACTCAGGATGATTTCCAGAGTTGATGGTGTGGGTCTTGCTTTCCCCCTTGTCGACAATGGATTTTGCATTTTTAACCTTTGCTTATAGAACATATTTCAGTTTTGACTAAAATCACCCATCCAATTAAACAAAATTGAGATTCTTTGTAATTAGAAATGACGTAAGAAGAAAATGAACATTTCTGAAGCACTGCTCATATGAGGAATGTGGAAAAACCATACACATATGTCATACCCAATTCTAATCTGAATCACAAGAGGCTTTCTTTCATCTACACATTTCTAAAACAAGGAGAAATCCAACATGTTTTATTTTTAAAGGAGGATTTGATGAGTGAGTAGTGTTCTTCCCTGTCTCTTCTGATTAGTTTTGTTTTGAAGCATTTTTTTTGTTAAATATTAAAATGGTTAACCATCTGATTCTCAGGTCCAGTCTATCTGTTGGAGTATCTTTTTCCAACCCTTTACCCTGGGTTAATACCTTAATATCTATGTCAAAACACATGGATACCCACATTTGTTAAAGTAACAATACTACAGGTTAAATCATATAATGCCCCTCTACACCGAAATTGGGAGACTTCAAGACCCTATTTTCACCAATAGGAAGTTCATTCAATCAAAACTTAAACAGAGAATGGTGGAGCTAACAGATATCATAAACCAAGCAGACCAACCAGATAGTTACAGAACATTTCACCCAAACACAAAAGAATATACCTTTGTCTCTGTACTTCATGGAACTTTCTCCAAAATTGGCCACATACTCAGAGAGAAGTCAAAGTCCAACAACCAAAAGAAAATTTCAGTAACACCCTGCATCATATCAGACCAGCGGGGATTAAAGTTGGATACCAACATAAAAAGGAGCAACTAAAAGTTTACAAACTCATGGAAACTGAACACTCTTTACTCAATGAAAAGGATCAAAACAAAAATAAGGAAGTAAAGACTTTCTAGCACTGAACAAAAATGAGTACACAACACATCCAAATTCATGGGCTAAAATAAATAAAATGAGTTTTAAGTGGCAATTTCATAGCACTAAGTGCCATATTAAAAACCAAAAACTGGAGAGATTTAATACCAGCCAGTTAGCAGAACACCTGAAAGTTCTAAAACAACAGCAGCAACAAAAAGAAATTACACCCAGGAGAAGTAGATAGTAAGAAATAATCAGCCCGAGAGCTGAAATCAATAAAATAGAAAGAGAAGAATGAAAAAAATAAAGAGTTCTTTCTTTGAAAAAATTAACAATATTGAAAATGCTTATCCAAATGAGCTGAAAGGCAAAGAGAACATGCAAAGCAACAAAATCAGACACGAAAAGGGAACAAAACAGCAGACATTGAAGAAATCCACAGGATTGTAAAGACATGCTTTAAAAATCTTTGCTCAACCAATTTGGAAAACCTAAAAGAAACAGATAATGTTCTCAATGGACACCACGTAAGAAGCTAAATCAAGATCATATAAGGAATTTATACAGATCTCTGATCACCTAGTGCAAAAAGAAAACAGTCATTAAAAGCCTCCCAATAAAAAAAAAGCTCAGGCCACATGGTTTTAGGATAGAATTCTACCATACTTTCAAACAAGAGTTGACATTTGTTTGGCTCTTCAGATTATTCTATAAAATAGAAGCAGAAGCATTGCCTTGAGCTCATCAGCACAGGAGAAGACTTTCTCAACAGAACACTGATGGAGCAGGTACTAATACCAACAGTTAATAAATGGACCTCAGGAAGGTGGAGGGCTTCTGTACGGGATGGGGCACCATCATTCAAACAAAGCAGCAGCCCACAGAATGGGAAAATACTTTTACCAACTCCACATGTGATACAGAGTAAGCGTACAAACTATACAACAGGAAACAACAGGAAACAAAAGCCAAATGATCTAGCTACAGAGCAGGATATAAATCTAAAAAGAGAATTCTCAGCAGAGGAAACTCTAATCTCTGAGAAACATTTAAATTAATGTTCAGCCTATTTAGCTATTAGGGAAATGCAAATCAAAACTACTATGAGATCCTTTCTTGTACCTGTGCAGAATGGTTAATGTCAATAACACAAGTGATAGCTCATAGATAGAAAGTCAGATAACATTGGTTCATGTGGGTGTGTTTTTTTTTTTCTTTTTTTTTTTAATCTTGAGGTGGTACCATTTTGAGTACTTAAAGTTAGGAATTGACTGAGAAAACAATTTTATGGGTGAAATTTCAGAAGTTTTATAGCAAATAATTGATATGATGAGGTAGAAAGTCTTTCTGAAATACAAAATATTTTACTTAGTGATATGTGCTCTTCTGAAAAACACTGGCCATTGAGGTTCTTTACTCTAATAGTAAAGAAACTGGCAAATCTTGACATTTGTGAAGACTAATCTTAAACATTATTATAGTTATTAATTGTAACAAAAATTCCAGTATTTCAAACTTCTTGAGCATTAACTTTTTATTTAAAGAATCGATATTTTAATATATTTTCACATAGTATAGCATAGTTATATCTCAATTTATATCATCAATGATTTTAATATTGACTTTTGGTGCAATGGATGCATGAGCTTCTTCAATATGTTTTACATCTATTCACATGACAGAAGGGAATCTGCTCATTAATTAATGATGCAATATACTCTGTTGAAATAAGACTTTTATCAGCCTGTATAACTAATGACACAGTCACCTAAATGGCCAGTTGGCATCATTAAATTTACCAACATTAGTGCTATCATCAATTCTAATTAAATTCTAAGTATGCCTTTCACCAACAAGTAAACACATTTTCCAATTGAGACGTACTGTCATGAATGAAGTTAATGGTGCCAAGTTGGCCATTTAAGTAATTTACTCGTTTAGTGGGACGTCACTTGGCTTGGAAGGCACTCACTCCTTTTTCAAGCTCTCGTATTTGTTGTAATTGGGACTAATCCTGTGACAGAGTTTTGTAGATGGATGCATAGCAGCCTCATGAATAAGGCATTTAACGGATATCTTTATGAGCATAGATATTTTCAGTGTAATACATTATTATATTGAAATTAGGTCACCCTATATGAATACTAGGCAACACGGAGTATGTGTGGTAATATTGCTGAGAGTTTATATGGTAGAGAAATTATTTTCACTGGGAAGTAGCAAAAAAATCTTAAAAAGTCATATGGACATTTTGTATTTGCGTATTTCTTCCCAATATCTAGAGTATACTATCAAATACATAATGGTCTGTTAAATAAACAAATGGATGAACCACATAACTAGGCCAGAGAAAGTATTACTTAGTGTGTTTTAGCATCTAAATTAGGATCACTGAACAAACAACAATAATTCACAATTTTACAATTTTGTGGTATGTCGTAATTATTGAGCTTCTTACATACTATATAATTCTTGATTCATATAATAATAAAAACAATCACTCATAATTTTAGACAGAAATCTCTCTAATTGTATTAGTTCCTTTTTCTATTGCTTCAATAAAAACTCTGGGAAATCAACTTCATTTCTTGTGATTTCACAACTTGTGAATGAGTTTGTTTTGGCTCAGTTTGAGGTTCCAGTCCATCGGGCAGAGAAGTCACAAAACCAAAGCTTGAGGTAGCTGATCTCATGGCATCCATGGTCTTAAAGCAGGGAGCGATGAATGTTAGTGCTGAGCTCATTTTCTCCTTTATATACAGTTTAGGATGCTGGTCTAAGAAATGATACCATTTACAGCTTATGGGTCTGCCTGTTTCAATTAACATAACAAAGGTAATTCCTGACAGGCATGCCATACCGAGTTGACAAGTAAGGCCATCACAACTTTCTGTTGTCAGCTTTGTAAACAAATACATTACTTTAAAATTGAGCCTTCCAACCTTTGTCCTCAAAGTCTGAAGTTTATATAATAATGCAAGTCAAAATTCAACTTCAGAAGTCCACAGTGTCTTTGAAAACTCTAAAATTTAAAAGTTTAAAGTTCACATCTCATTGGAGACTTAGGGACATCTTTATTGTGAGTTCCTATAAAGTATAAAGCATATAATATAATTCCAACATGCGATGGCATGGAATAAACACTGCCACACCAAAACGGAAGAATACGGCCATAGAAAGAAAGGAACCAAAGCAATAATAAAATCCACCTGGAAAAACACAAAACCTTCAAAGTTCCCTATTTGGCATCTGGGGCTCATAATAAAATCCTTCACAGCCTCATATAATGACCCCTCAGAGCCTCCCTCCAGGGACTTGATTCCTTCAACACATTATCTGTAATCAGTGCTTTTGCAGAAGCAGGAAATAACATTTTGACCCCTTTACCTTTGCAATTCCCACTAGTACCAAGTGGATGCAGTTGCCTGGTTCTCTAACAGATCAGTGTGTAGGTTGACTTTCTTGGCCACAGCTGAGTCAGCCTAAGGTCTACAAAACCTCCCTGCATTAGCCCAGGTGCGTGATTTCCCTGACCCCACCCGTTGGGAGCAATGACTCCCAATAAAGTCATTGGACATAAATGTATATTTATCTGCTTTTAATCTGGCCTGATCTGGCCTTTTGCATCGGGGGACACCTATCAGTAGACTCATCCTGCAAAATTGTTTCATAAACAACAAAAAGGATATTTTATCATGTGTATGTTTCTAATTATTTATCAAAGCATATATATCACAAATTCTTCAAAATACTGCTTAAATCTGAAATATTCCAAGATACTGATTTTTGAACATTTTATCTTCCAAAACTTTAAAAAATCTTAAATCCTCCAACTTTTTGTGGTTAGATTGGAAGTACTTAAAATTTCAGGTTCATCTATGCTTCTCTTGGACAGTTCAGAATATTATACTCAGGAAAACAAACCTATCAATTTGGCAGGGATGACATGGGAATAGGTAAAAGAAGGAAAAAGAGCAAAAAGAAGTTATGTAATGATGTTTTAATCAAAAATATAAAATAAATATATTTTAAAAAGGAACAAAAACAAAGTCTCAGTGAAAGATATAAAATGAAAGAAGGAAACAGAACATATGAGCATGTTAAATGTAAAAATTGAAACATTGAAATACAGCATAATTAAAAAAATAATATATGGCAAATATGCTCGACAGAAGGATTGAAAGAAATGAAAGAATTATTAGATTGATGCTAGAAAGTACAGGGGCTGGAGAGATGACAGCTGGGTAGAAGCACTTGCTGCCCTTGCAGAGCGCCAAGCTTTGATCCCAGCATCTGTGTTGAGTGGTTCGCAACTGCCCACAATTCCAGCTCAAGGCATCAGAGGCCTTACTCTAGACTCTATGTGTACGGCATGCATGTGGTTCACATACGTACACTTGGGCACATGTATACCAAAAAACAATAATAAATTAAAAAGATAAGTGACAAATGTAAAGAAAAAATTCATTAATTAAGAAACTTTAAACCCCTACCCAGATCTAGCCAATGGTCAGAATATTCTCCACAGTTGAGTGGAGAGTGTGATACGACTTTCTCAGGTACTCTGGTGCCTCACATTTGACCATGTCCCCTGGAGGGGGAGACCTGGTGGCACTCAGAGGAAGGACAGCAGGTTACCAAGAAGAGACTTGATACCCTATGAGCATATACAGGGGGAGGTAATCCCCCTCAGGAACAGTCATAGGGGAGGGGAATAATGGGAAAATGGGGGGGGGGGGGGGAGGAATGGGAGGATACAAGGGATGGGATAAACATTGAGATGTAACAAGAATAAATTAATAAAAAAAAAAAAAAAAAAAAAAAAAAAAAAAAAAGAAAGTAATCTAAATTAAAATTCCTAAAGGATGATAGACCTAAATCTTAAGAGTTCTACGAGATGGGAAAGATATAAGACCTTAAAATGTACTAAAGCATATTACAAAATATTACAAATTCAGGAGGAGACATGAATCTACATACTCAAGGTTTATAACAACAAACAAAAAACTTAATAAAATTTGCATCAAAATATATCGTAATTAAACTAATGGAGAAAAATGCTGAATAAAGAAATTTGATAGCACTCACACAAAGGAAGTAATTGGTGACTACAGCATAACAGTCTTTGAAACACAACAGTACAGTTGTACCTATGAAGTCAAAATGTGCAAGAACGGTAGAAGCTCAAGCCAGACAGAATCTCAGAATAAAGAAGGAAGTTAAGTATGCAGTTTAACACCTAGCAGTTTAGCTAGCCACTGGCTATTGCTGGAAGAACAAGGCTCAGTTTCTTTAGAAATGTGACCAATGGTGAGCTGACTATTCTTTTGTTGTTGTTGTTGTTACTTGTTTATTTTTCTTTCTTTCTTTTTTAATTTTTTAATTAATTTATTCTTGTTACATCTCAATGGTTATCCTATCCCTTGCATCCTCCCATTCTTCCCTCCCTCCCTTTTTCCCTTACTCCCCTCCTCCATGACTGTACCTGAGGGGGACTTCCTCCCCCTTTATATGCTCATAGAGCAGGACATTCTCCACAGTTGAGTGGGAAGTGGGATCTGACTTTCACATGTACTCTGGTGCCTCATATTTGACCATGTCCCCTGGAAGGAAAGACCTGGTGGCACTCAGAGGAAGGATAGCAGACTACCAAGAAGAGCTGACTATTCTTAAAGTGTTGCCATATGCCCAAGAGTATTTGGGGAGCATAAATCAAAATTGATGTCTTTGGATTTTATTTTGCTTTCTGTGTTTTTTTTTTTTTTTAAAGACATGAAATTTAATGGGTTGGGAGCTGAGAATAGATCTGAAAGGAGTTGGGAGACAGGGTGAAAATAATAAAAATGCATTGTATGAAATTCTAAAGAATTCAGAAAATTATTTATAAAGAAATTCTCAAAGTGAATATAATAAAAATATTGTATAGAAACTAACAATGGACCATTTTGGGAACAGAATGCAGTGCTATAAAGATTGATGGAGGATTAATGAAATAGGAAGCATTAAAATGGGGTGGGGGATTGGAGAGCAGGGTGGAGGAGAGTGTGGTACAATCATTTAAAATGTGACTTTTTCACAGTTATGGAGCTGCATAATCTGACTGTTCTCTGAAATGAGTCCATGGGGGGCAAGTGAGCCATTCTTGCCATCTTTTCTCTTCTTTTTTAAGAGATGTTTCAGTAATTGCTTACCTTGTGATCAAATATCAATGCCATTCCCTTCTTGCCCTTTTATACAAAATACTCCAAATCACAAACTTTGATACACCATTTTTAATGATAAAGGACAAAATGAAGGATATTTCAACATTATTTAATATTAACTTACGGACATATTCAGGCAACTAGGAAGCCGGCTTCATGAATAAAACACTAGCCATGCAAGTGCAAAGGCCAGGACTCGGTCCCCATAGCTGGCCTCATATTAGGTGGAACTGCACCCACTGTCAGTACTTTGGGAAAGGAGACAGAATTATTTGTGTAGGCCCGCAAGTTAAATACATTGTTAAGTTTGGGGATTCAATTGAGAGATGCTGTCTCATCAAAAGAAAAAGAAAAGAGAAGGAGAAAATTACAGAGAAAGACTCCCAGTAGCAACTGCGGAACTCCACATGCATACTTACACAAGCCCACATACACCCACCAATTCATGCCACACATGTGAACATATATGCATGTATCTGTGGAAACTATACATATACACATACAAGAAGAAACCTTTTTACTGATCATTTTCACACTTATTTCCCTTAATCTTAGTAAATAATGCAGCACTACTTGTATTCAAAAAGTCTCTTCTTCACTGATCTTTTCAGTGACTTATTCTCAGCACTTTGCACAGTTTTGTGTCTCTGCACTAAGTGCCACAAGCTGCCAAAAGATTCTGTGATCAAGGCTGAGAACAGCACCATCTATGGGTCATTACTTTATTAATGAAGCGTAATGAAATGAGTCTGATGTCACTACCACCTGTCTCTATGCTGAACAGTCCTCGGCCTAAGGAAGCAGACATAATAAAAACTATATTAGAAAGGCAATTGTATTTTTGAAGATAAATCTATTAAAGACAGATAGATGATACAGATAAGTTAATCTTGCCAAAGTACAACGAAATGATGTGGATTCTGTAAGAAGTAAAAATATATGACAGAGTTTCTTACAGTGATAAATGATAATATATTGGAGATTTATAAAGACAGAGCAATAAAAATTCATTTAAGCTTAATCTTTGGCCACATACATCTTTTATTAAATCAAGTCCAAAATAAGATGCCATCATTGTGATATAAAAGCTTGATATTTTAAATTTTTTCAGTGTCTAAGAAGACATGTTTACAATTTCGTAAAATTGTTTGGTACCATTCCATAATGCTGCTTCCTAACACATTGTGACATCTGGTCTTTGCCTGAGCCACTATTAGATATTACTGTATTTCCATCAGCTATTTGATATGTTTGCTTTTTGTTCTGTAAAGACACATCTTGTGTTCAGACATGTATGTAACATATACATTTATAGATTATACATTTATTAATATAAAAGCATCTTTTGACATAATCTTTGTTTTGCTTTCTCCTATTTTAGCTATAACTATGCTCTATATTATTTATCTGATAGATCTTTGACTTTTTGATTCCTTTATTTTATTTTATTTCATACTCAGATGTTATCATTGTGATATAAAGGCTTGCTATTTTTAATTTTTTATCATTTATTCATATTACATCCTTATTGTTACCCCTCTCTCCCTCCTTCTTCCTCCGTATTCCCCTCCTCTAGTCCCCCAACAATATGACCACAGCCTATCAGATCTCATCAAGATAGCCTGCATCCCCTTCCTCTGTGGGCCCACAAGGCTGCCCTGCCCAGGGGAAATGATCGAATCGCAGGTACCAGAGTTCATGTCAGAAGCAGTCCTGAACCTCCCTCCTCCATATGTGGAGAGCAAGCCGTCCACTAGCTACATCTGAACAGGGGTCTAGGTTCTCAGTATGTATAGCTAAAGCTTGACTTCTACTTTTATTTATTATTGTAGTTTGTTAAATGTGTATAACATATTTTAGTATATTGTTATTTGATACATATAATAATACAAAACTGAAATAAAAATGTAGTTACATTGGTATAGTAGTATATATTTTATAAAACAATGATTTTAATGTGTGAATACTGTTTTTAAATTACTGGAAAATGTTAAGACACATGAATATTATGGAAATGAGAATTGATTTTGGAATCTGAAGAATACAAGTCCAGTCCAAGTCCTTTTTGTGTGACAAGGACAAGTCCAAGTCCATTTGAGATGTGCACATTTACCATTGTGAGGTTTGGTTACAGGTTAATTGATATTATAAAAGTTGCATTTTTGTTATTTTTAGATCTTTTCTTCTTACAAATTCTGATCAAAATTTGAAGGTCTCCAGTTACACACAAATGCCTAGACAGAACTCCCTATTAAGTAAAAATCAACCAAACAAACAAAAACCAAAACAACACAACAACAACAACCAAAAAATACAGATGGCAACAGCTGTAGACCCATGATTAAAAGCAAAATCCGAAAATCAGAAGCCAAAAGCACCTTGCACTCAACTCGTCCTTCAACTGAAGAGTTATAGTTGTCAATTGCTAATAAAAATATTAGTGGAACTCACATTCTTAATCAGATATGTCAGATACAAAAATTTACTGACTGTCTTTTATCTCCAATAGTCTGTAATTACAGCATCTGCTATAATCATAACTCTATCACTGAGCTAAAGATTGTTTTCTCAAGACAAAAGCATAATGGAAAGCAATCAGATGGCCTAATTAATGAATTAGCTATAGAAAAGATTCAGATTTGTTCTTGTTAATGCAAACATTAGCTAAACAATATCGAGCAGAGCCTATGCATGCTGACTGCTACTGAAAGCTCACTGCATTTTTTTCATATATTAAATTTTAACATTGTAAGGATTTTAATAGGTCTTTACAAGAAGATTGATAATTGGATTCAAATATGATTGTGTTTAATTCTTATAATACTACAGTTGAATAATAATGACAGTTATTAGGATCATGTATTCTCCATAATTAAGACAAAAATTTTATTCTTTTTGTTCCTGAAATATTCAAATACATTATTGCACAACTCTGATCTGTCTTCCTAGTGTATACTAGCTCATAGGTTGCAGCCCACAGATGAATAATAGATTCTATGAGAAGATGTTTTCTTTGAGAAAAAAAAAAAACCTAATGTGCATGATTTTATTTTGATATAACAATGTGTTAAATTTTCCCATTCATTGAAAACAGATTTTTTTTATACAATATATCCTGATTCCAATTGTCTCTCCCACTACTCCTCCCAGACCGCCACCCCCCGACCCAGATACACTCCATATCTGTCTCTCTTTAGAAGAACATGGTTCTAGAAGATAACAACCCAAATGACCCAATAAAATATAACAAATATAAATCATCATATCATTGTTGGCCAAGGCAAGCCAAGGCTGGTGGAGCACTCCACTTCCCTCCCTGACGTGAGAGCCTATCCTATCCGCATTTTTCCATTTTTATCTTATTTAAAGTTATACTTTTTAAAAAATATTTTAAATAAGTATTAACTTTACATATCTCTCATATTTAGTAAGATATTTTTATACATACATGCGACACATACTTATTCGCACTTTTTTCTCAGCCCCTTTCTTCCGTCTTATCCCAGTTTCTTTTTAAAAATTATTTCATTCATTTATTCACTTCATCCTAATTTTAGCCCCCTCCCTCCTCTCATCTAGGTCTCACTCTCCTTCCTCTTCCCATATCACCCCTCCCCTATTCCTCAGGAAAAAAATTATGAATTCAAGCAGAAACTACAGAGGAAATATTCAATAACAGAATTCTAGAGATGGAAGAGGCATTGAAGATATGATAGAAGAAATGGATACATTATCTGAAGAAAATAATAAACCTAAAAAAACTCCTAATCAAAGAAAGAGAGAAAGAAAGAAAAATAGATAGAAAGAAGATAAAAAGAAAGAGAGAAAGAAAGAAAGAAAGAAACTAAGATAGAAAGAAAGAAAGAAAGAAAGAAAGAAAGAAAGAAAGAAAGAAAGGTAACTCTAAGAATAATAAAAAAGGAAGGAGGAGAAACCTAGGTCAATAGCCCAGAAAATATTTTCAAGAAAATCATAGAAGAAATATTTCTTAAAATAAAGAAGGAAATGCTTATAAAGTTATGAGAAGCATACAGATACCAAATAGATGGGCCCATAAAAAAAAAAAAGTGCTCTCAGAACATAATAATAAAAACACTAAATGTACAGAACAAATAAAGAACATTAAAAGCTGTAATGAAAAAAATACCAAGTAAGATATAAATGTATACCTATTAGAATTTCACATCTGGACAGATATGCTACAGATTAAAAGACCACAGATGCCATCCCAGAGAACTACACCCAGAAAAAATTTCAATCACCATGGATGGAGAAAATAAAACGTGATAACATAATATTTAAGCAATATCTATCTCCAAATCCAGCTATACAGAATGTGTTAGAAGGAAAACTCCTATCTATGAAGGTTAATAACAACCATGAAAACACAGGGAATAAACCTAGACCAGAAAAATTAAAGTAAGTTAAGCACATACACGTACCACCTCCACCAACACCACTACCACCAACAGCAACAACACCACCAACAACAGCAGCAACAACCACAAAATAATAGGAACTAATAATCACTGGTTTCCACTTCCATGTCTTGATGCTTTTTTCTTCATGTCGTTCCACTGTTTGGGTTTTCAATGATTTCATTGATGAAATTTTTATACCCTCTTTAAGGACCTCTAACATATTCATAATAGCTATTTTAAAGACATGGCCTTGCCTTATGCTTCAGGTATATTTCTCACGGACGACTGTAGTATGGTTGATGGACTCTAATGGAGACATATAGTCCTGGATGTCACTGACTGGGCTTTTACACTGGCATCTAGGCAACCAGATATGCGATAATTGTAATTCTAGGTACTGATACCTGGTCTTGTGTTTGTTGGGTGGATGTTCCGGTCTTCGGTTTCTGTTGTCCTCTCTGGTTCTAGATGATCATGGTGGCCATGTTGTCCGGTAGAGAATTTCTGAGATTCTGGTAGGAGTTGCTACTACAGGGATCCCAGGTAGAATAGGTTTCTAGTTATTGGCGGCTGGCACTAATAAATGAGGTTTCACTAGAAGATGTGGGCTGTCAGGGTCTACAGGAGGGAGGAAATCTGGATGTGCCACCAGCATCTGCTTATATTGGTGGGAATGGGGGGGGTGAGGATAGACCACAGCATGTGGTCCATTACAAAACTGGTGACAATCCTGGGGGGTTGGCCTTGGAGGACAGAAGGGAAGGTGAATATGGCCTACCTGTTTCCATGGCTAGTGTAGCCAGGGGGTCACCATGAATACCTGTAATACCATCTCATGGTGGTTACCACATAGAAATACACCTCAATTATATAAACTCAATTACAATTATATAAACTTTTATCCTATAGTTTGTGATAGACTTTGAGGAATTACTAGCGTGGTTCATGAATTCCAGCAGTGTTCCACAGAAATGACACATGACCTATACGGAACAGGAACTTATCTAGTTCTGTCACACTGTGCGCCTTCTGTCTATTTCCCATTTTTCTACTCTGGAGAGATTCTTCTATTTAATGTGGAGAACTGGCAATCATGTCTTACCTTTGAGCCTCATAGAACATTCTTGTTCTCTCTATTACATTTTGCTTTTATCTTAAGTACTATGTAATTGCCTTACAAGGCCAGCAGAGTTGCTTCCTGTTTCTAGATTTTTAAAAGTTTCTAGGATGACTGGAATAATGCATTGTCCAAATCTTGCCTAAATACAACTGCCAACGAAGTAGCTCAGAGAGGTTACCTTATTTAAGAGTATAAGTTTTCAATTAGTGTTGCTACAGGAAGTTGAAATAAAAATCATTAAAAGAGAGACTGATGCTGAATAGATTTCTAGGCTGTTGATTAATCAAAAAGATGGACTTCCTATTATTGTGCTGTTTATTTGGACTAAAAGCTGATTATTGAAGGGACTTCAAAGTTGTGGTTTTGATTTTTGTTTTTTTTGTTTGTTTGTTTGGTTGGTTGGTTTTTTTGAGACAGGGTTTCTCTGTGTAGCCTTGGCTGTCCTGGCCTCACTTTGTAGACCAGGCTGGCCTTGAACTCACAGTGATTTACCTGCCTCCTCTGCCTCCTGAGTGCTGGGATTACCGGTGTGTGCCACCACTGCCCAGAGGGTCTTCAAAGTATTTTTAACAGACTCACAGTAGAAAATCTTCTGACAATATTTTAAGATTAAGACATAGCTTTTTTTCAGATTCATAACTGAACTTATCCACTTATATCTCACATTGGATGGCTTTAGACATTAATTTTATCATATATTTAGAAGTTTAATATAAATTTAGAAGGCATACAAGCAAAAGTGTATGACTATAAATTTAGTTGAAATTTAATTGTTTTTAAGTCACTAGTAACTAAGTTCATTTTCATATTTTTCATATCACAAAAGAAAAGAATAAATGACATCTTAATCTGTATATTGCAACTTTTGTCAGAGAATATTGATGTAAATTAAAAGAAATTTTTCACAGTAGAAAATCTAAGATGTTGCATAACTGTAATTTTCCCAAGGAATTATGTTGGATTTTAGAAGGCATAAATATATTAATTAATGGCACACAGCAAGACAAGTGCCTAGATAGTAATTTAATACAAAGTTCAACAAAAAAAAATTTCTTTTAAGGAACAAGTGATAAATCGATATCAAAAATGAAGAAAATTTACTTTGTGTAAAGTGTTTTGAACAGAACACTTAAAATATGAAGAGAATATTATCCTCTTTGTATCTAAAAGTGACGAGGGATCAATTTAGCTAATTCTCTTGCAGAATTCAGTAGTTGCCCTTTATATAATGAAGATACCCAAAATCTTACAGTCGTGATTTGAAATCATTATTTGAATAACTTTGTCTGTGTGAAAAGACATTTTGAACTATGAAATACAATTGTAGTGCCCAATATACATAATAGACCAAGTATAGAGAACACTAATCTTGAATGTCAAAGAAAACTAAGGAAATAAACAAAAACAAAGCAAAACCCTGCAGGTTAGTTAGATGATTTGAGTGTATGAGACATTTGCACAGGTTAGTTAGATGATTTGAGTGTATGAGACATTTGCACAGGTTAGTTAGATGATTTGTGTGAGTGTATGAATGAGACATTTGCACAGGTTAGTTAGATGATTTGTGTGTATGAGACATTTGCACAGGTTAGTTAGATGATTTGTGTGAGTGTATGAATGAGACATTTGCACAGGTTAGTTAGATGATTTGAGTGTATGAGACATGTGCACAGGTTACTTAGATGATTTGTGTGTATGAGACCTTTGCACAGCACGGTGTTAGAGAAGAAACAGAAGTGTCTATAATATAACAAGTCACATCAGTAAATCCTATTTAACATGTCTTGTCAATAATTTACTTCCTTTACTGCTTAGGGAAGTGCTAGGCTTATAGTTGAAAGGAAAGGATTGATTGAAGTGATTAGTTTGGCTTATTTTCCAGCACATCTATGGAACAAAACACTGTTATCCATCTTTAAAATGATCTTTCAAGATAAAAAGATTATCAAAATAACAGTAAGACATGAAGGTTATTTCTTCTTCTTCTTCCTTTTCTTGTTGTTCTTGTTTGTTTGTTTGTTTGTTTTTTAAGATTTATTATGTATACAATGTTGTGTCTGTATGTACAGCTACACGCCAGTAGAGGGCACCAGATCTCATTATAGATGGCTGTGAACCACCATGTGGTTGCTGGGAACTGAACTCAGGGTCTCTGGAAGAGCAGCCAGTGGTCTTAACCTCTGAGCCATCGCTCCAGCCCATTCTTCTTCTTCCTAATTAATTAATTAGACTGAAAAAAAAATCACCTCTCAGAAGTACTCCAAATTCTCAGGACTGACAGTGTTCAAGGAATTCTCAAATATTCTTGGTTGACATGCACTGCAGTTTTCCCCCAGGCAGTCTCGTACTGTTCAGGTACACTAATGAGCACCTACTCCGTCAATCACTGAATTGGTAAATTTCCTTCAATGTCACATTGAAGACAAGATAAGCAATATCTAATTATTGTGTTCACTCAAATGTTCCAATGGCCATCAGTCAGCACAAGCTCTAAGCAACAGAATTCCAGCGCTGATAAGGCTTTCCTTCAGCTTCCTTAGTATGAGTTCTGTATTGCTATTCTTTTTCAAAGTACAGAACATCTCTACATATTCCAGATTGAGTTTTCATGTCAAAGAACTATATCCATTTTGCTGATAGAAACAAAAAGATTAATGATCTATAGTTTTCCTCAGGCAACGGCCACAGTCTACTAGAGGAATTCAAATCAGGCTAGAAATGATAGTCTTTGATCAAGAAAATATGGTTCTGGAGATGTTGTGGATCACATATTGAAATTATATCTGTTGACAATGTTGCACATTTTGATTATTTTAAGAACTACTCACACGTACTCTGGTGCCTCATATTTGACCATGTCCCCAGACTGGGGAGGCCTGGTGGCACTCAGAGGAAGGATAACAGGCTACCAAGAAGAGATTTGATACCCTATGAGCATATACAGGGGGAGGAGGTCCCCCTCAGTCACAGTCATAGCGGAGGGGAGTAAGGGGAAAATGGGAGGGAGGGAAGAATGGGAGGATACAAGGGAGGGGATAACCATTGAGATGTAATATGAATAAATTAATAAAATTAAATTAAATTAAAAAGAACTACTGGAATAATTAGTCATTTGATAACAAATGCCATGTAAGGTGTAGTGTTCTTGGTTTTCAAGTTAGCAAGTCGGTTAGCAAGACACATCGCTTTTACCAATCTTTAACATGCCAGGTGTTGATTGGAAATATATGTAAACTTGAAGAAGACACAGGAAATGTTTTTCATAGAATTATATTTAAAAATTACTCCTCTGGTACCTGAAATAACACTGAAGAATCTTGACTGATGCTGGGTCTAAAAATGGAGTATGTGCCAGGAGAGTAAATTGAGTAAATAGTGTGATTCCTTATGACTTTTTTTCAAGCATCTTGATTATTATTTTACCCTTCTTCTGTATTTATCTCCCCTACCTTCTCTAAATAAAGATCTTTTTATTTCCTATTTTCTATTTAGATCATTTGTGCTCTGCTTTTCCTTTCTCTACTTATCACCTGTCCCTATAGTGGTCCTTTTTTTTTTTTTTTTTTTTTTTACTTCCCTGGCCCTTGAAGTTATTCCAGGTTACACATATCAAAAGACTTAGAGCTAGTGCCATCAGATGAGACAGAACATTCAATGTTTCTTTTGTGGGGGGTCTGGGTTACCTCTGTATGATCTTTAGTCCTATCATTTGCCTGAAATTTTCATTATTTCATTTTTATTCATGTTTAATAATGTTTCATAGTTCATATGTGCCACACTCATTGCCAGTGAAAGGACATTTATATAATTTCCCTTTCCTAGTTATTGTGAGTAGAACAGCAATGACCATGTCCCACCAAATACTGAAGTTCCATTTGTGCTAATATGTTAAAGTCATTCTACACATCATCTGTGCTAGGTTGACCCGCATATGGCAGACACAGAGACAGACACAAGACAGACAGAGAGGCAGAACCAGATAATGAATAAAAGTTCTCTTACACTCACTTATACCAAGCATTTGCTATTTGTTTTTTTTTAATTATCTCTGTCATTCTAACTAGGTAGGATGAAATTGCAAATTGTTGGATTTGGTTCCTATTTTATATCTAGAAAGCTTTATTTCAGGAACTGTAATTTTGTGTCTACAGAAACCCAGGATACACACAAGGCTATTCTGAATTCTTGTTTGAAAGGTATTTTTCTGGTATGCTACTCAGGATAGCACGGGTGATGTGTAGAAAGAGAAGACTATGGTTTTAATAACATTAGCACAAGTGAAGTTTCAGTATTTTGCAAAGTCATTTTGTGGTGTTACTTGAACCTATGCATAGGACAGAATGGCATGTTAGTATATCTGAATTATTCTCTTCATTTTATCTTTTTAAAATCATGAACATTGTTAAAGCGTATCAGGAGTCATGTATCTAAACTGGTAATAAATTGCATGTGGTTCCACGTGTCTACACATTTTCTTAGAAGACTGAAAAAATAATACCCAGGAGTTGTCCTTCTGGCTGCTCCTGAATTGAAGTATCAGCCTGGAGTGTCATGTTGTATATAATGAAGCTGAAGTTAAAACCGAATGAATTGTAAGATCATATTGCATGTTAAGTAGTCAAAGCTCCTTTTTATCCTCAAAGTGATTTATGTTTATTTAACAGGTTCACTTGAAAAGAGGGTGATAGAATGATTAAAGACTTTGGAAAGCACAGAAGCTTTTCCCTGGAGGTAAACAGAGCATATGCAGTCTCTGTATTTGCATAAACCTTTTACAAAATGGATGAAGTAGAATGTTGTTTAAGAAAAAAATTTCCACTGGTAATTTACACACACACACACACACACACACACACACACACACACAACTCTAAGTGGTAATTGCTCAATTTCAAATGACTTGGATATACTATTATTAAAATACTTTAAAATTAGTATTTCAGCTAAATCAATTCATTATTGTAATGTAAAGGAATAACATTTTTTATTGGATTAAGGTCTTGTGATGGCCATATTTAGTGTTTGACTATGAGGTATGAATTCTATTAGAAAAGACATTACAGATATTCTGCCCACCTCCAGTTTCACACGCAATTTGTTGCCTAGGAGAATGTGGATTTCATTAATATTGACACTTCTTTTTTATAGAAAACCTCAGTTTGTTAAAATAAGAATGTCATGTGGAAAATAAATCTGCAGTAGCCAGAAACTGCAAAGAAAGAGAAAAAGGAATCTCAAGTCACAAAACGCTTTGTAAGAAAGAATACTCTTGTAAAATTAGATTTGAATTTTATATTTTACATTTACAAATAGAAATGACATTAATGATAAATTTGAACAATTGTTTTGCTCATCAAGGATACAATGTAGTTTTTTAAGTGATACATTTCACAACCCAACACAGTAAATACTAATATCCAACATTATACCCTGAATAATATGATTTTAGTATTAAATATCAAAGCATATATAGTAAACTGCCTTAGTTATACAAGAGAACTCAATAGAAATTCAACAGTAGTTGCATTACATTGCCAACTGACCTAATATGGGACAAATTATTTTTAAAGCCAAATAAATTTTTATATAATAAGAGGAAACATGTTTGAATCTTGTTCTGGGTAAATATTGAACCTAGTGTGAAACTCCCAATGTCAGATTCACAATTTCAAATTTTCAGAATGTTGTTCACTGTTCCAGTGTGTCTCCACACTACCATTGTGATTAATCAAAAGAGAAAGTTTGTGGAATGCATATATGTACACAATGTTTTGCCTTGTAAAATTTTTGTAATACAATTAAAAAAAAAAACTGAGGAGGTTCACACACAAAAATGTGTTCCTAAGAGTTCTCTATCTGGCAAATTTTAAGTTAATTCACATCATGGTGCTAGGTCCTAACAGAATCCAAGACATCTTGAGGACAAACTCCTTTCATCTGTCATTTAGATTCTTACTCACTGACTTTGACTTCTACTTTATTCCAAATGTCCAGCCCAATTAGTGCAGTGGTGCACACCTGTAGCCCCAGCCCTCCAGAGGCAGAGGCAGGCAGAGCTCTGTGAGTTCGAGGCCAGCCTGGTCTACAAATCAAGTCCAGGAAAGCCAAGGCTACACAGAGAAACCCTGTCCTAAAAAAAAAAAAAAAAAAAAAAAAAAAAAAAAAAAACCAACAAAACAAACAGGCCAAATATCCATCCCAAAGTACTCTATTACCAAAGTCCTTCAATTCTATCTCTATGAGAAAAAGTGTTCAGTTTTCTAAGGCTTTACTTAGCATTTATTCATTGTAGGGCAATTATTTATAATTTCTCTTACTAGTCAATCCCTTGGGGAAAAGAAGGTGAAGATTTCATTTATTTTTGCCCAGCACCTAGTACAGTACATTGTTCCACTGACAGTCTTACTTTGGCTTTGATTTTTTTTCTACAAAAATTTCCCCTCTTATTGAAAATAGATTATTTCTCATATAATTTACGCTGATTCTAATTTCTCCTCCCTCTACTCCTTCAGTTTCTTCCCCACCCATTCTCTTTTTGTCTCTCACTATAAAAGAGCAGGCTTTTTTGAGATTCCAATATAATTAGAATATTTCTCCCTTCCCTTTTTTTTCTTTTTCATTGTTTTTTTTTAATTTTTTTTATTAATTTATTCTTGTTACATCTCAATGGTTATCCATCCCTTGTATCCTCCCATTCTTCCTTCCCTCCCATTTTCCCAGGGGAAATCTGGTGGCACTCAGAAGAAGGACAGCAGATTACCAAGAAGAGACTTGATACCCTATGAGCATATACAGGGGGAGGTAATCCCTCTCCCTTCCCTTTTCTCTCTTACTTCTATATACACCTTCTTGCATTTTTCTAATTCATGATTATTTTTTGTTCATTGTTATTGCATGCATATATTTTTATGTTTATATATATATACATACATATATGTATACACACACACATATATATATATTTCAAACTCCAACCTTAGTGGTCTCTATAACACTACTTGTATTAGGTTCTTGGGGCTGATCTTTTGACATTAAATAACTGGTTTAGTCTTCCTTAGGAAATACTATTTTTCCTATGCTCCCAACATTCCGTAGTTGTGTGTAGTTCTATATGTTGTGTTTATGTCTTCTGTATGTTTTCCTTTGTCACTTTGGCATGTTATTGGTGCTGTCCTTGTTCCAATCCTATTTCGTTGGTCATGTTTGTGAGATATTTTGTGACATCACTAAAAGACACAATCTCACAGCAAACTTTCTCATTTTCTGATTCTTACTATCTTTCCATCCTTCTTTCACATTATTTCTTGAACTTCAGCTGCAAGTAGTGTTTTGACTATTCCTATATAAGAAGACAGAATCAAGCTAAACTTATTTAGTCACAATATACATAATATGAGCAAAACTATATTTTCAGGTGTTTATATTTTAAAATATGACTTCATATTTAATCAACCTGATTTACTCCAAAATACTAATAATACTTTTCAATGGCAGATCCAAAGATACCATTTTTTTGTTGCCAAATGTTATAGGTTCATTTTCTTAAAAAGTAGTAACGTTTAATGGCAGGAAGCTAGCATATTATTGCCTTTTAAACTTAAAAAAAACTTGACAAGAACCACACTTGGTATAATGAACTGATGCTTGGAATTATATGAAATTTTGTAGTTTTAAGGAAAGGTATGCTTGTTATTACACTGATAACTTAGAAGAATTACTCTTGTCTCTCTGAACAATAACCACAATAACTTAGCAACCCAAATCGTATAGTATTTGTGATTCAAAATTCTATTTATTGTTGTATAGGCAGAACTGAAATCTCTAAAACTGATTTTAGATGAACCTTGTGGATATAATATTTAACAATACTCAAGTGCTAATAGTTGAAGAAAGAAACACTGAATGTCCAAACGAACCTTCTTGAAACTAACCTATTCTGTTATTGCTCTCATACAAAACTCACAGCACTGCTTAGCTGAAATACTTCTCTTTGCATAAGGATTATCATTTCTGCTCTTTAGAGTCATCCAAGATTACATTGGGGACATGCATATTTCAATGTTCCATAAGGATGCTGTCGCTTGCAGACCTCTGTAAGCTTTGCTTTTAGTCAAGAGTTTGTTATATTCTCTGAATGTTTAGACAGGAAAATGGTGAGGAAAGATATGCTTCTTGTTAAGAAGATTTGATAACATGACTCTGTCTGATTTCAGACATATTTTCCCTTGTTCAGAAAAATGGTTAATATTGGTAAGCAAGCTACTATGGCATAATGTGACAGGATGATAAGGGAACATTACAAATGATATCAATCTAGTTTGATCATTAAACAAAATATGCATGAAAGAAAGCATTGTCTTATTCTTGTTAAGCATTGAATGCTTTTATCTGTCTCATTAAAAATAATATAAAACTTCAAAAAATCAATTGAGTACTTTTTGTAGTGAAAATGAGAAAGACAATATTTTCTCCTTTCCACAGAACTTTGGCCAAAGTGTCTGTTTTGATATAACTGTAAATTTCTTCAGCAGTATAGTCATTAGGAATCACTTTGTTGCTATGTTTCCTTATCAGATTCACCCTACTTCCTTTTCCACTAGAATCCTGGCTTACCTAGACTCCGAGTTTTGGCCACCTACACAGTGATATGGACACTTACAAACTCATGAAATGAGCCTTACTCCCAACCAGATAGTGGTTGGTTACACCCACTAGTTTTGTGCCACTATTGCACTAGTAGGGTCAACATTATGGACAGAAGTTACAAACTGGGTTGGTGTTTACCTTTGTCCTTTGGAGGCATCAAGATTCCCTTCCTGTAACAAATACCAGTCAGGAAGGCTGAACACTCTGAATAGGCACTAGAACAACCTCTCCATGTTCAGTGAATTGTGTAGGTGTAACTTTCAGCAATAGAGACATCATCAGTTTGTAGAGAGCATCTAATAGCTCTGGCATTATCCTGAGGTTGTTTATTGGGGGAGGGTGTTCTACAGTCCCCCCCCCCCAGCCAACAACTCAGTAAGATGTAACTGATTTCTAGAAATGGAGTCCTTATGAAAGATATCCAGTTGGGACTCCATCTTCTGCAATATTTGGAGATTCAGTTTAGACCACCTTCATATTTATCTATAATTTAGAAAGCCACTACTGTATGATGTTCCTACACAACATGTCAAATGGACCTGACTATTAGCTATTTCTCCCCATATTTCCTCCCTAAATCTCTTCTCTCCATCTTACTATTTGATTGTCCCATAACAGTATAGCTTGAGGAAGATCGATTCTACACTTCCTGAGGAACTGGCACCCTGATCTCTACATGGTTGTACACATTTTCCCTCACATTGGCAATGGATGAGTGTTCCTCTTACTCCACGTCCTTGCCAGTGTGAGGTGTTATTTATTTTACTGACCTTGGCTATTCTGACTGGTGTAAGATAAAATCTCAAAGTAGTTTTGATGGCATTGCCTTGATGACTAAGGATGTTGAACATTTCTGTGCTCTTAGCCATTTTTATTTCCTCTTTTGATAATATTCTGCTTAGATCTGTAGCCCATTTTTAATTAGGTTTTTTATTTTACTGTCCAGCTTTAGTTAGCTTTTTGTGTCTTTTATATATTAGCCTTTTATCTGATGTGTAGTTGGTGAGAGAAATTTTCCCATTCTGTAGCCTGCTGCTTTGCCTGAATAAGGCTTTTGGGGAAAAAACAAGAAAGAACATGAGTGGGATGAGTGGTGCTGTGAATAGGACTAGGAAAGGCTGAGGGAGGAGCAACCATATTCAGAATATATTGTATGGATAAAACCATGGGAGGAAGTGGAGGGAGAGAGTACATGAAAGTTAACTGAAATGGAAGAGCATTTAGGGGGCTATATAGAAACTTAGTGCAATGGAAAGTTCCTGGAAACTGTAAAGGAGACTTAGGCAAAGTCTCCTAGCAATGGAGGATATGGAACCCAAAACAGCCATCTTCTGTAAACATGCTAGGCTCCCAGTGGTAGGACTCAGGCATCAACCTTGCCACAAAACCTATGCCCACACAACCTGTCCTGCCAGTAAGACACAGTGGGTCAATGGTGGCTCATAGCTTGGGGTTGTGTCCAATCAATGACTGATCCACCTTGAGGTCCGAGTAATGAGAGAAATCCCATGCCTGATTGCCCACATGGCCAGGAACCTGAAACTGGATGGCTCAGAGACCAAGGGTAGAACCAAAAATAACTGACGAAAAAGTAAATGACATGATTCTTAGTGGTATTCTGACAACACAGTTGTCATGAAAGTAGCTTCCTTCAGCAGCTGATGGAGGCAGATGCAGAAATCCACAGCCAAACATTAGACAGAGCTTGACGAAGCATGCAGAAGAAGGAGAAGAAAAATTATAGGAGCCAAAGGGATTGAGGAGAACAAGGTCCATAAAATCAACTAAACAACGCTCAGGAGTACTCATAAAGACCAACGCAGCAACCACAGAGGCTGTATGGGTCTGAGACAGGCCCTCTATATATTCATTATGGTTGTTGTTTAGCTTTGTGTTTTGTGGGACTTCTACCACTGGGAGTGGGGTTTGTCTGATGTTTTTGCCTGCTCTTGGGACCCTATTCCTCCTTTGGGTTACCTTACCCAACCTTGGTATGAGGTTTGTGCTTGGTATTACTGTGTCTTGTTATGCTATGTTTAGTTGATATTCCTGGGAGGTCTGCTCTTTTCTGAAGGGAAATGGAGGAAGGCAGGGGGAGGAGATAGAAGGAACAGTAGATCTAGGAGACAGAGGAGGGGGAAAAGGTTTGGAGGAGGAGAGGAAGGGGAGATTGTGGTCAGTATGTATTGAATGAGACAACAGTAAAGAAAAATTTAAGAAAGAAAGTTTCTTCTGAGCTTAGAGGGCTGACAATTGGTCGCCATCTGTTGTCACAGCTTTGAAGGGGTGTGAACTATTTGGGCAGTAAGGCTTAACTGGAAGAAGTACATCATTTAGGGTTCAGATTTTGAGACTGAAATCTCAAATCTACTTTCCATTTGAGCTAGTACTTACATTAGCCAAGGCTGCATGCTGTTCCTTCTCACGGTGACTATATACCCTTCAACCACAGGAGAACCTCATATTTCCTCTTTCTTCGTTCACAGTCCCCCAACTCCCATGGATAATATGATTTTTCAAGCTCTTTCCTGTACTGGCATTCAGCCCAGTGGTTAATAAAGCCTTTGCAAGGTATGTTCAAAGTCTTCAGGCTCATACCTAAAAGGCTGTAGCAGGCCCTAACATGGCAAACACAGGCCTGAACATGACAAACATGCCCCGGATGGATTTTGCTTTCTACCCTTCTTCTTCTTCTTCTTCTTCTTCTTCTTCTTCTTCTTCTCCTTCTCCTTCTTCTTCTCCTCCTCCTTTCTCTCCTCCTCCTCCTCCTCCTCCTCCTCCTCCTTCTTCTTCTTCTTCTTCTTCCTAACCCATTAGATTACATTCCTAAAACTAGTCAGGGTCTATTCCCTTACTTGGCTGCCAAATCGTTCCTGAGACTAAACACTAAGTTCCAACTGTCAAAATATCAGGGTCCAGTCATCAGACTTCACTATTTTGAGTAACCTAATTAAAACACCCAAACAGAACTTGCCAACCAGTCTCAACTCATTCTAACACTGACCTCCACTTCCTCCCTTGTTAAATTAACACTTGCAACAGCTATTGTTTCTGCCTAGTGCTGTTTCTGCCCCACTCAGATTCAGCGACCTCACCTCTTTGTCTTGCTTAGACTAATGCTTGTCTTTCACATTTGAGATGTTTGGACAGTGGTGTTTGGGTGTGGTCTGTGCCTAACTGGGGGTCCAGAGGGTCCCTTCAATATCTAGCGTTGCTGATGCCAGGTGACTGGTCCCATAGGCCCATTCATTTTTTTGTTTGTAACCACCTCCGAGTTGATGACATTTTAACTATTTCTTCCTGTGTGGAGAAGACTCTACTCTGACTGCCTCTCGTATCTAGGGTATCAATCCTGGGTGTGCAGTAAACATTATGCTGAGACTAACTAAAAAGAAAGCAAGCTTACATGTAATCATTGTGGCCATATAAAGAGTATCATCTTTTTACATGTGAATGTTTTTCTATAATGTCTAGTGAAATCTGAAAACAAGTTTGCGGCTAATCATTTACTATTAATTACCTATGAGTCTCTCTGTTCTAGATAGATATTTCTAAGCTAAAGAAACAACTTTCAATGAGTAGTCACACAATTTCAATTGAATACTACACTGAAGGTAAAATGCTTTGCTGGAAAAACAAAACAAAACAAAACACACGCACACACACACACACACACACACACACACACACATACATTATACTCGACTTAAATTTTTTCAAATTTCATGTTTATTTATTCATTTCTATCTCACTCATTCATGCTTGTGTGTGTGTGTGTGTGTGTGTGTACTTGTTCAGGTGCATGTACTTACATTGGTCTCTGTGCTGAGAGAAGACAATTTGCAGTATTTGAATATATCTTTTCTTTATAGGACATGGTCTATGTCCTTAGGCTCGCAGTAAGTGCCAGTACCTACCCAGCCATCTCCTTGGCTTTACATTTAGTTTTTAATTAAAATCTGTTATTAGCTGGGTTGCTAAAAGCTATAAAAGGCTATAAAAGTTTAATGATTTATGTGATCATGAAAAATGTCCAAATTTTATTTTTCTTAACATAAAAGACAAAATAAAGTAAAAATATATTAAGTATTTCAAACATTTTTTCTTTTTCCAAATTCTTCTAAGATGTGGACTTGTATTTTAGATATTATTCTTTCCTTTTTCTAAAGACAGTTTAATTTTAACACATGGATATAAGCCATGCCAATTTTAAAAGAAAAAGAAATACTTTCCAATGAAGAAGAGAACCATTAAGAGTCAAGTCAATAGGTCCAAAATATTTACTTTCTTCTCCTGCATATGTAGCAATTGTTGAATATTCAGTGCCCAATTTCAATGCCTCTCTTGGCTATTACTATATGAATAAAATATGTCCTCTATTAGCTTCTGAAGTTGCTTGTGAGCCAGAAGAAGAGAAACTAACCAGTGAAATTGTTTGCATGGGATTCACTACAGATACAGAATATAGACGCGAATTCATTGCAAATAATACTCAGTCAATCTAAGCTGAATAATAAAGTCATCTAAGGAGCTCTTAAATGGCCTGATTGCTAATCCTGAGAATTCATTTAATTAGAGTGAGATGTGGTCTAAGCCCCCACAAGATATGCTACTCTACATACAAGGTAGAGAAACATGGAACTTATACTTGATGTTGAGTAAACATTTTACATGATATGTAGTTGCAGTTGTAAATAGAATGAGCCTCATTTTCATATATCACTCAGCTTCCATGGATCTAAAATATTTCCTTGACCAAACCTCAGATAAGTATGTAATAATGAATCTCTTCATATATATAGATATATATATAGATATATATGTGTGTGTATGTGTGTGTGTGTGTGTGTGTATGAAGAGAATGGAGAAATGGGGAGAAATGGCTCAGTGGTTAAGAGCCATGAACTGTTCTTACAAAGCATCCATGTTTGACTCTCATGGTCAGCGCTGAGCATGGCATATTTCCAGCTCCAGGATATCTGAAGCCTCTGGTATCTGAGAACACCCACATATACCTGCACATATCTATGCACAATTAAAGAGTAACATTTGTCCTTGAAGGTTATTGAGTGTGCATCCCATACAGTAGAAAAAAAATGTTTCTAGCAAATTCATAGATAGATTCCTAAATGTATCTACTTCTTGGACAATTGTTACCATATTAGGTCACTGAAATATTTTCTGAACTTAGCACTAAACGTTTCTTCCTAGCAACTCTACTTTTTATCTTTTTATCTTTTAAGTAAGAATATTTAGTCTTCACATGACAAGACCATAAATATATACGGTGGCTAAATATGACTTACCCTATCTAGTTTGATCCTTGCTAAAACACATTCAAACTTTTAACTGCTATAATTTATCTTTGCATCCTGACAAAAATTTGAAACAACTGGTGACATTTATGTTTTTAGACAGTGTATATAGCACTTAAGGAATATAAGTGAATATGGCCTTCTATGGTAAATACAGAAGTAGCATATCATTTCCAAACATGTGCAGAAAGACAACAAAACTGAAAAGCAACTAAGGAGAATCACTTCTAATGTTTTCTAACATTAAGTAACGGTTTAAATTATTTTACTTAGGTTTGATTACTTCATGATAATCATGCACTCAACAAGGCCTTTGTTACACGATACACGTGTCTACTAGAAAGAACTAAATTGAGTACACAAGGTAGTTTTACACACACTAAATGTGAGATATGGTTTACTTACATTGATTCTCAATGTTCTTTGGAAGGGAATGATTATATCAATTTCTCTTACTTCATAACAATTTTAGTCAATCCCCCTAAACATTAATAGGCATAGTTTGCTTGAGTGAGCTACATTCAACATGGACCGGCTTACGCGTAAGTGTTCAACTGAAACTATAACATCACATTTTTCTACTTATTCTTTGGGGCATTTCATTGCTTTTGTTTGGCTGCTGATTCCTTAGACATCTTATTTCTCAGTCTTTGTTCATTTTTCTTTTTCTTTTACAATATGACTTTCAGTTTCTCTAATGCACTCTCAAGCTTGTGGTCTTTATGGTTTATAGTTCACTAGACACTGGCAGGATTTATATCAATTGATATTACCCACCAAATGAGGAAATTATAAAATTAGAAAAATAAAAAATTAGTGATAATTTAGATAAATTTTAAGAAAAAGTTCACGTTTTTCATTTGTTTTTTAATGATTCTTTCTGGGGTTTCTTTTGTAGCATTAGAAACTTTGCATTTTTATACATAGTACACTGGGAGTCTTGACTCTTTGTAGTAAGATCAAGGATTTTACCAGAAGCCCACACATCCCGTGAGGTAGATTCATGTTGCTAGAGTAAAATACCAGAGCAACAAACAAGCAGCCTTTTTTTAAAAAGAAAAATAAGTCTCAAAAATGGGAGAATGATTCAGTGCAATAGAATCCAAACAGAACAGTGTAGACAGTTTCCATGGTGCTCCTCATGTTAGCTACATTGCTAATTACTGCTGTGATACTACATCAGAGGTGCACAGAACAGTGTGGCCTACCTGCTGCTCTCTTGTCTAGGACATGTATTATTTCTGGTTTATAGTAATACTACCATTTTAAAGAATAATTTATCTCAGCTCATTTGCACAGATTGGTAAAGATGTCAGTGGCTGATGACTGATGAAAGCTAAAAGGCTTAGTTTCTCCCCATAAATCAAACTCCAGAGCCTTTCTTGATTCTCTTCAAAAGATCTTGCTTGAAAGGTTACATACATATGCAAGTCCTGTTTCTAAAAGATGCATTAGTGATTCTAAGCACTTACTACCAGACATCCCTGGTTGCTATATTGTTTATGAGATACATATTAAATATTTAAAATCAGGATAAATGAAGGGTCTTTATGCCATAATCATGTTTCTCTTAAAATAACTTTTTTCGTGTAAGTGTGCTAAGCCATCTGCTAGTCCTCAAAGATAGAATTTTACCAGGAGATTAAAAATACAACTATTAATATAATTACATATTCATATTATTTTATTCAATGAAATATTTTTGATTCATCTAACATAATAGGGAAATTTTAACAAATGTATATTTTCCAAAGATCAAAATCATATCATGTAAAATTTCTTATGGAAAAAAGTCTGTGTATTCCAATCATTCCTTCATCCATTTTTAATCATCCAGGAAATATTGGGTAAACAGTAACATAACCAAAACATTTCTGGTCATGTAGGAGCAAAGCATTTTCTGTAAATTTAACTTTCACCTGATCGGACAGAGCAAGCACTACCATCCCAAAACAAAACACACACCATTTTAAGATACACAATAATTTCTTGATGTTTTATTCTTGTTATTTATACCTCCTTTATTAATTAAAATATCATCTTTTGCAATATTTTGGATTTCTTTTCTTCATGTATTCTTCATGTATTTACTCAATGTCCCCGTTGTTTCTTTTAAACTGACAAATCTTTTCTCTAGCTGCTAATTATTTTGATATAAAACAATGTTAGCTGATATGGGCTAATGTTATCAATTTTGTTTGCCATATTTTGATTTTTTTTTTTTTTTTTTTTTTTTTTTTTTTTTTTTTGCTTTTGGCTTATTTTAATTCATGAGTTCTAAGCAAGCATCAATAGTAGGTTGTTGGATACCTTCTAGAGATGGGTAGAAAAATTACGCCATTAGAGAAACCTGCTCTTCAGCTCTGATCCAGGCTTCAGGGTTGCTTGGCAGGCAGAACTCTCTTCAGTGTGCATAAGAAAAGACGTGGATTCCGACTCTTCACTGACAGTAAGAATGGTGTTTATGGCTGTGAAATTTCATGTAAGTTTTCCTTTGATCTATCAAAAAAAGTAATTGATTACCATATACACGCCACTTCTTGTCCCTGTGGACACACTGAATCCTTTGCCCACGTTCTTTGGCTGGCACACGAAGACATCAGTAAGTGACCTCTTTGTTGATACCAGATGAATAGCAATCAGACCCTAAGGCTCACTCGAGTTCTGCACCCCTCCCACTTTTAGGGGAAAAGTGTGTCTTATGGCCTGAAAAATACACTTAAAATGAATATGTTGCAGCTTTTCATTCTGAAAACAATATTTCTTTCTTTAAAATATGGCATCAGCATCTCTTAAATCTCAGAGTGGTGGATGAGAGGAGAGATGCTTTTCTCCACTGCTGCAGTTAGGGAATTTGAACAAAAGAGGGAAATTCACCCCTTGGCTAACTTCCCTGTTCCTGCTTACTATCACTACTAATGAAAAAATCAGTTCAATATTAGAGGGAATGAAAATTAAATGTGAAAAACTTAAGACAACTTTAATTCTTTGGAAATAGAACTGAATTCAAGTGGTACACACACACACACACACACACACACACACACACACACACACACACACACCGAGAGAGAGAGAGAGAGAGAGAGAGAAAGAGAGAGAGACAGACAGACAGACAGACAGACAGAGAATAAACCTATTATAAAAAAGTAATGAATATCCTCAAAATTTATATCAGTAATAGTAATCAAATTACTAGGCATGCATCCAAATAAGTGAAATTGAACCGCTGAAACAGCTGTACTTACTGTTCACTGGAGCTCTATTTAGGCCAAGTATACAGTTAAGGAAGTATTTGTCAGCCGAAGAACTCACAAAGAGAATGTGCTATAAATGCAAGGCGGCGTATAATATTCAGACATAAGACTGTCACAGGAGAACAAATATCCTGGCATCCGGTTCAGGGAGGAACAGGATATATGCTGTAAGACTGTGACTGTCTCCTAGAGATACCAAAAATCATACACCCATGAAGGCTTATCAGTAAGGGTGCCTCAATAAAGGCCTGAGCAAGAATGGCATCAATAGATATACGAATATAGTACAGGGAAAATTTTAGGTGATTATGTAATATCAAGTGGCCAGAATTGAAAAGGAATACATACAAGTAACATGCAGATCGAGAAGGTAGTATTTAGGTGGTACTATATATATTTTTAAGATAATACACACATATGTTATATATATGTGTATATATATATGTGTATATATATATATACACATATATATAACAATGAAAAAAAGAGAGGTTGCAAAATTGAGATCAAGAAGAGACACTTGAGGTACAGCTGTTCCAAGTTATCTGAGTCAGGCCCAGATTAAAGAAAGAGAGGTCACAGAATTGAAAGAGATCAAGAGGGGAAACTTGAGGTACAGCTGTTTCCAATTTTCTGAGAAAGGCCCAGATTGATTTCCAAAGTAGTTGCACAAGTTTGCATTCCCATCAGCAATCAAGGAGCGTTTCCCTTTCTCCACCTCCTCGTCAGCATGTGCTGTCACTTGAGGTTTTGATCCTAGCCATTCTTATGCTGTAACATGGAATCTCAGAGTCATTTTGATTTGCATTTCCCTGATAACTAAGGATGTTGAGCATTTCTTTAAGTGTTTCTCAGCAAATCAAATCCCTGCTATACCACTCCTGGGCATATACTCAAAAGACTCTCCACCATGCCACAAGGACATTTGCTCAACAATGTTCATAGCAACTTTATTTTTAGTAGCCAGAAACTAGAAACAATCTAAAAGTTTCTTAACTGGAGAATGGATAAAGAAAATGTATTATATTTACATAATGGAATACTACTCAGTTATCAAAAACAAGGAAATCATGAGATTTGCAGGCAAATGGATGGATCTAGAAAAGATCATCCTGAATAAGGCAACCCAGACTCAAAGACCCACATGGTATATACTCACTCATAAGCAAATATTAGCTACATAATACAGGATAACTACACTACAATACAGAGACTGATGCACCAAATTTATTCTGACTGCAAGAAGTGCAAGAATAAAGATGGAGCAGAGACTGAGGGAATATCCACCCAATGACTGGCCCAACCTGAGACCTACCCCATGGGATAGAGCCAACCCATGACACTATTATTAATACTCTTCTACGCTTGCAGACAGGAGCCTAGCATAAGTGTACTGAGAGGCTCCACCTAGCAGCTGATCAAGTGAGATGCTGAGACTCAGCCAGACATTAAACAGAGCTTGAGAAGTCTTGTGAAAGTGTAGGGGGAAGAATAAAAAAACCTGGAAGAGACAAGAACTCCAGAAGAAGACCAACAGAGTCAACTAACCTAGGCCCATGTGGGCTCCCATAGACTAAATCGCCAACCAAAGAGCATGCATGATCTGGACATAGACCTCCTACATATATGTAATTGATGGGAAACTTAGTCTTCATGTGGGTCCCCTAGCAAGTGGATCAGGGGCTGTTTCTGACATGGACTCTATTGCCTGATTTTGGACATTTCTCCTTAGTGCGGCAGCCTTGACAGGCCTCAGTGGAAGAGGATGTCCTCAGTCCTGATGTGTTATGATGTGCTCCAGTGGGTTGATGTGGGGAGGTCCCCTTTTCTGAGAAGAAAGGAGGGAGAAAGGGACAAGAGTGTGGGAGGATGGGACCATGAGAAGAGGAGGGAGGGGGCTGCATTCAGGATAAAAAATGTATATATATATATATATATATATATATACACACACACACACATACATACATACATATATACATACATACATACTTGGGACATATTGGAAAGAGAAAAGGAAATGTAATATTAATTTACTTTTTAAAATCTTAAAAAGATAATTTAGATGGAGCAGTTGATTGTAAGATCTGGAGAGAATAGAGGGCATTGAGGATGAGAAAAAAATTTCTGACACATTATTGAACAACAGGTCAACAGAGAAGGATTACGGGCTGTGTGTCTACAAGAGCTAGAAGACAATATGTAGAATGTTAACATCATAAAGAAACAGCAAATATTTGAGATAGATATATGACAGAATTATTGTACAATATATGCTTAGTACTTCATTAATATAAGCAAATTATTACCTGCTTTATCAGTTGAAGATAAATTTAGCTTAAATAAAATAATTATTAAGTCTTTGCATTTGGTCTTCAAAATATGCCCTTTAAGTATAAAACATAATCAAAATATACTTTTAGTGCTGCTTTCACTGTATATGTACCCTCCATCCAAACATGAATATTAATAATATCTTTAAAAATTAGCTATTAGGCACATACTCAACAAATATAAATGTCAAGTATAATTCATTATTCAAAACTACTATGCTAATTTTTTGTTTTATTAAATGTTAAGATATTCTTAACAGCTAATTCTGTATAAAAGTATATAAGTAATGAAACTCATTTAAAATTCCATGATTATTTTAACTTTGTTTATATTTTTCTATGGACAGGCATCAATTTTTTTTAGTACCTTTTAATATTTTATGATTTTCCTCTGTGGGATAATTATTTTTTACTGTTTGTCTAGGCTTCTGGAGGACATTAGTAACATTTGCTTCTTAGTTGCAGCATCCATACTTTATATTTTTAAACTAATTATTAAAATTAAGTTTTATTAGGATGTAGTATCAGTTATGATTATGGCATAACAACTTTATGCTTCATCACACAACCTTACAAAATCATTAGTCACCTAGATAATAAGTGTTCAGAATTTGCAGATGTGTGTGTGTGTATTTGATCCCATAGGCATTTTAAACCAGAAAGTGAGAAATATTAAGACTAGTTTTGAGTATCCCGAAATAGACAACAGCATTTAATGTATAAGATGTAATTTCTATCAAGTTAAAAATGGACAAATTAATGTTACCAGTTAATACATTCATATATAGGCATACATGTACACCAGAAGTCATTTGTGTGCTGAAATGCAAAGTCAAACATGGTTTGTAATAATGATACAATATCCAATATGGAACTAAGAGTTGCACTAAATTAAGCAGAAAAACATCATTGAAAAACCTCTTTCCTCTTCTAATGTAACTAGCTCTGTTCAACTTCCATTACTGGATAAAAGTTAAGGTTTGTTAAAGTATGAATCAACAAAATATGATATATTCAAAATGTATACAATAGAAAGTGTCTTACATCTTGAAAACTACTTAAATGTTACCTTTTATGGAAATGGGGTTACTAAATGTAGGATTAGCTTATCACACTATCATCATTTCCAAAGCTCCCACACGCATGATTGTTCCCTGTCAGCTTAGCATAGTAAATGGAAAGTCCTTGCAGGGTGGTAGAGCCCCAACATGAGGTGAGCATAAGCCTGAAAATAACATTATACAAACAAATAAATGTGAATTATGCATCATTCTGTGTGAACTCAAAATTTAGCCTCTTTCCAATTATTTTCAGTATATTCTTTACTTCACTTTTGAATATATCTCCTTTTCATAGTTCATTCTTTCCACTGAGATCAAGCCCAAGGCTTCATGCATACTTGGAAAAGTTCTATCACAACTCTGCTGACACTGTCCCAGTTCTACATGACTGTTTTCCTTCATGTTGTGCATATACCTGACCCTCTGCTTGTAAATAATTTGTCCCTCTGTTTGTTCATTTAGGAGGTATGTTCCTGGTGGCTCTTTAGCTACATGCTAACTTTGAAATCAACAACAATGCAAACTTCTGGAAGCCTTTTTAATCTATACTTATAAATTTCTCAAATAGACAAAAAAAAATGTAAAAAACAAAAGTGTCGCAACTTTCAAAGGGCAAACATGAATGTGAGAACCATTTCTATGACAGCATCTCTTCAGCTTATCTTAAATGTGCATAAGCCAGCTAAGGAAAAAAGATGGTGTTTTAAATGTGTTAATAATTCTGGTGACAAAACTCATTTTTGAGAATAGAAACTAACCAAATACCTAAGACCAGTGACATCATGGACCTTGGAGGAGAACCTATAATATCCACCTCCCTAAATTAGCATAATACTAATCACATTCTAAATATTTGATTCTATGCCAACAGATAAGTCCTTGACGCTCATCAATTTTTCTTTGCAGCACATAAAGGCCATTACCAAAGAATCCCAAACTAATCAAAATCCCGAGTTGTGAATCCCAGTCTCCACAGATATGTCTACAGCATGATTCACACAATTCAGGCTCAAGAATCATTACAGAAGAAATGGCAGAAAGACTGCGAGAGCCAGAGGATCAAGAGAGTTTATGTGCGATTATGTCTCCTAGGAATGGCAAGCTGTTCCCATAAAAACTCACCAACACTAACATGACTGCTGAGCATGAGATGATCAAAAACAATGGGCACGTTAATATGGATGAGGAAAAGCCTATGAGGCTTCAACCATGCACAAATAACTATAGGCAGCTAAGGAATTCTGAAGGCAGGGGAATACCAAATAGTCAACCTTGACAACATACATACAAGTAACATTATACATATTAAACAGGTTATATTTAGGTATCCAGGAATGTGTATGCGCATACATATATTTATATGACTACAGTTAATGAAAATAAAGATCATGAATTTCAAAGCAAGGGAGTAGGGTGTACAGGAAGGCTTGGAGGGAGGAAAGAGAAGGGGAAAATTGGTCATCTCAAAACAAAAAAACCCAAATAATAAAACTGGATCTCCAGTATTTGTATTCTTTGACTCTATGTATATAAGCTCCTATGCAGGTATGTTTCCTTGTCATTTTAAATTACTTTAAATTATGTATTTTTCTCTAATCTTATAGTTTAGCAGAATATATTTTACTATAGAGGAAATTTAATCAAGCAACACAGCTGGCTGTTCTTGCAAGGGTAGACATTTAAAATCTTCTAGTTCCATGTGATCCAGCTGGAATGTAGGCATACCTTTAAACATGCCCTTAATCCAAAACAATAAAAATAAGATTACTTTATAGAAAGAAGTAGGCATATTTGAAAGTGATGTCTAAATGAGGTGCAAAAAAAGTGAAAAATCAGAGAAAGAGTTGACAGAGTGAGTCTGAGATAGGATATGCTCAATTCTCAGGAGAAGAGGGAGGAAAAAGATGGGACTTAAGAGAGAGCATTGCTGAGAGAAAGAGAGAGCAAGAGAGAGAGAGAGAGACAGAGAGAGAGAGAGAGAGACAGAGACAGAGAGAGAGACAGAGAAGAGAGAGAGAGAGAGAGAGACAGAGACAGAGACAGAGAGACAGAGAGACAGAGAGAGACAGAGACAGAGACAGAGACAGACACAGAGACAGAGACAGAGACAGAGAGGAGGTTGAGTTCTGTGCAGTTCAGTTGAATGCAGTTGAGTTTAGCTAAGTACGTGCAGTTCCAATCAGTTCTATTAAGTTTCTGCAGTTCAGTTACTGAAGTTCAGAGACAGTTTTTCCAAGCAGAGCAATTCAGTGGGAAGCTGAGAGAAGTCAGTTTGAGATAGTAAGCTTGGAGAAGAGTTTTGAGACAGAACAACTGAATTAAACCAGCCAGCCAGAGTTCAGACAGAACTAGAAAGCATGAGGTTATGCAGCAGTAAGTCTTAGAGGTTGAAACATTCTAGGCCTAGGTTACCAGACTGAGGATAGAAGCTGAGGCCTTCAAGGTCCAAGATTACAGAAGATTAGATTGTAAGGAGGCTAAAAGCTTCCAAGCCTAGGCCTATGGAAACTCTTTGGGCTTATCCCAAGCCTTTATTCACAGTTTGGGTACAGCTTTCATCATTTCCCCTCATCTGAGCAAATAAAAACAACATTTAAATTTTACTTTTAAACAAATCACGCCATCTTAGAAACATCTAGGTGGTTCAGAGTCAACCTAGATCATGGGTTGTATCAGTTTGTTATTTTCTGTGTTCTTATTGGTATGCCATCTTTTTTTCTCAAGTGCTTGAACATGTTGGCTGATGCAGGTGTCTTAGTAAGTAAGGGCACCTGCTACACAAACATGGACATAGTTCACATCTGTAGCACCTACAGAGACAAGGCATACCTGCATGCACCTGCATCCCCAACACTGTTGGAGATAAAGTGTGCTAGAGTTTGCTGGCTGATACCTTAGCCTCAGATTCAGTGAAATAAACTCTGTCAAAGGAATCAGGCAGAGAGTAATATAACAGGGCCCTGGGTGCCTTTATCTGCCCTCCACAAGCACACACACACACACACACACACACACACACACATTGCGTACACTTACACACACCATATCCCTGTATAACATACTTTCACACATATGCAAAAAATGGGCAATAAGGGTTGTATGTCACATTTATTTTAATATTGTTTATTATGTTGGTAATCACTGGTGACACTAATACTTTCCTAACAGCAGGCATAGCACACAGATCTGTGCATGGCCTGAGTTGGATATATGGATTATTTTTACCCAGGCTTCAGGCTATTTTGCAATCAGTCAGCTGCTCTGAAACCTTTGAATGATTCCCTAAGGAAACATCTTACGCCATGGGTACCACATTTTGCCTCTCCCAGCCTTCCTTAGACTAACCACTTGGTAAAAACTATGGTTCGTTGTTTTACTTTTAAAAACTAAAAGGAATAAATGTACTTAAAAATCCACCTCAAATCCAACTGAGTGTATACCTGGTTTTCTCAAGGGCATGCTAATGCATACTTATTAACTTCAACCAATTGTACAACCAAGTCACACATACCGATGACATTTTTAAAATAAGAATTAGACTACTAAGACAAGCTCTGCTAAAAATTAATTCCCCAGTGGCTCTCTACCAAGTCATTGTTTTAACCAGACTGAACTATAGAAAATAATGTGAACACTTCTGTCACGGTCCAGGAAGACATACCTATCAAAGTAGAAAGCATTAACTTTAGGTATTATTAATGAAAGACAAAACAAGCAAATCCTGCCAAAGAAACTGTAACATAACTTCTAAGACACAATATTTTACCTTTGCTGTTTTCTTTAGCATGCCTCATACATCATTGGATCAGTTGATTAAAGAAAGGACGAGAAGACACAATTGCTAAAATCCAATTCAAGCCTGGACTTTTATTGATGCACTTAATCTTGATTCACTTCTCCTATTCCAAGATGGGTACAATTTCTCTGAGTGCATATTTCCAAGAATAATTCCCTTTAGTAACTCATCAATCACAACAATAAAGTTAAAAGTTTATGTTATAAAGGAAAACAAATGCCTAAATCAATGTGCTCTTATCTTGTATTTTCTGTTTTTGTTTCAACCATATACTTTTACCTTATCACAAATGACACTTAAAGCGCAACAGTTAGTTTTAAAGAATAGTAAGTATTTTAACATATTTGAATGATTAGTTTAATATGATAAGTAAGAGATGTACATGTCCTCGTCCTCAATTATATGAGTGAGAGAAGAAGCTATAATGAGAGTTAAAAAAAAAATCTATCCTCTGTTTTTCTGCATAAGCATGTTATATTCAGGGAAGACACTAATTCATTCACATAGTCAACTTTCTGTTCTGGAATTTTCTACAGTAACAATATTGTTTTTAATAGTGTGAGCATAGAACAAAAGCTAGAGAGCTGGAGAGATGGCTCAGAAGTTAGGAGCACTGGCTGTTCTTCCAAAGGTTCTGAGTTCAATTCCCAGCAACCACATGGTGGCTCACGACCATCTAGAATAAGATCTGGTGTCCTCTTCTGGCATTTAGGTGTATACTGTATACATAATTAATTAATTAGTTAATTAATTAATCTTTTTTTTTTTTTAAAGAACAAAAGCTAGAGGACACATGCTGAGTGCAACAGGTGATTAAGCAACATGGACATTGTGAGAACTATGTAAAAGTTTATCATCTCTAACAGTATGAAATTCAGAAAATTATATTAGGGAACTCCTGGAGTATATGTTAAAATAGCATAATGATCCTACCCCTTTAAAGTCATATGAACGATCTAGTCAGCAACATATAAATAAGCCTCAACAAGAAAATGGCCATTCATTTGCAGTTATCAAACAGGAAGATGTTCTGCACCAAATTTCCTTCAAAGGTCTTGCAAATGTCCATTGCTGGTTTTCATCAAAACTTCTTATTAAAGCAAAATCAATAAAGCATAACAACTTGGTTTTCAAAAATATGAGATGATGGACTTTCAGTATTTTGGAAAAAATAAAATAGAATACCATCATTAGGTTAACTTTTTCATTTTTTGTGATTAATATAATTACATCATATTTTTCTTCTCTTTCCTTCCTGCAAACCCTCCCATGTAGCACCTCAATTTCTTCTCTTTCTTAATTGCTGTTACATGTTCATGCATAGTATATACAAAAAGTGTGAAAGAATACATATTTCTTAAAACTTGTATTTATGAGTATTCACAAGATTTACAGCTGTGTTCAGAAAGGGACATAATTTTCTGTAGCTTCATTATTGTTCAATTATCTGATTGGACAGCTCTTCTGCCACTTTTAGTGTATAGTTGGGAAAAAGTGACCAGGACTCCAAAGTGGTCCAGGCCCTGCCACCAAGGAAGACATTTCTCTATCAATGCCTTGAAATTCTTTCTTTAAGACACAGGTGATACATGTCACATATCTGGAAGTCACTTGGACAAAATAAGTGATTATCCTCAAGGACAAGAAAGGTCAAGGGTAGCGTATGGCTATTCTTGGTTGTCAACTGACCACATCCAGAATTAGCTGAAACTCAAGCAGCTGGGCACATTTGTGAGAATTATTTCTTAATTAAATAATAATAAAAGACCCAACTTTATTCCTGATATTTTGAGGTGAGAAGATCCACCTTAAATCTTGGCCACACCTTTTGCTGGCAGCCTATATAAGAACATGGAAGAAGGAAGCTCTTGCTTTTTGCCTGTTTTCCCATCACTCTTGCTATCAAGTCCATTCCTTTGCTGGCATTAGAAACTACTTTTTCAGACTGGGAATGAGGCTTCCTCAAGATCCAGCTATTCCACTCCTTGGAATATACCCAGAAAATGCTCCACCACACAACAAGGACATATGCTCAACCATGTTCATAGCAGCCTTATTCATAATAGCCAGAACATGGAAACAGCCTAAATGTCACTCAGTTGAAGAATGGATAAAGAAACTGTGGTACATTTACACTATGGAATACTACTCAGCTATTAAAAACAAGGAAATCCCGAAATTTGTGGACAAATGGATGGAACTAGAAAGAATCATAATGAGTGAGTTAACCCAGATGCAGAAAGACTCACATGGTATATACTCACTTATAAGTGGGCACTAGCCCAAAAGGCATGTCTCACAAAAGTCTTCACTTACCAGGAGATTGGAATAGATGTGAGGACATCCTACTGAGAATCTAGGTGAGAGAAATATAGGAGATGGGGAAATAGAAGGAACCAGGAGGTCCTAGAAACCTATAAGAAGAATATCTTGACGTGTGGATCTGGGCCCAGAGGTGTCTGCTCAAACCATTACACTAACCAAGGACAATACAATAGTAAACATAGAATTCCTACTCTGAACTACGCAATGAACTGGACATTCTCCACAGTTATGTGGAGAGCAGGGACTGACTCTGACATGAACTCTAGTGTCCATATTTGACCACCTCCCCTTGGTGGGGAGGCCTGATGGCACTCAAAGAAAGAATAAGGAGTCTACCAAGATGAGACTTGATAGCCTGTGACCATATAGTGGGGGAGGAGGTCCCCATTGGTCTTAGATCTAGGGGATGGGAATAGGGTGAAAGACGGAGGGAGGGAGAAATGGGAGGATACAAGTGATGGGATAACAATTGAGTTGTAATCTGAATAAACTAATAAAATTAAAATAAAAAAAACCCTACTTTTTCAGGATTCTGGGGGTATAGTGAGAACTAGCTGAGACATCCAATGTTCCGGATTCTTGTATTTTCCATTTGTAGACAGCTATTGTTGGATTAGCTAAATGCTGTCACCAACAGTTCACAAAGCCTACAGAACAAAGTTCCTCTCAAGGAGGATACAGAGATTCTTTATTACAACGTCACCATCTTCTTTATGCATAGTATGATACAAAGTTGGGGGATTTTATTTATCTCATGAACGATATAAAATTATGAGTTAAAATATAATTTAAAAATCCTTTGAGAGCAGTAGTCACCTGCCCTGACTTATAGTGAATGTTTTAAAATGTCTGCTATCATTGAACTGCATCATGGAAGTAAGTTCAACACACTTTCACTAAGGATTGGAAGATGCGCCTACAACAGTGCCTAAAATCATTGTGAGTATGTGCTGGTTTCTAATGGTCACATTTGAGTGAGAAACCTTAAGATCTGTTACAAGTACGAATGTTTGTATGTTTTATACTTTTATTATTCTTTCATCAATTTTTACTTGAGTAGTGTGACCTCTTCCTGATAATTCCCAAAAATGCCAGTTATCAACTGTATGATAAAGAGAGACTACAATAGGACATAAAAGTGATTCTTGGTATCTGTTTTTTCTAGGTATAGTTTTTAAGTCACTGTGTTTTAGAAAAAGAGAAGAAAGAGTAAATATGGAGACTATTTTTGAACTTTTATTTCTAATCTCATTCCATGTTATCTTTTTGGTATATGGATTTTGATTAAATTGTGTGTTGTTGAATTGAAAACAAAAAGTGAATAGAAAGAAAACATTAATTATATGTTTGTTCTTCTTTTTCTGGGGTGGGGTTGGAATCTTTGTGTCCCTGAGAATCACGGTTCACATTTGTTCATCATGGTGTGTAACCAGCAGAGTTCCCCCAGAGAGGAGAAATAATGTCTAGCAGATTTTTCTTCATCTCTTCTAAGCAGTGCTTTGAGACCAATGCTTCTTTTATCAGTTGCTTTATTTTACACTAGTGAAGAGATGCGAGGTTACTGTCACCTTGTGAAATGGAAGCTCAATTCAGTTGCGTGGCCACATAAGCCATCCTTGAAATTTGGTCAGAGTTCATTAGCTGTTGGTGCCTCATTTAAGTAAAAGCATGGAAGAACATAAAATGAAAACCTTAGCTCTAGGCACGTGCAGAATGGGTATCAGTCTTGCAAGGAATTAGAAATTACCTTAGGATAGATGGATGTCACACAGATAGGAAAATAAAGTTCCTTAAAGAAAAACAACGAAACCGAAAAAAAAAATCTTCTAAAATATCAAAATAAACAAACCAACCAAACCAAAGAATACCTATCACAAAGAGGAAGCATGTAAGAAGGCTTCCAAATGGTGGCCAGACAGACACAGAAGTGACAATGCCAAAGAATTAGCAATGGAAACATGTTGTGGAGAAAGGCTGTGAATGTATGCACAACACCAAAACCCACTATGGCATTGAAAGCTGAGAGAGACAGTTACACTCATATCTGACCAAAACCACAAAGAGAATCAGAGTTCAGGTATTCAGGTATTGCTAAGAATTAAAGCAAAAATAAAAACTAATAAAATATCAGATATTGGCGATTATAACTACGGCATCATAGGAATCGGACAGTGTAAAACGAACTGAATCAGCAGCAACAAGAATTACATGTATGTCTGGAAAACTTAAATGCTTTTAAAAAGATGATAAGTAACCTATTTTCTGGGACATTATGAAATTAAAAATTACCTTTTTTCAGATTAAAGACTAAGAAAACAAAAGCATGTTTCAGCAAAGAGAGCACTGTCTCACCTATGTTTATAAAAAGAGGAAACATCATCAAATATGGTAATGATAAGACAGAAACACAAACTACTTCCACATAAGATAATATTTTATACATTGTATGCCCAACAGTGGGTTGCTGAATATAAATGAGTTAAGTTAATTTTTAAGTTAAGGGGGAAAGGGTAAAAGGATGAAAACCAGCTATGTTTGAAGTTTTCCTGATACTGTATTTTTTAGTGTTTTTTAAAAATGTTTTTTGTTTTTAACGATTAAACTCATTTCTAAGTTAGCATACCAAGTAATGTATTTAATTATGGCATGCTCACACACGGATGCTGTGATACTTTACTCTCATTCATCCTTCATTATTTTCCTATGACTCAATTATGGTTGTGTTCCCATGCAGCTTCTGAGTAATTTCTCATTCTTTGTAATATCACAAACATCTCATGTTGCAACAAAGTTCTCAGTTATCTAGCTGAGTACCTTTCTAAACAAAATAGTTCAAATTTATGTCTTTCTCTGCAACAGTTGTCCACAAAGTAGATAAATTTTGCTTTAAGTTTTAATGACTAAATGAAGTGGGTTTTTGTTATAATAAACGTCATAAAAATCTTTGAAAACATTCCTAGAACCTGTTTTGTTGGAGTAAAGTCTGTAAATGTAATGCATCTACTATATATTTCAATGTATTTGTGGGATACAGCGTATTGATATGGATATCTGCTTCTAATCCATCACAGCTTTGTTACCTAACAGGACACATTTCTTTGTTCACTAAGCTCCTATTTTCTCATATTTTAAACAGAATAGACAATAAAAATAACCTGATACTGAATTTAACACAGTAGTAAATGTAAATGTTTGGTGTCATATGTACAAAGTACTCAAAGTTGGGAACTCGTTATTCTTTTCATGAATGGTAATTTTCATACACACACACACACACACACACACACACACACACACACACACTCACACCACAGCCAAAGAACAAAATTATAAGACAGATTCTACTAAATCTCAGAACTTCTCAGTCAATACAACATTTAGGGACATATGGAGATAATATGCAGACCCCAAGGGAAGACTAGCAGATAATCCTACAAATTAGATGGGTAAAGCAGAAGGAGAAAATTGAAGCTATCATTAATAAAAGTGCGGTATAGATGGTTAAAAAACAGTTTAATACATTGTGATTATATAAAGACACACACACACACACACACACACACACACACACACACACACACACACACATATCTGTACTTTTGCAATGAAACTGATGGCTTTAGATAAAATGACTTCTGCCTAGAGTGCTACTGGATACCACTGGGATGCCATTCATGTACTTTATGTTTCTTTTTGACAATCATAGATGAGATAGTTTTCTATTTATTCAACATATTTTTGTTTTTCTAAGTAATCTTTAATCTGAAAAAAGCAATTTTCAGTCTGATAATGTTCCAGAAAATAGGTTACTTATCACTGTACTCTTTTCTATGTACTAAATCTAGTAAACACATATTTACACAATTTATTGCTAGCATTTTCTCATATATGTAATTCTGATTAACACTGCTTATGTTTTGAAACCAAAAATTTAAATTGTGAAAAGACAATTTTATCAGAAGTAATAACTTAAAAAAAGTAATGATGAGTATCGTCAAATTCTTAGATATATGTAATTTTGTAGTGGATGTAAACATGTTTTTGTTTTGATACAAAGTATGGGGTGTAAAACAGACTTGTGTGAAGGTGTGCAGTGTTTGTCCGCTGGAAACAGACTTGTGAGAGAACATGTGTTTGTCACTAGGAGAAGAAATGCCTATTGTAGGGGCATGGTCTTTACCAACTGATAAACATCCTAGTACATACTCTGAGAGGAGATTTATAAGAAGCCAAAACAAAAGGCATGTTTGTTTGTTTGTTTGTTTGTTTTTGGTCTTGGCATCGTTTCCTATCGTTGTGCTCGTCATTACTCCGCATCAAGACGCTCCTAGAGGTAACTGCTCCAGAGAACGCTTTGAGATTCTGAGTTCTGCTCCTGCTCCAGAGTCCCTCTCTTGCGCTTGCAGTCACTTTTGCTGAACTGCTGGTTTGCTGCTTAATGGGACTGTTGAAATTCTGACTACAAAGAGTGGAATCCTCCAAGGAACTGGGTCTACTTTTCCCGTTCCCATTAACCTCTTTTCTCTCCTCTCCAGGGTAGGTGGGTTGGAAGAGAGGTGTAAGCATTAAAGAACCCCAAATAAAGTAGGTTTGAAAAAGTTCAAAGCCTACATAATTTCGTCAGGGTCTTCCAGCAACCTCTAGGACCGAGTGTTCTGCTTTCACTGTGATACAAAAATAGGCTGCTCATCTCTTTAGAATAATGACCTTCCTAGTTTACCCTCCCTTGAAATCCACATTTTAGAAACCTCGGAGGCTGCTCTTCCCAGATTAGTACTCTTGTGTTTCTTTAGTTGCGAAAGCTTTAAAGTTGAGTCTAAGCTGAGAAGCATTGATTCCTCTTAAGCTTAGAGAGAGAGAGAAGTTTAGAGAAGCACTTCAACTAAACTGAGGAGAGAACATAAACATAACACCAACTATTATAAATAGATGTTCAACATTTTCTTTAGTCGTTTGTGAGAATGTTTGCACCGCACATGAATAATGCTTCATGCCGTAATTTCTCCCGCAGTAAAGTTTCAGACAAACACAGTTTATGCTCTCATTTTGCAACTTCCTGTATAGTGGCAATGCATATACCTATTTGCATTTCTTGCAATTATTTTTCAGTATGTTAAAGGAACATGTCGGAATGACTATGATGCTGTTACTTTATTTTTGAGTGCAAGTTTTAACTGTAAGAAAGCAACATTTGAACATTATCTGCATGTTTCTCTTCTTCATGCCACCTCATGCATGTACTTCATGCTACCTCATGTACTTCTCAAAAGAGTCCAAATTCTAAGAAACCTGATCAATGCTTGCCTTATCCTTAATATAAAATACTGCCTAGTGCGCTGTTTGTGCTTAACAGATATTTTTTTAAGTCTTTTAATAAATACTTAATTATATTTTAAAATACACGAAGCAGAGATTGTAAGCTATTCTATAAAAAGAATATTCTTAGTTTAGGCAATTTCACAAAGATTGATTCAGATACAGATTAGAAGTAAGAAGCACTTGTAAACTCCCTGTCATCAGGGACTGTGTAGCACTCTAACCCCAGTGTCTGTACTATATATTGCCTTCTAATAGATACCTGTAAGTATTAAGAGAATAAGTGAACATTTCTAAATATTGTTGAAGGTTGTAGAGAAAATAATACACATCACACAAATAATTTCCAACCGTCTATTTTGGACAGAATTCTTCCCCAAATAGAACTGAGACAAAACAAACCACATTCAGAACATGAAACCTGTAATTTAAAGTATGCTCATCGGTTTCATAAATGGCCTTTAAGAAACTGGCAGATGTATATTTAGTCAGTGAAGAGTGATATGTGACAGACCCCGCAAAAGGTAATTGTACTTCCAAAGAAGTCATGTGACGCACACCAATATGAGAGTGATATTCCCTAAAGCAACATTTTCAGTAATGACTTGTTGAAATTCCCATTTAACTCTGTTTCTTCCTAGTAGACTATACACTTCTTGAGGAAAATCACTTCCTAGCATGATGTTCGAAAATACTGGGCTTTAAGAAGGGAAGGTTGGTGGGGGAAAAAATGGAGGAAAGACGAGTAATACAGAGTGTAGAGAGCAATCACATGCAGACTGTATGTCCAGCATATCTTTCATGCATGTATAGATGACACTTGAGTTTGTCCCATGGTCCTTCATATTCTCGTGTACACAAACTCACACACACAGAGACACACACACACACCAGGCACGTATGTGCATGCACAAACACACACACACTCTCTCTCTCCCTCACAACATTCATGCATACACACACATACTCGTGCACACACAAAAACAAAAAGAATACACATTCAACTCTACCTGAATAATGTAATACATGAAGAATAAACATCTACAGATCATTACATGATTTTCTTCAGTGTAGATTTGATTTTGAGATTGAAGTCATGTGGGTATAACATTTTCAAGGTAACATGGTTTCTAATTTTGTGCCTTTTTCTTTTTCCACTTAGAGATCCACTCTAGCCGTATATCCTTGTCAAGGCTGATGCTACATTCATGGGTCTGTCTGTGTGTGTGTGTGTGTGTGTGTGTGTGTGTGTATGTGTGTTTGTGTGTATGTGTGTGTACAAAAACTGATACATGCATGCAATACATATATATATGTAAATATATATTTTTTTTCATTCATTTCCCGTCTGATGTAGAAGCAGAATGTGTAAGCACAGACTAAAAATTGTTGGCGCTCTCTGTTATTTTATTTAAAAAAAATACTCTTAAAGGCATTAAGTTTAACTTAAATTTGAAATATAACTGAATGCTAATTTATTCTCTCAGTGGCTTGAAGAATTGCTCTTTCTCATATTAATATCTCTGTATGTATGCTAACTTAATTGAAAATCATAACTGATGATATCAATTATTTACTTGCAGATTTAAATTACCAATGAACTACCATATGAAATTTTAGCACCATCAAAATTGTAAAAGAATATTAAAGGCACTATCTACAATATTATCAATTAATTAACCATAAAGTACCCCATATTTGATTGTTAATTAAAGTAACCCCTTTAGTTCAAAAATATTAACCTTTTTTTTTTTTAAGGTAACCAGAACAGTAGTCCAGTCATGTACAGAAGATAGCCAATGTTATGTGCTGGTACACACACACACACACACACACACACACACACACACACACACACACAAACAGGCACACACACACATACATATATACACACATACACAGGAAAAACACACATTCAATCATATTTGCATAATATAAGACAAGTAATACAACTTTATAAAAATTAAATACAATTTTTGAGGTAGGTTTGATTGAGTTGAAGTAGTAGTCACGTAAAAATCACTCTCAGGTCTTAGTATACATTGTTTCCCTTGCTGGGCGGTAGACTTACACGCCTATGATCCCAGCACTCGGGAGCCAGAGGGTGGTGGATTGCTGTGAGTTCGAGGCCAGCCTGGTCTATAAAGTGAGTCCAGGACAGTCAACGTTACAGAGAGAAACCCTGTCTCGAAAAACAAAAACAAACAAACAAATATTGTTTCCCTCATCTAAGGTCATTTATCCCTGTCTTCTTGTCAGATTATACACAGTCTTGGTTTAGGTGTGTGAAGTGTTGAGAAAAGTGTTTCATTGTTAAAGAAAACTAGTATTCTCAGTCACAGTCATAGGGGAGAGGAGTGAGGGGAAAATGGGAGGGAGGGAGGAATGGGAGGATACAAGAGATGGGATAACCATTGAGATGTAATATGAATAAATAAATAAATAAAAAGAAAACTAGTATTTGTTTCACTTATAATCTTCCTTAAACTCTAAATATGCCCATTTTAATAATTTGTTAATAAAAATATTAATACCACAGGAAGAATGGTCATAGAACATAGCACATCCTTTTCCATTATATGAACTTTCGCTTTTCACTGGGAACTGAGTGGAAAATAAAATATTAGCCTGCGCATTGTTACTTTTCTTTTAAATGAAACTATTAAAGACTGGTTTCTAAACTCTTGAGATACAGACACCCAGAGCACTTTACAAATGAACAAAGAAAAGCATGTCAGGACATATGGAGTCTGGAATGGTCACTTTTATTTATTTTAGTGTTAACAGAGAAACGCCTGAAGGAACATGTACAAACCCAGAACATTTATTGAGACTGCTCCTCTAATCCACTGAAGATGTCTCCAAACAGATTCCACTGTAATCACAAAACTGGCTCCACGTTGCCTGCTTACATACACAGAAACCAGAGATCATTGTATATGCTTGTGTCTTTTTCTGAAACGTCAGGCCTGATCGCCATCTACAGGATGACGACACTTGCAGGAAATTCTGTAGGAACCACATTAATTCTTTTAAACATGTTAGTATGTTCCAAACATTATTAATAAATTTTCTTCATTCTAAAATTTTTAATAGCAGTGAGTGGTGGTATGTTGCCATCCAGTTGACTTAAGTACCTCGCAGTTTCTTACACGTGTAGAGTGACGTGGTCGAGCAGAAAACCTAAGATTTCTATTATTGCATAGCTAAGCAAGGATCTCACTTCTGCTGCGTATTTCATAGTCTCTTTCAATGATAGTCTTGTTTGACACACTTTTCGTGAACTATTTTTAATTTTGTTATTTTGTGAGTGAGTGTGTGTGGGCATCTGCATATATGTGTGTCAGTGTGTTCACACCTGTGTCACAGCACTTAGCATATAGGTGGAGATCAGAGGACTACTGTAGACTTGGTTATCTCTGTTAACTTTTAGGTGGATTCAGGCATGAAACTTAGGTCCTCAAACTTACAGGGCTAGACTGGTGTACTTTTCTGAATACGGAATTAGATTCATTCTTCTACTTCGCTGCCCATTTTTTTTTCAGCCTAACTCAGCAGTCCTTAAGTCATATACAAAACCTCTAAAGGACAAGAGAAATGAGTGTGATCCTAGGCAGGCTTCCAGAGTGAAAAGAACCATGGTTATATCCAGAGTATTTGCAAGCTCTGCACTATAAACCTAAAAGTAGGTGAAGCACATGACTCATGTATGCAGAGATCAAATTTCAATGCTCCAATCTACTGAATAAATAAATAAGAGCTTGCATTTTCTTCCAATAGTGCAATTGTAATTGAGTAAAAGGCTAGTTTTCTTTCTAGTGCATTAAGAAGAAATCATAGCTTTAAAGTGTTCTCTTAGCATTTAAGAGAATTCTACTTTTACAAATAAATAAGAAAAGTTGGCCTAGGAAAGTTTGTAGACCCTCATTCCTTCCCAGTTCCTACTGAAAGATCATTTTCAATAAAAATCAACTCCATTGCTGTTCCTTACCACGAGCTTTCCCTTGTGGCATGCACTGTGCGTGCAACATAATCTTTTACTCTGACAGTAGTTCAGTACTCTGAGATTTCTGATTTTATGAACTTACATTGATGTGAACTTTCTGAAGGACAAGCTACTGAAACAGAAATTGTCTAACTTTATTTAAAATGCATGCATTTTTGTTATATATGTTTGATACATGTATATATATGTTTATTATATAACAAAATTTGCTAATAATGGTCATGAATATTTTAGGCAAATCTGAAATACAATCAATTGCATAGCTGAGATATTTGTTCATAAATGAAGGTTATACATGAGCTAGACTTGCTCTCTTGCTATGTCCATGAAAATCAAGGCTCATTATGAGTTGGTTAGATATATGAAATGAAAAAAAAAAAAAAAAGAAATAGAAGACGTGATGAATGTTGCTTTAGAAACTTGGGAAAACAAAATAAAAACTAAATACTAATACTAAATTTCAGCATAAGAATAAATCAAATTGTAAATATAAAACAAATTATATATATGTATATTTTTATTTTTATAAATACAGATAGACTGGGTGGAGCACCAGATTAAAGGTGTGACTCATCGAAGGTGGATATATTCATATAAATTTCTGTGATTGAATGATATGTTAGAAAGTCATAGATCAATATGTAATTTAAAACTCTGATGAATTCACGAGCAACCAAATAGTATTGCAGTTCAATTCACAAAACACATGAATTCCTCTTCGTCAGCCAAAATGCAATTAGAATCCATGAAATTATACAAGTTTCCATTTTCCTTTGCCCACCTATGCTGATCGTAGCTAATGGCCATCTAAATTATTCATTTTGTATGGAGAACAAGTGATTATTCTTTTAAAAAGATGCTATGTTCTTTTAAATTGCTTTTCTTCATTCTCCACTTGGCCCGGATCATTAGTGAGTTAAATGTTTCTTAATGAAGAAGACTGCCTCACTGAGCCTTGCTTCAGCTGAGAATTAGAGGAATAATTTAAAATTCCTGAAGTCCAGAACTAAAAGACAACTAAAGGCGAGCTTGTGAGATGACAGATTTCTCTGTTTCTTCACCTTCAGTTCTTTCCATTTTTAGAAATGACATACTCTTGTTTTTGTCTTTGTTTTTTTCATACAGGGTTTCTCTGTGTAGCCTTGACTGTCCTGGCTGGCTTCGAACTCATAGCGATCCACCTGCCTCTGCCTCCCAAGTGCAAGGATTAAAGGCGTGCGCCACCACTGCCCAGCTTCAAAATGATGTCCTCTTAGTGGGCATATTTTAAACCTTCAGACCTAAATACAATTAATCTTTGCATTTATTATTCTATATGATTGCTTTTGTCCCATAAGACATAAACAGAAATCACAAAATAATTTATAAAATAACTACTTGGTGTATGAAAAGAAAAGCTAGGAAAGCAGACAACCTGCCACTCAGTTCCCTGGGCTTCTTTTGCAAATGGAGGCTGATAAACGAAGTGTTTGAGTGAAAGGGACAAGTAGACTACACCATGTACAGTATGAATTCGGGTTCTGCTCTGTTTTGTATTTTAATTTGAATGCAATTCACTTCTTTCAGAGTAAGCTATTCCAGTGTTGCCTGTGCACGTCCAATGATCTTGTTCATCCATTTATTTTTATTTTTTTGTTGGAAAGGTTTGTAATGAAAAAGAAACTAAATCTTAATAAAAAAAGAGACATTTCTGTTAACCTACACACTGCATGACAGCCTTTATCAGACACCAAGTCATGGTGACTAAGAAGGCAAGCTCCTAATAGTATAGAATTTTGACCCTGACGTCGTGTAACCCTGTCCTTATGGTCTGAGTGAATATGTGCCTGAGTGTGTTTGACAGTCATTACTGACAACTGGTGATGGCTCCTGGTGTTCTGCCTCAAATAACATAAAACCTCCACAAGATGTTCTTAATTCTATATACTTTACATGAATATTCAGAATTGGCATTGTGCTAATGATTTTTAATTTAATGGCTGAAGACTTGGTTTACTTTATAAAATTATTTTACTGAGCAAATATTTATTCTTAAGTGCTTGTGTGCCTGGGTCCATGCCTTTGCAATCAGTGGGTGCAAACATACTAAATTAGAAGTTGAAAGTGACAAAATGCAGTAACATTTACTTTTACTTTACCTGTGTTTGCCTGAGCTCATCGCTAACACAGCACATCTCTAAGATATGGGAATATCATCTCCTTTGCTCAGATGTGGGAATATCATCTCCTTTGCTCTCTTCGGTTTCCATCAATTGACTTAGAGGCCCAGGAACATCATGACCAAAGTCTCTTCATTTCTGCTTCACCCTTTACTTTACCTTACAATTAAAAAGTAATCGTTAAAGCCCATTGTGTTGAAATTGTAGTTTTCTAAACATGCTAACCATACTACTCTGATGTTCTAAAAGAAAATATCTGGTTTTTTTGTTTGTTTGTTTGTTTGTTTTTGTTTTTTTGATCCAGGGAACCATGTAGCTGGCTTGGAGTAAGAGTGGATTTGGATCATGTCCAAACTCAGGAACTCTTATCCTGAGATTTTTTTCAGGAGTAGGACCACACCACCCTTGCCTTGGGGCTGCATGCTCCAAGCAAGCATGTGGAGCTGTGCTCTGCTCTTGCCCTCCTGAGGAAGTCACGTGGCCTGGCAGCCAGGTTAAACTTCCCTGCTCCTTATAAGGTAATGTCCTGCAGCATCTGAATTTTTTCCTCATGCAAATAAAGGCATTCCAGGAACCCCAGCCCCAACCAACGATGCACATTCACCAAGATAGCAGCTACTCACCCATCAAAGGTTTAAATAGCCCTGCATCCCGCCCCAATTAAACTAGCTGTCCTCCTGGGGCTGTCTCCCAGGAAGTCTGTTTCTTGTGTGTTCAGTGACACCTGAGGTCGCCATCCTCTGTCCGTTCCTGCCTTGCTCCCTTTCCCAGTATCTACCAGTTGTGGTCTCAGGAGGGCACACAGTTATGAGTCGGGGCAGGAATAACACTCTTTCTTTTCTTATGATCAAAAATGTCCATGTGTCCAGTTAAGCAGGAATTCAGAATTAAGCTTTACTGAGTCGCTCAGTTAACTAACTTCTTATGCAAAATTTCAAGAAATAATTATTTTAAACTAAAACTTTCATATTTTTAATAAAGATTATAATTTAAATTATCATTCAAACATGAAGTGAAACTGCGAAAACACATAGGCACAATTCATTATAAGCTGATATATCTAATAAATTAACATAACATAGTGTAACCATTTTTTAAATGGTTTTCTCCACTTTGGTAGCAGAAGTGATGGTTTTAAACTTTCTATACAAAAACTAGAATAAAGACTTCATTGGTCTTAATTACTGGCTTCTTTATTTATGTTTATTACATTCACATTTATTCTTATTTGTTATCCAGATCAATTATTCAAGAAAGTAAATATGATTTTAAAAAAATACTCATGTCCATGAATAACAAATCCTGCCAAAATTTTTTTTCAGAAGTATTGAAGTATTAAGGGTATTTTGTGGACATAGAGTTAGTAGGGTGTCTCTGAGGAATGGTGGTTCAAAAGAGTCTTCCAATCAAATTTGTGTTCCTCAGGCATACAGAGCCCAAGAGTCAGAACTGGCAAGCGCCATGACTCCGGTATGACAGCGAGAAGTCCTCATCACCCCTCAGGTACAGCCACCTACTGGGAACTCAGGCTGTCAGGGTGCAGCTCCTAGGAAACTTAACTTTAGAGTCATGGTATTTTCTACTTTGTAAAAGCTGGCAAAAATTAAGTTGAAACATTTTATGTAGATAACGTTTTAAAGCAAAAGCAAACTCAACCTTCTGACAAATTTAATCTGAGAATGCTGAAGAAGTATGTTTTTGTAAAACTATTTGACTAGTTCCATGTTTAATACTTTTTAAATCGTATCCACAGTCCACCAATCCACAAAACGAGTATTGACTTCCCAGCATGCTATGCAGTTTCCATAAACACAGGCAACATCACTTAAATCCTTCTCTCTGTATGCCATTAATCATCATTCTGCATTTTTTTCCACAATGTTTCCCTTTTTACATTGTGTTTTAAGTCCTGTATGTAGTACTATAATTTCCAAAATTTCTATTTCCTGATCCCAAAAATGCAGCTAATATTTCCTCCATCTAAAACAGCAGCAGCAGCAGATGTTTATGTTTAAGTTTTCTCAACGGCCACAGGTTTCCTAGGTAAATTCCATAAGTAAATTGTCTGTGCCTATCCATAGGCACATTCTACCTCAGAGCACACCGGCTTTGGCTTGAAATATCAGGATATATCACTGCTGTTGGTATAACAGAAAATAGAACTGATATTTATGGTGCATTTATCCAATCCCAAGAATTTGTTGTACTGTTGTCCTTGTTTTTGGAATTACTAATACTTTATTGGTGATCCTGTACGAAATGTCATAGTAAAGCCCCAAGGACTGATCTATTTGCATAGTACTTGCTGAGAGAACGCATACTGTATGTACATGGTTAATATTTCACTTGTTTGTGAATTGTTGTGCTCATGTTTGTCATTCTCTTGAGAACATAATACTTTTAAAGATTTAATCATTCTGTAAAGTGCAGTTGTGTGTGTGTGTGTGTGTGTGTGTGTGTGTGTGTGTGTGTGTGCCGGCCCCCATGGAGTCTATAGGCATCAGAGCGCCAGAGGTGTAGTTAAAGGCACTTGCAACTGGCCTGATGTGGGTTCTGAGAACCAAGCTCAGTTCTCCAGAAGAGCAACTTCCGCCCTCAGATGCTGAGCCATCTCTCCAGCCCATCTGGCAGCTTTCTTTCTGATCCTTGTACAGATTCTAAAGCGTGTTGGTAACACTATTCTTCTAGTCAGAGCCTGTCAGGACTTCTCAGGAATCTTTTAACAAGTTCCTGGTTCTTAGCATCATGTCGAACAGTCTCAGAAGTAAGTGTCCAACTAGTCATGATGTCCCCCAGTGCTCTTTCTTTCCCACATTGATGTGTGAACTCAGTGCCTTAGCACAGATACATAGGAGTAATTTCAGTCACAGGTGTGGGCATGCAATTAAATGTGTGCATAGGATACATACAAACCAGAATAGAAGTAATCCAATTCAGGGGACTAAGCGATTATATGCAGATGGATGTTCTGAAGGCTGAAAATCACAGTCTCCCTTAACATGGAGCCAGATGATTCCCCTAACAGTGATGATTTGATCTACTAGGGCATAACATTTCAGTTCCTCAGGCAGTTATATCGGCACAGCGTTTCTAAAGCAAGTGAAGGTTCTCTGGTGGAAGGAATTATTTAACATCCAAAGAAAGTGAACTGAAAAGCAGAGCCTGAAGAATAATTTAAATAATGAGTATGTGAGCTGATTACCTTGGGTCTTGATTGTTTCTTAAATCTGGAGAATCATGGTAAAGATCACATGAGGGCTGTTTTGTTTTGTTTTTGTTTGTTTGTTTGTTTGTTTGTTTTGTTTTGTTTTTAGAGGTTTCGTCTTACCAAACCCTTACCTCACCCCTTAGTCTTAAGGATATTTTTATCTCATTTTAAAATAATTTTTTGCAACTTTAAATAGAAGACACTAGCATTTGGTCCTAACTTTATAGCTTCCAAAGTCCTTCTTTCTGTAAAGTAGCATTTATTATGTTTAAATTTTATTCCAGAATCAAACAGTGAAAACAGTATAGCTTTGAACTGATTTAATTGGAAAGGTTAGACTAAATTTTTAAAAATCTTAAATTTATATGACTGAAAAAATAACGTATTATTTAATAGACAAAGTATATTACTTGATAAGAATTCAAGCTATATAGGTGGAAAAATGATACTACTTCACATGGTGAACAGTTGTTGGCATAATGTGTACTCTTCCTCCTTAATAATTACATGTTCCTTCTTGTCTCCTCTGCACAAACCCAAATAATTAAAGTACATTAACTGCCTTTGGAAAGGACATTTTGTTTTAATTAACATGAGACAATAAGACAGGCAATTTGGTTTTGCTGTTACTATTCACTGTTTGCTGTACACAACACTCACGCACCGTCTCCACACAGAAAGGGCACCGTGAAAGGCAGAGCAAAGCCTCTGAAGCCGACTCACTCTGTATTTCCCATAAAGTATACAAAACATTTAATGAAAAATGTCCATCCTTACTTGGACAATTCTAATAATTGTGTGGTACTCTAATGTGGAAAAAAATTGTAAATCAGGAATCAGTTTTATAGTGATCATTCCAAAAGTAAGCTGCATTACCCTTCAATGTGTATCTGGCAGGACTGGAAATCCAAAATTCAGTGGCAAATTGGGTCTCCATATATATCATGTGAACTTAGACTATAAAGAAGACAGTGACCTATGATTTCCTTAATACATTGTGGGTAAATGGCAATTACATTATAATTTACTAAAGTGTCCATCCCATCCATTTGTTATAGGGTAAAACGTCATCTAGACTGCCTATGTGATAAAGTCGAAGAACCTACTTCACTATCTGTATTAGTCTGTTTTTCTACCTACTAAACAACTCCAGATTCACTAGTTAAAACTACCGAGCATTTCGTCAGCTGATGATATGGTGATTGAAAACAGTGGGCTGGCTCTACCTGGAAGAGCGCTCCTGATCTCTTTGTATCTCACTCCCCACCATGCCAGCCAGAAGCTGTTTACATGGTAGACCTGAAGGCTAACACACACACACTCACACACACACACAGTCACACACTTACACATACTCACACACTCACACACACACACTCACACACTCACACATACTCACACATGCACACACTCACACACACAGTCACACACTTACACATACTCACACACTCACACACACACACTCACACACTCACACATACTCACACACGCACACACTCACACACACAGTCACACACTTACACATACTCACACACTCACACACACACACACTCACCACTACCACCTCTACCACCACCACTACCATCAAAATAAAAAAAAAAAGAAAGAAAAGAAATAGGGGAGGAGAGGAAGATAAGAAAGGAAAATAAAAGAAAAGAGGACAAAAGGAGCAACATGACATGATGAACTGTGGCTTCAGAGTTTGGGCACTGTCACTTTCTAGAGTCTACAGTTCAACCAAGTCAGCAAAACACCCATGTTCAAAGAAAAAATAAGCAAAACCACCACTGATTGGGATTAAAATTAAATCCATGTTACAAAGATGTGAACATGAGGAGTGAAAGACTAATATAGTCTAGTTATTCAATTTACTGTGTCAGAAAACAAGAGATTTTTGTTTTTATATTTTTCCCTCAAATTATTTGTGTTCATGTGCTATTATTAGTGATAATAAAATAAAATATGAGACAATATTCATTTATATTTAAAAATTCTTTACACAATATTTTAGTAGCATACGTTAATAATGTGATAGAATACATATTGTCATAAGCAGTTCTTGTGATAATGGAGTATTCGCCACACAATAGAGATTTCTAAGGGGAAAACGAGGCCAGAAGAGAACAAAGGCTCGGTTCTGCACATCTTCTACCCTGCAGACATCATAGTTAGTTTTGTCATTGCCTTCACACTTGATTAAAATTTTAGATTTTTCAGTGTCTCAGCTTTGCTCTTTGAGACTGTATCGGCTTTCTTTGGGTTTTGGCGCAGCCTTGGAGGGGGACTAACTGTCCTCTCTCCAGGTCTTTAGTTCCCTAATCATTCTGCAGAAGTTGAGACTTAATACTCTTCAGAATCATGAGAAAAATTCCTTAAAACAAGTGCCCTAATACATATTTACACTAAGCGTATATAAACATGAGTGCATATTTAAAGATGGACAGGCACATGGAAAAGTAGATGGGGTCTACTAGACCCACAGTTGATTTTCAGATACAATAAGATACAATGTATACAATAATACATCCATGAAGTCTATTCTGATTTTCCTACATTAATGTGTTGCTCATTAAAAGCAATAATTTGGGTATATATGAAAAAAGAAAAATTATTTAACTACTTAGAACATGGAAAATTTGCTACTATAGTAAAAATTTAAAACTTTTCATGAGAATTAAAATAAAATGTACACACTAAAATAAGTTACTAATAGTAAGCATAGATGTATTAGATGAAAGCACTGTCTCATGAACCATATTTTCAGATTTATTAAATTTTGATGTGCCCAAGATGAAAGAAAAGATAAAACAAAAAATACCTAATGTAAGAAAAATGACCGTGTTCTTATTCCAATCTGCCTTCTTGCTTTACTGCCATTATTTGTTTCCTTGTCTTGATAAGGTCACACCTGTGCATTCCAAAGTGGTCTAGAGTGGCACAGGATGACACAGAACATGCAACAGTCTTGGTTCTACCTTCACTCTCAAGTGCTCTGGTCACAAGGCTGTCCTGTGATCCACCTGGGTTCATACCTCATAAAACCTGGGGCTTTGTAAATGCTAGTCAACCATTTAACAAATGAAACTACACCTCTACTGTTTCTAAAATGTAATTAAGACTAACCCAATTAAATGAATATGATTTAAGGAGAAAACATCATGCTCAGGAAAGAATAATAAAATTAGCAACAACTTTACATTGCAAATGTCATGTAGATAAGGAGCTACTTGATTTACTATTAGATTAACTATATGTGTCTATATTGAAGGAAAGATAAACATGTTTTTTTTTTTTTGTTTAGATCACAAGTGGGGGATGAGAAAAGACTTGTGAGAAAGCAGGTGATGTTTATCCCCTTAGAAGTCGAACCACTATGTGGAGGAGATTGGCTATATTAACCAGCTGAAAAACATCCTTGAACAAATCCTAAAAGGAGGTATAAAAATGAGCGAAAAACAAGAGGTCGGGCCTGTGGAGACTTCGGATAGTTTTGGCTGTTCATTGGTCCACTTCGAGATGATCCTAGAGAGAACCACTCAGGGAAGGCTTCAGGGCTCCGGGCACTGGGCTCCGGGTGAGGCTCCAGGTTTCGGTTGCTCCAGGTTCCAGCGAAAGAAATCCTGCTGATTACACCAGGTGAATCGGTTTCATTATTGTATTCTTTAATCTTCTTTTTCAATTGTTTTAGTTAGTTGGCTTATAAGTGAGGAACTCTCAGTTAATAAGTTTGTAATAAAATATATTTGCTAAGAAAATTGAGCCTACACTATATATTATATGTTCTCGAGATTCTGATGCTAATTAAATTGAAACAGAAAAGATGTTAAAAACATGAACAGATACTATCATGCAATACACAATTACTGAGCTTAACTTAATTTTCCAAATATAATTGAAAATAAATTTGTCATTGCATGTATTGTTTTTATGGAAACTACAAATTTGGATAATATTAAATTCAATTTTGTTTGATTTTGCAAATGCTAAAATTAATGTTTCAATTTAGAAATTTTAAAGTTTCTTTGGAATATACTTAATTAAAGAAAAATCCAATTATTTTGATGTAACATGCATATACATTTTTCTTAAATGTATAGAACCATGAAGTAATTACCAATGAGAATCATAATTTAAAGAAAAAATAAAGCTATTGATTTTCTCCTGTATTATCTAAACATATACATTGTACATTAGTAGGTAAAAGGCTTTGAGAGTTTGGCTAATGTGTGTTTCATTAGCTTGGTTGAAGGCTTACTCTTCACCAGTTTTATAAAACAGGAAATTATAGTTTATGTAAATCCAGAAGAATAATGTTGCTCTCATATTCAACTGTTAGAAATTAGAAGATTAGAGGGTTTAAATATCTTATTGCCTGTTCCTATAAGGCAATTCATTGTTTCCTTTGAGATGAAGGCGGAGCATCACAGAGAGGCCATGATGACACAGGATGGAGGCTACTTACCTCATAGCAAGTAGCAAGTGAGAGAGAAGAGAGAGAGAGAGAGAGAGAGAGAGAGAGAGAGAGAGAGAGGGAGGGAGGGAGGGAGGGAGGGAGGGAGGGAGAGAGGGAGAGAGGGAGGGAGGGAGAGAGAGAACAAAAAAATTACATAATAGACCCTTCAAAGGCATACCCTTAGTTACCTACTTTTTCCTACCAGCCCTAAGCCCTAATAGTTCATTTGGTATCAATGCTGGTGCACTTACGATCTAGTTGCCCCAGTACGCCACCAGCTGGATACCAAGTTTTTAATGAATGAATCATTTTGGAAAATAAAGCACTATAAAAAGCATTTGGACTGAAGGACCTAAGAATAAATGCAGAAATGTTTAGAACTTCCTTCGGTCTGGAGGCTACGCTTATGTACTGTGATAATATGAAGATGTATCCATAAGTGATCAAAATAAAATAGGTCTCCTAATCAATCTTAAAATAACTAAATACACCTAGTAATTAAAATAATGTAGAATTTAGTAATTGCATAAAGTTGTTGTAATACAATCTGACAGTATATTCTATTATATAGATAGATCATTTTCCCTTAAAAGTACAGAATGTATTTTAATCTCTCATTTAGAACATTTGCAGCCCCATATTTAAAATGTCGCTATGAGTCACAAGTTAGGGGAAAAAAATGTGCTAGTGCAACGGTGGGACACAATTTGTGGAAGTAACTAACAATTACCTGATTGGATCTAAGTCCCATTCAATACAGTGAAACCTACTCCAGCCTTGCTCGTGTGGCCAAGAACCCGAGACCACATAGGTCAGGGAACTAGGTAAACAGCAATACATAGGTACAGCCATGCCAAAGACTCTCAGTGACTCCAACATACGGACATATTAAATTGTTGCCACACTGAAGCATGGACATGGAGTAACCTAAATTCATTTTTCTAGGCCATGATCACTAATATTTGACTCCAGAATAAATTATATTTTAGTTCCCTTGAGCTATAAGTTGTGGCTTTTATTGATGTATTTCTCATAATATTTTTAAATTGCAACTGTAGTTGAATTTTTTTTTATCTCTACTCATATCTTTTTAGTATTTGTTTTCAAGTGACAATACCAAAAATTAAACTAACTAAAATAAAAGAGCACTTTCTTAAAATCTTTGAGACAAAATAGAAACAGAGGATGGTGTGGGGAATTCTGTCCTGTTATCCCTGGGTATTTCCTGAGTTGCTGTTCAGATGAATAAGCAGTTGACACTCAAGGGATGTCATCTTGGGGCCGTACAGTATGTGATGGCAAAGTACTAGGAGGGGTAAAAGGTAGCAATGTGTCTCTTCTACCCATTTGATAGTATTTCGTGCTTTATGTCTTGTGATATGAAAGTTGGCCCTCCGTGAACTACATTGACAACCTCCAAATCATCATTATAGTTTTCTGTTATAATCTGAGGGATGGAGTTGTCATTTCCAACGCTATTATCAGTTTCTGGAAATTTCTTCAAATTATAATTATGACAAACTAAGTAATGAATATATGGGAAGACTGTGCAATTTAATGGACCAGTGAACATGGGACATAAAATCGACTTTTGAAATTATCACCATGAAAGTACTTGTAAAAAATTATAAATCTATGTCTTTATACATCTGTTAGAAAAAATGAATAGCTTCAGCCAAGCCTGTTCTATAAAACTTTGACCCACTTGAAAAAAACATTTCACTCTTTGTTCCCTTATATCTTCGATTTATTTGACTTCTTCTGGTTTGAATAAATTAATTATCTGTGTATTTCCTGTAGGACTACGTAAGCACATATAGATGCGCTAATGCTACTGTGCTATAATCACTTCTCAATATTCTTTTGTTTCTTAGAGAGGAAAATCTATGCCATTATATTTTTTTCTCAAGTATTCACTTAATGTTTGACATGAATCATGACTGGCGAACTGAATATTATGTAAAGTATTTCATGAAGAATTTCTGGCTCAAGATAGAATCTCAATTTATTTCTGTTGAATTTACGTAACCCCTCATAATTCTCTCAAAAAAAAATGCTGCATACTCAATTGTAGTGTTTTGAACCAATCACAGGACTGTCTTCAGTTTTAAAGGAAAGTAGCATCAAAATGCTCACATCATGTATTTTTGTTTTTGCTGGATTTTGAGTCCGTCTTTAGAAGATACTTACTTTCACATAAGATTTATTAGCTATTTTTGTGTTGCCAAATACATGATGAATGGCAACTTAAAGGAAAAAGGTTTATTTTGGCTCATGTTTTCAGAGTGCTTACACTCTGTCATGCTGGGTAAACCAAGATAAAGGGTGTAAGATCATGGCAGATGGTAGCAGAGGCTCCATGTGTCCTATATAGTTTGACAGATTAAACAATGGATAGAAAAGCCTAGAAGATTAGCATACATAATTTTCAAAATCTTAGCCCTAGTCACCTCCTATATGTCCTACCCCATGCCAAAAATAAAGCCTCATAGACTTTGAAATAGTACCGCACTACAAGCTAAAGACCAAGTGTTCAAGACTGGGTGTGGGGAAACATTGCAGATCCATACTATAACATTCCACATTGGCCCAGTGAGGTACAAACCTGTCTAACATTACAAAATCTATTGACCCCAACATCAAACTTCCCCATAGTTTTAACATCTCTCAAACTGTTCGGAAACTCAAAGTGTTTTCAGAGACTAAACCCAGTGTTCCAGTACCATTCCTTGGTAATGTTAAATGATAAATTACATGTTTCTAGTGGCACAGAATAAAACTTTATGTTTCAGTGTGGAAGAGCAGGAGGGCATCATAAGAGATTGTATCAAAGTAAAATCAGTACATAGGAGAAAAAATGGATGAACCCTATTTCCTATCTGGCATTTGGGAAATGATATCTGAATTCTAACAAGCTAAGTAAACTCCATCAATTTACACTTTCCACTTGCAGCACCTGAGGTCTCTCTCTTGAGCTGACATCACTAGTATCAACATTCTTCATTGGTAGAAATTTTATATACGACTGACTGAAACTGAGGCTTCACTTTTAAGATCTGTGCATCCCCTTCTGAAAGGTTTTTCTTAGGGAGTTCAACCCTACTACAAATTACCTAGCCTGGATTTCCATGATTCCATAATTCTTGCATTCTGCATTTCTTGAAAATCACCACAACGTGAATCATTTCAGTTTCTGTTGACGGCACAGAAGGTGTCAGGCATCCTTCTAACATGGCTGTAGCTGCCTCTTGCGTATTTGGTGGCTAAACATGAAACAACATTACCAGAAGCTTTTCTAATCTTCTACTAATCTTCCAGGCATCTTTTTCATTGTCCATACGCAAAGTGCCAAGTGTCTCTTTAATGACACGGATCTCTCTTATAGTTATGGCTGCTTTCTCAGTGCTTGCTGTTTTTATGACATTCATCATGCCTGTGATCTTTTTTCTCATCGAAGTGCACTATTTCAAATCACTCTACTCTACTCTTTGTTCTCTTATCACACTGTAAACTTAGCTAAAGGGGGAGAAAATAGTTATGACAGAACCTGAATAGCATGCTGTCTCAAATGTTCCTTTTCTACATAAACAAGTTCATAACTTTCATATTCAACTTTGTGACAGGGACAAAGCATAGCCATAGCCTTTGCCAGAGTGTAATAACGATGAATTCCAGTTCATTTCCTGAAGGGGCTGCCATTTGTGAATCCTACTCCCCTCTGTGTACATTTCTAATGGCATTCTATAGTTCACATCGTCCACTAGAATGGAGCACCAGACTCTTTGCAACATCCTAGGGTTTCTCTAACGTATATCTTTTCGCTGTTCCACATTCCATCCACAAAGTATATTCAACCTCATACAAATTATTGGCTGGGCTAAATGACAACCACAAGTCCAACCGTGAGACAACTTGTTTTTATGTCACCACAACCAAATTCTTAGCAGAAACAAGTGAAGGGAACTAACGTTGTACCCACCATGTTTGGGAAGGCATGGTGAAGTTTATGGCTGTGGATCATGTGGCAGTTCCCTGACAGTCTTGAAGATCAGGGAAAAAAAAAAAAAGTAGCAGGAAAGAACTGTACACCTTCCAAAGGTCAGCTTCAAGTGACCTATTTCTATCAATCTGGCCTCACTTCCTAAAGGCTCCACATCTACAGAACAGCACCACCTGCTGGAGGCTGGTTCTTCAACGTGAGCCTGTTAGGAACATATCAGATTCCAGCTATAATCATCATATTGATTATATTTCTTCTAATCAACAGCACAATTTTGTTTTTCTCAAATTTTTTTTGCAGCAAAAAGTGGCCCATCATACTTCATTCTCAAATGCGGTGTCAACTGGATTGTGTGGAGCAATCAATAAATTATTGTATGAGAAGAAAGCTATCTTTGAACTTTTTGGGTTTTTTTTTTGTTTTCTTTATAACTTAAGAATATTTGTACATGAAGATATATCTACACCACTTCCCCATAATGCTTGTTCTAAGTCTGATTTATTAAGGCAGTAAGTCAAACTGAGTTAACTTAAAACAGGGCAAATCAAGAATAGGAAAAGGAAATTTTAATTTAAACTATTATATTAACAAAAAACATATATAGTAAAATAATCTTTGTCACAACTGTCAAGAACAAAAGAGGGTTGACAAGAGAGCTCAGTAGAACAGAAACTTACTGCCAAGTTTAATGCTTTTAGTTTTCAATTCCTGAATCTGCATGATGGAAGGAAAGAGACAAGTTTTGCAAGGTGTCTTCTAAGTTCCATGTGGGTACCCTGATTATGCTCCCAAATAAACATTCATCACACCAGGAGACTTAGGATATAGCTCAGCAGCATCTTGCTTGCCTACCTCACATGAGGCCCCAGGCCTACTAACCATCACTAAGAACAAAGAAGCTGCTTTGTCCACCTAACACCATGTGTGTTGCCTACAAATCAAAACTGTTTTGTCCACCTAACAACATGAGGACAGCCTAGACATAATCACAGCTGCTAAGAAAATATGTAATTGGGTTGACAGAGTAACTTAGTGGCTGGACACTTGTACAGCATAGAAGGTTAAATTTTAAAAAGCACACTGTTTTAATTATATTTTATTGATTCAGGAAAATGGTGTGATTAACAAATTCTCATTTACATTTTAATGACACTTGACAATGCAGAAAGTAAATTTGCTTTCACACCTTTGGGAACTCTCAATTATGCAATCCCACTTGATAATTGAAATTCTAAAGAATTATTTTTCCATTTGTATTTGTTGCCTTGGATTTTTCATAACTGGTCATACTTTTCCTTCAGGTGTGTCAGCCACCTCATGCCTATACTCAAATAGTGCTGAAGGGAGGCAACTTGCCACAAAGAGAGTCTGTTAGCCTATATGTCTTATTTATAGTTTAATATAATGCTTAGAACTCAAGTTTTGCCATCTAAAACAGTTCCTTCTTTTGTAGTTTCCTGAGTTTTCTAGAACAAAGTATCCTAATAAATTAACTTATTTTTATTTATTTATTTATTTACTTTGCTGACAATCAATAGGTTTTTGTTTTCCTGCTATTTCCATTAATTACACTGTCTAGCCAAGAAACAAAAGGGCGAGTTTGTTGTTTCACCGCTTACAAAGAGAGTTCATTCTACGGTCTGGGTTCTCTCTTAGGAGCTCTTTTGGTGTGATACACCAAGACCATGACCAGCCTATAGAGGAAACAGTTTATTTTGTCTACACTTCCACGTCATAGTCCATCCCTGAAGGAAGCTATGGCAGGAACGCAAGCAAGGTAGTGATCTGGGGGCAAACCCTGATGCAGAGGCTGTGAAGATCAACACTTACTGGCATACTTGCTAGTGGATTGTTCGGCTTCTATGGTAATTTGAATAGCAATGGCCCCAATAGACTCAACTGTGTGGATGCTTGGCCCATGGGGCGTGGCACTATTAGGAGGTGTGGCCTTGTTGGAGTAGGTGTGTCCCTGTTGGAAGAAGTGTGTCAGTGTGGAGGTGTGCTTTGAGGTCTCTTCATTAACTGTTATTACACACACACACACACACACACACACACACACACACACACATACACACAGACATATATATATAATAAAATCAATATACATAAATACAACCTGTTCAGTATGCATAATATTAGTTGTATGTATGCCCTGGGGAAAACTATTTCTTTTGATCTCAGCATGTCTTAGTTGCCTGTGGTCCACTGTGCAGAGTTGAAGCCTCTTAGGCTTTCCTCTATCCGCTGTGGATGTCTTTTGATATTATCCTTGTTCAGTTCATGTTTACACAGTCATGTTAATGACACTTTCTGGGTGTGGCTTCTGACATTCTTAAGACACAATATCACAACAAACTCCCAGTTCCTCTGGCTATTGCAATCTTTCTATCTACTCTTTCACAATGAGCCCTGAGCCTTAGGTGTAAGAGTTGTATTGATAGAGGCATTTTATTCTATGTGGTTTCCCTCTTTCAAAATGACTCTACTACCTGTGTGAAGTTGTATTCCCGATATCTCCAAAACTTTAAACAGGAGTGGGTGTTGGATTTTGTCAAATGTTAATAGCACCACAGCAATTTCTACTTTAAAAAAGCATATGGATAAGCAACAAAAGCCTCTGATTCCATTCTGAACCATGCTACTGTATCACTCATATTTTAAATCCCACTCATCACATCATCTAGTTCCTGGCTCCAATTAAACTTGGTGTTACATCTTCTTACGATGGGCTTACAAGTGGGAGATGTGCTTCTGCAATTCTCAAGAAAGGTCCCTCAGGTTTCTGAATGGAAGACTCCAAGCAACATGAAATGTTACTTGTTTTATTATTATTTTTTTAGCAGTGACAAATGAAATGCTGCTTGATTACACTCTTTTGTTTCTGCTTATAGTAGATACAAAGATAAAGATAATGTTCTCATTTTTAAGATATAATTTTATTTTTGTGCTTTTAGTCATCAGCAAATTAAATGGTGCTGATTGATCCCAAAAAACTCATTTATGCACAGCGGTTGAGAAAGAAAGAGAATTTGAAAGAAAAAAGATCCAATCAACATGTAGCCTCTTGAAATATCCATGGTTACATGTATTTGTATACAGTATTGGTGAATTAACTTTCTGTATAAGCCGAGAAGAGTGCTAATCATGTGGTTTCTGACTGGCTACACTTTGAAATCAGTAACTAGACTGAGAATTTATAAAGGAAAACAACTTCAGCCTTTGATAGAGTGATTCTTATGTGCTCAAATGGCTCAAGAGCACTCCAGCAGTCAATTTACTGGCTGGGTTCAGGGATATTTCTGTTGCCATTGTGAACCCCTTGAGAAAGTCAATAGCATTTGAAAAGAGGTACTGCAAGAAAGTTAAATTACACATCAGATTAAGAAGAAAAACTAAAGCAAACAGAATGTTTATGTGTCCAATTGAGGACAATATCTTATTTAGCAGAAATGGGAGATCCACTTTGAGGGTAATTAAGCGTATTTTGTTGACAGAGGAAGTGATCAGTTGTGGGATACATCACCATGCAACTTGTTCTTGCCTTGAGAGTTTTCACAAAGATAAGAGACAGAATACATATAGGCAGATTTCCTCTCTGTCTTCCACGTGAAAAAATGAACATGTATTGTTAGATCATTACCCCTCCTGTGTTCTAAGTTAAAAGATAATCTTTATAATGATACAGCACAATTACTACCAATAAGAATTTAATCACACTATGAGGAGCCTCTGTGTCTCATCTGCTTCCAGTGACATAGATCATATAAAGATAACTCGAAAATATATTCTCTTCAAAATTTATCAATTTCATCTATTATTATACTATGCTATTTAAGTGTGTAGAATATTACAGGAATCTTTAATTTTCACATATGATAAGATATATATTTAGACATTCACACACTATGGCTATAAGCCATATCTTATATCTTAATGTAAATAAAATTATAGCATCTAACAGCATATAGTTGCTAATATTCTTTGTCCTGTAACCACTAGCAATTTGTAATTGAACTTTCTTACTTTCTTCTCTTGACTATTACATTATCTGTGCTTATTTCTTTGAAATCTTGCTCCTGGAATATCTATAAAACTTTTCAGGGCAAAAATGATGAGTTTAAATTAATTCTTAACTATGAAAATATTAGCCTTTTTCCATATACGAAATAAATTATTACATGTTCACAATATGTGTTAAGAAGTCTTTATTCCAATCATAAGGGAGCAGAGATTTTAAAAAATTAATGGGTAGTAGCTAATATATTTGAGTACACATAATGAGCCACCTTGAAGTTGAGACATCAAAACATGAAATTCACTTAATCTTCTTAAATACCCTTTCAAAGTGTAGAAAATTGTAATATAACATTTCAAAATAATTTTCAAAGGAAACAAAAGTTTCTTTCTATGGAATATCCATTTGTAGTGCCAGATCAGTGCACAAAAAGCTTAAAATTTTCGGGTATTTTGAATTTCATTCAGAGTAATAATGGCTTATTTGAATATCTCATAATTAATATCATGATTAATTCATACAATTTAGTATAGAAGTGTATTTAAGTAATTCTGCCAAACTCATAAAGAGCAGTTTCATTCTCAAATCTGTTTGAGATTCAATAGTAAGTAACAGTTTAGCACTTTTAAAAAATGCTACAGTTCGTATATTCAAAAAATATTCTTAAAGTGGGTCAGCGTATGAATTGCACCCTTTTGCTGTGAAAATTTTCTAAGGTGTAGATGGAAAATTCTGCCACCCACTCTTTTAAGATAATGTGAAGGCAGCTCACCACAACAAAGAAACTCTTCCCTACAGACAGGCAATGCAGGCCCAGGTGTGACCCCCATCACTGTGAAAGCATGCAGCTCTGACCTTTCTGAGTCTCGTCCACCTTTTTGTGAACGTATCCTAGAACCTTCTCCCCATATTAAATGAGTTCCAGGGCATTCAGTGCTTTGTCACCTGTCCAGGGTAGTTTGGGCACTTCCTTCCATTGGATGAATCTATAAGTGTGCGTCCTTAAGGTAGGCTGTGTCTTCCTTTTCTGCTATTATTTTGGTGACCAGCAGATATGGCATTGTAGAAAACATTTCAAATCACAGAACACCTTACATTGGTTAAACTGTCATTTCATGTCTGATTTCTTTTCCCTGGAGCATGATGGTAAAACAATAACATTGTAGTTCTCCCTAGGGCTTATGATCTCAACAATCATGCTGTTTTGATGAAGCTAGTAATATCAGAAAAGGAGCTGCTCCAATGGTGTCGATCTCAAATTAAATCAGAAAGCAGTGGTTACCCTTATAACTACCATGCCACTATTTACCTAGTGGGTTGTTAGTATGAATACCCAGTGCTTGGTTAAACCATTAGTGCCTTTCCCCCAATATCATACATTAGGAAGTTCAGACATTCTCTGGCTTGAGTAAAAAAAAAAAAAATATGTTCAGAATATTTTTCAATGAAAGCATACCAGCCACTGTATCACGTCCACTAAAACTAGAAACTAATGATACATAGAAGGAATCATAATACCTTAATTGCTACACTGAGATCTTATCTTGTTTCATCATCACAGTATTAGCAACTACGTATGCCATTCTTACTTGTAAATGTAAAAGAAATATTTGAGAATATTTAAACAAGTCATACTGTCAAAATTTAAAGTCAACATTTTCTGGCACAGAAACAGCACTTCAACATTGTATTGAAATTATTATTAAAATAGAGTCTTAATCACGTGTGAAGGAGATAAATTTCTTTTTTGAAAAGCTGCCATATTTATAGAAATTAATAAATTATATCAAATTTTGTATGTTCCTTTAGAACTTGTAAAATAATCTATGAAAAGTTCAAATTTTCCGTAGTTTAAGAAAAGTGACATAATACTGTTTAGAAAATGTCACATAGTCAATCTATATAAACTTAATCCATTTATCAATACATAATTTTATTTAAAACAGGGAATATATAAAAGATTTAGTATGAAAGAAAATTACCCTGTTTATCTGTTAGGTTTCTAAATAATAGATCCTACCAGAGAAGTTTCCCCAAGGTGTGCTGTTACAACAGTGCTATCTTACATTCTGATAGTATAAAATATCATTATTTTAAAGGCAATTTATTTATTTTAATTAGTTGTTATAACTGAATAATTGTTAGGCATTAAATGTAAGAGTTTATTTTAGAAAAATTCATTGCAAGCAATTTTAATGATATTAATTTGAATGAGTGATTCTTCACATGGGTTTTTTTAAAAATGAGGATTTAAAGGACATTGGGTTATTGTCACGTGACATGGTAGTGAAAAGAGGATACTGTTGCTCCTATTCTAACCAAATTTCTCTGTGTAACATTGGCTGTCCTGGACTTGCTTTTGTAGACCATGCTGCTCTCGAATTCAAAGAATTCTGCCTCTGCCTCCCCAAGTGATGGGCTCACAGGCACGCACAACCCCATGCTCGGCTCCCAAGTTATTTTCTGTAGATACTGTTATTTTTCTCCATACCTGTGATTCAATCTTGAGAAGGAAGGTAGTTTTCCACCTTGCTAACTAAAAAGAAGCCAGTTACACTGCTTTAAGAGGCAGCTATGTCTCTTAGGGTTTGCAAGGGGAGGAGGTCCCCCTCAGTCACAGACATAGGGGAGGGGAGTAGGGGGAAAGCTGGAGGGAGGGAGGAACGGGAGGATACAAGGGATGGGCTAACAATTGAGATGTAATATGAATAAAAAAACAAAATCAAGGAATGGAATATATATATAAATAGCTTTTTAAAACATCTTAAATTTAAAAAGCAAATAATAATATAAAAAAGAGGCAACTATGTGCGAGTAGATGAATTTGCTTAGGTCATTCATCTGCAAAGTAGTGAGTTTTAACATGTAAATTTCAAGATTATTTCATGAGCAAGTATATTAGAAATGTAGCAACATTATTTCATCAACATGCATGCCCAGTATTTTACTTTCACATGAATTCTTTTACTTTTACAAGCATCAACAACTGTTATCACTTATTTCCTTAAACAAAGAATGTCAGGGAAACTGAATCATTTTCTCATAGTAAGAGTGACAGAGGTAGCATTTCAACCCCAACTTGAAACTTACTGTTTGGTAGGGAAATATATAGCGCAGCACAAAAGAGGACGGGCATTTCGCTTATTGGTCAACAATGAAACAAAGGCCATTTTCCTGAGAAGAAGTCATTGCTGACAGAGAAGATTTTAGTGCTTCTAATAAAGCTTAGCCTGTATCAGAGCTTAATTGATTAGTTAGATGAAAGGCAGCCCCTCATATAAAAATGTTGAACCATTATTAAGTGGGTTTGTGACACTATCTGAGTATTCACCTAATTAGTTTTCAATAACCACATTGAATTTTATTTTATTCGCTAGCAAAGGTTTTAAACACCAATTTGTTTTTCGAAGAATGCCTATTATTTAAAAACAAAATGGTAGATGCTACACGTAATAGTAACTGACTTACAAAAAAATCCCATTATATTTGTATTCCTGTATGCATTGGTTCACATAAATGGTCTGGACCCCCAACCGATCCTTGTTGAACTTAACTCTGAAGGATGTATTTGCTGACTAAACTTACTAAACATTTAGAATTCTGCAATGATTCCTGTATGTATACCTCTGACCTCTAAGTGAACAGTATATAAATAGGTTTCTTTATTCTTTACTGATGTCTGAAAGCTATTTACCATAAAATGGAATGAATATGTCATATTTATATATTCATAAATAGGTGCATATTTATATGCATTCATATGTCTAATGCATACATACATACACACACACACACACACACACATCCTTATGGGTATGTATAACAACAAATAAGAGAAAAAAGCCATGAATCTGTGAGAGAACAAAGAGAGGGAAAAGATAATGGTTGGATAAAGGAGAGGGAAGAGATAAAGAATATAATTTATTATAATTTCAAAAACTAAAATAAAACTATAAAAAACAGAAGCAAAATCATATGGCCCTCTACATATTCACTGGGTATCCACACTAAGGTTTTTCCTTCCACCTTCAGATTTATTACGTCCCCTTGATTCTGCCCAACACCACCTCTATGTCAAACCTCTGTCTTTCAAAGTCTTTTGTCTGTGTGTATGTGTTTGTGTGTTTGTTCATGTGTCTGAACACACACGCATAAATACACACATATTTGTGTTTATTTATTTATTTATAAAAACTGATCACTTTTCTTTGTGACTCTACTGCTTTTTCTGCCCTCCTTACAAATTTTACACACACACGTATATATAAATATATACATACATATGTATATATATATTCTTTCCATGTTTCTGAGTTCCTCAAATAATTTACTTTCTACCATAATTAACATCTTGATTACCATAGTCATATGTTACCTTGGGTTTAATTTTGAATCATTTGGGGAACATTTTTGAAATGTAAAATCATTTTTACCTGTGTTACAGATTTTTTATTTGTTTAACTTGTAATAAAGAATCAACAATAACAATCAACATATTTTTCATTGTAAATCATAATCTGAAATCCAAGCATCTCCTCTCTTTACTTAAGCCTTGTCTTTCTAATTTCTCAGCTTTAATAATCTTTGACTTCCATTAGAATTCGTACATTATTCTATAGGTCACTGTCCATTGTGACTCTAATGCCCGGCTTCTCTTTATATAAGACAAAGCTCTCCATCGCCTAATGAAAATCATTGTTTCTTGTTTTCCTCATTTCTAGTCACTGTCAAGGAAAGTCTGAATTCTCATTAATTACTTTTTTCTTCTACTTCATGAAGAACTCTGCCCAAAGGAACATATCTAATAAACCATAGTTGCTTTCAATTAAAATGTATGCTAACTAACCTAAGCTCTCTAATACACAGACTGTTTTGTTTACTCTCACATCATAAGTGCCTGGGGAATATTTAGGAAACGGAAAAGCACACTAAAATTTCTTGGATAAATGCTTATGAGCAATATTGTTTCATTAATGCAGCATAGACAAGCTGATTATGTTTTTTTATCAACTCCTTTCCTTCGTATTTCTTGTCTTATCACTTATCTCTCACACCATTTGGGACATCTCATCATAACTCATGGCTAATGAGTTTCATTATCCTCTCTTGAAGAAAAATTGAGCAACTCTGGAAGACCGAGCTCACACTGCCCTTCTGTGCATCCAAGTGTAGAAACTAGCCATGTCTTCTTATAGAGTGTCAGATTTTTTACTTACTCCTCTACTCCACTGTTTGCCAAGCAAGTTTCCAATATTTCTCTGGATAACCCATTTTTATCTTTTAAAATCACATAATACATGAAGCAATTTTAGAGCAAGTTTTTACTTAAGAAATATCACTTATGGGATAAGGGACCTGGCTTGGTGTGTAAAAGCACTTACTGCTGCCATAGAAATACCAAGATGCCCCCCCTTGCACATGTACATGCAAACACAGGCACACAGGCACACACACACACACACACACACACACACACACACACACACACACACACGCACGCACGCATTGTAGATGCATTAACCTACAATTGCATACTTAAATATGAAGTAAGGAGAATCAAAGTGATTGTTTTGGTCATAAACTTATTTCCAGTTTCAAGAGACACTCTAGTTTAAACAAATAAGACAGAGTATGAAACACAAGAACACTCAGTCTTCTGGCTTCAAGATATGGGTGGGTGCATCTGTGTGCACATTAGTACATACGTTATAAATATACATCAGACACACATATGAGACCAGGCCCCTTCCAAATTATTATGTTGTTCTCACAGTTGTAGGATTTATCCACATTATACTGAACTTATAGCTCACACTCCTTTAAATAAGATTCACTTTCTTAAGCAATTTATTTATTCACTTTGCATCCTGGTCATAACCTCTATTCCCTGCCTCCTCCAAGTCCCTCCGTTCCTCCCTCTCCCCATATGTTCCCTCTCCTATTTCTCAGATAAGAGGACCCTTCCTTCCTATATATCCCAGCTCATCAAATTGCATCAGGACTGAGCATGTCCTCTTTCCTTGTGGCCTAACAAGGCAGTCTCACCAGGGAGAAGTGATAAAAAGCTGGCAACAGAGTCCATATCAGAGACAGCCCCGCTCCTCTTACTAGAGGACCCACGTGAAGCCTGAGCTGCCCACAGGCTACATCTGTGTAGGGGGCCTATATCCAGTCCATGCCTGGTCCTTGGTTGGTGCTTCGGACTCTACAGGCCTCTCTGGGCCCTGGTTAGTTTGTTTTGTTGGTCTCTGGGCCATCTAGTCTCTGATTTATGGTTACTCAAGCACTGTCCAGTATGGAACCTGAGACTAAGTAAGCCATAGACCTAAGAAAAAACCAAATACTGCTGTCCTGCTAAAGGAATATAGCAGTAGAATGACTCCTGACAACATTTTGCTATACTCGTAGATCCTTGAACTGCTCAGCCATCATCAGAAAGGCTACTTTAAGTAGTAGGGTGGGAGCAAGTAGACAACTAGACAATGTAAAGAGAGTGGGAGACCATGGGAAAAGTCTAAATTGGGTGTTTCCATCAAAACTCTCTCTCGAGGGAATATTTTTCAAGGTACATATCTTGAGTTGAACCTAGATCCAGTTTTATGGCCCATGAACTTTCACTATCTCTCTGATAAATGTTCCTTCCCTGATCCTTGTTATCTTTGTCAAAAGAAATCAGATAAGACCTGGCTAAGCAGAATTTATAACATACTAATCTTAGCCACTCTCCCTTTCAAGAGTGAGAGTAAGGGATGAATGAAAGGACCATTGCAGAGGCAAACACTCTACTGCGTAGGCGATACACAGACACATATTCTGGTGATCTATATGTCTAGGCAAGCATGGGATATACAGTATTACAGTTCAAGTTGAGCCGTTCTACACTATGGGAGATTCAGCAAGCTTCAGCAAGTTCCAAATTAAAATTTTCTCTCTTAGAGGGAGGTTCATTAAGATTTAGAAAGTAAACAACTTACTATGCTCAGAAAGTCACTGAAATGTACAAGAGTAACACTGCCCTGTTTATTTCCAAGTTTATATAAGCAGCAAAGCTTGCTACATCAATAATTAGTGTCTTCTATTTTTAGCAGTCAGCAAGGCATGCAGAGAGCTTCATGGTGAGAGATTTTGTGAGTCTTCACACATGGCGGAATGGGATTCAGCTGCCTTTGAATCATCCATGCCTCTGTAAGAAACCCCTTATTCAGACTCCTGTGAGTAACTTCAGTAAACGCATTGACTTCCCACCTTGCACTCTTTGACTTATTTCTTTGTTCTTTTTTCCTTGGTTCCTTATTTGGGTTTGGTACATTTTATTCCTGTTTTCTTAGGAGTTTTACTATTTTCCAAAATTTCTAAAGTAATCAATTTTTTTTTTTTTTTTTTTTTTTTTGTGGTATGTTTTCTGATCAGGTGATTGGCAGACCTACTTAAAGTAACTATATGGGTAGGAACAATGGTATGACACTTTTTTTTTTTTTAACCAAAAATGCTCCTGTTAGATTATTCTTAGGATCTCTTGCACAATTTTAAAATGTCCTGTCTCTACCTGAAGCTACAGAAGTAACTCAGATTCCAGACTTTTAAGTAGTAATCAAGGTCTCATAGCTGCAGTTTTTTACATGCTGCTGATTATGAAACAATCTGTCACTGGTGCCCTTCAAATCACCTAGTGGTAGTGACAATGGGGTGAGTGAGTAAAACTTTACTCTTTTTTTTTTTTTTTTTTTTTTTTTTTAAACTTTACTCTTATTGATTGTCTCTTACTTAGTTATTTGAGTTACACTAGCCTGGTCTTAGCATTGTGTTCCCACGGTCACAGGCTTCTTCTGTAAAAACTTCAAAAGATATGTTAACTTTCTCCCTTCTCTTTCTATTTAGACTCATTTTCATTCACAATGTCCAGCATATTAAGAGTGATCAAAGTGGCCTTTAGATTTCCTTTGATTTGATGGAAACTTGTTGAAATTTTATCATTTTTGACATTTGACTTTGCTTTCCATAAAACATTTATTTTAAGAAAATTGTCACTCTAAATCCTGTTCTGGCCTTTTTGAGATACTTCTACTCAAACCCGGTTTTGAGTTTTGTCAGTTTTACAATTTAGCCAATCCTTATCCAGGATCAAGAGCTGGGAATTATGCATTTAAAAACACTCAATGAAGATGCAGCCTCTATTTCCTGGTCTCTGTGGGAAAAGGTCTCATTTTGATAAAGTTGTAAAAGCATCTTTTCTCATAAAAAATGAAGTCTGTTTTTCCCTTGGGTTAAGGTCAATGAGCAAACACAAACATATGGCCTGTTTCCACTCAGCTCTTAAAAAGCCTCTTGCCCTCCTCTCTCCTTTTACAATGATTTTGAAAAAAACCTCACTTCTGGCTGTTGTTGTTGTTTCAGATTGGCAATTGACATTGGAATAACAACAGAAATTGTAGCTCTAATTAAAATTTTAATTAATTAAAAAAAAAAAAAACCTTGACAAAGAAAGGACCTAACAAAATGTCATTGAGTTCAATTTGCTTTGCTCTCTTCTTTTGGCATGAGGCCTGCCCTTAGGAGTGGTTCGTATTCCTAGTGAGACTCCATTGGAGAAAACTAACTTTTCATTTGTGAGTGGTTATCAGTTGGAGATATCTTTTAGGTTAGAGATGGGGCTTGTGCCTGCTTCCCCTCTTGACTCTGGGACTCCATCTGGCTGAGACCTGGGCACCCCCAAGCATTCTGCAACGGTCTCTGTGAGTTCATATGCGCATTGGTCCTTCTGTGTTCAGAAGGCTTTGTTTCCTTGAGGTTGTCCATGACCTCTAGTTTTTAACAACATTTCCGCCTCCTGCTCAGCAAGGTTCTCTGAGCCCAGAGGGTGGGATGTGGTGAAGACATCTCATTTTGAATTAGTGTGCAAAGGTCTTTCACACTCTCTGCATATTGTCTTCCTGTAGGTCTCTGTATTTGTTTCCAACTACTGCAGGAGGAAACTTCTCTGATGATGGTTGAGCAAGACCTTACATATGAGTAGAACATAATGTCATTAGAGGTCATTTTATTGCTGCGGTACTTTAGTAGAATAGTAGTATTTTTTTATATAGATACATGGAGTTCTTGACCATCTGGGTGGTGGTGAGCCTTAAATCCAAACAGATACTGCATTTAAGGTTAGTCATTCCTACAATTTCTGTGCCACCCTTGCACTAGCCCATCTTGTAGGCAGGTCACCCTTGTAGATTGAAGAGTTTCTAACTGGGATGATATTTACATTTCTTCTTTGGTAGCATGCAGAGTATGTGGCAATAGCGTGAACACTAGTCTGTAGGGTTAAGAATTCTAGGCAGGCATCAACTTGACTTCTCCATGTTCAATGAGTTCTTTGGGTGTTTTCTTCAGCAAGAGGGGTTTGCCATCTGTTTTTGGGATATAATCAACAGCCTTGGTAAAAAACCTAAGATGTCTCAGGGTTCTCTTAGGGGCTACCTGGCCCCAAACTCAATCATATCTAATGCATTTTCAGAGTTGTAGGCTTCATTTGGTGATGAGATATGTACCAGTGGGGTTTAATCTTTCATGTTATTTGACAATTCCACTTAGATCACCTTCATGCATATATATATATGAAGCTTCTACTGTATTAGCTTTGCACATGACCCCTAAAGTGGCCATTAGTTTAACTGTTCCTCCGTCTGTTCTCTCACTCACTCCCCTATTCCAACACCCCCTCGGTGTTTTATACTCCTGTTCCAGGGCCTCCCAAACCATCCATAACCATCTATTCTATTTTCCCTTTCTAAGGTGATTCAGCCCTCCTCCAAAGTCCTTTTCTTTATACCAAATCTCTATGGCTACAGGGATGACAGCCTGTTTATCAAACACATAACAGCCACCAGCCACATAAAAGTGTATACAAACCATATTTGTTTTTCTGTGTCTGGGCCACCTCACTGACTGTGATTTTTTTTCTAGCTCTATCCATTTACCTGAAATTTTCATGATTTTTTGTTTTAAAAAGGTGAGAAATATTCTAGTATGTAAATATTCCACCTTTTAAAATCTACTTATCCTTTGTTGGACATTGAGTCAGTTTGCAACTTCTGGTTATGATGAATAGGACAGCAAGAAACAACAATGAACATGGTTAAACCACTGTCTCTGTAACATGTTATTAGGCTTTTGGTGTGTGTTCATAAAGGGTACAGCTGAATATTGAGGTACAACTATTCCCAGCTTCCTGAGGTACTTCTACACTGATCTCTATACTGGTTGTACAAGTTTGCAGTCCTATCAGCAATGGATGAGTATTCTCTTTACTCCACATCTTCCTTAGGAAATAACTCTTTAAAACTAAGAGTGTCTGTTTTAAGTGTATCCAGCCACAAATGGTTAATATTTTAACAGTCTCAAATACACACACACACACACACACACACACACACACACACACACACAGACACACACACAGACACAATTACAAACTTCAAACTGAAAAATACCAACCAAATATATTAGAAAATTTGAGAATTTCACTCGATAATAATGTGTTTCAGGAGTCTCTAATCTGGGAATTAGTATGCATTAATTTAAAAAAAAAGCTTCGAGAAGCACCATGGTGATAAACTAAATTTGTCTTTAAAATGAAATTATTTCAAAGTGTAACTATTTCTTTATGATCCATTTCTATTCTCTGAGAGTTTAAGGCATCTTAGACCTCAAAGTTAATGTAATTCTGGACATTAATTGACCATCAGTCTGTTTGGTCATGAGGAAAACTCACACATTATAATTTATTAATAGCAATCACAGCAAGACAGAAAAGAGTACAGAGAATATTAACTGATTCTGAGAACACTCATTGTAATTATATCTTAGGAAAATTAAATTTCAGAAGTTAAATTATTTAGAGCTTTGAGTAGTTTTGTTTGCTTTCACTGCCTCTGATATCACAGGGGTAAAGAAATAGTTATTCTTGACTTTTATTGTACATAAATTGGAAAGCAAATACAATTCCTCTCCCATGTTGTTTTTATATCCAACAACTTCTCACCTTCTCACACGCATTAAGCACACAGTTGATTATTTGTAGTTTCATAGCTTAAAATTAAAAAGCATATTAGCTATATAAATGATCTGAGAGTTTTAATTTATTTTTGAGAACTTCATACAGGATTATTGTATTTTATGTTATTTATACCCTTTCTCATATCTCCACAAATCTTTCTATGATGTGCTCCAAGTCAATATAAAGTTCAAGGCCTTTGCAATATATTAATATATATGAAATATATATTTAAGTATTCAGATATAATTATATATATATTCTCATATATGTGTTCAGGGATAATCACTTAGGATTGGATAACTCATCAGTAGGCTTGTTCCTGGAAAACAGTGAGTCTCCCTCTATTAGCAGCTATTTATTGTCTGTAGCTCTTTAAGTGTGGAGCTCTCTGAGTTTTTCCCTATCCACTCTGGCATGTCAGCTGTCCCTGTCATTGTGCTGGCCTTGTTTAGGTGACTATGTTGTTGAGCTTTCGTGTGTGTGTGTCTTCCTGTGCTATATGGACCACACTATCTCATGTACAATGTCTGATCCTCTGGCTCGTAAAATCTTTTCACCTCTTTTCCAATACTTCCCAAGCTACATATGTCAGCCAGGGCTGGGTACCTTGCAGTCAGTTAGTCTCTGCGGTTGCATCTTTCTATAAAGCCTTTGTCTTCTAAGGGAAAAAAAAAACTTCTTTGATGATAAGTGAAAGCTACACTTATCTGTGAGCCTAAGGCTGGTTTTTATAAAACAGAAATTACATTAGTTTTGGGAAGTAATAGGAGGAGGTTCTCATTAGAGTCCATATCCCAACTCTCCCTGTGGGTAGTTGACTAGGTTTACAGGACAACTATAAGTGAGTATATACTGTATGTATCTTTCTGGGTCTGGGTTAACTCATTCAGGATGATCATTTCCAGTTCCACCTATTTGCCTGCAAATTCCAAGATCTCCTTGTTTTTAATAGCTGAGTAGTATTCCATAGTGTAAATGTACCACAGTTTCTTTATCCATTCTTCTACTGAGGGACATCTAGGTTGTTTCCAGGTTCTGGCTATTACAAATAAGGCTGCTATGAACATGGTTGAGCATGTGTCCTTGTTGTGTGGTGGAGCACATTTTGGGTATATTCCTGGTAGTCTGAAGTTGGGTCTTGAGGTAGCTCTATTTCCAGTTTTCTGAGAAAGTGCCAGATTGATTTCCAAAATGGTTGTACAATTTTGCATGCCCACCAGCAATGAAGGAGTGTTTCCCTTTCTCCACATCCTCTCCAGCATATGCTGTCATTTGAGTTTTTTATCTTAGCCAATCTACCAGAGATTGGGATGGATACTGAGACTTCTTATTGGGACTCTCAGTGTGAAAGGTAAAGAAAAATGGAGAAATAGAAGGATACAGAGGGTCCTAGAAACCTACAAGAAGACCATTAAGGCTGGCAGATCTGGACCCATGTGGGTCAGCTCAAACTATGGTACCAACCAAGGACAAGGCACACAGTAAATCTAGAACCCCTGTCCAGATCTAGCCAATGGACAGCACATTCTCCACAGTTGTGTGGAGAGCAGGGACTGACTCAGACATGAACTCTGGTGCCCCCTATTAGACCACTTCCCCTTGGTGAGGAGACTGGCCACACTCAGAGGAAGAATAAGCAGGCTACCAGGAAAAGACCTGATAGGCTGTGATCTTATAGTGGGGGACAAAGTCCCGTTCTGTCACAGACCTAGGAGAGGGGAAAAGGATGAAAGAGGCAGGGATGGGGAATCTGAAGATACAAGTGAGGGGATAACAAATAAGATGTAATCTGAATAAACTACTTAATAAAAAAGAAGTGGATGGCAGACAAGGATTCTATTTGCTAGAAAATTTGAAAAATGGATGGGAGATTTAAACTAGGAAGTGAAAAGAGAGGGAAATACACAGGAAGGAGAAAGGAGGGAACATAAATTACGTTAAGGATATTTGAAAAGTACGTACAGAAATATTTCCTTATGTTAACTTAAATATATGGTGTATATGTGTGTGTTTGTGTGTGTGTGTTTAAAAATATCAATATGGAGTTTCACCTCAAAATTATAATGCCCCCCTAATAATTGACATAGATAGGCCCCAAAATCTTAATTTTGTATTATTTCTGCGTAGAGAGCAGTTTGTTTTTTGTTTTGTTCTGTTTTGATTTTTAACAAAAAACACTCAGTGTTCTAACTTAAAGATTAAACTAAGAAATGTTTAAATCAAAGGTGCATAGCAAATGCAAAAAAAAAATCAGAAAAGTTAAACATAATTATAACCAGAGTATAGATGAGTATGTCTATGTATGATTATAGAAAATGGTGAGTGAGTTTTACATATTTATATTTATATATCCATGCTTATGTAGGATTATCTGAGAGTGAAAGAATAAAGTCACTATGTCAAATACCTATAGTTATCAAGCAAGAAATACAAATATTTATGCTGTAAAATGTTGAAATAACAAAAAAGTCCCTTACCATATATTTTAATTTTGATAAATAAATAATTATAAAGAGTGTTACATGTTGATTTATGTTTCTTAGAAAGATAAGATTGAGATTATAATCAACACCTGAGAATTTCCTTGGTAGTCAGCATTAAAATTTTTTCCAATAGGCTCTTGTATTGGAACACTTGCTCATCAATTGGTGGCACTGATTGGTGTGCTTTGAGAGGTCATAGCTTCATCCAACTTCTAATTCACTCTTCCTGATTCATCTTGTACTTGGAGATTTAATCTCAGGTTCCTGTCCTGGCTGCCTACCAGCATTCCTTACCACAATACAGACTATTTCTGGAACTGTAAACCCAAATAAACTCTTCCTTCTGTGAGTTGCCTTGGACAGGCTGCTATCAAAGGGACAAGAAAATAAGTAGCACAAACGTTACTTGGCAATGGAATCATAGACGATATTAGTTAAATTAGAATTACATATTGCACTAGGCAAATAACCCTGAAATATATTGACATGTTTCTAGACTCCTGAAATGTAGGGCAATATATGTCTGTTTCTTTAGAGTACTTTGTGTGGGTCTCCTAGAAAACTAGATGTGGTAGTTAGGGTACAATTGTAACAAATACAAGAAAGTGTTTAATTGAATTTAGAATTAAACCAAGAGTAGAGGTTGGAATAATTTTGAGAAGCATGGGAGAAAACCTGAGGTTGTCCTAATCCGTGATTTTTAATTAAGAATAGTAAACATAATTTTACTGTGTATCAGAAAGAAATTAAGAACAACAGAAAAAGGGGCCATTGAATTGAAAGAGAAAAAGGAGGTTTTGATGGAAGGATATGGAGGGAGAAAAGGAAAGGAGGAAATTATATATATTTTATATGATATGAAAAAATAAAATAAATAATTTTAAGGGAACATATCATGACATGTTAATAGAAAGGTGGCCTTTGTTACATAGAGATAGAAAAAATGAAGCAAGGAACATAGATTCCATTAAAAAAAAATGGTGAGTGAGCCCCTGGTTTTTCCTTGCTCTGTATAGTAACATATAAACAGTTACCCGGACTGAAGACATAGTTGGTCGATAATCAAGCCTACAAACAACAACCACTAGCTATGACAAAACAACAGTCTGAAGAACATATTAGATACGTGACTTAAGAGCCAATCAGCTACTCTGCCAAAGACAGAGGCAGTGACATGATCGCTTGAGAAGGATCTTTGAAGAAGCCTATTGCTTGCTGACCTGGTCTCTAGACAAGTGCAAGAGACGTTAACAATGACTTTGAGAATAGTATATCAGTAGGTATGCTGCTCAAGTGGACTGAAGGGAACAGAGTTGAGGAAAAGTGAAGAAACAGTGGCCCACAAAATAAGTTGCCAGTGCAGAGAGTTGTTTGGCAGAACATCCTGTGTGGGGCTCCTGTCTAAGGCTGAAGGGGCAGGGGTATTTTTACAGGTCAGTAGAAAGCTGAGTACAACACAAAGAATTTTATTGCTATTTCTACTTGCTTTAGGCCAGTGTTTCTGTTCTTCTCTTCTTGCTTTTCCTTTTTGTAATATAAATGTCTGTCTGATGCTGATAATTTTTTTTGAACATCAACAGATGGAGAGGAATTTTGCCTCAGGATGGACATATGTTAAACTGCAACCATACCTGATTTAGATTACATGGATTTAAGATTTGTTAGAGTGGTAGTTGGAATGAGTTAAGATTTTGAAAACATTAAAAGAAGATAGGCTTACTTCGTATGTGAGAAGAATGTGAACTTTGAGGGCTTGATACTGTTAATTATGTTTTCAACAGAATTTATTTTGAAATCTTAACCCTTAGTGTTACAAATACGAACCATTAGAAGTAGGACCATTTAGTTTTCCAGGAAGATATAAAATGAAGGGTCAGCCATTTAACCTATATGACTATTGTTTCTATATGACCACATGGAACAATCACAGGGAAAACATCTCATGAAGGAAGACAAAGATGAGGTGAGTGGGTCTTGCAATGGGAGATAAAGAGAGCTCAACAAATACCCACAGCCACTAGAAGCTAGGAGAGTCAAAGAATTACCAGCAGATTCCAGTGGGTATCCAACCAGGTTTAATTTTAGACCTCTGGATTCTAAAATCGTGAGATAGCACATTTTCGGTTTCACTGATCTAAGGTTGTTGTGGGCTTTTCGGTTTTTTGTTTGTTTGTTTGTTTGTTTTGAGACAGGGGTTCCCTGTGTAGCCTTGGCTATCCTAGACTTGCTTTGTAGACCAGGCTGGCCTCGAAATGTTAATGGATAAGAACAGAGATGCACTCCCAAGCGATTCCTTCCTCAGTTTTTTTTTTTTAAGATTGTGACTATTTAATCTTGAATTTTTGAAAAATGAGCATCTAGATTTAGTCAGGGTTTGGGGACCACGGGAGATTAGCCACTGTTGCACTAAAAAAGAGTGTTTATTCAGGGAAAATGAGTTTTCTCAGGCTTTCTCAGAGCAGCGGCAGGAATGGCTGAGTGATGCCCAGTGGAAGCCTCATCATTGGAACTTGATATCTTTAGCCAGAAAAGGGGATGTGCTGTGGTTGACGGTACATGTGGATCTTCGCATGAGCTATTTCCAGCATCACTGCCAGATTCCCTGCCACCATCGGTGTGCTTCTCGCCTCCAAATGCACTGCCAATCTCAGCCCCGCTGGTAGGAATGGTGACGTTCACAACGCGACAGTCTGAACTTTAGGTCCAAGTTAGTGGAAGATTCTACCCGAATACTTGGTAAAGAAACTACTCAAGAATCCCTGTTTCACTTCATTATTCCATGCGAAGACCTCTTCATTCTTGAATTTGAAGATACAGAGAATGGGGCAAAAGTCTCCTTGTGTACAATGGAGCATCATGGGCAAGACCGGTCATAATGGTGGGCTCCACAAATTGCCAGGGTGATCCATAACCTTATCCCCATAGGCCACTGTGCCTCCTTGTTTCATTGCTTCTTCCATGGCTTGAAGAAATACGTTCACTGCCTGTTTGGTATGGAGTGGTCCATAGAGAATATTCTCGTCCCAGCGGTTCTCAACATGGATCTGTGAGTAGGCACCTTTCAGTCTTTCTACAACTTCCTTACTGATGCTTTCATGTAGAGACAGTCACCTCACCCTGGTTCACCTTTGGCAAGCTGTTCCCACAGCAGGAAACAGAGCTGACGGAAGAAGCAAGCTGAGGTCCGTACAGAACAAAGAAAGAATACTAAAATCTGCAAAAGAAAAGGGCCAAGTCACATATAAAGGCAAGCCTATCAGAATTACACAAGACTTCTCCACAGAGTCTATGAAAGGCAGAAGAGCTTGGGTAGATGTCATGCAGACACTAAGATACCACAGATGCCAACTCAGACTACTATACCCAGCAAAACTTTCAGTCAACACAGATGGAGAAACCAAGATATTACCTGACAAAACAAAGCTTAAACAGTACCTAGCCACAAAACCAGACCTGTAGAAGGAAAACTCCAACCCAAGGAAGCTAACTACACCCAGGAAAACACAGGAAATAAATAACCCCACATATGCAAAACCAAAAGAAAGGAAACACACACACACACACGCAACCACCAACAACATAAAAAATTCAGGAACTAACAACCACTGGTCATTACTATCTCTTAACATTGATGGCATCAACTTCCCAATAAAAAGAAACAAGCTAGAAGAACGGATGTGAAATTAGAACCCATTATTCTGCTGCATACAAAAAACACACTTCAGCAATAAAGATAGACATTTCCTCAGAGTAAAGGGCTTGAAAAGGCATTCCAAGCAAACTGACCCAAGAAACAAACTGGAGTAGACATTTTAGTATCAAATAAAATACATTTCAACCAAAACTAATCAAAAGAAACAAGGAGGACATTTTATATTCATCAAAGGAAAAATACACCAAGGGGATATCTCATTTCTGAACATCTATGCCCAAAATGAAGGAGCACTCACATTCATAAAAGAAACAATGCTAAACCTTAAATCACATATGAACCTCACACATTAATAGTGGAGACTTCAACACCTCACTCTCATCAATAGACAGATCATCAAGACAGAAACTAAACGGAGAAATAATGAAACTAATGGACGTCATGAATAAAATGGACATAACACATATCTACAGAATATCTCACCCAAACACAAAAGAATATACCTTCTACTCAGCATCTCAAAGAACCTTTTCCAAAATTGACCATGTACTTGTCACAAAGCAAACCTCAACATATGCAAGAAGACTGAAATATCCCTTGCATCTTATCAGACCACAATGGGTTAAAACTGGAACTCAACAACAACAGAAACAACAGAAACAACAGAAAGCTTAAGAACTCATGGGAACTCAACAACTCCCTACTCAAAAACCTCAGGATCAGGGACAACATTAAAAAAAAAAGAAATTAAAAACTTCCTAGGAATCAGTGAATTTGAAGGCACAACATACCAAAACTTATGGGACACAATGAAAACAGTTCTAAGAGAAAAGTTAATAGCACTAAGTGCCTTCATGAAGAAACTGGAGAGATCCCATACTAACAACTTAACACCACACCTGAAAGCTCTAGAAAAAAAGATGTAGACACACCAAAGAGGAGTAGACAATTCGAAATAATCAAACTCAGGGCTGAAATCAATAAATTATAAACAAAGAGAACAAGTCAAAGAAGCAATGAAACCAAGAGCGGGTTATTCGAGAAAATCAACAAGATAGACAAGCCCTTAGCCAAACTAACTAAAAGGCAAAGTACACAAATTAACAAAGTCAGAAATGAAAAGGGAGACATATCAGCAGATGCTGAGGAAATCCAAAGAATCACTAGGTGTTACTTCAAAAGCCTATATGCCATAACATTTGAAAGTTGAAGTGAAATGGAGAAAAATCTTGATAGCTACCAATTACCAATATTGAATCAATATCAGGTAAACAAATTAAATAGCCCTATATCTCCTAAGGAAATATAAGCAGTCATAAAAATATCAGAATAACAACAACAACACAAAAACAACAACAGCAACAGGGCTGGATTGATTCAATGCAGAATTCTATCAGACCTTCAAAGAAGAGCTAATACTAATTCTCTTCAAAATATTCTACAAAATAGAAACAGAAGGAACATTGCCAAACTCATTTTATGAGGCCACATCACCCAACAAAGAAAATTTCATACCAATTTCCTTTGAACATTGATGCGAAAACACTCACAAATTGAATCCAAGAACACAACAAAAATATCATTCCCCATGACCAAGTAGGCTTCATCCCAGGCATGCAGGGTTGTTCAATATACAGAAATCCATCATATAAACAAAATGAAAGCAAAAGCACATAATCATGACAAAATCCAACACCCATTCATATTAAAAGTCTTCGAGAAATCAGGGATACAAAGCACATAACTAAACATAGTAAAGTTAATATACAGCAAGCCAATAGCCAACATCAAACTAAATGGAGAGAAACTTAAATCAATTCCACTTAAATCATGAACATGACAAGGCTGTCTTCTCTCTCTCTCTCTCTCTCTCTCTCTCTCTCTCTCTCTCTCTCTCTCTCTCTCTCTCTCTCTTTGTCTCTCTCCAATATTATACTTGAAGTCCTAGCTAGAGCAATAAGACAACTAAAGGAGATCAAAGGGATACAAACTGGAATGGAAGAATTCAAATTTATGGCTATTTTCAGATGACATGGTAGTGTAGAGAGGGACCCCAATAATTCTACCAAGGAACTCATAGAGCTGATAAACACCTTTGACAAAGAGGATACAAAATCAACCTAAAAAAAATCAGTAACCCTCCTTTATACAAAACACAAACAGGCACTCCGAGAAAAAAAGTAATCTACTTTCTTTATTTTATAATATTATTTGGAAAAAGCCACATCGTAGCAAATAAAATTGACTTCAGTGAATGTCATCTGGTCACTGATTTGTAGCCTGAAAACCTGGTGTGTACGTAATAGAAAATATATTCCTAAATTATGAGAGACTTTGTCATGAAATTCAGCTCTGCTAAATTCCCCAGTCTTCTGGAATGCTATATAAACCTTCTGCCATTTTAGCCTCAACAGGAACAGCTTACTAATCTGGAGACATGAGAGATTTTGCTCCTTTGAGCTGGTGTTTTGGCTGCCTTATTTATTTATTCCAGGAACACTGTCATTCTTGCCTGCCTTGATTACTAAAATACCTCTACTTCACCACTCAACATTTCCAGCTCAGCTTATAGCAAAAAAGATGTATGAAACACTGACAATTTTATGATAACAGAGAAACTAGGCCCCTTTAGTGCACTCTTAGTCACTCTCTGTACTTAACATGACTTACAATGCATTTTTTTTCCTGAGAAATACGGCTTACATCAAGATTAAACTACATTAAATGTACTCATCAAGTGTAGCTAGTTTGGTATGATGCTTTAACCAGACATAACCTAATTACTATATTGAGTTTGATTTTCAAAACTGTACACACAAGAACTTTTGAAATTGATATAGAAATCACCATTTATACATGAAATAGTCGTGACCATATGTTTGTTTATGGCTTCCTGCTAAACATCATCTGTGACCTAGTGTGTGCTCACGCACAACCATGATAGTAGGTGATTTCCACGTTAAAATTACTATGTATTCTTTCACTTATTCCCCACAGAAAACAGTTTTCTTTATTCTATAGTGTGGGGTGGATACAAACTGATTTGAAATCTGATTTTTCATCACCAGAAAAATTTCCTAAATTAATATTCAAACTGGTTGCAAAAATTATGTGTTAAATATTAATTCAATTTTCTTATTTCCAACTCCAAAGGGAAAATCCTTTTATAACTGCAGCATTTCATTTGGTTCTGTTTTAAATCCATTATACTAGTAAAATAGCTTTTACTCATGTGAATCCTGATTCAAGTATTATTCCTAAAAAAGAAAGTGCATTTAAGTAAGAAAATCCAAGAATTTATGACACCAGACTAGGAAAGAAATAAATGAACAGAGCATAAAAACAAGTCCCAGAGAAGTATCCCTTTATCCTTTGTTTGAGTACTACTTTCCAAATGAAAACACAGTATTTACGACACCTGTAAAAAAGAGAACAACATTCATACAAACTATTTATTTGCAATGTTTTAGTATTTGCTGGGAATAGTTTACGGATTCCTCTCATAAGTCAGCAGCTCCCCTCTGCCTAGCTTGCTGCAAACTATTGGTAACTGACAGGCTCCAGACTGCTCTTCTAGAGTACTCATGTACCACTGGTTCCCATGAGCACCACTCAGTTTAAACCCATGTCTCAGGTACTCAGATTCCATACTGTAAAATGGAGAACTATGTTTACAGAACTTCTTGGTAGTGTCTGAGTGTTAAAAGTATTAGAAACAGTTTTGAGTGTTTCCTTTTTTAGTTAAAAATATCCATGAACATATCCTCCTAAAATTAGTGCTTATAGATACCATGGAGCCATGTATATGTTTATAGCTATAACAACAAAAATCAATGAGGCTCCATTCTAAGAAAATTTGACATTTACTCTCTTTCCATGAGATTCTTCCCAACTCCATCGCAGAGCACAGCTGTCCCTATGGAATACTTAAAAGTACCTTTTGTGACTTAGTGTTGTCATCACTACTGTATACCACAGGAGGACAGCAACAGGTCACCTAGCCATGCTCACCTTCCCAGTCATAAGGAACTTACAGCTGAAACCACCCTATACTATGGGCACTCAAATCTATTTTGTTCCATCAAACATAAGCTTATTAGTTGGAGATTCAAACTCTCTAGGAAAAGAAACAGGCAGAGGAATTGACCAGAATACATTGCCTTTCTCGTGTCCCAATCCTAATCTTATGGTTCAAGAGTCTCTCCACCATAGGGCTGTGTGTATAAATACATACAGAGAGCATACATTGGAGAAGTCTCCTAGACAAATATTTTTAGAAGTTAATAAAAGTGATAATAATCAGTTAACATACGCCCCCTTTTGTCCACTTCCATTTCTTTGTACCAACATGAGCTTCAGTGCAAGGTGATCATCCTGTGGTATTAGGAAGCCCATAGTGTTGAAACACAATTGAGCACTAGACTGTGACTACAAATGTGAAGATGTCATAATTATACCCCCTGGATTAACAGTGCTTAACATGCCTGAAAATGCTTCTGTACTCCAAGAGAGTGATTAATATATTTTATATGCTAGCCTTTTCACTCACCCTTGTTGTCTTTAAAAGTATAAGAAATGCAATAATGTGAAATAAAAAATTATACCTTGATATAAAAAGGATAGTTATAGAAAATAAAAACTATGAAGACTATAAAAGAATTTAATACTAACTTTACTATAGGGTTATTAAAATAAATTTAACCAATGAAATATCAGAAGGCACACATTTCCAATGAGTTGAGCCACAGCTCAGGCACAGAAAGTGGTGATAGTTCTGCATATATTAATTAGTAGCTTGGAAGCACACCATTAAAATAATTAGAATTTTCCAGTTGTTAGGTAGGAGTTTACCTCCAGGAGAAAATGACCCAACAGGCCCTTCAGTAACAAGATATAAAGAACAATGAGCAATATTCAAATCCCTGAAGTACTGTGTATTGATAAAGGTTGAGATTGGTGGGCAGGGTATAAGGACAACAGTGCTAGTTATGGGCCAAGGCTCAAAAATACATTGAAAGTAAGTGTGTGAAGGTATTTTATGTCAGCCAGGTCATATTAAAACAGCTTCAAGTCTGCTTCTGCTGGGAGCATTCACAGAGTGCTTTTTTTTTTCTTCTGCTCTATTTTAACTTGTTTATACATTGTTTACACATTGTTTATACATTGTTTACACGTTGTTTATACATTGCCATCCCATCGTCAACATCTACTCAAACCACACTGAATTCTTGGCTAAGTGGGTTTCTCAGAAAACCACACCTCTTTCCTGTAAGAACCCAGATAGAAAAAGCACAACAGAGGTGACACAGAGAAAAGTGCGGTCTATCCCTAAGTCTCCCCAGGGTCCTGGCCACTGTTGTCTGGCCCAGTCTTCTCTTTCCTAGAGAGTATACGTTTACTCCCTTGTTGGCTCTAATTAAATCTAGCCTACTGATCCTATAATGTGTCCAGTCCAAATATCTCTCTTTGGGGAAATAAAAACATAGTTTTCTGTTGGCTTAAGACCAGAGTAAATTATAGACTGCCCCATAATAGAATTAAACTTATTACATTTTCTGACACATGGTTTTTGTATCTACTTTCTGAGAAAATTGTAAATCACCTCTAGTTCTTTTACTCAAAATATTTGTACCTAATATGGAGCATTTCTTGTGGCTCTAAGACATGTAGCATTCCCCAAAAGGAATCACAATGCTAAGTGAACAAACATGGGTTTGGGGGATTAGTTGTTTTGTTTTGTTCTGTTTCTGAAAGAAAGGTGCCTAAAGCATCATCTCTCAACCTGTGGGTCACCATCAGTCTGGATGTCACACATCCTATAGCTTTTGTCTCAGTATTTACCTCATTATTAATAATAGTGGCAAAACTACATTTATGAAATGGCAATGGAATAATTTTAAGGTTGGAGTCACTACAACTTGTGGAACTTTACTAATGGGTCACAGCATTAGGAAGGTTGAGGACTACTGCCCTAAAGTTTTGTAACTGATTTTCCTAATTGTGCAGGTAGGAGAGAGAGAGAGAGAGAGAGAGAGAGAGAGAGAGAGAGAGAGGAGAGAGAGAGAGAGAGAGAGAGAGAGAGAGAGAGAGAGAGAGAGAGAGAGAGAATATGAGCCCAAAATAGTATACTTCTTGTATAAAGAGCCTGTGTGTTTACAGTTCTATCATTTAACTCTTTATACATTAAACAATGACAGATTAATCAGTAACCCTTCAAACAGTTAATACAGTATTGATGTATTTTAATAACATAGGTACAGAAAAGCTATTAATCGTCTTTCTTAAAGAAAGAGTACACTATTAAACTATAATTTTCAAGGTTGCTTCAAAATAAATACACAGCAACTCTAATTGTTCCTTACAAAATTGATACATTTTAAAATCCTTTACATTTTTGCAATAATTCATTCCTTACCCATTGTGATACTTGCATCATTATTCAGACAGCTAGTGATTTACAGAAAACAAAAGAAGTAACAGGTGACAAGATGAAAAAGCACTATGCAAGGAAAGATAAATTATATTCACAAGGTAGCAAATGCTACTATGCACTTAAGAAGGTAGTGCTGTGAACCCACAAAGCAACTGTGCTGTTCATTATTGCCCAATCCTGCCCGTCATGTGTGTGTGTGTGTGTGTGTGTTTCACCACCTCCAACTTTTAAAGGCAGATGCCATGAAACAGCATCTCAGAAACTCTTTTGCTCACTGAAGCCAACACAGAAACTGAAATCAGCACACACATCAGATACCTATGAGGTCACTTTGCCTGTCCTCTATACTCTGCGATATCTCTTCTGGCTGTAAGCTGACACATGTTAGTCACTGAATGAGTATATAACTAACCCACCCATTCTCTTTTAAGGTTATAGACTCTAAAATAAGTAACTGCTGTAAAACACAGTAGTCACTTTGGATTTCAGAAAAAACAAAAGTACCTAATCGATCATCCCAAAATGAGGGAAATTACCTATGAAGTTGAAGTTGTACCACAGAATATAAGAGGATGAGTATCTAGTCAGACACAGAAGACTCAGAAGACCTGAGAGTCATTGAGGATGGACACTCTACCATTCTTGGCTAGTAGCCCATCTGCTGTACCCATGCTAACACACTCATTTAAAAAGAAAAGAAAAATAGCCTATTGCTTTCCTTGTAAATTGTAACACTATGTGAAATGAAGAAGAAAGCATCATAATTTCCATCCTTTGAGTATAAAATATTATAAGAAAGAGAGGGGAATGGGGTTTATCAGGGGTTTGTTGAAGCATATCAGTGGAAGATTTATTCCTTTTAAAAAAATCATGGCTATTTTATGATATAAAAAATAATTGCTTATCTTATCCATTGCATGCTTTTTGGTCAAAGAATGAGATCTGAGTCACTCAGATCTGACCTGACTGTGGATGAGAAGAATGCATTCTGAACTGCTCAAACGTTGATAAGATTACAAGGGTGTATTATTGTCTCCTCTTTTAAGAATCACTTTGAGGCTGGGGAAACGTCTGAAAGAATAGGTAGTTTCTTATATTCTAAGGGGGACGATTGAGGTACTGCCCATCGATAAATTTATCCCTAGATACATGGATACACAATATCCCCAGAAGAAGCTGACTAGCTAGCTGTATTGCTGAGATTTGCATTCAACTAAAAGACCTTGATTAAAAAAAATAATAAAAGGAAGGCATAAAGAAGACTTCCAACATCAGCTCTGGTCTTCCATACACACATATGCATGTTTTATATATACATGTACACACACACACACACACACTTAGTCCAAACTAGCCTGACACTCACCTAGATGGGAAACTATCCTTCAGTAAAGCTGTCTATTCTTGAAATTTCAAAAAAATCATATACTTAAAAACATGCTAAAAAAAAAAAAAAAAAAAAAGACATGCTGAGAAGAGGGGACCAATAGTTGACCCATGAATGGGTTATGTGCTAGCGGATTCCAAAAGCACCTTCCTTTTATAAAGTGCTGACAGAGCCTGGCTTCTAAAGTCTGCTTTCTTTTCAGAATAAAGTTTCCTTTATTCTGCTCCTTTCTTTCTTTTGCAGCCAGCAACTGAAATCCTTTCCCTGCTTATAATGATACCTTTGACATTCTTGCTCTTTCTTGTGGGAACTTCCTACCACACAAACACTGCTCCTTTCCTTTCACTATCAGGTGATCATTGGACCCCAAGGAACTGGAGCTTTTCCATGAGTCTTGTGCTGGGAAAGTAAAAAGAATGGTGCCCTTGTGCCCGTAAGACAGGAGGGAATTCCCTAGATAGAAAGGTCACATCATTCTGACAACACACTATAACAGCTACGCATTATAGCTTTATGATGAGTGGATCATAGCTTGACCAGGACTGCATAGTCCCAAGCATCACGTCTGACATCAGTACCTCCTTGGTAGACAGGAGGGGGAGGATCCTCAAGGAACTCATTAATTCCCAACTTGATCACACCAAATAAATATTTTTCCTCTGTTTTGCACAATTTTTTTTTCACTTTAAGTGGTTTGTTGAGGATGGATGCCTGAGACCAGCTTGTTAGAACGGAGAACGCAATATTCAACTCCAAAATCTCTAATGCATGAAATCCCCCTCTCACAGACTTCCAGCCGTGACTCCAAAAGTATAACTTTGTCTTTTACGTACATTTCCCTCCCAGCAGCTGCCAATAACTATAGCTGCATGACTCATTATGCTCTTTCCTTCTCCAATTCTAATAAAATTGTCCTTGAGCTTCCTCCTGGGTCCTGTTCTGAAATTCCTTTATCTATAAGATTAAGAACCTGCAAAAAAAGAGAACACTGTATTCCTTGGTAAAATTGTTCATCTTGTACAAACTAGATTGATGTCCTTAACGGATGACAGTGATAAGTGCTTCATTGCACCGGCTTGCAGAACCAGAGCAGAGTAACTGAGAGAAAAGGCTGTGCCTTGATTACAAGGGTGGAATTATGCGACCTCTGGTCCCCGCCAGAATACTTACTTTATTTAAACTGAAAATTCATACTAGTATCTTGAATGTTGTGAGCTTGCTATTAGAAATATCGGCAAACACGTCTATGCGTTTTCATAACATTAAAATCTACTTATTAACAATAAATCCACAAGTTATTGTGGGTTCCTTTTGCTGCAGTTTTCCTGATACTCCTGTTTTCCCTGATTGCTTTGGAATAGGAAAACACACAGTCACTTTCTTCAGTATCAGTTACTAATACTAACTCTTAGTTCACACATAACGCGTCATACAATAAACATATATTCATATGTGTGGTGGAGGTTACAGGAAGGGTCTAACAATTTACATAGTCAAGATATTTCAAGAAATGTGTCTAGGTCATGATAAGACAGGACTTGGAAAATGTTGGAAACATAATGGGCTCTCTGTAGAGTGAGATAGCAAACATCTAGGTATCTCTGGAAAGGTCCTGCGGCTACTGTTGCACAGTCTCAGTAAATAGTCAGAGTTGAGCGGCACAGTTGCGTTCAGCAGCAGAGATAACATATTAGGAATAGTTCTAGAGGAAGTAACAATTAGATGGGAGGGTGACAAATCTATATAAGTAAACAAGAGAGTTGGCAGATGACAATTTGAGTATACTATGCCAACAGCTGTAACCTAGTTGAGCTAAAGCCAGAGGGATAGTCAATAGATCATTGTTTTATGGCTCCTTGATGCACACACAAGGTGTCATATGAGAAATCAGTAGGTATCATCACAACTCAAGATGCCCACCACTTTACAGGTGAGGTTTGACCCCTTTCCTTTGGTTTGTTGGAGAAGTTTATGCATCTGGTTTTCCTGATGTAATTTTAGTACAACTATGTGCTTCTACATTCTCAATTAACTCTGATAAATATATAGGATAGCACCTTTTTAATCCCAAGAAAGTAATTTATCAGCCTGTGCTAAAATTAGGTGATGCCAGACCAGTAGCACTGCACATATATCTACCAGATACAAAGACATCTTTCTTTATGAAAACTGAGCCAAAGCTGCTTATAAAACAGAAATTGTTTGGCCAGGGAAAAATATGAAGAACTGCGATTTGACAAAACATAGAATAACTTAGGGTGGCAGCAAAGCCCGATCTCAACATGGGCCTGGCATCACTTAGCCTCACGTCTTCCCAATGTGACCACTTTGAATAAACTTCACATTTGGCTTTCACCAGTCCTCATTGTCACATGGCGAAAGGTAACCAAGCCTATCTTCAATGGATGCCATAACCAAACCTTTACACTATAAACTTTTCAGAGTCATTGGTGACAAAGTAAATGACTAATGAGTCTAGACAAACCATGGTTTTAGTGTGTCCACACGTACTCACATTCTTCACACAAATTAGCAATTTCTGAATTACACTCTCTCCAAAATGTGTTAACTCTAAAGGCAGATGTTGTGATATGGCTTTTTATCATAGGATTGACACATGAAATAAAAGTAACATTGGGTACATGGTCACAATAGCAATATAAGCAAAACAGTGCAGTGATAGTTATAGCTTAGTTATCTAACCTAGTGATAGTTATATGATAATTATATCTACTGTAATGGTTTGAGTGTAAATGTTCTCTGTAGGCTGAGATATGTGAATACTTGGTGCACAGTGTAGGGTACTGTTTGGAGGTCTGTACGGTAAGGCCTTGTTGGGGAAATTGTATTATTGTGTGCGCAATTTGAGACAGAAAGCCTTGCCTGCTTCCACTTTGTTTATTCTGCCTCATCCTTGCAGTTCAAAACATGGGCTTTCAATATTCTCTTCCTGTTGCCAAACTTTGGTTCTATGACTCACTGACATTATGGGTTCTTAACATCTCTGGAACCATACACTAAAATAAAGTCTTTCTTCCTTAACTTATTTTTATCATGATTTTTAATAATGGAAACTGGAACTATTAATAAGGTATTAAATTCCTTCTTCCAGGTTACAGAGAGCCATTGTCACCAAGAGGACCATGACAAAGGACTTTCTGCTTCATCCTCAGTTGGTGTCACTGGCTGTGGAAGGTTAGTAGCTTTGCTGTTGCTAGAGGAAGTATGCCATTCTGTGTGGGTTTTAAAAGAAAAAAAAAAGCTTCCATACTTCTAGTTTGTGTTGTCTGCTTCACAGTAACAGTTTCATGATGTGAACTCTCAGATTCCTGTTCTTGCTCTTAGGCCTTGTAGCTACTGTTATCCCCCACCCACCTGTAACTGAGCTGTGATAGACTCTCATCCCAAATAAACTCTTTTTTCCTTGAGTGGCTCTTGGCTGCAGTGTTTTATCAGAGCAACAGAAAATAACTAAGGTAATTGTAACTGGGTCATTAATTTGCTCTAAAATAAAGATCACAGGAAGTGTTGCCAGACTTCTATCAGGATTCGCCTTATTACTCACTCCAACATTGCATTTTCAAATGGCCCTGTGACAGAGTACACTGCATAGGAGGTAAAGACTGAAAGTGGGGTTCTCGTAATGCAGCTTTAGTGAGGTCATTGCCGATGTGAGGGTGGGACCTTTGGGTGATGCCCATGTGAGGGTGGGACCTTTGGTGAAGCCAGTGTTTTTCACTCATCCAAGTTCTTACTTAACTCTCACCCATGTTTCAGAAAATCTGATAAGAGTCATTGGATGCCCACATTAAATATTAATGGAATTGTTTATTATTTGTTTCTCTGTCCTTTATGAGTTAAATTGATCTTTTTCCACAACTTGCTAGAAAACAGAATGTGATAGTAGGATCAGAAGTACTTATAGTCAAAGCAAATTACAATCGAGTGAAGTTCATATGCCTAGAAATGTTGTTATAGACCTCAGCACTGTTTTCCCAGCAATTTCCAATGCCTAGAAATGTTATAGACCTCAGCACTGTTTCCCAGCAATTATTTCCATGTTCTTAGATCTACATATAGTAGGGACTATGAGAACATCTGTTTTTGAAAACCACACACTGCAAAACATCTGATAATTTATCCTTTACATAAGAATAACACCAGGGGAATTTTAATAATGGTGAATAAAGCAGTAAGTACCCACTTTTGGATGTTAGTTTCTGACCTGAGATATTCAATTCCAAACCACTTTCAAAAGATTGTGAACAGTCACATATTTGTCCTGAAAATTGTTTTTTTTTTTTTTTCACACAGAAAATTTAAGTACAGGAAAATACAAAGACAAATAAAAGAGCGCAGGGGGCTCAAACTCACTGTATGCCAGGTTATGGCAACTGTTACATAGATTTGAAGAGGAAGGAACTTAGATCAAAGGAACTGACCTAAAATCAAATACAAGCAAGAGTTAGAAAGATTTCTTATCCCTGTGAAGGGAAAACCAAGTATTTCAAGAATGGTGAAGGTAATGGCTGTATATTTCTATTAAAAATAATTGGGCTCAGCCATTTGAAAATAAGCTGATCTTTCCTGTCATCTGCATCATGTCTTTCAGTTGCACTAATGCCAGTTGTATGATATCACTCTTTCAGTAACACAACCAAAGGTAAGATTGTTTAAAATGCTCTAGCTAGTGCCAATTTAGACTACTCTCGGTATGTGGATTTGGCTTGTTTAATTTGATCTTAGAAAAAATGGAAAGTCAGGAAAATGGGTGTTAACATGATTTTTAATTCACATATATTAATCTAATTTAAGCTGATTTTGAGAAACATAGAGAAGTACAAGGACAAAGAAATTAATCACCTAATCGATCTTGGATAATAAAAATTTCATGGAAATGTGTGTTTTATGAAGCTACACGTGCTCCAATATGTGGTCACACACGCATGAACATAGGGGAAGCTCTAAAAGCGTGATGGATATGAAATTAGGAAGAAGGAAGAGAGCAAATGATGGTGGGAGGGGAAACTTGGAAGCATAGAAAGATATACTAGATCCAAACACACGTTACACATGACTGAATGTTAAAATATGTTTCAAAGAGAAAGAACAATTCAAAGATAGGCAAGACAATAAGAAAAACAAACTGTTTGAAATGGAAATAGCCAGAGTGTGTGAAAGTGTATTCATTGATGAGTTTTATGTAGACTTATTATATGTAATTAATAATTTTAAGTATATATAATAGTTATAATTCTCAAGTGTATATGTGTAAATATGTGCATTCCCTTTGAATGAAAATTAAATTTATTTTACTAAGTGTATCCTCTTTGCCACACAAATTCCACACAGATATTGCTTTCTTGGAGAAATGTTATACATGAGTAGGACAGACTAACACATGAACACTAGATAAAATTTTAGTCACCCATCTCTGAAGATACAGCAAACACCAAGCAAAGAATTAATATTTATACGTGAAAAACATGATCCTCAAAGATAAGGGCAATGTGCCAGGTCTATGTACATTGCATTATCAGGTGAATTTACACACCACATTCAGGATCTCTGACCTGATTTCTAGAGTGAATGGAGTGGGCAGTTAGGACATATGTGAACTGCTAACTAACAGCAGGATACTTGAAAGAATAATGTCTGAATTTTCATGACTTCGTGGCAATCCTGCAATTCCAGCTTTCTGGAACTAAGGCAGAAGGAACAAGAGTATGGGACCATCCTGGGCTACATAGTAAGACACTGAGATGAACAAGGCCAAATGAAACAATACAACCCACAATGAAAAAAACTCAAAAGCTACTGATAAATTTTTAAAAAATCAATGACAGATGTTAAACTATAGGTTCAAGAAGGTCACAGATTGTCTAGCAGGATCAAAATACACTTCAATCTATTACAGTCATACCATAGAAATCAATGATAAAAGCAAAAAGAACTTATAAAAAATGGCAAGCTTAGAGCAAAAGGCATACTTACAGTGTTTGTTTATAATTTGACAGCAAAAAGGATTAAACTTTAGTTAATTAGAACAAAAATTAAATGATAGCTTCTATTTACTAGGAGGTCTTGTTACTTCCTTGAAAGCTGGAAAACTGTCATTTCGTTGACAAATAGTGCCCTTGACCTGTCAAACAGCTTCTGGTTGAGAAACTATAAAGCTGAGAAATATAGTTCCATTCTTGAAATAACCACCTAAAGTCCACTATAATATATTCTATAGACTCCTTCGATCAAGATGGAAATATCAATGTTCATAAAAATATAGAAAGAACTACAAGGTTTCTTTTTGGCTTTGGAGCTCTGAGTACAACTGAAGCTGTTAGCTACATGTCCCCCACATGTCCTTAATCTTATAAAGGACTCAGATCCATGCAGGTCTTTTAAGGAGACATTTGGCAAAGCCTTTTGCATAGTAAATGTCAGTCATATAGAAGTGATTTCAAAAGCTAAGGACATGGAGTTTTAAATCCAGTGCTTTATCCAAATCGGGAAACCTGTGCGGTGTAAGTTATTTCAGATAACAGGTCCCCAGCAGTAAAGTAATAGAGAAGGTGTTAAGAGTAAACCATTGTAGAGGCAATCCAATTTATTGGTTCACTTCATTTTGTGATACTGCAAGCTCAGCTGTAATTGCTGGGAAAAGATTAAGAGAGGAATATGGTGTGACTTGGTGGAAATCAAATAAAGTTACTTGGTCAATCATTGGGAAAATGAAATGTAACTGATTGCTCCTGCTTAAACACACGTTGATTTTTGTCTTTTTTTGTCTTTTTTTTTTTTTTTTTTTAACTATTTTGGCTCACTTAATGGTTTCAAGCTATGTTCGTTAGTAGAATACACTATTTAAAGGTGAAAATCAATTAGTTTTATTTTTCCAGATACTGTATTTCTGAATAGGGTGATGAACAACTTTTTTCCAAGATTAATTCATAGGTTCATTGCTTTCTGAAATGAAGTTCATAAGTGCTTTGGAAAGCACTGATACCTGCTGTACCATCACAAAAAATAAATCAGTGGCCGCAAATATTTACTACTTAGCTAGTTAAATAGGTATTATAGGCTAATTTGTTCACACAGTTCATCGTTAACAGTAATTTGGAGATATATCTATTGATTAATTCATTGTCCACATGTCAAGTTGACCAAAATATTGTATCCGAGATCTGAAATGTAATGGTGTCCTGAAAAAAAAAAGCCAAAGTGGATTGTGACATTTGCTTTTCAGTATTTTTAACATTGAAGAATTTTTAATACATTGTAAAATAGTAACACACGCCAGTAGTTTTACTCTTTTAGTGGGTTTTAAACTATTACATTTGCCAGCAGAATGTTTTCTTTTAAAATTATTGCATGGAAGTCACATAATCACAGTTATGTACATTTATGTTTGTACATATTTTAATTGTTCACATTCTATAGATGTATTTTAAATAATTTTAATCAATTATTCAGATTTATGAATTTTAAGCTCGTTATGACTAAAAAGAAACTGGAAGCCACACTTTAATTATTCCACTAAAAATTACTTGCTGACATAATGCATAGCGACATTAAGTATTGAATTCTGAGTGGGTAGCTACGTGATGAATTTCTAGAATGAAATGTCAGGCTTTTTCCATTTTTGCTTACTCTTTATAGCTAGACTACAAATTATAAGACACACATTACAATAACTTCTAGTCTATGATGTCTTGCTTTTTCAGTATTCTCATTTTATTACAGAGGGTTACATATATACAACAGTGAACTAATGTGGTAGTGAGGAATAATATGGAAATTTAAACATGCCATCTAAATATATGCCAGTGAGAAGAGGGTGTCTAATAGTATATAATTAAGTTTTACTTATCTCATAAAGTTGGCAACTATATTGCTTTGCATTTCTTGTATTCATCAGCTGAAAAATATTTTTAGTTTCACTAATTTGGGTACAATAATATGTAAAATAGAATAGCGTAAAGATAAATGTTAAAAAATACTGGAATACATATTATCTTTTAAAACCATAGACTATATATTACAAATACTTATAAAATGGCAAATGTTCGTGTGAAGATAGTGAACTGGAAACAGAAGCATCGTCACTTAGGAAGATGGGGTGTGTAAGCGGAAAGTCTTTGTTCCAATGAGAAAAGAAATGACTGTTGGAACTCGAAGTGGAAGGATACCTGAACAATACAGTTAAAAAGTAGTAGGTGGCTCAGTTTAAAGAAGTTGAACCAAGCAGAACAAAGTTTCAGGTGACGCAAAAGAAACAGAGCAGAGGCTGCAGACGGAAGGTGATTGATATCGCCCCTACAAAGAGAGGGTTGCCATCAGGAAGGCCCACGGTCTTTACAGGCCCCAAATCCAGCTGCAGGCTCTTGCAACATGGTGGCTTCTCAGGTGTTTGTCACAGCAATAGAAAAGATTCTTGTTTTGTCTATATGTGTCAAGGGGCAGTGACAAGTGTAACCATGAGAGATTCTCGTGTAGAAAACTGAGCTACAACGGAGCTTGATAACAGAAACAACCACACGTCTGATGGAGTCTGAGTTTAAGCTGCCACTGGACCTGAGCAAGGCACAGCTGTGGAAACTGGCAGGGCTGGGCCCCGATAAGCTGCTAGGTACAACTGCCAGAAACTACGGAAGTGATGAATGCAGCTCTGCATTTGGTAGCTATGGGTAGATAACATCAACTGAGAATAACTCTGAAGTTTCACCATCCAGAAACAAGGTTAGTAGTGGATCGATCTCCTGAGCCACATATCAAATATTTAGCTGTTCTAGATCAAAAGAATGCTGAAGTATACCCTTGTCAATAATACTGGGGAAATCTAGAAATTACAAATTATATTTCCTCTGTCTATAGAGATCTCAGTGCTGTGGATGCTTTGCATATTGCTATCTACTACTAATATGTCTTTCTGCTAGATAATTAGTTGCTCTTGGGGTATGATCTGGAGAATCTACAATTAGGAAAAATAACCTATATAGTTCACTCTGTGTAAAGCTAAGGGTGGCCAGATAGGACCCTGAAACACAAGCAGGGAAGACAGAGAAGTGCAAACAGCACCAAAGGCAATTGTGTCCCATTGCAGGATCAATAAAAGCATAAAACTCAAGAAAAACAGAGTTACGGATTCAAATGAGTGATCCCGATATGTAAATTGCCAGTACACAAGTTTTGATGACCTAGAAAGACGTTGTTTTTATCTTTATTCATCCTCTTCCTCTGATTCTCTTTTTTAAAATTAATTATTGCACTATTGCCAGTATTTTTACTCTATTGTATCAAATGTATTATGTTTTACTTATTGTATCCCCCTTAATAGATTCACTTTATTTTGTGTACGTGCTGTTTTCGTTATGGGGCAATCTTTTCTCTTCTCATTTCCCCCCACTATAGCTTTTATATTTTTCCCCATTTCCACAATTTCCTCTCTACTCTACTTTTAGTATTATTATTGTATTATGTTATTTTCTTTAGCTCATTCATGTTTTATACTTATTCTTCTTACATTTATCTAATTTACCTTTTGAAGTTTCTCATTATTGGGAAATCATTTTAGTTTCTGCTTTTTAAAGGTGTTTTTGTAATCCTATCCTCTTTTCTTTTTTTAATGACACATTTTTCTCTATTTTTACTTTTTTCTTTCCTTCACTTAATATTTTTCTTCTTAATTTTCCTTCCTTTCCTGTCCATTTTCTTAATTATACTTGTTAACACTTTCCACATTTACTTAAATAGTGTAAATTTTATAGCACATCTTATCACATGATTTAACAATTTTCTGTTTTAGGCAAAAGTTGGATGTATCCATAGGCTATAATGAGTTTTGAGTGCATTTTGGTTTCTTATATCCTTTGATGTTTCTGTATAGCAGATCATCTTTTTAAATTTTACATCTGAGAACTTTACCATGAGTACTATATCTATACCACAACCCCTATCAATTCCAACCTCATCCTGTGTCCCCCTCCAAACTCCATGGTCTCTTCTTTAGCTATTGTTACATGTGTATACATACATGAGTTCAAATTTGAATCATCTGCTATAAAGTCTCTGCGGTTTTCATCCTCTGTCTGCCTGTTGCCTGTTGCATGAATTTGAATTTGTGGCTACCTGAAGGCTGTCTTCTGAGTTTGCATCTGTCTTTGTATCTGTCTTTGTATCTGTCTTTGTATCTGTATCTGTATCTGTATCTGTATCTGTCTTGGATGTGTACCTCTCTGGATGATTGTGTGTGTGTGTGTGTGTGTGTGTGTGTGTGTGTGTGTGTGTGTGTGTTTCTGTGCCTTCTCTCTGTGTATGTCTGTCGTGTATCTATTCTATACTCTGTGTGTGTCTGTATGCTAGTGGTGTCTGGCTGTTCTGTGTCTCTGTGTTTTTTTGTCCCTAACAAAAGGCTTCACTCTGTACATAACTTAAAAATAAAGGCATGCATTAGTTTAAGTTGAAAAAGCTGATTGCATGAGAAATGCAAGGCAAATAGGATTGCTAGTTACACTGTTCTCTTGAAGGAGGGTCAAATAAATAGTGTGAGTACATGGTAGATTAGCAGTCTTAAGTCTTAATTGACTTTAAGGTACACGATAAACTCTGGTTGTGACATTCAGCTAGAGTTACAGTCTCTTAGAACAAAAGAAATGTTTTCACAATATTGCATTACCATAACTAGGGTAGAACCTCATGGAACTTCCACTGTCCCTCTTGGCATGTCAACTGATGTGATCACGACGATGGTCTGCCTTAGCAACCATTTTGTTGAGGTTTCATGTGTGTGTTTTTTATGTCAGGCCTAGGCAACATCATCTATAAACATATGTTCTGAGGCTTTGGCTCTTATATGTTTTTCTGCTTCCTCCTCAAATTTCTCTGAGCTATTAGGTATAGAAGCTGCACTGGAGACATATCAGTTGAGAATGGAACCTCACAGTTCTTATTTTCTGTGTTTAGTCTGGCCATGGATCTGTTACTGTCTTCATCTGTTATGAAAGGATGCTTCTTTGATGTGGGGTGAGAGCCATGTTTATCTGTGGGTATTAAGTATTTTAGAATGCAGTTACATATTATATTGGTTTAGAAGAATGGCAGGATTATGTTCTCCTTTCAGGCATATAACCTCTTCAGGCAGAGGTAGTTGGATAGGTTTACAGAAACAGAAATAAATTACTTCCTATTAAGTGGGTCTTACTATGATTAAGTTAAAAGTGTCACTATTTCTATAGAATCATATCTATCGATTAGACCTAGAGTATATATTCTTGTGATAAAATTAGACTGGCTTTTGACCTGAGTATGATTTGCATCAATATACAAAATTCAATAACATTGAATTAAAAGATAGTTAAATAGGTTCTTCAAAAACCTCAGGGACCTACAGAATATGGCATTTAAAGATGTTTTTATTATTATAAAGATTCTCTGACAAAACGAGTTAACTCTTGGCAACACCCAGACTGCCTCAAAGGAGAAGATGAGCATCAAAGAACCTCCTTATGGAGTTGGCTTCAAATGTGGCAAACAAGCCACTGGGCAAAATTTCCTCTTTTCTTCCACAGACAAAATTCTGCCTAAAAATTGGCAAGTTTTGATGCAGGCAGAGTCAACAGCTAAACTCTGCCAAGACAGGATAAGCATTTCCTCAACAGTTCTTTCCTTGCAAATATGTCTGTCAGATATATTGGGCCAGGAGGCTGAAGATGATGCTCCAATGTTATAGAGAGTGTTGGGTGACTGTTCAGGCAGTAAACTGTCTCAGGCATTTTTTTTTTCATTTTGGAAGCTGCTAACCCATATTCTGGGTTCACTCAGGTATTTTTTATTCCTTCTCAAGTCTCTGATGGGTTTGAAGACCAGATAGTTTAGTCTTTCAATTAAACTTAATAGGTTAGGGGTTAAGATGTTTTTAGATCAAGATAGATGTTTTAAGTTAATAGAGATGAGATATGATAGATACTAATCTCCATTCAGAAGTTTGGGCCTAACAAGATAGGAAAGATGTTTACTTAAAGTTTGCCAAATACAAATGGCCAAATGACTATGAATGTAACATTTATATAATTCCTGATTGTCTTGTGTTTCTTACTGCTATATGTGCTTATTTTTACTCATGTGTAATAATATAAATGTATATGTTAAAAAAGAAACATAATAAAAATATTTTTTAAAAAAGTGTCACTATTGTACCATTGGGGGTATCTTGCCATACTGGTGGCTGTTGTGGTTTGTACGTTTCACAGTTGAGTGAGATTATTAATCTATCTACTTCTTTGGTAGCTTGCTACCACCTCTAGATACTATAAAGATAGTTTCTCATGGAGGAGGTAGTTTCTCTGTGTGGTGTGTGTTTATTGTCTCTGCCAATAGGGCCTTACCTTCAAGTACTGTAAGGTAACGAAGAGCAACGCTGATAGCACAGGCTGTTCTGGAAGACTTGCATTCACTGGACTAACAACTCACTGGAGGCTTTTTGCACCTGGTACTGAGGATTTTGTGAGATAGTGCCTGACTCTTGAGGAAAACACCATCACCCCATGTAGTGTAACTCAATTAATTATATGTATACACACAGATATACATACACATATGTACTTAAATATGTGTCTTTAAGTACACTTCTAAAATAATATGTTGCTTAAATCTTTTTCAGATATCCTTAGTGTTATTTATGTCTCCTTTTTCCAACATTTACAAAGTATACATTCTTCTCAGTAGCCTAGGGATACTTCTGGAAGCAAAATGCATTATGAGACCCCCCCAAAAAGTCTTAACAAATACAGAAGAAATAAAATAATGTTTTTTAGCCTGTCATATAATTGCGAAATAATACTAGAATCTCACATCAAGATAAGCTACATAAATACTTAAAAACTTAAAAATATATTCTTTTTAAAAATTATTTCTTTTATTATTATTTTTTTTTAGATCCTAAGGTAGTTATATCATTCCTCCCTTCCCTCTTCTCTCTCTAAGCACTGACATATAATCTTTCTTTCTCTCTTTCAAATTCTTGACCTCTGTTTTCATTAGCTGCTTTCCATGCATATAAGTAGGGATCCAGTTTTCCGTGTTCTGGTGGCATAAAAGAGAATTAAGAGATGGGATTTTTTAAAATAAGAAAATAGTTTAAGGGCAATGTAAGATGAATATAGGCAAAAATATTATACTTATATTTTCACTTTGTATGCTAGTTAAAGAAATTAATCTTAAAAATGTATGAAGAACATATTAAATCAACAGTTAACTGGTCAACATTTTGATATTTGTTATGATGATTATGTCTCAACAATTTATGCACATTTGAGGGTGATCACATCCTTTGCAGTAGCAATGTATGAGTGGGCACTAGATAGTGGCTCCTTTTTCTTTACCTCTTATCTACTCGTTGCTGGCAGAAGTGCAGGTTTAGATTTACATTCCGCCATTTTCCCCTGGATTATTTCCTTCCCAGAACAGCAAGGCATAGAATCACAGCTATAAGCACAATGCTGAGAAGAGTAAGCTTCATCCTGATATTAAACATTCAAAAATAAATGTTCCATTCAGGTCATGATTTATTATAGCAATTTGATAATGGTAATCTAGATGGAAAGTACATTTTTTACTAGTCTACTATTCTTGTGAGCAACTAAGTAACCATTTTCAGTGGAGTATTATTTTATAAGGAATAGATGATTTTTATATACCTAATTAGATATTTCTTTCTTTCCTGATACCCTTTAATTTAATTAAATTATTATTTTAAATCTATATCGAGAAGTTAATCAAAACCTTTGTGATTCACCCAAAATAACACAGATTAAATTTTTATTTTGAAATGAATGGTTATTGACCTTTAACATGGAAATTACTACCCTGAGCAAAGTAAATGTGACAGAAAATGAACGTGTGAAATTCTAAACACTAGTATAGTGTTGAATTGCAAGCTAGAACATTTTATGACATGCTTAGGTATATTTATTCCTTATTCACACATTTAAAATGAGAAAGATTCATTCAAACTTATACTTAAGTGGCATACATAGAATGCACAGAAAACAGGGTCACAAAATGTCTAAAAGTAAGACAAAATCCAAAAGAAATGGAATTGTGCACACAAATGCCTAGGTTACCTTCTAAAAGAAGCCTATCATATTAATTTCTAGGGCTATTGAATACTGTAAAAACAGAAGAATAAACATTTACTTTTTGTCATTTTCTGTAGCTAAAGCTCATATTAAAGTGTGTGCAGATATTTCTTGGAAATCATTCTCTCTTGAGCAGCTCACATTCCTGCTTGGTGCCATCTGTACTTGGCATTTCCTGACTTATGGTTGTATCACAGTATCTCCTAAGAATATGCTGCTGTCTTTACATCTCTGCCTCCTGAGATCTCTCTCCCTGTAAGGATGACAGTTGCTGGCTGTCAGACTACTTCTGAAAACAATGTGTCCAAATTATATCTTACAGGTCTCATTTCCAGATAATATCACATTCAGAAGACCAGAGAGTGAGAACTTCAACTTATCTTTAAGGGATACAAATCAATTCACAACACATAACATGAACTTGATATATATGTTATTCCACAATATAAACTGACTCCATCTACTAAAACATTAATGATATTCATAATGGAGATTAGTTGACATTTGGAGAATATGTGTATCCATTATAAGGAAGTGTAATTCACATTTTATGTGAATGGTAAGTTGATGTTTTGAATCATTTTTTGGCAAGTGCAGTGCGACTCTGGCTATTGGAACAGTTGGGTAGATGCCGCCTAATCTAGGAGTTCAAGAATTGTTGGACTGTGTCAACTGAGAGAATTCAGCCTGCATCAGATAGTTCACTATCTGATCAAATTAAAACAGATCATAGGTTAAAGCTAAATTATCACTAACAAAATGTTTCTACATTAGTTTTATTAAATTAATTTTATCTATAAGGAAAAATAAATTTTTTGCTTCAGAAGTACTGTATCAAAAAGACACAGAGTGAGTGAGTTTAGAACTGATGAGTGGAGAACAGGAGAGTTGTATTATAACAAGACCCGTGTCTTCTTAAATAGACTGATAGAAGAAATACAGAAGACACTTCCTCTTGGAAGGGAGGGCATTATAAAAATACTCTCAATTATACATACAGAAGCTTAATGTACAGTTAACAGACCTTTATTAGGAAGCATTACTTCTAAAAGTACTGCTCAGAAGCATGTGAGAAATGTGTGTTGGAAAGCCCAGGGAAGCGTTGTATATCGATAACAGAAGGAAGTGTGTGTGGGGGGGGGGGAGAGAGGGGGAATGTAGGTAAGTGATTATCTTGTAATTATCAGTGGACATCTTTCTTATATCAAAGAGTAATTTGTTAATAAATATTCCAGAAGCTGTGGAAGGCAGAAAGGTAGAGGTGGGTATTCATGTTGTGTGGAAGGAAAAGTACATATTTGAGAGGCTGGAGAGATGGCTCCAAGGTGAAGAGCATCATATCCTTCTGTAGAGGATCTAGTTCAGTTCTCAGCACCCACTTAATTCCTGGCACCCACATCAGACAGTGAAGGTAACAACACTTCCAGGAGCTCCAACCCCCTCTTCCGGCCTCTGTATGTATCTAGGCGCATGGTAACTACAGGTCCATACACAGATGCACACATATACGATTAAAACAAATAAGTAAGTAAAATCTTAAAATCAAGGTATCTTTTCACAACTTAATTTGACTTAGTGTGACACGGATTGATAACTGGCAAAACGAAGTTTACAAATTAATCCCTCTTTAACACCAGCGATATCTGACTAAACTAGTCCGTGCTAGGGCCACGCTTAAAGACTCTGCCAGGAACTGTGACTGTGTGGAGCCACGCTTAAAGACTCTGCCAGGGACCGCCCTACACCCAACTACCCAAAGTCCTTTATGGCCATCTCCATTACCTGACTAGAAATTCAGACTTCCTACATCCCTTCCAAGGTCTAGCTTGGTGGGAACCCCAGGCATCTCCATCCATGCGTTTCCTGGACCCACCAGCCTAGTCCTGCCTTCTCTGCCTTCACTGCAAAGGAACCCCAAGCTTTGGCTAAAACCCTTTCTACCTATACCCTCAAAATCAAAGATTTCACCGTGTCAAGTGCAACTTTCCCACCCAGACACATCTACCTGCACATGCCAAGCTTTGAACAAGATGTTTAACCTACATATCCTGTCCCTTCTGCCAACATGGCTTCCATCTACCCAAGCCATTCCAAACTCTAGACACCACACACCCCAAACCTTCTATTCTTTCCCACCTATTCTGTCCATAACAATCGTAGAGCTAACAAGGGAAATGCACATGCCAAGATCTCATTGTAAGAATATCAACAAAATGAGAGATCAAGCCAGTATCTTCTCTCCTAAACCTCTTCTTTGTTAAAGTGACTTTTAAAATACATTGTCCATTTTCAACTAATTCGCATCCTTTTTATTCTGAGGATAACTATATATGTATGGAGAAATTTCTTACATGATTTTAAAATAAGTTCTCAAACCAAAAATTTTCCTTTTACATTTTAATAACCTTGAAGAAAGAAATTAGAAAGGCAAAATTCTGATGAAATCGAGCTTTACTGTGACTCATATTTTATAGTTACCATTTGGGTGTGCTAGTCTAGTCCTTAGCAAAAGATGCCTCTTCCTAGTCAGAATCATGACTTTGTATTTAATTTTTCATCTACCAATTTTGAAGACATTTTTACATCCAATTTAAGGTCTTGTTTCTCATTTTTCCTTTTGGTAAACTTACATTCACAGTTTCCAGCAAACTTTATAGAGACTATTGACAAGCATGGTGGGATTTGCCTGTATTCCAAATACATAAAGGCTGGAGGGCTACACAGCAGAGGCCTAGGCTACTTAACAAGTTGAAAAATCTCATCCGCATAATGAGATTTTTTTTTTCGGGCACATAAGGCTTAGTGATGGAATTAACTGATAGAATATTTAAATAGCATGTACAATGACCCAGATTCAATCTCATACTAAACAAAATAAGTATATTATTAGAGATATTATCTTGTATTCAGGAAAAACATCTGCATCTACACTTCATGCCCTTTCACTTCCTAGACTACTGCCACTTACATATGTGTATGTGGAATACATTATGAAGAGCATCAAAATAAGTTTTCAAATTTGTTTTTACTAATTGAATAATTAAAATTTAGACAAGGTTAATAAAATTGAATCAAGTATAAATTTGAAGACCTATAAAAATCCAATCTTTTATTATGCAGAGTATCATATAAATCCTCTCTCCTGGTTTGTGATATTTGTTAAAGAACCAAGAGTGATTTATCGCTCTTCTGGGTTGAACTTTCAAGGTAGTAATAAGAATGTAAGTAATATTTATAGCTTCTCGGGCTGTAGTGCCAATTGAGATATCAATAAGCTTGAATTCATAGCTCTGGTTTAATGACAAATTTGTTATTTTGAAATGAGATGTCAAAAGAGTGGCTTGGTTTTTATAACCTCTAATGGAGGGAAGTGACTAAAAGGGCTTCAAAACCAAGCTCTGCTAAAACGCCTACATTCACAACACAAGGGAATTGACTATGCTGCATGGCTTCTACTATTCCGATTGGTGTGAAATGTTCGCATGACTCCATTTAAAACTTCCCCAGACTCCTGCAAATTTGAAGACCTTCTGTGTTGATTTAGTTCTCACTTAATTTTGCTTTATTTCCTTATTAAATTATGGGTCTATATGGATCATTATTATTCTTGTCTAGTTTGAACAATTTTGGCTAACTTCCATATTTTAATTGTTTTTGTTTGTTTGCTTGCTTGCTTATTGTTTGAGACAGGGTTTCTCTATGTAGCTTTGGCTGTCCTGGACTCGCTTTGTAGACCTCGAACTCACAGCGATCTGCCTGCCTGTGCCCCCCAAGTGCTGGGATTAAAGGCGTGCACCACCATGCCAAGCTTCAGTTGTTTTTTAAAATATATACCAATGGTTACATTACAAAAGAAATATCCATTTCAGTATTGAAACATATAAATATACTTTGATATTCAACTATTTTAATAGCTAATTATGTTTTTCTTCCAACTTAAATTGATATGTAACCAATGCGTTCAATACACATAGTGCAGGAAGATATCACTGAAAAGTAACAGTTATTCTTCCCCATGGACAATTAAAATTCATCTAGTAGAGAAAGTTCTTGTAGTGGTACTGCATGGAATTTCTGGGAAGAATTGTGATATCTTATAATCATAATTATTCTAAAATAATGAATAATTCTTACCTCAGTTTTGTTTTCACTTTTTTACTGAATATATATATTCTGATTGTGATTTGCCTTCCCCTAACTACTCCCAGATGCCCCTCAGGTCCTTACCCATAGAACTCCACAACTTTTCTCCCTTTAGTAAAGAAATGGGCAAACAAACAACAAAAAACAGAATAAAATAAAGAGAAAAATCATAAGTCTCTCTCTCTCTCTCTCTCTCTCTCTCTCTCTCTCTCTCTCTCTCACACACACACACACACACACACACACACACAAACACAAACATGCACACAGAACCATGAGTAATTAAAATTATGATTTTATTAATTAAGTCCAAGCATCATGTATTCAGATTTCAATCCTTTCATGGTTTAATGTAGGCCCTATGTACGATGTTCAAATAGATGCTGACAGCTGATGGAATGAAATCGGGGCTTCTGTTTCTGTCTCCACCTTTTGCATCACACTTTGGATATCTCTCTGGTTAAGAACATTGACAGAGTACATATCATGCATGTCTTTCTGCGTCTGGGTTACCTCACTCAGGATATTCATCTCTAGTTCCTTCCATTTGCCTGCAAATGTAAAGATATCCTTGTTTTTAATAGCTGAGTAGTATTCCATTATATAAATACACCACAGTTTCTTTATCCATTCTTTGGTTGAGGGACATCTAGGTTGTTTCCATATTCTGGCTATTATGAATGAGGCTGCTTTGAACATAGTTGAGCAAATGCCTTTGTGCGGTGGAGCATCTTTTTGGTGTATGCCCAGGAGTGGTATAGCTGGGTGTTAGCCACATAATACAGGATTACCACTCTACAATACACAGACCTAAAAAAACAGAAAATAGAAAAATAGAACAGACACCGGAAGTGGTTGGAAAGAAGGCACAGACTGCAGATGGGAAGTAGGGGCTACCTCTGACATGGACTCTGGTACCCACTCACTGATCACTTCCCCCCTAGCGGGGCAGCCTTGCCAGGCCACAGAGAAAGAGGATGGAAGCAGTCTAGATGGGACTGGGTAGGCTAGGGTCAGATGATAGGGTAGGAGGGCTCCCCCTTTCTGAGGCCTAGGGGAAGGGGAAGGAGGGATGAGAGAGGGAGGATATGAAGGAAAGGGCTACAACTGGGATGTAAAGTGAGCAAATTAAACATAAATAAATTTAAAATTAATTAATTAAAAAAGAAGGTTGATATTAATAGGAAGAATTTTTTATCTTTGATTTTTAATAACTTAAGTTGGCTTCAGTTTGATCATATTGAACATATTTAAAACTGATTCACCTGTTGGATATTTTGTGGGTTTTTTTTTTATATATAGCTTCTCATTTTCTTCTATCTAGGACTTCCATTTCACACACAATGTCAATTTTATTATATTAGATGACATCTATTACTCATATCCTTAGGAAAATCATTATTGTTCAGTGTCACATAAAGATTTTATAGACTGAATGCAAATTAAGGGGTAACTAATATCATCTTATTGAATATACAGTTTGCTAGGCTTTCCATGATGCTAATATCTCCATAAACCATGAAGTTGAAAAAAGCTCCTCAAACTGGTACAAGACATCTAATTTTCTAAGATCAGAAGCAATGGAAAGATGACAGCATTGACTATTGTTTTTTACAATCCTAGTCAAGTTTTTAACTATAGTAGTGAGTCAAAAAAAAGAGGAATAAAATAAATCATAGACATAAAAGAAGAAATGCACACATACACACACACACAGAGTCTTTAATTGGATAATTTTGGTTTTTTTCTTAGTTTGTCCAGTTATTTATTTATTTATTTATTTAATCACTTTGCATCCCAATACCAGCCCCTTCCTTCCTCTGCTCCCAGTCTCACCCAACTCTCTCCTCCCACTCCCCTTTCTTCTTCCTTCCAGAGAAGGGGAGGCACCCAGTTGGTACCAATCCATCCTGATATGTCAAGTCATTGGAGGACTAAGCACATCCTCTTCCACTAGGGAGTGACAAGGCAGCCCTGCCAGGGGAAAGTCACCCAGTGGTAGGTAGCAGATCTTATTGTTAGGGGGCTCACATGATGACTTTTGCTACATATTTGTATGCAATGTACTTTGGTCATATTTTTTCTTCCCTTCCCTACCCATACAAATTCAAGTTCTTTCTCTCTTCAATAAAACAACAACAAAATCATAAAATCTCATTTGTGTTGGCCAATTACTCATAAGCATGCTGCCTGCCCTGGAGTGTGGTTGGTATACATATCACCATTCTATTGAAGAAATCTGACTGGAAAATTTTTTTTCCTATTTTCAACAGATCACAAATAGCTTCTTGGCCAGCCATGGAACACAATTCTCGCTTCTCCTCCTTTTGTCTGGCTGGAATTTGTGCATGCTGCCACAGTCTCTGTGACGTTGTACATACATTTGCCCTGTTTCGTCAAGAAAACACGTTTTTCCTTGAAGTCATTCATTAGGTCTAGCCCTCAAAATCTTTCTATCTCCCCAAATATTCCACGTTGATCCCTGAGCTATCAGATGACAGGTGTAATATAGACATCTCCTTCAGTTTGATCACTCTATACTTTGTCAAATTGTGGGTCTTTGTGCAAGGAGACGCTTCTCTGATGAAAGATAAGTGATGCACTGATCTGATAGCACTATGCTACTAGGAGCCATTTTATTGTATGTTCATTTAGCAGAATAAAAGTAACAGGGGTTTCCCTAAGACTTATGGCCTGTATAGTTTCAGATTCTTGGCCTCATTAGCAGTGTAATGTATAGGTTTGATAATATAGAGAGGGCCTTAAATCCAATCAAAGGTGGTTGGTTACTCCCACAACATTCATGCCCTGGTTGAATGAAAAGACGTATCTTTTATGGAAGGCCATTATTGTAGCTCACAGGGTTCACACTTGGCGAAGACTAATAATTGCTTTTCTTGTCTCGTAGCAATAGAGAACCCTGCAACACTATGAGGCCATCCAGGGGTGAGGCTTCCAGTTAACCACCAGCCACACTCCTCCATGTTTTATGACGTAAGTAAATGATATCTTCAGTAAGTGGTCTTTGCTGCCAGGGTGTGGAGGGTAACACTTCCAATAGCCAGTAATGTTGAGTCGTGTTTTATGGGATCCCTTGGGCCAACAACTCAGAATGGATAACTCATTCCAGGTACTGGGTGTTTCGCTTGGTACCATATGATGTCCGGTTGTGTTATTGTCTCCCCACTGTATCATATGACAATTTCATTTAAATTTACTTTATAAACATATATTAGAATAGAGAATGTAATAAGAAGAGGGACAACTAACATTAAAAGCATTTTGGAAATCCAAGTGGAAACCTACTAATGTAGAAGCTTACTAAAATAATTTTAGCCTGAAAACTACAAAAATTATAATACAAATGTCTTCTGTTTCCTTTGTGGCATATATAATTTAAATGCAAATTGTGGTATGTGATATATACATATATAATATGTATCTTCTGAAAAAAAATGCTGATATATTCTTGTGTGTGTTTTCTTTGCATAAAGAAAGGTGTCTGATGAGGCTGAAGACCAGCTAGTTTAGTCTTACAATTAAGCTTAGAAGGAGCCACTGTTACAGATCTAAAACTACAGAATGCCATGGCGCAGGGCAACAGCAGGATGCCTGGGAGGAGTCCAGTGAGGTTCTGTGATTGACAGAGTAGCAGAAGCCAGAGGCCATACCAGACCAACATGACGTTGTAATGAACGTTTGCAAGCAAAGAAATGTAAACAAAACAGAACAAACAAACAAACAAAAAGGTATAGGGGACACAATACTGACACGCTACCTCTTCCACAATGAGATTTTTTTTTTCTTTGTTGGGGGAAACATTGCAAGGGTGGAGGCTGGATATGAGGGGAGGGAGAGATGAGTGGGATTGGAGTGCATGGTGGGACATTCACAAAGAACCAATAAAAAGTTGAAAAATAAAATGTAAACAAAATTTTTAAAAATTTCATTTTACAAGTTCATTGTTTTGGCAAAACAGCAAAACTTAGAACTATAACACAGGCATTCATTTAAGAAAGGCATAAAATTACAGGAGAAAATGTGGCTTGATACCTCTCGTCTATCTCTGAGTCCTGGCATCCTGCTTCTTCCTCCAGGTTCAACTGGAGACTCTTGCTGCCTCAGATTCCTTCCCTGAGCTCCTACATCTGCCGGAAGGCCTACCTATCTCTCCTGCCTTTATTAAACCAAGCAGATGAGGGAAGTATGTTTACAAAACACTGAGACAGGTGATTCTTAACAACACCAAAGCTGGTACCCAGCTCTCTGCTGGTACAGACATCAGTACTTGAGTGTACAAAGATAACCTTTACCCACTGCACAAGGAGATCACTCCAACAAGCAGTACATGCTGAAATATTACAGTGTTTCTTTAGTAGTCCAATATGCGTTTCTTTTAGGAAAATTTGAGATTCAAGTGGAGAAAGCATGGTTTAGGTTCTCAAGCCTTAGCAGAGTTTGTCTCAGTGAAGGTGAGAAGTGGCAGAATCTGGGAAATCCAAAACAAAATCTTCTCTTTGTAATTTTGAACAATTGATTTCTGAGAATCATGAGAAAACTGATGACAGAGCATAAGACTTCTAACCAAGCTCACTGAAAAGCCTAAGGAAACAAAAGGAAAGGAAACTATTCCATTTTGTCTCTTGCTTAGACACTCTTGACTACATTAAAACCGTAACAGTTGACTGTAAGATTGTATATGTCCTGTGTGTGTATGTGTGTATATGTGTTTGTGTGTGCATGTGCGTGTGTGTGTGTGTGTGTGTGTGCGTGTGTGTGTACGTGTGTGTTAGGTTTTACAGTTACCACAGAGTTTTCATTCGATTCCCAAGGACAAAACAAGCATTGGTTCTTAGCCCTAGGTATTACTAGTTCCAGCAACATTCTTTCCACTTGTTCCTTCAGCTGCACTTGTCCATTAACCGAAAGCATGAAAGGAACAGGCTGATTCATGAAAGCCTCTGTCTCCCGAGACTGCAGAAAGTAGACCAGTGTGCGAGGACAGTGAGAAAATACATACAAAGACAAAGACTGTAGCATCTGTGTAAGCTGCTTTTCTTCTTTCAATGCATGAGGAAGTAGTACAAGGCTAAAGCAATACTGGAGTTATGAAGGGAAAAATCAGTGCTCGGAATCCTTTCCCTGGAAAACATAATACGGACTGCAGAAAAAGTACTAATAACAAGTGTGAGATAAACTGTGAGCATTCTGTTTCTAAGCTTTAGATGTTAACTCTGCAATGAAATAAATATTTGAGCAAAGACTCTATTTACAAACACGCTCTGGAGATTCTTTAAAACGTATGACTACAATAAAATTACCAAAAGAATTGTTCAGAAAGGTAATTAAACAAATTCCCTCAAATATATTCCAAGTAAAATGGGAAATTTCATTAGAGTATGAGAGGAATAAAAACAAATAAACACACACACAAACACAAACAAAGCAAACAAAACCCAGTGTTACTGAGGTACTGTTCCCTGGTTATTAAGTAAATAGGAACAAGATAAGCAAATGGTGTAAGAATAGTTAATTGTTTAGGAGTATTGTTTTCATATGTAACGAATTTTTATTAGAACAACCTGTGATTGGAATTAAGGTAAGTAGTTGAATGAAAATCTGACACAAACAGTGAATTTCTATGACTACTTAATGCAGATTTAAATTATGAAGGAAAATATTTGATTTGTTTGGATTTGTAGCTGCAGTTCTGAGGTGAGGAAAACAAATCACAAGTTTCTCTCACTCTTGAGTTGCTTTGCCTAGATTTATGCATTTTAATGTAGTAGTTACTTTTATATGACTAATTATAAATATCAAATTCATAACAGAAGTTTAAGAAGTATGAAAATTATAAGACTTCTCTTTTCCTTTATGTGTTTTTAAATATAAATAATATTGGAACTCCTTTTCTATAATGTCACTAGCATATATATTTTATATGAGTCTCTTTCTCACTTACACTGCCTTTCTATTCATTACATTGACCAGGAGCTTATATGTATTTTCTGAACAACGTGTCATCTTTCACCATTATAAAATACATTGTTCTATACTGCATGTGTACTGGCTGGAGTGTGTGGAACTCCGTTGGATAAGGTTGAAGTCTGACATCTCCAGACAGCCATATGTGCTTGGTCTATGATGGCAGACTCCCTTTTCTCAGCTGGATTCTCACTCCACCTGATCTGGTAACCCCAGATCTTTTAGGAGGCATCACATAGCCCTCAGGGAAGATCAGAGATCAGAAAACCAGGTTGTCTATCAAACCCCACCCTATGCTAAGGAGATCCATCAAATGACCTTTACTCCTACCTACCTAGAAGTTATTCCTCACCCATAGGATAATTAAGAACTGTATTTTCCTTCTAGTGACAGGGCTCCTACTTAGGCATGTAAAGGAGGTACTGTACCGCTGTATATAAAGTATCCTGGCAGCCTTAGACCTAGGGAATCAGACATATTCACCCTCAAACCCCTCACCACTGCCCAAGGTTTATGAATAAAGGCTGGCTGGCTTGTTCTTAGATGCTTGCCATTCCTCCGCCATGACCAGCCAAGACTGCATTTATTCTGAGGAAGAACAGCCCGTGGGCACCGGGGAAGGCAGTCAAGGCACTGATGGCACAGCTGCCTTGGCAACTGCCCCACTGCTGCCACTAGATTGGTGCTGACTGCTGGTGAAGCCCACTCTGCGTTCAGGGATGGATGGACCTGGAGGAGTCAGGAGCTCCAGAAGAAGACCATCAAGGCTGGTCGATCTGGACCCCCAGGAGCCTGCACAAACTGATGCACCAACCAAGGACAGTGCATTGGAGAGAACCTAGACCCCCTGTTCAGATTAGCCAACAGAAAGCTCATTCTCCATGGTTGGGAGACAGTGGGAACTGCTTCTGACATGAACTCTGGTGCCCAAGATTTGATCACTTTCCATTGCCAGGGAAGCCTTGTGGTCCCACAGAGGAAGAGGATGCAGGCTATCCTGATGAGATCTGATAGGCTGTGGTCAGGTGGGATCGGAAGATGCCCCACCTGTCAGAGGTCTAGGGGAGGGGAATAGGGTGGAAGAGGGAAGGAGGGTGGGAACGGGAGGATACAAGCCAAGTGATAAAATTGGAACGTAATGTGAGTAGATTATTTTTTTAAATGTATGTTTTAAGCGTCCATCTACTTCCTCTGCCATGCTTAGCACGGCAGCTATATGAAGGGTGCAACACTTTTGGTTTCATCACGGTCTTGTGGAGCTCCAGCGTCTCTGCTGCCATCTGATACTGACAATCTCATTCTGAAAGAGCTAAACTCTAACGCTGGTGGACACTCATTTTTCACAACTCCCAGTAAGAATAGGAACCTGGCATATCGTCTGGGCCTCAGGCCTCACCCTGAGCTCTCTAAGCCACCCCTGAGTGAGAAATGGGACCTTGGGACCTTTGACCTCAAAGCTGCGAGTGCTCTTCTGAAAGCAAGCAGCATCTGGACCAGTCCGCTGGATGCTGAAGGGCAGGAGTGGCTTACATAAACTCTCGTCCAAGAACATCGCTGCAGCAACAATAATTAAAATCATTTAGCTGGTTAGAAGCAAGAAAACCTTCACATTCTTTCTTTTAAGTCAAAATGAATGCAGTATTTAATTTTCAGAAATTTGCAGTAATTTATATAATGGATATTAAGAAAATAAGTTGAGCTGCTAATAGTCAATTTAGTAGATTCTTGACAATATTTAATATTCAATAAGACTGGGAAACAACAAGTACCTATTATCAGGGGGAAATTTTTCAGGCTTGAAAACAATTATGATGAGACAAAAACTCTTTTTAAAATTACTTATTGAAGCACGGGCCCCGGCATAGTCTGTGTTCTTAGAAAGTAATGGTAGATTTTTCTCTGCTGGGAAATCTCCTACAAGCATACCTGCAAGGTCTGGACAACTGTTTTCCTGCTCTGCCATAAAGAACATAGGTATAATTCTAGTTAATGTGCTGTTAATTATTATTGTTGCTTTATTCGTACTGGGTAGGCCATTCATACTTGAAATTCCTAAAGCATTTCTCAGTAGATTAAGATTTTGATTACTTCTGATCACTTCTGTGTGGCAATTGTAAAGAGGTTGTGCATTTTGTCCAGTGTGAGTATGTTTGAAAACAGCAGTAAAGAGATATTTAGGAGGTTTTTGTTTGTTTGGAGTGTGTGTTTGTTTATTTGTATTTTTTTTCTTTTTAAATTGTACATTAGGGAATGAGAAGATGGCCTAGTTATTAAGAACACTGGAGTGAGATCTGACACTCACAAGAACTCTGGTGCCCCTTTTCTGACCATGTCCCCTGGACGGGGAGGGCTGGCGGCACCCAGAGGAAGGATAGCAAGTTACCAAGAAGAGACTTGATATTCTGAGAGCATATATAGGGGGAGGAGGTCTCCCTCAATCACAGACATAGGGGAGGGGAGAAGGGGGGAAGTGGGAGGGAGGGAGGGAAGAATAGAAGGAAACAAGGGAAGGGCTAACAATCGAGATGTAATATGAATAAATTAATAAAAAAACATAAAAAAAAAAGAGAGAGCTTGGAGAAGAAGGCGGGGCTTTTGGCTTTTTCCTTTTTCCTTCCAAGACTTGTTCTGAGTAGGAAAGGGTTTACCTTCTGGAGTGTTGGCTGAGTAGGAAGGTCAGCTGGGTGCTTCCTCTGCTTCTCTGTGAAGCTTTCACCCCAGCATCTGGGGTCTTTGTTAGTGAAATCGAACATTGGATTTTTTTTTTTTTTTTTTTTTTTTTGTATTTAAAACATCATAGCGTTCTTTGTGTTGCTTTGAATTACCAGGGTCCTTCTGCTATAGTTTGTAAATCATCACCTTATTTTAAGCCCTCAAATGTAAATGGTTTTACTTTTGATTCTTTATCCCTGTGGGTCTGATTCAGTTTTCCTGTTGTGTAAATTGTGTTTGTTTAAGTGGAGGTAAACTTTTACTCAGCAAAAGCAAATTGCATTTTGTAATGTAGATAAATGTATCTCTCAAAGAAAGACAATAAATATTGTCAGCTTTGTGAGTCACAAAAAAAAAATAAAAATAAAATAAAAAATTTAAATCTTAAATGTTTTCTCCGGTGTGTATTTTAGATAAGCGTTTCACTCAGCATTCCTCAGAGAACCTTCTCCTTTCAGGAGATTGGCATTAACTCAGAGGCCATCAACTGGACAAGGTGCAGAGTGAGACACTTTGGCACAGTTAGCCCTAAATGGGATGTCTTATCAAACGTCTCCCCTAGGCTCAGAATCTATGGGGAAAAAAGGCAGAAGACAATAAGACCAAGAGGTGATGGGTGACATCAAGAAAACAGTGTCTCCCAGGCAGAGGGGATTGATGTTCACACAAACTCAGAGACAATGACAGTAAGCCCAAGGCCTGCAAAGGTTCGAGCAGAAGAGCCACCATACTGAGAGGAGGAAGTTGACACAAGCTCCGGTTCCTACGCCTAACCAAGAAACTAGTTGCAGTTGCTACTCACTGGCAAAGCCAAAATCAGTTTAGCCAACAGCTTGTCACTAGGTATATCAAGCACACTTCAGGGCATGCCCTATGACCAGGAGTAGTTGACCAGCATAAAACAGACTCCATTTTTTTTTGTGTGTGTGTGGGCTTCTTGTTTCATTCTGTTTGTTTTTATTTTCCTTTGTGTGTGTGAAAGAAAGGAAGGTTATGAATGTGAATGGCTTAGGAGGTGGGAAGGCTCTAGAAGATATGGGGGAGGGGAAAACAAAAATTCACTTGAAATGAATTATGAAAAAAAAAATTAAAACATACATATAAAAGGAAAAAAGTTTAAGTCATCTACACTGAAGAGGTAATGACGGTCCGAATGGTACAAACGAAGAAGTTCACCAGGTTACACTGATGAATCAATGAGTTCATTGGGAGTTCCTGTGAATAAAAATCCCTGGGAAGAAGCTGTGAGTGGCTTAATGGCTGCAGAACTTCAGTGATGTGGAGAAGCGAATAACGGCCATGCAAATCTTCATTACAGTGTTGCTGCTGCTGTTGTTATTGTTGTTGTTGTTGGTGGTGGTGGTTGTTGGTTTGGTTTTTCGAGACAAGGTTTCCCTGTTTAGCCTTGGCTGTCCCAGACTCACTTTTGTAGTGCAGTCTTGGCTCTTATTGAAACACAGCTACCCAATACACCTACCCATGTACTTGACACATTTGTTCATTTATGGCTCTCTTTGTAGTGTTACTTCATCAAACTGCTTCCACATTGGAACATGGAATTTGAGGTAAATTAAATCTGTGTTTCTGGGTCATGTTCACTCTTGCTTGAGTTTAGAATAAACTAGCTCTTATCTTCTTGTAGAAAAAATATACTTTAATTCATTTTCAATCTCTTTCATGTTACCAAGGCAATTTTTTTAAACACAAAATTGTTTGTATTTTTCACAAGTTTAAAAGTAATTCCACTAGTTTATATACTACTTTCTCTTATATCCAAGCACATATATTATAACTATGGCCTTATTGAGAGCTCAGTGCTGCAATGATAACACTCTCTTACAAGGGAAGCCTAAGTTTAAAGCAAGACATCTCACCACTGAAGCTTTCTACTATATTATATTGACTTTATGAATGTCTATCATTGTATCATATATGTCTCCTGAAACTACGTACATTAAAATGTAAGAAAGAAAGGAAGGTATTGACCCACCCCCTTGTGTTTCTATGCAAGCTTTATAATACTGTTGACTTTGTTGTTGTTGTAAGACAGGCTTTTTCTGTGTACCCTCAGCTGTCCTGGACTTGTTTCATAAGCCAAGCTGGCCTCAAACCCATACAGATTCACGTGCCTCTGCCTCCCTTAGTGCTGGGTTTCCAGGCATGCACTGCACCCAGCACCGCCTTTAGGGTTTTTGTTTGTTTTGTTTGCTTTTGTTGTTGTTGGATTTGTTTTGTTTTGTTTTGCTTTGCTTTGAGATAGTTTGTGTGTGTGTGTGTGTGTGTGTGTGTGTGTGTGTGTGTGTGTGTGTGTGTGAAGCCTTGGCTGTCCTGGACTCACTTTGTAGACCAGGCTGGCCTCTAAGTCACAGAGACCCACCTGACTCTGCTTCCATGACTGATTGCTGGGGTTATAGGCATGAGGCACTATGCCCGGCATGTTGATTTTGTTTAACAAGTGAAATCATTGTAAAAATTTGTGTAATTTATATGTTAAAACACTATTTATCTTCATGGCACACTTTCTCCATCTAAAATTTTAAAACAAATCATCATCTACTATAGAAGAATCACTACATTTTTACAAGTTTAATAATATCATTAATTAGGAATCTGGTTCTTTTTATTATTTCATTTATATTAGCCATTACATTAACTCACACAGCAGTAAATACTGTAGGTAGAGTATTCACAATTTTGCTAGCTATTACTTTAATACTAATTTTATAGAATAAGATCTTTACAAATCCTATGTAAAATTGGTGAAATTAATAATCTATTATCTGTAACAACCATAGGCCATAAATGATACTTAATCTATGATTAATATGAAGATATAAACATTAATTGCTCTACATTTTCAATAATAGATTTGAAACAAAAGAATATGACCATTTGAAATAAATTACTAGTAAAAATGCCTATTAACATTCATTTCATTGGTGGTTAAATTGTATTTATAAGCAATACCTTCGTTAGGCTCAAGATACTGATCAATTTCCAGGATGGCTTAGATGATGAAATAGCCCTGCAACCATTTTATATTATGGCTGATGCTCAGACACATATTGACCAAACCATAGCTTTATATCTATTTTACTTCAGTGAGTTCCACTAAAATATTTACAAAACAGATCAGTATTTAGATTACAGTATTGCAGTCCAGCTATTAAAGCATAACCTTCTAAGTTAAAACACAAAGCATAAATCTCTTTATAATGAAAATCAAGGCTAGAAACATCAACTTGATTTATTACCATGGAGGTGCCCCATATTTGACTACCTCCCCTTGGTGGGGAGGCCTGGTGGCACTCAAAGAAAGAATAAGCAGGCTACCAAGATGAGACTTGATAGCCTATGACCATAAAGTAGGGGAGGAGGTCCCCCTCAGTCATAGACCTAGGGGAGGGGAATAGGGTGAAAGTGGGAGGGAGGGAGGAATGGGAGGATACAAGTGATGGGATAACAATTGAGCTGTAATCTCAATAACTTAATTAAATAAAAATTAAAAAATAAGCTTAATCCTCTATATTTAAACTCATTTGTATATATATGTATGTATATACATATATACATGGTAATAAAGACAGTATTTATTTTATTTTGTTATTCAGACTTTCTCTTCTAAGAAATTTAGCTTTTCTTTGTTGATTTTTAAATGAACTTTTAAGCTTCCATATTTTGAACAATTCCTATCTTTCATGCATATGGTATGGGACTGAGTACTGAATGAACTGCCTATTAAACTGTGGCTGGTTGCCCTGATGCTACTTTTGGGCATTAGGTTCAGCTTTTATGATAAAATCTGAGAGATACTTGTTTGTTTTCCCCATCTTGAGATTGTTGGTGTGTTTGTCATGCGTTGGAGGCAGGAAAGGAGGCCACATAACATGAGAACATCTCTGTAAAGAAAAGGCTCTCTTTTTTATTTTTTATTTTATTGAAAATAGTTTTTTTTTCACAGAATATATCTTAATTAAGGTTTCTCCTCCCTCTATTCCTCCCAATTCCTCCCCACATCTCCTCCCACCTGGATTCACTAGGTTTCTCTGTCTCATTAGAAAACAAGCCGGGCGTGGTGGCGCACGCTTTTATTCCCGGCACTTGAGAGGCAGAGGCAGAGGGATTGCTGTGAGTTTGAGGGCAGCTTGGCCTACAAAGCAAGTCCAGGACAGCCAAGACAACATAGAGAAACCCTGTCTCAAAAAAACAAACAAACAAACAAACAAAAAAGAAAACAAACAGGCATCATCATCATCATCATAATCTATAAAAGAAAAACCAAAGACTAACACATCAGAGCTGGACAACATAAACAAACAGAAAGAAAAGAGCCCAAAAGAAGACACAAGAATCAGAGATGCACTCGTTGGCTCACTCAAGAATCCCATAAATACGCTAAACTAGAAACCGTTACATATATATATATATATATATATATATATATATATATATATATATATATATATATATACACACATACATACATACATACATACATACATACATACATACATACAGGATCTGGATGTGCACCTTTCTTATTCCTAGAAATTGAGTCACATGATGCCTAAATGTCTTTGTGTACATAGTCCACCTAATGCCTACTAAAATAAAATTGGGCTCATTTACTAACTTTTGTTTTTATTTGTAAAATAGAAAAAATGTTGTTATATTACTTTGAATGTGACATTAAACAATTAATGCAGAAATTGTTATGTACATATATTTCAAAAATTAAATATTAGCCTGACATCTGAAATAGGTACTAGATCAGCAAGGAAGTCACATAACATGTGAGAGATTTACAACAAGGTTCTAAGGTCCTTGAAGGACAAACATAAATGTTAGTTGTAACAGATTTGAGACACCTTTATGGGTCATTTGTGCATATGATATATTGCTCACTTAGAATTAAAGGAAAAATGAAGTGGTTGAGCTGAACATAGACTGAGATGAGCAAGTAAGACGTGGACTCTATTATTCATTTTACAATATGTGAACAGAATACTCAAATATGCAGGCTAGATACCAAGTGTTTATGAAAATCAATTTCATTTCATAAGCCCAATGTGTTAGGAATTCATATGTTCACATTTTCAGAAAAGAAAGTGAGGTAGAGAGAGACTGACTGTCCTAAGGCCATATGGCTAATGATGGAGGAACCACAATCAGTCAGGCTATTTAGCAATATAGTTACAGTCAAACACATGGTGATGCTGCCTCTGTCATTGAGATCCATAGTCTGCACTGGAGGTCAGGTCCAGAAACAACTTTATGTAGTGATAATGTTCATAAATAAACTTGTTTGAACACTTATTTTTTTCCTCCTTCAATAGCTGAGTTAGAAGCATAGGTGAAACTGATTTTTATTAGTTGATATCAATTGATTCATGGGAATAACTTTACATAAAATATGGATTCCCTATATTAGACAATATGTCCAGATGTTGTTGTCAGTGCGTGTTTCTGTATGCTGTTGGCTTTTTGAGTTGTGGATAGTTAATTAAAAGTCATATTCATAAAATATATATTTATTAATTAAATTTTATCAAAAAATTTGATAGCATGAACATTCCATTAATGCCTGATATCACCTATTCATGACTTAGTGTTTCACTGCACTCATAGTGGGGAGAAGTTCATGGTAGGATGTTTATTGTTGCATGAGTTCTGTGGTTAGATGTGTACAGTGTGCCAAACATTCTCCTTGATGCACACATCACAAGATCTGAAAAAAAAAGTCAGAAAACTCTCTTTTCCTAAGAGTTAATACAGTTTTAATACCATTTTCCTTAAAGCAAGCAAACAGAAATCCTTAGTGAACAACAGGATGTGAAACTATACATCCAAATCCGAGTCTGGAGACATCTCTGCTGCACCTAAAGTCCCCACTCCCCTGCTGTTGTCACTTGGGTTCTTACTTGCCTTGAAGCTTGTACCTTCTACCTTGCATATTCCAAAAAGACTGTTATACCCGTTTTTATTGGACATTATATGATTAAGATAGATTAGATATTTTATTAATAACAAACCACTAAGTAATTATATTACCAATCTTACAGTTTTTGTCATAAAGAAAAATCTAATTTTGCTATATTTCTAAACTTGAGATAATTATAGACACATTACAATGTTCTTTTGTTTTTCTCTTTCCCCAAAGTTTTCCATACATGATCCAACAAAGATTATCCTAACATAATCACAGCCCAAGGTCACATCACTTCAGGCTAAATTCACTTCTCATAGTTTCCCCAAGGGCTTTGCCTCCTACTTTTGTCTAGAAATGAGTCATATTTATAAGCAGCTCTTGGAAGCACAGTTTCAGAGATTGCAAATTCACCCTTTAACTTGTGGGTTTTACTACCTTTTCTCATTTATTTCCTCCATATTAGACAGTTAAGGGTCTAGGACTTATAAATTATTAAAATATTCCTTATCTTAGAGACACATTTTGTTGGAGTGGGAACACGCGCAGAACTGTCTGTGTATCACATATGTTCATCTCAACGGATCTCCACAGAAATATTCGGTAATAAAGCACAGTCATGGTGCTAATAAGAGTAATGATTTGAAAAGCAGATTTATGAGCATGTGATCCTCCATCTGCCTTCCAGCCAAGAGCCCTTCCTTCAAAGGTTTAATAAACTTATTCTATCTGCACAGAATAGATTTTCAAGTGATATACTGCTCACTACGCAGGTACCTAGTTTCTTTATTTCTCTTCTCGTTGTGTTTCTGTCTTTCTTTTTTTGTTGTTTTATTACACATTTTTTTTGGAAAATATATTTAGACAATTTCATCCTTCCTTTTCCTCCCTCCAACCAAGCCCATGTACCTAATCTTCTCTTTTCCAAGTTAATGGACTCTAATTGCTCTCTCCTTTCTCCGTCTCAGTCTGTCGTCTGTCTGTCTGTCTGTCTGTCTGTCTCTCTCTCTCTCTCCCACACACACAAACACACACACACATATACACACACAGACACAGACACAGAGAGAGAGAGAGAGAGAGAGAGAGAGAGAGAGAGAGAGAGAGAGAGAGAGAGAGAGAGAGAGTTCTAAGTATAAATGTATTTATTCATTAATTTATTTGCTTTTGGAACAATGTCTCTTGGCTCTAACTTAGCCTCAGATTCACCAAGTTGCCAGTGATGTTGCTCTCTCTATCATCCTGCCTCCACCTCCTGAATGCTAGGTTTACAGGTGGGTGAGGATGTGCTGACTTTAGACTTCTTTCACTTCTAGAACTGGTGGTTAAGAGTCATGACATTGAGAACCTGTATGCTCATTGTTATTAATGCATGTAATTTCATTAATTAATATAGCAATTATTTTCTATCACTCTACTTGATATGGTAATTCTATTTTCATAGTTTTGATAGGTCTGCTTAAATGAGAAAATTCATTTGCATCAAATGTAGTGATATGTGCATTTGACGTTGAGGTGGATTGGGGAATCTGGGTAGAAAAATGGAAATTCTGGAGAATTAGACTATAACAATAAATATATCGACAACTGTGTTAATAAGCTAATGATAACAGGTATTAATAAACAAGATTATACTTTAGAGAATCAAGTGTACATTTTCAAATACTAGGCTGATTTTTGTCAATTTGTTAGCATTATTATACTGTGTGTGATATTGTTGCCTATTCAACAATTCTATGAATAATTAAATCTGTGCCACCAAAGTGCATACAGCATTCTGTTTCAACAATATGAACACTGGAAATTATAACGTCCACTCCATGTTTCCTAGTGTTTGCTTCCTCATTTACTTTAGCAATTTTGACCCCTTTTCCCAAGGGTTTTAATTTTTAGATAGTTTTCCTTTTTTTATAAACTTCACTAAGTTCTAAATTCCAAAACAAATTTCTCTCACACATAGAGATTTGATTGTTTTAAAAAATCCATGTCTGCCATTTATTACAGCTCTTCTACAACCACATATTACTCTTGGAATAAGATGTGAAGTGTGGCTCTGGTTGTCTGTTTAAACACAACAGAAACAAATAGAGGCACAGACATCCCTGGTGACAGACAAAGCATGAGCTACAGGACAACAAAACATGAGAAATGCTCTGCTTGTCCTTTCCTGACTACATGGGAAAACTTATGATTGTTTTTGTTCTTTAAAAAATTACTAATTTTATTTTATGTGCATGAGTGTTTTGCCTGGGCATGTGTTTGTGCAACTTTTGCATGCTTGGTGCCCATGGGGCCAGGAGCTAGCATCTGACTGCCTGGAACTGGAGTTCCAGAGAGTTGTAAGCTGCCATGTGTGTGATGGGAATCGAACCTGAATCTTCTGGAAGAGTAGCTGTAGCTCTTAACCATCAAATCACCTCTCTGGTCCCTGGCTCAGTCCCTAATATACCTAATTTCCCTTTTCTGTATCTTTAAGATTTATGACTTTTAGGTTACAATTCATCAAATATTCAAGTGCATTTAAAAAATTATACCACAAATTATAATTTGTAAAAATACATCAAAACTTTAAGTGAAACATGTTTAAAACTGGGCCTGAAGAGATAGCTCTGACTAGGAGCACTGCTGCTTTTGCAGATGACCAGAATTCTGTTCCAAGTACCCACACTGCAATTCACAACCACCTGGTTTTCAGCTCCAAGGTGGATCCAAAGCCTCTGGACCCATGGATCTCTGCACTGGTGTCTGCATATCCATACACAGAGACACATACATGCAACAAATACAAATTCTTTTAAGATGTGGACATCTTTACATCTCTAAACATTTATGATGAAGTCTAAACTAACACAAAGTTAAATTTTTCATAATAAATGTGTAGCTGAAGTGGCAGACACATTAGATTACTTAATAACTGGACTGTTTGGCTTGTTGATAACTCTAGAGAAGATTTAAATTAAAATCTGTAAGGTGAGGTCAAAGAATAGAGGTTATTCATGCTGGGTGTCAAGTAACAGCTTGCAGTCAAATATGAAAAATATAAATACAAGCTGCCTCAATGAGACTTATATCACTGTCACATCTTGCCATTTATTTCATGTGAAGAATTAGATCTTTCTAAAAGCGTAAGAAAGTGTGAATGTTGACTTATAACAACATTTTAAGTAGTCACAAATATAATAATAAATAGTATACAAGCAAACTTACAAAGAGGCAATAAGCAAATAGAAAGCTAGTGAAATGGAATATGGTATATGGTAAAAGAAAATGATTATCTTTGATAAACAAACAATGAAATATTACATTTCTCCCAACCTTCGTGTGTAGATGAGTCACAAGTTCTAGCAAATTTATTGTAACAACACTAAGGAAGTTTACGGATAATTAACATACACATAAAACTTAGTAGTTCTATTGCAATTTTGCTTTGTTGATGGCTGGGCCACTATGCAGTGCTGCATGCATGCGCCCTTGGGTATGAGACCTATATGAAGAAGGATGTAACTAAACAATATAGCTCAATAAAGCTTAATCTATATTAATTTATTTCTAAAGAACATTTAAAATAAATGTTTAACATTTGAATTCAATATATCTACATTTCTAACACAAGAACAGTTATAATCTTTCAAAGAAAGAATCCTCACCAAATCTACTATCATACTACCAACACCACCATCATCACCATCATCACCAACATCACCATCACCACCATCATCACCATCATCACCAACACCACCATCATCACCATCAGCACCATAAAGCACCATCACCATCCCCCACCAACACCACCATCAGCACCATCCACCAACACCACCCCATCATCAACACCACCATCATCACCATAGCATCACCATCATCACCAGCATCACCATCACGCACACATCATCACCAACACCACCATCATCCCCATATCATATCAGCACCAACACCACCAGCATAACCAGCATCAACGTCATCACCACACACCATCATCACATCACCCATATCATCACCATCATCACCATCATCACCAACACCACCATCATCACCATCATCACCATCATCACCATCATCACCATCATCACCATCATCACCATCATCACCAACACCACCATCATCACCATCATCACCATCATTACCACCGGCACAACCATCGCCACCATCACCAACTTCATAGCTAAAGTTAGAAATGTGTGTATGTGTGTATACATACGTACATACATATACATACACACACACACACACACACACACACACACACACACACACACATATATATATATATATATATATATATATATATATATATATATATATATAAACAAATAAGTAAAGGACCGCTTTATGCAGGATGAGAACAACACAAACTACTATAGAATATCATATTTATTAATAATTATAGACACTTCAGAGGTATTTGGCAAACTTGTTGAGTAGTTAAATCTCATTCAAAGGCAATCTCTAGAGAAGAGCAAGAACTCTGAAAATAATTGACTGAAAGTTTCTTATTATAATAACAATAACAAATAAACGTTTGCAAAATAAAAGTATATATTTTATCTAAAGCACAGAGACAGACTGATGAAGTATAAGTTTCTTTGTTTTCAGGTACATGTTAATTTAAGAAAAGAATCAGTGAGGTGCAGGGTTGCACCCCTGTAATCCCAGCACTCAGGGAGGCAGAGGCAGGCAGATCTTTGTGAGTCCAAGGCCAGCCTGGTCTATAAAGCGAGTCCACGACAGCCAAGGCTACACAGAGAAACTCTGTCTCAAAAAAATGAAACAAACAAAAAGAAATACATTTTCATTATTAGATCAGAATCAATGAATCTTAATATGGCAACAAAAGTCATGGAAAAACATAGATTTAGACTGAACCAATTTATAAAAAAAAATAGGGGAGAAACAATTTTAAAAGTAAGCTAAATTAGATGAATTATATTCTCTGAATTTACCAATAAAAAGTATTAAAGTATGCACATATGTGAAATATCTAAGTACTGTGTGTTGATTTCAATTATATACATGTTTAAATTCAGATAAGAAATAGACCATTCAGGTCAACCAATTGACATATGAAGAATATACAATATATGAATTTTGTGGGCTTTTAATTGAATTAGTTCACATTTAATGTGAATAATATTTAGATTTTTAGAATTTATTTTCCCCTATCTTGATGCTGAATGCATAAGAAATGATTAGAAGTAATAATTTTGTAATTTCAATCAATATCTTCAAGAACAAAATTCTTCTAAATTTTAGGAAGTTTCTAATATTCATAAAAATTTGCTCATAGACCGGAATATTCATAATTGATATTTATCAGATGGATGAAAAAATTAAAGGAAAAATAATATCTGAAAAAATAGAGTTCCTCTAGCAATAATGATTATATTTAAACAAGAAAATAAGGAACCTTGAGCTATTTATTTGTGTTCATTGAATCATTTGTTCTTTAGCAACTATAAAACCATAAGTTGGCAGTCATTGGAAAATATGCATGCCAATAGCTAAAAAGTTGAATAGACTCAGTCTTCAAAGTGATTCTCATTGAGCCAAGTATAATAAGTACTTTGCAAAAATCGAAGAAGCTGAGTTCTAGGATGCTAAGATAATGAAAAATATTGTTGTACCAGGAAACAGGCACTTGGACAGCAAGAAATAGAAAAATGGATTCCCAATGTACATATTCCATTTAGAATCTGGAAACATAGGCCTGATAAAACAAAGTTTTGGCATGCAGCTTTAATTAAGCTAAATTCTATAATCATTCATGACCATTTAGTGACTAAAGAGAGATGAGGGACACAGTCTGCTTTACATTTCTTCTAACACTATGCTGCATAGTCCTTGATGGAAAATGGGCTAGAATGAAGACCTCAGCATCACTGATTGATCCAAACAGAACTGATAATCCCTATAAAGAAATACATCAGTAGAAACAATAAACATACATTTAAAGTATGTCATTGAGGCAAATGGGAACCTGTGAGGGCTGATTGTGAATTTTATGAATCACCCATGGCATCCATGCAGCTAGGGGAAAGAAACATCAAGAATGAGGAGAGGGAGAAATCCAGCTGATGTCTGTTCCGATGTGTTCCTCAAACCTAGGAGTCCTGAGCTTGCACTGTCCAGTGAAAGATATTGTGACTTCAGTTAAATGTTCTGGGTGTAGGCCGAGTAAAATTCTGAAGGGTCTGATAACAGAACCCTTAGCAATGCAAAGAAAGTCTGACTCTAAAGAGCAGTTGGAGCACTGAACATCCCTGAATCTATAGCAGACAATACAAGGAGCAAAGGACACTTCAAATGAATTTCAACATTTGAAATCTGAAAGAAATGTTCTTGAAGCCTTCCTTTCAGAAATGCTCATAAGGAAATCTGCAGTGTTGAAATATGCAGCGTGAGAAAGTATAGCCAGGGCAGAAAAATTCAGTTTAGAACCATTGAGTTTGGCTGAATGTGTATTTATTTTAAAGGTAAGATTTCCAAAGACTTTACAATTATTATATTGGCGTGGACACTGGCTACTTCCTGATGAGCTCCAGTTGACTTAATTATATTAAGTCTTAGTAGTCAATTCATTCTGACCAAGCCTGCTTCGGAGCACATGGACCAAGGGGCTGAGAATGAAAAACCACGAAACTCACTGTGTTCACTGCAAAAACACTAACTGTGTAATAATTTAGGAAGGAATTGACTGTATCTTCCTTATTTAAAAATAATATGCTACACCTTATCTACAATGGGAAGTCACAAGTCATCCTTCAAATATGTGCAAATGCAAGGAATGCAAAGGAGGAAACTAGTATTTTAAAATACATAAAAAAGATACTGTTCTAATTTTCAGAATAGTTTCTAAAAATAAAGTTCATGGAGAGTTGCAATGTTATATTTATTTACAAAATCACCTTCAAGAGCTCCAGGAAGAAAATAACCATTCCTTGTCGGTTTTCATAGTATTTCATGAGATTTGGCATGATGCTGCATAATGACTTCATTTTTCTCACAGGGAAAAAAAATGAGTTTGTTGTAGAGCAAGAATCAGCAGTAAATCTTACAAGGACTCAGCTGGGTGGCAGTTATTGCCGTTTCTTCCTATTGATTTAGCAGGTCTGCCCTTCAATATTTCTCTCCCCGAAATACTTGCCCAAGTCTGTTTTTCAAACAATTTATACTGGCGGTGTATTTACAGCCTTGGGTAGTTTGTGGCGTATGTTACTGTCTTAGAATGGCCTCACTGTAGTATTTTTAGAGAGACTTCTGGACATCCTTGGTAAAACTCAATTATTTTTAAGGCTCTGTATCTTCAGGAGAGAAGAGCAGGGTACCATCTGGTGTTATTCCATGAGGGGAGTTTATCTTTAAGTATTTGTTATGTATTTTACTGTTTGTCTGAAGGATGATGGTACCTGGAGATGGATTTGATAGAACTTTTATTCTTTATGTCTTAACGTGTTGACTATCATGAGTGCTAAACAAAAACTACACGTATTATCAAAATAAAAGGCCCAATAATTTTTCACTTGTAGCTTTTAGTTACACATTGATACTACAGTAAAATTGGGGCTTTTTTTTTTTTTTTTTTTTTTTTTTTTTTTTTGCAGTTTTCTATTTGATTATACAGATTTTCTTTATTTTGTCTTCATTTTCTTCTTTTAAGTGGTGGGTGAGGCCGTAGCAATACCAGGCAAGAGCTTTACCATTGAATAATATATCTAGCCCCTGTTAGACTTCTTCTTGGTAATACTTTGAGTACTAGAATCATATTAAGTATAACTAATTTATATGTTTTAAATGTTTATAACAAAAAAATTTAACTAAGGACCACATTTTAAACTATTAAAAATCTACAACAGATTGTATTACTCGATATTTATATAATACCTTGGCTCTTTTGTGGGTTTTATACTAATTAATTTCCAAGCTGTAAATGTCACTTGTATTTCATCAGATGAGCGGATGGGATGAGAGCTACACCCAAGCTTCACAAATACATGGTTTGGTCTGAGCCCAAAGCGCTTCTATTCCTACGCCTGAAAGCCATTAGTCTCTGTATTAGCCAATCCGCCAGCCTGGACCTAGAAGGCTTTCAGCTTCCGGTCTCCTTCTGCTAACCTAGGGTTAGAGTGTTTTCAGCTTGAGACTTACTGCTGAGTAAGCTCAAAGCTCACCCTTTCTAGCCCTTTCTTGCTGGTTGCTTCAACTCAGCTGTGCTGGCTCAAACTCTAAATTGGCTGATTCAAGTTGGTTTCCCCTGGCCTCTAACTAAATTGCTCTGCTTAGAAAAACTGCCTCTGAACTTCACAAACTGAAGCGCTTAGACTGAACTGGCTGCAAGTATGCCCCTCCTTCTGTCTGCCATCATGATTGTTGGGTGTTTCCTATCTCTGACACATTCTGTAAATTTTCTCTGATTCATCACTTTGTCTACCCCTCCATTAGATGGCACTGTTTAAGATTAAAGGTGTGTACTAAGGGCATGTCTGTATTCCAGGCAGAGGGATTAAAGGTGTGTGGTGTGTCTACAGTCCAGCCAGGTCACACAGATAGAGGTCTTTGAATGTCATCACTTGCCAGAGGAGGCATGTAGCATAAGAAAGAATATGAAGCTAGCGGTTTGTGACTGTTTCTTCTGATTCATTCTGTACCCAGTTTATTATGTGTAATTTTCTCTGCCCTAGACTGAAGGTTGAACAATCTAAGGCTTTCCTTATAAGATACCAATACTTCACTGTTTTTCACTGTTAATCAAGCTGCTACCTGCCATAAAATGGAAATCTCCCTTCCCAGTACCATCAACTGAGCTACCTAACAAAATCATAATTAGTTTCTCTACTTTAGGGATTACGAAACTGAATCTCAAAGAAAAGTCATAGCATTTTCCGCCTTTTGAGGAGGATGTATCTTTTTTTAAATTTCAAATTGTAACGCTAGGTTGAAACAGTAACACATCACAAGGAGATATAACAGAGATACAAATAACTCAGCAAAGGCTCTTAGTGTTCATTACCCATAACATGCTTAGCTCATCATGTGAGTTTTCACTGTATTAGAAATGTGCATTTCCAATATGACTTTAACTATGTCCAAAGACTTTGCTTTTAAAATCTCAGGCTTTCGGGTACAAGAGTAAACCACTGGATTTGGGGTCCACAGGATAGAAAGAATTAGAAAAGGATGATCATGAGCCAGGCTCTGGGGAGACGTAGCCGTACATATGTTTCAAATACAGAGTGAAAAATAAATAAATTAGCAAACTCTTGAAGGTATAATTAAACACAGTAAAAGTTTGGTTTAATTTTTTTTTACCAGCCAGAATGAATGATCAGGTAAACAAGAATGAGACAAAATTGAAGAAAAGCATAGGATCAAAAATCTTTTACAAAAAAAAAAAAAACATAATGTGTTAAATTTTGAAGGATTAACAAGTGGGAAATATTTTTTATGGCTCTTAGACCAAAAATAATATGGTAGTTATAATTAAAAAATTGTGTTTAAGGAAACAAAATTAATCTTTTTAATTAATTAATTAGTTAATTAATTCACTTTACATCCTGGTGGTAGCCCCATCCCTCCTCATCTCCAAGCCCCTCCCCCTTCCTTCTCCCCACCCTACCTATTCCTAAAATAAGGTGAGTTCCACTTCCCATCGGCCCCAGCTCATCAAGTCCTTTGAGGGCTGAATGTTTCCTCTCCCTCTGTGGCCAGGCAAGGCAGCCCTGCCGGGGGAAGTAATTCAAAAGGAGGCAAGAGATTCCACATCAGAGACAAACCCTGCTCCCCTTGCTTGGGAGCCCACATGAAGCCAGAGAGCCCATCAACTACATCTTTGTAGGGGGCCTAGGTCCAAAATTAATCTTATATTATAGTAAAATTATATACCATATGGGTTAAGGATCCCTTTTCAAGGATCATGTTACCCAAAGCTATTGAAGACCAGATAGTTTAGTTTTACAATTAGGCTTAATTTTTTAGAGGTTAAGATGTTTTTAGTACATTTAATGTTTTGATTATTATGTGGTGGGAGGAAAAAGAGCCTCATTTCTACCACAGACAGAATTCTGCCTAAAAAAAGGGGGCAAGCCTGGATGCAGGCAGAGTTGACAGCTGAACTCTGCCAAGACAGGGTAAGCAAGTCCTCAATAGTTCCTTCCTCACAAATATATCTGTCAGATATATTGGGCCAGAAGGCTGCAGAAGATGCTCCAATGTTATTGATAGTTTTGGTGACTATTCAGGCAGAAAACTGTCTCTGTCATCTTTTCATCTGGAAACTTACTAACCTGCACTCCTGGCATACTCAGATAATCAAGTTTATTCAATGAAGCTTAATTGTTTAGGGGTTAAGATGTTTTTAGGTCTAGATAGGTTTTCTAAGTTTGTGTCACTTAGACACTGATTGGGTCACAGTTTTTCTTGCCATTGATAAGCTAATATATATATATATGTATATGTACAAAAATAAAATAATTAAAAAATAAACCCACTTACTAATTAAAAAAAGAACAAAAGATGTTTTTATGTCTAGGTAGATATTTTAAGTTGATAAAGATGAGATACAGTAGATATTGATTTACACTCAGAATTTTAGACTCACCAAGATAGGAAAAATGTTTCCTTCAAGGTTGCCAATATGAATAGCCAAAACACTCATAATGGAGAAGTTATATAATTCCTGATTGTTTTGTGGCTTTTCTTGCTGTATGTTTTGTGTGTGTGTGTGTGTGTGTGTGTGTGTGTGTGTGTGTAAAAGAATTAATTAAAAAAAAACCTAAGAAAATGGCTCCTTAGAAATGCACAGCAAAGACCTGAAGTGATTATTTACCTCAGAGTACAGAAAATGGTTGTCCTTACACTGTCCCTCATGACCTAATGTACTAGAAGGTTTTGATTGTCTAAAATAGCTATAAGGAAATGATATAAAATACATACCTATTACATTAAATGTACATCTTAAACAACAAAATTCAAGAAACTTTCTCAAAGATGAAGTTAAACTTTCTACCATCCTGCATAGATGAAATTGAGTACCAATGAATGGAGTGATAAGAAGCTTAGGAGTATAATTAAGCTTTAATATTTATATGTAGTTTAATTTCTTGACATAGTTTATATATTTTCATTAAAATTGAAGAATGAGAAATAATGGAACTATGAAAAATTATGTATTACTCAATTAAAATAAGATCAATGTTATTTTATATTTCAACTCAATAATTTTATTAGTCACCTTCACTAAATGCTTTCTCAAAGTCATTATCAGAATAATACTTAATTGTGTAGTTCATATATATATATACATATATACACGTATATCTAAACTCATATAATTACATATGATGAGTATAATCTTATAACTATAATGATGAGTAATGAATTCATTACCTCAGAGTTGGCAAGCTGATCAAATGACAAATATGCTGCTTAGGACATAGCACTCACTATTTCATGACTATAATAAAATATTTAAGGCAGGCCACTTAGAAAGAAATGAGAACAGAGTTCAAAATTCAAGTAACACTGACATGTTTATGTTTTTACACACAATGATTATATTTAGTTCTATAATAAACTTCTTCTCTGACTTTTTTTAATTCCCCCATGAAATTTGCTTATTGCATGGTAGAGCTGCTCAAGCCCCAAAATCTCTCATATATATGTGTATGTATATATGTATGTATGGGGTGTTGGCATATATGGCTCAGTGAGTAAAAGCACATATTCCAAGCCTCCATATTAGTATAGGGAAAGGAGAAGAATAACTCTCACAAGTTGTCCTCTGACCTACTCCGGTCATTGTAGCAGGCATATATGCTCAAACACATATACAAAATAAATGTGTAATAAAAATGTAAGAGTACATTTAAGTCAAGTTTTTAAAGATGTTTTACATCATTGTTAACTTTAAATGTCATCTTTAAGCCTTATCTCTTCAATTGCCACTAAAACATCATACATAAGGTTTTTCATATACAAGGAATTCTAAATATATTTTCCAGCCAATGATATATGAATTATGTGCTAGACAAGATATAAACCAAAAAACCACAGTGTCAATTGATCATTCTGAAATATGTAATATTATCACTTTCAAAAAGCAATCAGAACTGAACAACACCTCCTCCCTATTAAACCTGGTTACTCCCTGGACAATGTGAATTCACATGTAAAATTGGTCCCAGCACATAAAATCAAGATGTAAAATAACATATGGCTCATAAACACGTAGACAGAAATAGAATGTGACTTTAATCCAATTTGGTTCTTCTTATATGAAAGTAAAAGAATCTTGGGAATAGAAACACTACGAAAATAAACTAAAATCCTATTGTGCCTATCTAGTTAATATAGATGGTAGATACATTTGACTTCTCTCTTTTTGATCCAGGCCTGTGATTGTAGATTTCTTTTAAATCAGACCCATATTAAAGTTTTGCATTACAAATTTTATTTGTATCTTTAATCTACTTACAAAATTATAATTTCCAAAGCATGGTAAAATGATTCAATAAAATATAAGAAATTAGGTTGGTTTCTTATGACTAATGCTGCAAAGAAGATGAAAAGGCAAGTACTTCTTCAGTTTAAGGATTTTTATTTCAGTTGATTATTTTACCCATCAGTGGGATTGAACATCATATGAGAGTTATACTTCTTTGTTTTTAGTAGCCAGCATACGACTTTCCACAACAGGCATCCTAACCTATATTCCCATCAACAGTATTCAATAGTGCTCTTTCTTCTGTTCATTTACATTTTCCCCATTTTCAATTTCTCGAATATAATTTGACATAAAAAGAAAAAAAATGCTCTCATTTAAATCTACATGACTGAAACTTAAAACATTTAATTAGACATAGTAATTAATTTGGACAAAGAAGGATAAGTACCACATGACTCCATCCAAATCTAGAACCTAAAGTTTATGACCTGATAGAAGTTGAGTGTCAGATGGTGGGTGTCACCAGGAGAGATTGGCAGATGTTGGTAATGTGGATGATTTTCTATAAAGTTTACACTGGTGTGGACATATCTATTGCACATACTGAAAAAACATCTGCACTCAGCTTTAGTTATTAACTTTCATTAGGCACAGAGTTACTTAGCATACAAACATAATCTTTATTTTACTAGGTGATTTTGGGAGGGATTTTATTTTCCAAATATTTTCTAAGATCTGTGTTTGTACTTTCATTTCATAAAATATCAGGTCAATTCATTTTCCATGACACATACATTCTGTATTTGCTCTCATATTTTTTCTGCCTTCTTCAGACCAAAGGTTGGTATTTCCTTGTCCATTTTGACTTTCAAAGATCTGTAAAGACCAAGTCAAAGACAGAGGTGTGGCTATGGCTATGCACATAGACAGTCACTGCAAGAATCAAGTAAGCAGTAACCTGGGAAGAAATTGCTAGAGAAACATCAGAGATACCATATGACAAGGATGGTTAGAATCTCTACGTGGGAAAAAATAGCTAAGGCAAAGCAATCTTGAAAGCAACAGATTTTGAAAAATAAGACAATTTTATGTTATGAGATATTATAGTATTTCTTTTGAAATTATTCCCTTATATCTTTTGGGGACATATTCACTGCTTTCATCGTTAAAAATGAAGCCATAATAATCAACCAAAAAGATAAGTAAAATGGATGTATATGTAAGTAAAATGTATATAATGTATAAAATAATATACTATGCAGCTAAAATTGTAAGAAAGACTAGATCACTACGTTAATCCATCTTTGACCTTGACCATCAATTTTAACAATTCTTATGAATATTTAGCATATCATGTGCTTGCAATTTAACAGGAAACACATGTTAATTAAAACAGATTATAGTCATGTATGGTCAATTCATTGTATTGGCAATTTTAATCAACAAAATAACTACCTAGACATGAAAAAAATACTAATCATCAATCAAATGTTTTAGCATTAATTAAGAAGTAAGAAAGATAAACCACCTCAATTATCTTTCTATTGGAAGTGGAATTAAGAAATTCAGTAAGAGATAAAATTAGAGACAGATGTCTACTTGACATATTAGGTTAAAATTAAAAAAAAAAAAAACAGTTAAATTGGAGTCTATTCATTACACTTCATACCACAGTACAAAAGTGCCTGGTAGAGACAACTTAAAGATGAAATCATTTACTTTAGCTCAAAGTTTCAGAAGCATCAGTCCATGTTTTCCTGCTGGTGGACTGGTGGGAGTATCACATCAGTAGGATACATCGTGGAAGAAAGAATTTGGCTTTGTGGAAAATCAGGAAAGCAAAGGGCATTATAGGAGGAAGCCAGGTATAGTGTACCCCTTCATAACAAACCCCAACTTGGTTTGAGACTTTTTAAGCTTTGCCCAACCTCCCTAAAGTTTTCCAATCTCCTAGACGTCTGTCACTAGCTAAGGACCAAGGGTTCAATACATGAGCCATGTAGAGCTGTTTCAGGACTCAAATCATAACCTGAAGTTTGGTGACTTAAATTTAATACTGTTGTTTAATATTTTCCTTTCATACATTTAACCATTTGGAATTGCAATCAGTGTATGTAATTTTGGAAAGGCAAAGGCAACAGCTATTAGTGTGTTTCATTTAGAATGCACTGTTTCTTCTCCAAACACAAAGAAGGAAGGAACAACAAAAAATCACCAAAATATCATAGTTGGGGTGAATTCAGGCTATGGGGCGAATGCAGAGGTCAGAGTACAGTTTGCAGGAATTGATTGTCTCTTTCCATGTGGGTTCTGGGAATCAAACTCAGATTGTCAGGTTGGGTAGTTGGCACTTTAAAGCCCTGAGCAATTTTGGTGGTCTGAGAATGAAAAATGGTGTCATGAAAATGTATTCAAATCTTTCTCCTTTTTCTTTTTACCCACAGTTGAGTGGAGAGTGTGATATGACTTTCTCACGTACTATGGTGCCTCACATTTGACCATGTCCCCTGGAGGGAGAGACCTGGTGGCACTCAGAGGAAGGACAGCAGGTAAACATTCACTTTATATCATGGTCATAGCCCCTCCCTCTTCTGCTGCCAGTCCCACCCTCCCTCCCTATTTTTTTTTTTTTAAAATTTAAACAATTTATTCAGTTATATCCTGATTGTTATCCCCTCACTTGTATCTCCCCCCACCCCTTCATCCTATTTCTCTCCCCTAGGCCCTTGAGAGAAGGAGCCCTCCTTCCCCACCCAAATGATCACAGCCTATCAAGTCTCATCTGGATAGCCTGCTTCCCCTTCCTCTGTGTGCCACCAGGCCTCCACACCAAGAGGAAGTGGTCAAATAGGGGGCAGGAGAGTTCATGTCAGAGTCAGTCTCCATCCTCCACACAACTGTGGAGAATGCACTGTCCATTGGCTAGATCTGAATTGGGAATCTTACAGCAAGGACAAGCCTTATTCACAATAGACAGAATCTGGAAACCACCTAGATTCCTTCAGTCAAATAATGGATAAAGAAACTGTGGTACATTTACACTATGGAATATTACTCAGCTATTAAAAACAAGGAAATCTTGAAATTTACAGGCAAATGGATGGAAGTAGCAATGATCATCCTGAGTGAGTTAACCCAGACCTAGAAAGATACACATAATATGTTATTCACTTGTAAGTGGATATTAGCCCAACATGGATGTCCTCTGAGAGTCTTCACTCAGCAGGGGATTGGGACAGATGCTGGGACTTGCTATTGGGACTCCAGGTGAGAGAGGTTTGGAAGAATGGGGAGATAGAAGGACCCAAAGGGTCCTGGAACCCTACAAGAAGACCATTAAGGTTGGCGGACCTGGTCCCAGTGAGGCCTGCACAAATTACTGTACCTACCAAGGACAATGCACGCAGTAAACCTCCCTCCCTCTTTCCCCTATTCCTGCTACCCTACTTCTCAGAGAAGGGGAGCCCCACCCCAGCATATCAAGTAGCATCAAGACTGAGTGCATCCTCTTCCTCTGTGCCCTGGGAAGGTAGCCACACCAGGGGGAAGTGATAAAAAAGCCTGTAACAGAGTCCATGTCAGAGTCAGCCCACATTCCCCTTACTAGGAGACCCATATAAGGACCAAACTGTCTATTGGCTACATTTGTGTAGGGAGCCTAGGTCCAGTCCATGCAGGAGCCTAGGTCCAGTCCATGCAGGAGCCTAGGTCCTGTCCATGCAGGAGACTAGGTCCTATCCATGCAGGGTCCTTGGAGCTTCGGTCTCCACAGCCCCCACTCCCTAGGCCCTGGTTAGTTGGCTCTGTTGGTCTTCTTGTGGAGCTTCTGTCCCCTCTGGGTCCTTCTATCATTCCTCCTAGTCCTCCCCAAGACTCCCTGTTCTCCCCTCTCCCCATCCCCCAGTGTTCGCCTGTGGGTCTCTCCATCTGTTTCCAGAACATTACACTGAACGATCACAAAAAGAAGTTGTCATGACAATAGCAGCTAGACTATTTGCCTGGATATCACATCACCTTGTTTATAAAAGAAGTTGGAACCAAACTCAAACATCAGGGATACTGTACATTTAATTTTTCATTTCACACTTTTTACTATAAAAAGCACAAGTTTCTCAAAGACTATTGACTTTGTACCTTGTCAGGTACTGTTATCATTCTTTAATATAATATTTAATAATTCAGTGAAAATTTTAAATTGTTTGGTATTTTTTTGAGTAATTCAAAGGTAACTGTACTTATGCATTTTTCTCCTAATAAAAAATTATTGCATAAAACCCAGTTTTCCTTAGTCACTTCTCAATTACTATTAATCTTTTTAAAAGTTTATAGTAAAGCAATTGTGAGGTTTAATAGCACCATTAAGTTGTCTATCTTAGCTCCAGTATTTTTTTTCATTCAAAATGAAGTCCAGATCATTTTAGGGATTTATTATCAACCCAAAATGTCCTTTCACTCCTTTATGACTGATTGATGGATATACTTAGCGATCAATAGCTCAGTTATAAATGTCACATTTATGTATGGATGGGAAAATATTAATGACTCCCTATCTCCTTCTTAGTGTTTGAATACAACTCAGTATGAATATGGCTTGGGCCAAGATATGTAAAATATAGCTTTGAAACAGGTGGTTCTGTACCTTCAAAAGTAAGTATGACTAAAAGAAAACATATATACATTGATGTCTCTGCGACAAAGCAAAAGGATAAGATAAATGTTAGAAACATTTCCCAGAAAGACAAGAGTAAGAATGAGAAAGAGAGAGAGAGAGACAGAGAGACAGAGACAGAGACAGAGAGAGACAGAGACAGAGAGACAGATAGACAGACAGAGACACAGAGACAGAGAGAGACAGAGACAAAGATAGACTCTTAGGACCCTAATACAGACAAGCAGATAAATACAGTACAACAAATCATCACATAAAACAGAAATGAACTAAGAGCTCTGGCATCTCTCACAGACACTCAATATATAATTGCTTCAAAATTAAGGATTGAGAAAAGAGGCAGAAAGTCCAGAGCATGAAATTTGTTGCAGAGTAGAAAATTTTGCTTCCAGTGTGATGCTACAAGTTTTTAATTATTATTTCTTTGTTCTATGTTTTACATTCTACGTCACCAAAATTCAAATAGAGGACTTTAGGGATAGCTCCGCAATCTAGCCCTTGCCTAGCCTAGCATGCTCTAGGCACTAGCTTTAATCATGAGTACCACAAATTCAAACAGGGCTTGAAGAAATCAAGATGATGATGGGTGTGGTGATAATGACAAAAATAGTGTAGATAGCCTAGGACTGCTTTGCCTTCTTAAAGATGACTCGATGTAATATTGTCTTCATTTAGAACAAGCATAGGTCAAATTCCAGGCTAGATTGGTTTCATCATGAGAAAATATATTCAAAAATGGAAAAACCACCTTTTCAATAATTAAATCTTTAGTATTATAGTATCTATATTCACTTTGTAGACCAGGCTGGCCTTGAACTAACTCATAGAAATACACGTGCCTCTGCTTCCCCAAATTCTGGCCTTATCAGTGTGTACCACCATTCCCAGCTCCAAAATATTTCTTATGCCAGTTGCTTGTGACTCATCATATGTGTGAGAATGGGTGGATTTCAAGGGTGCAAGACAACAGGAAAGATGCATGTCCCATAATCATTTATATGACTTCACTGACAGACAACATTTTAGTGTCAATTTAAGCACTTTGGGTGGTTGTAATAGTTGACGTGGCTACTTGAAGATGTGAGTTTATGGTGATTTGGCTCTGCAAATCTAACAGGAGAAAATTTCACTGATATACATTTTAGAAGAAATCTTAAATGTTTATGGAAATGGTGTACAAATGTGTGTATGTGTGTGTGTGTATCTGTCTGTCTGTGTGTTATTTGATTAATCCACAGACCACTTTGACACTCAATTTTTTAATCTACAAAGATATCAAAAGTTAGAGAGGAAACAAAACTTGGAGTATGCATATACTTTTAAAACATATTATAGATACATTATATTTATGACACAGTTCTGATTAGGCCTAGTTAATAAGAACCCACATGAGTCATCATTATGCAGACACGCACATGCACAATACATTCACTTTTCTGAACTCCTGCTATTGTCATAATGCTGTCTTAAGCATGAAGGATATGTTGTGACATTAATTGCTGGACCCCTGAATTTCAGAGATAACATGTTCTACATTCATAAACACGTGAAACACCTAAACATGCTGCTTGTGAGAAGGAACAAGAGTATAGGAAGTATTAAGTTCATTCTATGAAATACAAAACTTCCTGGGACTTGAATGTTGAGGATGAGTAGATCTAATCGTCCTGAAACACACAGCATATTAGAGTTATGGGACATAAAAAATAAAGCTTGTATCAACCTGGGCCTCATTCCCTACTTTTTAAATTTCACAGTGCTGTAAGACTATTTACAATACCTGGGGGAAATTTTAACAGTCATGCCCACTTGTCAACCATTGTAAGGCACAATAAAGACCAACATGGCAAGGTAGTGAAATAGTGAACTGAATATGCGCTGGACCAACCATTTTTTTTTATAGGATTTAAAACATGCTTTACAAGGTGAAAAAGTACCTGATATGGATAACTGGGCAAAAAAAGTGACTGTCTAGGTCTTTGGCTTTAGGCAAAGAACCTTATACTATTATTCTGATTAATGAACATAGTAATAAACTGACCAATAACTTATTTTTATGCTTATGTATTACAGCATCTCACAACCCTCCTCAGAGAAGGTACCTTTTACAGTAGATGGTGATGAATACATAAACATTCTACTGGCCAAGCTACAGAGCATAAGACTGTGTAGTTCTCAGCTCTAAATGGAAGGTGTGTATCCCCAACTCTTCCCAAGGCTCAAGCATCATTGTTGAAGGTGGGACAGAAAGGTTGTAAGACGCAGAAGTAATGTTCACCTGTACCAAAACAATATTTTTCTGGACATGACAGAGCCATTTGTACACATGAATTCACAGGGTTTGGGACTGCCTTCATTCAACAAGATTGTGCCAGCCAAAATCCCAGCACGAAGGAGCAAATGAAGTCTTACCTCTAGGCAGAAGTTAATGGTAATTTATGACTTGTATGGGAGGGAGAGTAGGCTTTTCTCATGGGTGCCGCTCCAGAAAAACTACATGCTGTTCAGTAGGTGGTCAAGCATCTATCCACATACAATTAACATTAAGTGGACTCAGGACTCAGTGAGTTAAAAAAAAAGAAAAGAAAAGAAAAAGAAAGAGCATGTGAGAATTGGGGAGTAAAACTGTTGGGGACAATAGAGGAAGGATTTAGTGGATGGGGAGATGGGTTTGATTACATCACATTGTATGCACGTATGAAATTCTCAATAAAACAAATGTAAAAATACACCTGCAAATTCTAAAAGAAAAATATGCGATAGATATTTAGGGTTTTCAGCTGAAGTCATATCTTCTAGATCTAAGCAATACATGTTATCTACTCAGCTCTGCAGGAAAGAGAAAAGGATTGCCCAGCCGAGAGATGACTAACGTGAATGGAACTGTTTATCATAAGTATTCGGCACAATCTGATATACCAATGCATAATAGTGTGTGTTTGCAGAAATATTTTCATAAGGTACCAGGCTTCAACTCATTCAGATGGCATGCTGTGAATCTGAAAGCCCAACGTGATGTTGAGAATTCTGACTTGCTATAATAGGCTCCCACTTCTACTTATTTAAGGCTTGCCAATAGGAATACCACCAGAAAAATTGGAGTGTCAAGCTCAGAGCTAGGCACCTTTCCTCTCTGCCATGTATATGGCTCTTATTACATCTCTATCTCCTGCCACGGAGGCCAACTGCGTTTCCAGCTTAGAGCACGTGATTCCAGTCCCGAGGTTCCATAACATGGCTACCTCTTTTATCCCTACAGTAATTTACCCATGACTCCTATGATTATTTGCCTGGATAGGTCATAGTCCACTATTTCACAGAAATTATATAAAGTAGGAAATAAATCACCTACCTATACAACTTCATCAAATTACTGATGTGGTATATATTTGAAGTGTGTCCCAAGGGTACAACTTGTTTAAAGATTGGTACCCAAAGCAGGATTTGGAGAAAGAGCTTTGTAGAGCATATTTGTCCATGATTCTGCCTCCCTCAGTGGATTTACCAGGAGTCATAGCTTGACTGCATTATTAATAGGTCATAGGGACATTTGGAAATGAAGCCAACGTGGAGAAAACAGATCACTTAAAGAATTTTTTTATGAACTGTCTTGTCTTGGGCTTTTCTTCTATATCTCTGCCTCCTGTCTAAGTGCCTTGCTTAAACTAGATATTACAAAGACAATATTTAGTTAAATACCACATACCATTTTACTAAATTACTTTGCAGAAATATTTTCAAAGATCCTCTATATTCCTAAAATATATATTAAATATCATATAGAAAATACAAGGTAATTCCTAATATAAACTAAAGTGCTTAATTTATTTTAGTATTCATTTTATTAATCATGCATATGCATTTATATTTTATTTTCTTCTATTCTTCTGTATAATTTTAATGCTACATCAAGGTGTTATTTCAGTTATTTAAATGAAGATATCAAGAATAATATTTTATGCATAACTTTATATAAAGGTATTTACCACTTTTAATTGTATTGAATATTTTTAAACATTTTTACATATACATTATATTATTACACATATATACAATAAACTACCTATAGCAAGAAGAACGATGACACAATCAGGAATTATATAAATGTTACATTCTTAGTGTTTTGGCTATTTTTATTTGACAGCTTTGAAGAAAACGCCTTTCTTGGTGCATCTAAAATTCTAAATATAAATCAATATCTATCATATCTCATCATTATCAACTTAAAACATCTATCTAGACCTAAAAACATCTGAAGCCCAAAACAACTAAGGTTCATTGTATAACTAAACTATCTGGTCTTAAAGCCCATCAGAGACTTGAGAAGGAATAAAATTGATTACTTGATTATACTGGGAGTGCAGGTTAGTAGCTTTCCAAATAAGAAGAGGACAGAGACAGTTTGCTACCTGAGAAGTCACTCAAAACTCTTTATAACATTGGAATATCTTCTTCAGCCTTCTGGCCCAATATATCTGACAGACATATTTGTGAGGCAGGAACTGTTGAATACTTGCTTAGTCTGTCTTGGCAGAGTTTGGATGTTGACTCTGCCTGCATCCAAGCTTGTTCTTTTTAAGTCAGAATTCTTTCTGTGGTAGGAATGAAGAAGATGTTTTGCCCAGTGGTTTGTTTGCCACATTTGAAGCCATCTCCATGAGGCGGTTCTTTGATGCTCATCCTCTTTGAGGTAGGCTAGATGTTTCCAGGAGTTAACCTGTTTCATTGTCAGTAAATCTTTAAAATAATAAAAACATTTTAAATGTCATATTCTACATGTCTCTGAGGTTTTGAAAACTTGTCTAAGTATTTTATCTTATCTTTTTGCATAATCATATCTATATGTTGTGCCTAAGATGTATATTCTTGTGATAAATATCGACTAGTAATTGATATGACCATGATTTGATCAACAAACAATTAACTTGTATAACTTATTTATCCTACATAGCCTGCAATAACACTTTCAAAGTATTGGAAGTATGGGGCAGGAAGGTTGGCTTAGAGGTTAAGAGCACTGGCTGTTCTTCCAAAGGTCCTGAGTTCAATTCCCAGCAACTATATGGTGGCTCATAACCATCTATAACATAATCTGATGCCCTGTTCCGGCTGGCTTGCTCACATCTATGCAGATTGTTGTACAAACAATAAATAAATCTTTTATAAAAAAAAAACCAAAGTATTGGAAATAAACTTTGCAAACTTGTATAACTACTTTGGAAATCAACATGGAGCTTTCTCAGAAAACTGGGAGTAATTCTACCTCAAGACCCAGCCACACCACTCCAAAAGATGCTCTATCACACAACAAGGACATTTACTTAACTATGTTCATAGCAGCTTTATTTGTAATAGCAGAACCTGGAAACAACCTAGATGTCCCTCAACTGAAGAATAAAGAAACTGTGGTAAATGTACACAGTGGAATACTGTTCAGCTATTAAAAACAGGGAAATCTTGAAATTTGCAGGCAAATGGGTGAGACTAGTATTGAATATTTTAAAGATAGGATAGTATTTCATGACTCAAGTCAAACTTAAGTCACTTTGAAGAAAAAGTGGGGAAGAGCCTGGAACATATTGGCACAGGAGACAACTTCCTGAACAGAACACCAACGGCCCAGGCCTTAATGTCAACCATTAATAAATGGGACCTCATGAGGCTCAGAAGCTTCTGTAAGGCAGGAGACACTCTCAAGAGAACAAAGCGACAGCCTACAGACTGGGAAAAGATCTTCACCAACCCTACATCTGACAAAGGTCAGATGTAAAATATATAAAGAACTCAAGACATTAAACACCACCAAACCAAATAACCCAATTGAGAAATGGGGCTTGGAACTAAACAGAGAACTCTCAACAGAGGAATATCGAAATCAAATCTTATATAATTTGAATAAAACTGATTTAAATTCCATGAGTTAAAAATGTAATGATATACTTTCTGGCTTTTATAAAATTAGCTATTTTTATCTATCTTATTTATTTGTTTAATTATTCAAATGTCAGTAAATTCCCTTATTTTTATTTTGTAAGATTCAGGAGGAAAACAGAACAATTTGCAAAGTATTTACTATAAGTACCTCAGGCTTACTCTTTCTCTAGGAAACACAATTCTATCTTGACTACAACACTGTCATTATTCGATACTATTAAAAACTCACAGAGAGCAACTAGTCATTGATAGTAGAAGTTTCTATGTTACTTTTTACTTTGGGGTTTTTATGAGAATTTTGCATAAATCTTTGTTGTAGAGTTTTACTGGAAACTGTCTAAATGGTTTTAATTCAGATATTCTTGGACACTGAAAATACAATAGACCCAGGATACTAAGATCTTGGTCTATGTAAGAAAAAGGCAAAGTTTGACAGGCACTTTTAGGCAGTTTTCATCTTTCCTTTATTCAAAATGTCAGCATTTACAGTTTAGCTGGCATTTGGGATGAAAAAAATCACTTTCTTTCCCAAATGTGCATAAGGTTGATTATTTCTTTGAATAAACTATCAATTTATCTAAGCAACAGGAACATTTTAAATACTAGCCTTTCTTATTGACCTACATGTCTGTTCCAGATTATTAAGTGTAAAACCAGCAATTCAATAATTTTTTATCCTTGATAGCATTGTCTTATCTAGTGTTTGCCTTGTGGATATAATTTTAAAGAAAGAATTTCATTAACATTTAAGCTCAGTGAGTAAATAGGAAAGTGCAATTTGCTTCTGATAAATATTCTAATTTCAGTAAATTCCCTACTTTATTTTTCTAAAGATTTTGTCTATGGGAACATATATTACTATTCATGTTGCAAAGTGAAAACACAGTGGCACAGGCTTAGGCACCCAAAATAGCCTTTCTTTTTCAAATTTGATAATACAGCTAAACAAGTTTAAATACCACTTATATCTTATGGCTAGTTAGCTTTTTGCCAAAGCTCTCAGAGGTAATGGATAATTTTTAAGTTAAGAGAGAATATTTAACATTATTTATATATTCAGAGATAAAGAAAAGTTAACCTAAGGAAGGAAATACTTTTGATACAATTAAGAAAAAGTATCTCATTGGCTTGAAGGGCCATTATGATTTCATAGCTTCCACAGTACATGCATAACTTAGTGGAAGACCAAAGGCCAACATTGTAATTTATTGGAAATTGAATGTGAATTTTATCATGGAATTTGATAGAGCATGAGGGTGAGTAGAAACTATACATTGCCTCTTATTTCTGTTGTTTTACTGAAAAACAAAAACAAAACTCACAAAAGCAGTTAAGGGAGAACAAGTTCATTTTGGCTCAGAGTGTAAAGTTACAACCATCTCAGCAAAGAAGCCCTAGTGACAGGTGTTTGGGGCAGTTGGTCACATTGCACCCACAATCTTGCAGCAGAGTACTGTGGATGATTGCGCTCACCTAGCTTTCTCAGGTTTTTTTTCTTTATTATTAATTTATTCATATTACATCTCAATTGTTATCCCATCCCTTGTATCCTCCCATTCCTCCCTCCCTCCCATTTTCACCCTATTCCCCTCCCCTATGACTGTGACTGAGGGGGATCTCCTCCCCCTGTGTATGATCATAGGGTATCAAGTCTCTTCTTGGTAGCCTGCTATCCTTCTTCTGAGTGCCACCAGGCCTCCCAATCAAGGGGACATGGTCAAATATGGGGCACCAGAGTTTGTGTGAAAGTCAGTCCTCACTCTCCACTCAACTGTGGAGAATGTCCTGTCCATTGGCTAGACCTGGGTAGGGGTGTGATGTTTACTGCACATATTGTCCTTGGTTGGTGCCATAGTTTGAGCAGGACCCCTGGGCCCAGATTTGCCCATCATGTTCTTCTTGTAGGTTTCTAGGACCCTCTGGATCCTTCTATTTCCCCATTCTCCCATACTTTTCTCACCTAAAGTCCCAAGAGGATGTCCTCGCATCTATCCCACTTTTCTGATAGGTGAAGACTTTCATGGGACATGGTCCTTGGGCTAGTGTCCAGATGTAAGTGAGTATATAGTATGTGAATCTTTCTGCTTCTGGGTTAACTCACTCATTATGATCATTTCTAGTTCAATCCATTTGTCCACAAATTTCAGGAATTCCTTGTTTTTAATAGCTAGCTTTCTCAGTTTTATGCTGATTAGGATCCAGGTGCAGGGGACAGTACTGACTACTATTAGAATGTGTCTTTCCACTCCACTTAATGTGGTGGATAAAAATACCAAGAGGAATGTCTCAAAGCCCACCCATAATGACATACCTCCTCCAACAAGGCCACCCCTCCTAATTTTTCTAATATTTCCTAAACAGTACACCAACTGGCAACTATGTGTGTCACTCATCCGAAGCACCATAATGCCTTTCAATAATAGGTCACAACTTTGTAGGAACTTTCAAATTTACACATATGATCAAAACCTACTTCCAAAAATTTCTCTTTTCCTTCTTCATAAATATTCTCCACTACAGTTCTATTTTCCTTTCTACTTATAGGCAGTTTTCACTGTTCTATAGTAGTCATGGAATATTCCATTAAAATTAAAAAGTAGAAGAGAAATTACTATCATGTATACATTCAGTTTTATTGTTTTATATATGAGTGTTCTGCCTGAAAGTATGTTTGTGAATAATATAGATTCTAGTTCCAGAAGAGGATACCAGACCTCCTGGAACAGAAGCACGCTCTCATGTGTGTGCTGGGATTTGAAGATGGGTTCTCTGAGAGAACGACAGTACTCTCGCCTGCAGAACAATCTCTCTAACCTACAGTTATATATTTATAGATATCTAGATTTTAGTTCAGCTTGAATTATCTCTATTATCTTAATATTGTTTTAAGTTGTCTTCGTTTTTAAATTTTATGGAAAAGCATGCTTTTTAAGCTAAAGGCCGGATATAAATTCATATTATATAACACAGATTTGATATAACTTGTTTAAGCTAACAATTAATCCACTGAAATTGTAGAGTTAAATTTTAGAAAGTTAATGATACATACATACATACATGTGAACAGTGACCATTATGTGATGATTGTAAGACAATTATTGTTATTTCTGCATATGATGTATAACAAGAACACAAGTAGAATTTTATAAGTATTTTACAATTATTAAAAGTTGGGAATATAATTAAAATTTTCAATTTTTACTTCCACTGAAAGAAAAATAGGCCATTTATATACTAGTCATATGTAGGGAAAGTGACCAAAAATGAGTGGTATCTTCTAATGCTGTCTGAAGATGTCTCATTTATTATTTCAACCATAATAATGTTGTTCTTTATTGACAAAAGAGTGGGCCTGGTCCCCCAGCAGTTATATCACTAACATGGAAAAAAGATTTACATTTGCGCTTCATAGAAGAAAAATATTCTTTCTTAGTATTGCAACTGCCCTAACTCAGCATGCAATTATTAATTTTGAAACTTTAATTGTAAGCTAATCTTTCAACATCTTCAGGTATCATGATTCACATTTTGCATGATATAAAATACATACTTAATGTTCTAAAATATAGATAAAGAATTCACTATCATCTGTTGGTCTGATAACACAACTGGGGTGAAATTTGTTAAGAAATATTTTTTTAAAGTTTGGGTAGATAATAGAGCAGATCTTAAATTTTTGACATGTAAAATTTGTAAAGGAAACCAAATATAACTTCTCATACTGGGGCCTCTAGAACTATAAGCCAAGATCTATTTTGTTGTTGTTGTGTTTGTTACTTTATTATGTTCTGAGTCTAAAATGCTGGCAATAAAACATTCACGAATGTGTTTAGATGTTACACTATCCCTAGTTTTTTATAAAAAAATAAATGATGAGGATGGATACCTAGATTTAATATTCGTTATTTTTCTTATTGTTGTGACAATGTATCATACCAAAGCAGGTTAATGGAAATGTTTATTTTGTCTCACTGTATGAGGGCCCCACCAACATGGAGGTGACCCTGGTAAGAGTGCCTTTAGCTGTGGTCACATTGTAACCACAACCAGGAAATAAATTAGAATACAACATTATCTTTGTAAATAATATTTAAAATATATATTTTCATATTTTACAAAGCTATATAGGCTGTTGGAGGGCTGTAAACTTCTCCTGTCTAGTACGTCTAGATCCAGAGTTCTAGGCCATGGTTGTTGTTTCTCTTTGGGTTATTGAGAGATCTGCCTATCAGCATTTTTGCTTGACTCTCTATAACCAGTCTTTCCACATACGAGTGATTAGTGTTCATAGACATACATTTTTCTATAGATAACTGAAGTATGCAAGTTACTGGCACCAATTTAGTGTTCTTCCTGGCACATCTTCCTTTCCTTCTTTTCCTTCCTTCTTTGTTTCCTTCCTTCCTTCTTTCTTTTCTTTCTCTTTCCTCTTCTTCTTCTTCTTCTTCTTCTTTTTTTTTTTTTTTTTTTTTTTTTTTTTTTTTTTCTTTTAACACCATTTCTTAAAGTCACAGTTTTCTTCTCATTCCTATTTGTGGAGGTTTGCCACTTAAAGTCCACTTTATCTTACTTAACCCCGTAGTGTTTTTATTATGGAGGCCACTAACTAAAGGACTCTGGCTTTAAATGAAATAGGGATGCATGACAGGTTAAAACTACAACTTCTGCCAGGAATTACACATTTCAAATGTCAAATATTTGCAAGAGGATTAGAAAGAAAAATTCCCTAAGGTAAACTATTTCCATTGATTCATGAAAAAAAATTTTTGGTTGGTCAATTCAGATAGTTTTGGGAAGAAACCAGGAGTGAAATGCAATTTTAGAGTGGTATGGAAGAATGGTGGAAGGAAGATCCCAGAGGGTTCAGGAGCCCCACCAGGAGACCATCAAGGCTGGCCGATCTGGACCCATGGAGGCATGCACAAACTGGTGCACCAACCAAGGACAATGCATGTAGTAAACCTAAGACCTCGGTTCAGATCTAGCCAATGGATAGCTCATTCTCCATGGTTGCGGGGAGAGCAGGGACTGCCTCTGAGTGAACTCTGGCGCCTCCAAATTGATCACTTCCTTTTGGTAAGGAGGCTCAGCAACACACAGAGGAAAGGAAAGCATGCCATCCAGATGTGACCTGATAGGCTCTGGTCATATGGAGGGGGAGGAGGACCCCTCCTGGCAGAGGTCTAGGAGACAGGTATAGGGTGGAGGAGGGAGGGAGGATGGGAATGGGAAGGTAGAAGTGAGGGAATAACAATTGGGATGTAATCTGAATAAATTATAATACAATCTTACAAGAGGGATAGGTTAGATGTATATAACCTAGGACTAATAAAAAATAAACATTTGAGTACAATTTATGAAGATATATATATATATAACTGTGTCCTGTGTGTTACAACATGGCCACATTAAATATAAGAAAACTCTGAGGTAGCTTCAAACTGAACTGGGATTGGAATTGGGGAGAGTACTGGAAAGTTGAAAAACACTCTCATGTAGCCATATGACCACTTTCCATCATATTACTCTAAAATAATAGGAAATCACAAGAGCTCATGCATTACGATGGGTAAAATCATCACAGCAGGGGTTAATGGGTTTAGCCCATTTCAATTTGGATTCCTATCTTGATATACACACCCTAATTATGTCAATTTTCTTTTTGTCACACATTTCAATATAGAAAAACCCATAAACCATATTGTCTGAGTAAATAGCCATTAATTTATCCAATTAGATACACTTAGCGTTTTACAAAGTAGATATGAATAATTTAAAAGAAAATGCATCACTTAATTATTACCGCTTTCAAATTTCTGCACAACCTTTGTTGTCAATACACTTTTCACTTGCTCATCCCACTGGCAAATCCAGAGGCATTGCAGAGTTTTTCAATAAAACAAAGCAAGAATGAATCAGATTCATATTCATAAAACCACCAAGCAAAGCAAGCTGCATAAGCAGAAATACATGGCAGAACCACTTTGCAGCCAAGCGGAACTGAGACAAAGCCGCCAGGTACAGCAGAGCTCCCCCTGAGGTGGCTGCATTCTAAGCCAGCCCAGTGGTCATGAAGAGAGCCCATTATTTCTTCCTATTTTTATTCAGGGAAAGCAGAGCTAAACAGACTTTAATTCTATCATCAAATTAGTGGAACTAGATAGGCTGTGCTTTACACTTGGAAAATAGAATCTGAAAGAAGGTGGTAAAAGTAAAATAGCTTAATTATTTTAAGCTTTGTTTTAATTTTCTGTTTTATTAAAATATATTTTAGTGTTACAATGTACCCGAATACAACATTCTAAAAAGCTCCATTTTAAATTGAACAGAAGGATGCAAAGCAATGGCTCAGAAACAAATCTACCCAGGAAGTGTTCATCACGCACTTATTACCTAAATTTTACCTCCTAATTTTCCTATAGTCTTAACTATGTCACATGTGTTTTCATTTTTCAAGCTAAATTGTGCTTACAGAATAGAGAATTTAAACAATTTCCTTCCAAATCAGCCTTTGTCTATATGAACATTTGTGGGTGATTTTCTGTTCCCTTGGAAGTTCAATCATTTTTATCCCTAGATCTAATTAAGTTGTATGAACTGACATTAACTCCACATATTTGTGGAATTCAGTGTCATATTTCAGCACTTGCACCAGACACACAACACACACTGATTATATCTACGAGTTATTATGTTAGTAGTGATTATACCCACTGATCTGCCCCTTCCTCACCCCTGCTCCTCTACAAATCACCTTGAATTGTTTTGCTACTTCCAGCTTTAGAATCTCTGATGTTAATGTTAGAACATGTATGCATACTATATTTTGACATTAATCTAACCCAATTATAACCCAAATTGTTTGCGCTTTAGAGCATGAAACAAGAGACGGGTTAAATAAACCCCTGTAACTGGTGGTGGTGGCTTTATTTCAGCACCCGAGAGGCTAAGGAGGAGCACTCAGGCCTAAGAATACTTAAGCTTCTTCGCCTCCATTCTCTGCCCTGCTCCCGGTTAGTAGTGCTCTCCCTGGCACTACTTGTAATCTTGGCAAAATCTATAAGGGGCATCAGATTGTTTCAAGATTCCGAAAACCATATACGAATAATAATCGAACATTAAAAAAATAAATGAACTATATAAAGAATTACCAGCATCTTTTTATATTTTATATAACTGGAAATAATAAAACATGCCACACATGGTGGAACACTTATTGGCGCAAAAATCAGAGATGACAAAAGTGAAGGGTCTTAGGTGAAGTTAGCAGTCAAATTATTAAATCTGGGCTCTGTTTTGAACACTGGCTTGCTTTATTTCTGGATTGCCCAATGCTAGCTGTCCTCAGAGAAACAAGAGATAAAGATGTAATATGCTTCCTTACTACAAGAGGTGAATAAGCTGATTAACAGGGTGAATAAAATGACAGCTGTTTTAGAAGGCTCAGGGACTATTTCACCAAGAACATGACATTTGGACAAAAAGCTGATAAAGCAAGACAGCCTTGTCAGCGTCTAAACAGAAAGGACCAGGACATGTAAGAACCAGGGCGGGGGGGGCTCTCTGACAAATAACAAGCATGATGTGAACAAGAAAGATGTCTAAATCTTGAGAAGAACAGCAGAAGGTTTGGTTATAGGTAGAAACCTATTTTATACTCATTATGAGGATAAATATTCTAGAAGTATTATTTTATTTTAAGTTAAAAACTATCAACATTGTGAAGTGAAAGCTGCCAGCAAGCCCAATTTAGTATGGTATTTTGTCATATACAAATTATACCCTTAGCTCTTGAATTTAGTTTGCATAACGAAAAACTATTTATCCAGGTAAGTGAAACGTCCTATCTCTATTTTGAGATGCAAACATCTGATAATGTCCTTTTAAGTTTTCCCGTGATGTTTCTCTGAAGTTACTCTGACGTTAGATGAAGGTCTTTTAGCCATTTTATAAAGTATGTTGCATGAAGTTTAGACTGTTTCATATATTTTCAGTTTGAGTGATAATAAAAGTTGTTTCATTCATTATATCATTAAAGATTATCAGAAAACATATTTAAGTGCTGCTTGCCTTTACCTTCGATTATTTCTTGAGGCAAGAACTAAATTTCTGAATATGGGGGTCAAGCCCATGGTAACAATTGCAAACTGCTCACACATGTTGAGCTTGGGATACATATTAAAATTAAAAGGAAATGGCAGGGCTTAGGCTGAGAGCCCAGGAACATGAGGGCTAAGAATCAGACTTTACACTTGGGAATGGCATAGCCAATCAGGGTTGATAAGAGTCAAATGGGTCCTTAGAGGCAACAGCAGTGTTGGTCAGGCTGTGCACGCTCTTGATCTTCACAGATCTCTTCTTCTATATTATAACTGATAACTTTTAAGAATACTTTTGCCTAATTCAGAGTAGAGACCTCAAAGCATCTTGTACATTTAATGTTAACTACAAATAACTGTAGCTACCTCTTGCGACCACGCGAACAAAGAGTGCTTACTACAACCTGCAAGGCTGGAGGACAGCCATGCCAGCTAAGTGAGTAACAGCTATCAGACAGTCGGGATTAGTAACTAGCAAACCATGAGTCAGAGATGGACTGAGGGGAAACTCTGCCTCCTATCTCGGCAGGCAGAACATGACCTGTGCATGATCATCTTCCTAGCTAGGCCAGGAGGACACACATGGGGCTAATGGGTCCACAACAGCTTATCCTATGGTAGACAAGAGAGCTAAGCACCCTCCTAGTGATCATGGCAGCCTGTTCCCAGTTTCTGAAACAGCTCTATAAAAATTCCTACACAGTAAAGTGCGTGGGTTTTTCATCTTTGGTAACCCCCTTCAGTCTCAGCAGTTTCTCTAACGCCTCTTCACTAGGTCTTAACAAAACTCCCATTCTGTTTCATTTGCTCCACAAGATCTCCATCTTTATCTTCGTTGGTGTGACACAAAGAACTTTGGACCACTGTCCTAAGTCTGTGCTTGTTGAGTGTGATTTCTGATACCCTGGGTTCTTGGGTCACACACAACTGAACCAAGAGGGATTCTGCCACATTCAACTCAAACACTAATAATATATCCTTAAGCTTTTAATCTTTAAAGAAACTTTGCAATCTCATGGCAGTTAAAAGAATAGAATAGTAATCCAACTATGCTTTACTCCACTTATTTGAAAATTAATAATTCAGTGTCTTTTATGTATGATTTACTTTCTCAACACATATTTGTGTGTGTGTTCATAAAATATAAATAAATTATAAAGGATGAAACTTTATAATTTCTTTTAAAAATCTCTGACAGGAAAAAAAATAAGAGAAGAAAGATGTATCGCGGCCACATTTTCAGAGGTTTGGGTTCCCTGTCCTGTAATACCTTGATTCTGAGCCTATGATAACAAATGGATATGTGGTTCACATTCAAACCATAGCAGGGCTGTCTGTACATTTGTATGTATATTGTGGGTGACACTTTTCAGAGTAGGTAGTAAGTAAATGTGGCTTCAATCAAATCTTTTACTGAAGATTATCAACAAAACAGAAATTTGATAATAAAAATCAGTGAAATTATTTTGAGGCAGGAGATATGTCTCAGAATTATAGTTACTCTTATGGTTACTTAACTTCTGATAGGTTCAAGGATTCATTCATTCAATTAAGTGAAGTATCTAAGCCTGGACACTTGAGAGAAAAATAGGTTCATTTGTCTCAGGATGGCCATTTCCATTGCTTGGGTTCCTGGTTATGGGTGATTTGATTGATTTCCATCAGATGAACTTCATTACGTCATGGGGATGGGAGCTGGTTATACAGTGTTTCTAAAATGTGGAAAAGAACTCAGAGGTCAGTACTTTCTTTTTATAGAAACCCGCTCAAACTATGGCACCAGCCAAGGATAATACAGGCACTAACCAATGGACAGGACATTCTCCACAGTTGAGTGGAGCGTGGGGTCTGACTTTCACATGTACTCTGGTGCCTCATGTTTCACCATGTCCCCTGGAGGGGGAGACCTGGTGGCACTCAGAGGAAGGATAGCAGGCTACCAAGAACAGACTTGATACCCTATGAGCATATAAAGGGGGAGAAAGTCCCCCTCAGGCACAGTCATAGGGGAGGGGAGTAAGGGGAAAACAGGAGGGAGAGAAGAATGGGAGGATACAAGGGATGGGATAACCATTGAGATGTAACAAGAATAAATTAATAAAAAAAAAAAAAAAGAAAGAAAGAGAAAACTTTCTCACGTACTCTGGTGCCTCACATTTGACCATGTCCCCTGGAGGGGGAGACCTGGTGGCACTCAGAGGAAGGACAGCAAGTAGCCAAGAAGAGACTTGATACCCTATGAGAATATATAGGGGGACGTAATCCCCCTCAGGAACAGTCATAGGGGAGGGGAATAATGGGAAAATGGGGGGGGTGAGGAATGGGAGGATACAAGGGATGGGATAAACATTGAGATGTAACAAGAATAAATTAATAATAAAAAAAAGATAAAAAAATAAATAAAAAAATAAAAAAAATAAAAAATAAAAAATAAAAAAAAATAAAAAAAAAGAAACCCACGCTGAGGATACATACTAACCAGGCCCCAGTTGAAACTACATTAATCTCTTGTAAAAGCTGTGACCAGAATAACTTATTTTGCAACAACTAAGTTTTAAAACTTTCATCACTTCCTAATCCTACCATACCTAGGACCACAATGGTAACCCGTACGCCTGTAGGGTACCAAACACATCAAAGCTGTACCACTTTTGATTATCATAATTCTTAATTAACAAGCTATCATAGCTCTTTATTAGCTTTTGGAAACAGGCTACACAATGAATAAATTCAGGTTCACTCTTCTAGGAAAGAGAAAAGGTCCAGACTTTTCTATATCTTGCATGTGCCAGTGACTTGTTATATGCAGGATCATATGTTGTGATGCATTTATTTATCCTGGTAGTTTCCTTCGTTAGCCCTTACTGAGCCTATACCTGTTTCTAAGTCCACCTTTCCTTCACAAATCACTTTTACTGCCTTTATAAGCCTGTCAGCCAGTTTAAAGTTCATTGCATTACAACTTTTTGTAATATAAATCATTTTGCCTTTCACTGTAAAAGTTAATTTTTAAACAATTCTGCTTTTATTTTAAAGGTTAAAAATCAGTAATAAATTTTGTTTAAACCATAGTTAAGTGACTACATTAGTTTATTATTTCTTATCATTCAGTATTTTACATTAATAAAAACTACATTTTCAGTACTTACCCATTCATTACCATAAAAACCATATTTTATCTTCTGCTTTATTGGAGTCTTTCATTTTTAGGATTGATAGGTTGTTGTATAAATAATTCACACATATTTTCATGCCATAAATTAAAAATGAGTATAACTAACTTGTAGACATATTGAAGGGACTTTAAAGGACACACATTTGATCTTTCCAAAACTCCACAGTGGGATTATGAATGCGTAATTTCCATTTTTCCCTCACTGAAAAAAGTACAAATCCTGATGTTTTACATTGTACTTTGTAAGGGGCATAGCAGACAACTTGTGAAAAAGATATAGCTTGCTTCTTATTTACAGTAGCATGTAAGTGAATGGACAGTCTTTTCCTACTGAGTTTAGAAGAATATATGATTTTTTTATCAAGAGATATGTATTGGATTATCTTTTATACACTTTCTGAAAATCTTTAAAAATATCTTTCTCATACTGCATAATATGATTTGTAAAAAGAAGAAGCTGCAGCAGTTCCAGCTCCAATCAATTGTATCTAGACATGCGAAGGAGAATAAGTGGAAATTCAGTATCTAGTACTGAAGGCTTTTATTGCTGATTCTGTGAGTTTTTCTGACTTCCTATGTCTTCATCCTGAGCAGTCACATTCTTTATGTCTGTCACTTTATTTACTGTTCATTTATTTCGCCTTAATTTTTCAATAACCAGTGTCACTGTAAGGTACTCAAAATGAGACCATAAAATAGTGTTTGAGTGATTCTTTTTTTTTTTTTTTTTTAAATACTGATTCCAGGGAACATCAATAATGTGGCAGTGAACGAAGAAGAGTCAGGAAACAGAAGTGGCCTGAGGTCACCTAACTTGGGAGTTCTGATAGCCAGTAAACTTGTCATGTTAATCAAGGTGGAGATGCTTGCTATATGAATTCACGTGTCCATCAGTCTTTAACTGAGCATTACCCTTCAAAATGTTTATTGGATTCTTATTTATGTGTGTGTATGTGTGTGTGCACGTGTGTGTATGCATGTGCGCATGTACATGATGTACCATATGTGTAAGGGTACCCACAGAAAATAGAAGACGGTACTGAATTCCCTTGGAGCTGGCAACCCAGTGTAATACCCAAGATGAGTGCAGAACGGAACTATATAAGGCTAAGTGCTATTCATCACTGAACCAGCTCTTCTTCATCTCTTTAAGCACTGTTCGTAAGGACTAAAACTTTCAACTTGATTAAAAATAAATAGGTTCACACAGAGAATAAGAATGGGGCAATAGACTCTGCTAAAACTCTCTGACACATACTGTCCAGGGTAAAAAGATCATCAAAAACCTATGCCATGAATTGGATACAAAAAGTATTGAGTTAATTAAACATATATGATTTAAAATTTTTATTACCTCTTTTGTTTTTGAGGTGCAATATAATTACATCACTCCCCCTTCTCATTCTTCACTCCAACTCTTCCCATAACTTCCTTATCCTTTTTCAAGTTCATGACCTCTTTGCATTAATTATTGTTACATATATGTGAATATTTTAAAACATACGCTCCAGTACAAAAACGTGAGAAATAAATCATTATATTAAAAAATGACATAATTCTAGGTTATAAATTGAAGTTTGCTTGGATTTTAAAATCAGCTCATGTTGAATAAGTTATTGTATTTAGGCTTATGAGGTTTTCTCTATGTTCACAGTGTTGATATAAGGGTGAGACTTATAGTGAGAGTCAATCTGGAACTCATACCATGATCAATAATAACATTAGTGACACTTGTCTCCTCTTTATGCGGGACTGAGTTTGCATAAGTTGCACAGAGATTTATTTGAAATAATGAAAATGAAAGCTATTAAACAACAATATAGGTGGGAAGTAAGAAGAATTTCAGAAATTTAGGTTATTTTCCAAAATAAAACAAAATAAGAAGCCTGAAATTTCTAATGTGTTTTCACACAAAAATACATATTTGTTCATGAAACAGGATTTGTGGAATCATATTAACTCAGAGATCTACATTGCAACCAATCAGTGAGTCATATTTTTTTAATCTGTCCACTAAACCATATTTGTGCTTTTCCTGTAATGGGAGATACAACCCTTACTTCTGAGGTTCACTATATACTTAGCAGCTTTCGGGGGGATGGAGAAATGGTCCAGAAGTTAAGAACACTTGCAGAGGACTTAGGATCAGTTCCTAGCATTCATACAACCATCCATAACTCCAGTTCTAGAGGATCTGATACTTTCTTTTGACCTCTATAGGTACCAGGTATGTATATTGTACACTGATTTACATGGAGGAAAAACACACATAAAATCAAATTAAATAAAAAATAAAAAATAATTGTAATATTTTGGATTGATGAGTTTAGTTCTAAACTAACTTAGGTCACCAACAAAATATTTGCTTGCATGAAACTAACTTGAGATATTTGTTCTAAAAATTATCTACAATGAAGTATAATTTTCTTTTCAATGTGATTTCCTTCAGGGACACAGCTGAAAAGAAATTATGTGAGAATAAAATACAGCCTAAGAAACATTAACAAAAATATCCCTGCATTTATATGAATTTAAGTATCAGTTTTTGTAACATTTCCAAAAATACCAGAGACATTATCATAATATAATTGTCAACTATGAAAATTAGTATGTTCAAGAATAAATAAAGAAAAAGTTATGCCAAAAGAAAAAAGTTGTTCTCCTGCCTGTCGGGGTACACAATCCATAGAGCTCCATAACCTCCCCTCTGGAAGAGGCCTGCCATCCCCATGTTCATGCAGGCCTGCAGAACCCCAGTAACAACAGGTTAGATCCCACTGGGGACACAGCCAGCAGAGGAACATCCAGGCCTGCAGGTCCCCAGGAACACCCAGACAGCAGAATTAAGTGGTCTGCTGTTCTCTGATCTCCACTATCAGGCACAAGGCTCTGCCTGACTCCCCCAGGAACACCTAACCAATTCCAGGGACAACCAGATGGCTAAATGCCAGTGTAAGAACACAATAAACAAGAGCCAGGGTAATATGGCATCACCAGAAACCATCTGTCCTTACAACAGCAAGTCCTGGACACATTGACACAGCTGAAGCCAAAGAATACGAAATCAAATCCAACCTTATAAAGATGATAGAGTCCTTAAAAGAGGATATTAATAAACCCCTTAAAGAAATACAGGAAAACTAAATCAAACATATGAAGGAAATGAATAAATTCCTTAATTAAATACAGGAAAGGAAACAATGAAACTGTCCAAGACCTGAAAATGGAAATAGAAGCAATAAAGAAAACACAAACTGAGGCAAAACTGGGATGGAAATCCTAGGGAATGGAACAGAAAATACAGACACAAGCATTACCAACAGAATACAAGAGATGAAACAGAAAGTCTCAAGTGTAGAAGATATGACGGACGAAATCAATACATCAGTCAAAGAATATGTTAAATCTGAAAAGTTCCTGAAACAAAACATCAAAAAATCAGGGACACTATAAAAAGACCAAACCTAAGAATAATAGGAACAGAAGGAGAAGACTCCAAGCTCCAAAGCTCAGAATATATTTTAAACAAAATCACAGAAGAAAACTTCCCCAACCTAAAGAAAGAAATGTCCATAAACATACAAGAATCTTACAAAACACCAAATATATTGGACCAGAAAAGAAAATCCTCCCACCACATAATAATGAAAATACTAAATGTACAGAACAAAGAAAAATTAGTAAAAGCTGCAATGGAAAAAGGCAATGTCATATAAAAAGGCAAACCTATCACATTTACATTGGATTTCTCACCAAGAACTCTACAAGCCAGAAGGGCCTGCACAGATAGATACCTTACAGACACTAAGGGACCATAGATGTCAGCCCTGACTACTATATCCAACAAAACACTTAATCATCATAGAAGGAAAAAACATGATATTCCATGACCAAAAAAAAAATTTAAACATCCCTATCCACAAATCTAGCCCTACAAAAGATACCAGAGGGAAAACTCCAAGCCAAGGAGGCAAATTATGCCCAGGAAAACACAGGAAATAAATAATCCCATGTAAGCAAAACCAAAAGAAAGTAAACACACAGACACACACACACAAACACACACACACACACCACACACACACATACACAAACATACATGCTACCACCACTAATATCAAAGTAAATAACAGGAATTAACAATCATTAATTATTAATATCTCTCAACGTCAATGGCCTCAACTCCCCAATAAAAAGACACAGGCTAACAGAATGGATTCAAAAATAAGACTGATCCATCATTCTACTACAGATAAGAAACACACCTGAGAAATAAATTTAGACATTACCTCAGAGTAAAGGGCTGCAAAAGGTTTTCAAAGCATAGTTACTGAAGAAGCAAGCTGGAGTAGCCATTCTAGTGTCTAATAAAATAGACATTGAACCAAAACTATTCAAAAGAGATGGGGGAAGGACACTTCATACTCATCAAAGGAAAAATACGCCAAGAGAGCTTCTCGATTTCGAACACCTATGCACCAAACAGAAGGGCATCCACATTTCTAAAAGTAACATTAATGAAGCTTAGATTATACACCGAACCCCATACATTAATAGTGGGAGACTTCAACACCCCACCCTCACCAATGGACAGACCATCATGACAGAAACTAAGGAGAAAAATAATTAAACTAATGTCACGTATCAAATGGACTTAACCGATATCTGTAGAACATTGCTCCCAAACACAAAAGAATATACCTTCTCGGAACCTCATAGAACCTTCTCCAAAACTGACCATTATATCAGTCACAAAGCAAGCCTCAACAGATTCAAGAAGATTGAAATAACGCCTTGTATCTTATCACACCACCATGAATTAAAGCTGAAACTCAACAACAACAGAAAAAGTAGAAAGCCTAAAAGCGCATGAAAACAGTTGATTATTTCATACATTTCTCCTTCCATTTTGTTGTTATTTATACTTAATGCCCTCTTATTTAAAAATTTTGCTTTATTTTTCATTATTTAAATCTCATTATTAAATTTCTAATTTATTTCTGAGGACAAATGCCACAGTCTAGAATCAGGGATGGGAAGACACCTTATGGGAGGCACAACTCTTTCTCCACCGTGTGTGTCCCGAGTCCTGATGGCAGGTCATCTGGGTTAGCAATGTTACTGTTAGAGTCGTTTTAGCAGCTCGTGTGTATTTCTCATTGTCCACAGTCTTGCCATCCCTTTATGTCTTCTTTTAACATATTTATTTATAATAATGTCCAGATATATGAAAATCCATGAAATATTAACTAATGCAAAATATCTAGTCACTGGCCCCAACTATGATACTTTACTCATGTATTTTATGTCTTTCAAATACTTACTCTATTGTTATGTGATAATACAAACATTGACTCATTTTGTGCTTTCAAGAAAAGAAAATATTAGGGCATTTTGGGGCATATGCGTTAATTGGGGTATGTTAATGTTGACAGAGTGCTGCTCCATATATAGTGCATATGTGGTCTTGTAATTTAGAAATCTAAACCACCAATGAAATATCATTTTTCTTTACTATTTAAATATTTTAAAAATAATTTCTTAAAATTTACTAATCCAAGTATAATTAATACAAACATTTTCTGTAAAATTTAGTAATTTGACAAATTCCCTTTTACTGACCAAACAATTAAATCATTTCAAAAAAGTTTCTTCTACACAACTGAACTCTTCTTCAGGTTTCTGATCTCAGCAATAACTTATGAGCTAAACTCAACAGATCTCTATTATTTAAGGTTTCTGGTGCTGTGATGAAATGTCATGGCCAAAAATACCTTGGGGAGAAAAGGGTTTATTTCTCTTTACAGTTTCACCTCACAGTATATTATCTAAGAAAGTCAGGAAAGCAACCCAGCTAGGACAGGAATGTGCAAGCAGAAACCATGAAGGAGAACTACTGCCTGGATTTCTATCCATGGCCAGCTCAGGTTTTTCTTATACCACCCAGGACAAGCAGGCCAGTGGTGATACCACCAACAATGAACTGGCCATTCACACATCAATCATTAACCAAGGTAATACCGACATATTAGCATAGAGCTGTTCTTATAGAAACATTTTCTCTATTAAGATTTTCTCATTTTCTCTATTAATATTCTCTCTTCCTCAACCAGAGTGAGGTAACTCAGATCTAGAAAGACACACGTGGCATGTACTCACTTATAAGTGGACTCTAGTTTCGTAGTACAGGTTAAGCATACTACAATGCACAAACTCAAATAAGATAAGTACCAAGGAGGACCCAAAGGAAGATGCTTAAATCTCAATCAGAAGGAGAAATAGAATAGACAGAGATAGTGGTTGAATAGAAGGAGCAAGGTAGGAGAGGGAGCACATAGAGAAATGAAGGCGGAGATCAGACCTGGACAGAGTGGGAGCAGGAGGAGAGAAGGTGTACAGAGAAGAGAGAAAATGTACACAGAGACATCTCTCTGACAATCTGGAGAACAAAGGGTAGGCTTCTGGGAGGATATGAGGGGGACTCTATCTGAGACTCCGAGTAGCAGGTGCCTTGGCGACTGAAGAGGACACTCTACAATTAAACAAGACTCCCAGTGGAGGGAGGGAAACACCAGCACCCACACAACTTCGACTGAAAATCTACTATGCCTACAAGATGTGTAGGGATAAATATAGAGCAGAGATTGAGGCAACGACCATCCAGTGCCTGGACCAACCCAAGACCCACCCGGTGGAAGAGAGCCAACTGGTGATTCTATTCACAATACTCTGCTACGCTTGCAGACAGGCGCCTAGCAGAGTTGTCCTCTGAGAGGCTTCGCCCAGCAGCAGTCTGAAACAGGTGCTAAGACTCAGAGCCAAACACTGGGTGATGCATAGGGAGTCTTATGAAAAGTGAGGGGAAAGAGAAAAAGGCCTGGAGGTGACAGGAACTCCACAAGGAGAACAACAGAGCCAACTAACCACGGCCCAGAGTGTCCTGTGCAGTGTGAAGCACTGACCAAGGACCATGCATAGGCTAGACTAGGCTCCTACACAGATGTAGGCAATGGGCAGCTCACGTTTTACATAGGTCTCCTAGTAAGCAGCATCAGGGCTATCTCTGACATGTACTCTGTTGCCTGCTTTTTTTTTTCTTTTTTCTTTTTTATCACTTCCTCCTGGTGGGACTGCCTTGCCAAGCCACAGAAGAAGAGGATGTGCTCAATCTATGTGTGACTTGATGAGCTGGGGTCAGTGGGTATGGGAGGGGGCTCCCATCTCTGATAAATAGGAGAGGAGGTATGGGAGAAGAGGGAGAAAGAGTGGGACTGGGAGAAGAGGAAGGAGGACATTACAGTCAGGATGTAAAGTGAATAAATAAATTATTTAATAAAAAAAGGTTTTTTTCATCTCAGATATGCCTTGGTTTGTGTCAAGTTGAAAAACTTCAGCCTAACAAAAGTCATTGAGAAACAGTGTCAGATGTTTGGGACCAAATGTATTTTCTTCGATAGACACATAAACTAGCCGTTCTCTCTTCTTACTACAAATGGCAGAAAAGTTCTGAATGGTCATTCTATTCATTATTTTCTATAATACTTCCATACTTAACTTCAATTCGCAAGTGTGTTAATTATAATGATTTATATATAATGTTTGAAGTGTGATAGAAAACACTTGATTTTGAAGTTCTTTAAAATTTATATTGGTCTCATATACATAAACATAAAATTGAATGTTTTAATGGGGTGCCATTGAATGTTTTGAAACTTGTGTTTATTTTTTTAAGAATATTTATATTAGGTTAGGGATAGACACACATCTTCTCACACATTTTTAATTCTTTTTTTCTGTATTCTCTCATCACTTATTTATTTTTGTTTTATGTGCATGAATGTTTTACCTGCTTGTAGGTCTGTATGTGGGTGCCAGTTCCCCTTGAACTGAAGTTACAGACAATTGTGAGCCTCCATGTGGCTGTTGGGAATGGAACTTGGATCTTCTGGAAGAGCAGTCAGTGCTCTTAACTGCTGAGTCATCTCTCCAGCCCATTTTTAAAAATGTTATTAATATAACCCTTTTGAAAACATTATTTAAAAAATAAAATAGATAAAAATTAATGTTGCATTTTAGCAATGAATTACGTCTTCTAATTTAAGAAAAGTCAGAATAGTGGTATAGCATTTCAATGGAATAATGCAAGCTTTAAATTGACTTTCACTTAAAGGCAAATTTGTATTTTGTTTTGAACAAAAAAGTGAAATTCTGTACTTATAAGGAAAGGGAAAATTAGTAGTATAAAATATTTGCTTTAATTAGTCTATGTTAACTTTGGGAAAGACATTACTCCATAAATACTGTATATGCTGTATTTAGAGAAATGTAGAATGCATAGAGTAGATGTTACAGCTTGGTCTAGTGCTTTGTATTTGATTGCTAATTATTTTGTTCCCTGAGGTCGGCTTGCTGTCTTTCACCAGCAGACTATCACATACATAAACTTGTGTAACCTTGTTTCCAAATTATCCCTGATTGGCTGAATAAATGCCTACACCTGGGTAAGGTAGAAGTGAGGTAGGCAGGGCCAAAGTTTGAGGTCTTGGAGAAAGGTAGAGGAGAGGAGAGGATGAGCTGCCATGGGTTAGTGTGAACAACAGGTGGCCAGAGGAGCCTGCTCTGAGCATTGATGATGGAGAAAAACAGCCCAGGTAAGAAACACGTGCAAGTATTTCGGACATATTGGAAGGAAAATAGCCTAGCTAGGCATTTCTAGGGTAATTGGAATGGGATGTGGGGTTGGAAGGTAAAAGATAGCTTAAGAAGGTGATTTCTGCACAGCCTCTGAGCTTGAGGCATATTAAACCCTAACAGGTGTCTGCGTCTTTTATTTATATGGTAGTGGTTGAGTAATAATCACTAAAATAATTATACATATTAATAATAGATGTTAACAGCCCTTTTCTACAAGGAGACATTTGCTTGTGTACCTAACAAAGTGCTTGAAATTATATTTTGAAAGGAGATACTACACATAAGTTAACAGAATTTGTAATAGCAACTGTGCATGCCTATATATATTTCATTTGGGACTGTTCTAGCTTTTGACCAGGCAATGTGTTTGAAACTTCTTGGATAATTTAAATTTTACTACAGTGCTATTGCAAAGGTCAAATATATCTTTGATGACACTTAATCAAGAATAGACTACAGTTGGTCATGGTAGTACATACATTAAATCCCAGCATTTAGGAGGCAGAGGCAGATGATCTGTGCCAGTTCAAAGGCAACCTGGTTTTCACAGTGAGTTACAGACCAGCTAAAGACAATATTGTGAGACCTTGTCCCAAGAAAAACAAAACTTCAGTTCCAGTGAGGTAACTTATATCTGTAATCCCAAAACTTGTGAAACCAAGCCAAGAATGTTCTGTGAGCTCAAGGCAAGCCTAGGCTACATAGCATGAGTCTATATCTGTAAATGAAAAACCAACAAAGATACTATAAATTATGTGTTTCTTCAGCCCCCTAAAATGTGGCAGTCTATTTTTTTAATGTTAAATTATTGTTTTCATTCACAATGCTATATGTCCCCCATGATTTAAATTTTAGAATTTTAATAGTAGTATATGTATATACAAGTTATATCAATTTATAATCACCATACCTCCTGCTATATTATTATTAAACTATATATTTTGAGGAGATATTCAGATAATGTGTCCCAAGTGTGTCTATTTTCAAAGCTGACTGAATATTTTTACCTACATTTTTAATTCTCTGAAACTTTCTCAAGTGCACATTTTCCTTGAACTACACTTATAATCCAACAACCATCACCCTAAAAGTTCATGTCTTCTGTACTGTTATGGTTGCCACTGTTCTCCTGAGTCCAATTAGTGCTGCCCAGATGTATATGTTTAAGAGATCATCCTGGAACAGATGTAACCTACCCCTAGAAAAATTTTGGCACACTCTCTCTCTAGTAGTAGCCAACAGTTACCAGGAGCTCCTCAGTTGAAGTGGGTGGAGTGGTGCTTGAGAGCCACTCCCCTACTCATGTTGGAATTTTGAGTGGTTTGATCTTCTTCAGATAACCACAACTACAGTGAGTTGGTGTGTGCATCAACCACATAATATCTAGAACATATAACCTCTAGATGAGGGAGGTTTTTTATATTAACTATTTTATGGCAGCACACTTATAGTCACTTTCCCCACTCACTTTAACCAGTTGTGAGTCTCTATATTAGGCACAAGTCCCTGCAAAAAGAAGCAACTCTGACCAAGATTGGGAATAGTAAAGATTTATGGGTATAAACATAAATATTCAAAAGGCAGTTTGACAACAGAAGGGTTTATAATATTTTCCCTTCATAAATCTTATCTAGTTTTTAAACATTAAAACTTCATAGTAAAAATGGCATAAATCACAATGCTCTTTGGTTATTTTCTATTAACTTATCTCTTTATTTATCAGTCAAAGAATCCTTTTAAATATTGCAAAAAAAGATAATGTTATATGACTATGTAAATTTAAATATTATTTAGAATATGTGTGTGTGTGTGTGTGTGTGTGTGTGTGTGTGTCATAGGTTGGCAAATCAAAACAGCAATACAGAAACATTAAAACTTTGTTATTCCAAAGTCATTGTGAGTTTTTGAGTAGAGGCTGTACTAAAAACCAAAATCATTTACTGAAAATACATGCATCAAAGCGTTATTAAAATTTTGTTATATGCTACCAGACATTTGTTTTAGAATCAGTGGGTCTTTGAAATCATGAGAGTAACTTGAAAGTCATGAGAAACCAGTATAGCTAGAAGGATTTTTAACAATTCTTTTAGTATTTAGAAAATTCAAGAGATTTGCCTGCTTTTAGAAAATTCCTTTGATATCACACTATCTGATGAGATACTACAGTGTTGAAGGGTGTAATTAAAAGGACATTCATGGTAAATGAGGATACTTTTCTCATCTGAAATTATATTTTAGATGGTTAAAAATGTCTATCTTATGGTTTGTTCAAAAACCATTCTGCTACCGTGTATCTCGCCTTAAGAATGTTTACTAGCTCTCCATTTTTAAGGGATTCCCTTGGTATATAGCCTAGAATTATATCCTGGTGTGATTAAAAATATATATAACACTAGAGTCAAAGGCCAGATTGGAAACAGATACACAAGTGAACACAACACTTGAGTGTCTTGGAATGTAGATTTAGAATGAATTCCAATAATGTAATATAAGAACTACTCATACAAATTATCTGTGCCTCAAACACAAATTTATTATTTCAGTTTCTGTTGTGCTGTAACAGAGGACCACAAACATGTAGTTTCAAACAATATACTATAGTATTATAATTTTGGAAGTAAGGAATCTGAAATGTCTTCTTACCACCAAAGATAAAGTATCACAGGGTCACATTCCCTCTACAGGTGCTAGTAAAGGAACCCTTTCTATCCTTTCCTTTTTCCTCTTGTAGGGGCCACCCATATTCTTCACATAGAGTATGTTGCAAAGCCAACAGAACAGCACCTCAATTCAATCTGTCACTGTTTCCTGAGCCTCTTTCTTCCACTTCTAAGAACCTTTGTGAGTATAGTGAGCCAACCTGGATGATCTAGGATAATCTCTTCAACAGCCGCAGCAGCAGCAGCAGCAGCAGCAACAACAACAAAATCAACAACTTTAGTTTCATTTGCCACCATAGTGAGCAAACTTCTGTGATTCCTCTACTTGCAAGGGGTCCCCATGACTTCTACTTTTCTTTACCGATGCAGATAGCAAAATAACAGCCTTGATTTGCCTCACTGGAATTGATGTAATAAATATCCTACAAAGAAATATTTATCAAGTATTTTAGTTACTGTTCTGTTGGAGTATAGTCTGCTGATTTGTATTTGTTAATTGCTTGCCTGCCAAGATTCTTACTGTAGACTGTCAGGTACCGCACGTATGGCCTCTTAACTTTGCCTCCCTATTTGACTAATAAAGACAGCCTCTCACTGAGTAGGGATGGAGGAAATTAGATGTGGTTAAGGCTCACAGTCTTTTGGGACAGAGAGGATCTTGAGTAGAAGAGGTAGACTGGATGGAAGAGGAAAAAGGAAGAGAATTGCTAAGGGATAAGAAAGAACAATGTTGGCTCAGAGGAGGAACTCTGAAGTACCACATGAAAGAAATGGTCCAAGTGAGCAATCTTCACAAGTATTTTGGGATTACAGATGGATAGTAAATCAAATAGAAGTTATTAGGAGCAGATGGCATGGGATGGAGGCTGGGATGTAACTAAAGATAATATCTGCCATGCCCCAGGGGAAAATAGGCTATTCTAAAGCACATCAGGTGTCTATGTCTTTATTGATTGTAAAAGAGGATTAGATAATACCGCCCTAATAATTAATTATAAGCCTAATAATAAATATGTTACTCATGCCTTAAGCTAACAGCAACACTATTCTATTGCTATAACAAAAAAAAAAAAAAAAAAAAAAAAAAAAAAACAAAAAAAAAACCCTCGATGACCAATGTAGCTTTTAAAATAAATAATTTAACTAGGAACTTACAAAGGGTCAGTCCATAAGTATCATGGCAAGAACATGGCAGCAGCCCAGCAATCACAGCTCTTGAGCAGTAGCTGAGAGTTTACACCCTGATTCCCAGGCCCCAGAAAGAGAGAGGGAGACTATGTTGGGCCCATCTTGGGCTTTTGAAAACTCAAATTTCAACGCCAGTGACATATATGCTCCAACAAGGGCATGCTTCTTAATCCTTCCTAAACACTTTACCAACTGGGGAGCAAGCAGCCAAATATATTAGCCTATGGGAGCCATTCTCATTCGAACCAGCATGCCTTGTTTCTAAAAGCAAGTTCACAAACGTATTTCTAAAACTTAGACATATGACAGGCATGACTTGTGGAGTCCAGGTAAGCAATGTAGAAGACAACCTAAGTCCTATTCCTGTCGGATAATCCACACAAGCTATTATGAAAGCTTAGCATCAGTTTTCTTTATGGCCTCAAATTGTATGCTAGAGTTTGTGGTGGAAGAAAACCAAGGTCAAAATGTAATTATATCATTACCTCAAAAATTGAAGAAAAGTAAAAAGAATTAACTAAAAGGTAGTCATAAGATCAATCATTGGAATAAGAGACCTTTCAAAAAGAATTGGTGGGTAAGTGCATAAAAATATAATTGACAGTGAAAATCTAAATTCCATTGTGAATACTCCAGGCTGCAGAATGACTTTTCTAATCTTATGGAAGTTCCTTAAGATGTACAGACTTTTGGTCTATCTAATACTTCTAGGTGTTATTTTTTCACTTGCACACTTTTTACAATAAAAATTCAATTTATTATTTAAGAAGAAATAAGAATAAATGGGCAAGAAAAAAGTGCTTACTATTTCTTCACATTCAAAGCAAGTCAATATAGGAGCTGTGATACTTAAATGGAAATCAATGGAGAGGTAATTGGTGGGTAAATGAATGCATCCTGTTTGACATTACAACCTATCTTAAAGCTTTTGAAGTTGATGAAATTTTGGCATGGAAAAAAAGCTACTTTTGTGGGAATAAAAGTCTTCAATAAGGAAGTTAGGTAAGGTGACAAGATAAGGACACACAAGTATTTATAAACATTTTAGAATAAGTCAACTCATTGTTATAGCCACATTTGCATCTAAAACACAGGTAATATTAAAATACCACAGTGAGCATTCCAGAGACACCTGTTAAAGGAAAAAGTACTGACTCACAGTAACTCATTTATATGTCAAAATTTTATGTGCAAGATAGATCCTCTGGTTTATCATGTTTAGTTATGATGCATAAAAAAATTTACTGTCCACGTGGTGACCCACTTTTCCCATTTAGTACCAAAGTATTTCTTTATATGTTTGCCATTTCCTCTTCAAAAACAGAATTGATTTTAACTGCTCCAAAATGTAATACTGATTTTTTTAATCCATGTTTTATTATATTTTTTTCTCTCAGTCCTAAAGATACTTTGTATCTGGTATAAACAAAATTACTTTTAAAGACATTTCATGCCCATTTCCCCATACAGAAAGGAAATCTTGTAGGTAGACAGATCCTAAAAACCATGCTATGGTAAATTAAAGGAGACTTCTTGAACATTAGGTAAAACTCAGACCTTAAAATTAGGAAGAAGCTGAGCCATGTAAGTGGTTCAGAACTTCTCATGATTAATATGATGTCCTTTGAAAACAGGCAAGCGCAGCATTTAGCTTTGGTTGCCATGAGCATGTGCTATACTGGCCAGTTTTGTATGACTCTTTCCCACATGAGAATATGGAAGCATCATTGTGTGATTCTCAACACGTCAGTTCAAAGTCAATCATCTCACAAGAGTCAACCGTGCTTTCACACTTTGTAACTAGTAAGAGAACACAGTGAGTTGTTATCAGTGTGATTTTCTCAAATGAATCTGAGTCTGTCTTTCTTTATCAATATGGAGTAATTTCACAAAGAGAAGGATAGGAACAGTCCCACCATTTCTGTGTCATAAACCCATTCTGAACCTACGAGGTTAATGTGTCTTATCCATCAACTACTATTGAAATATTTCTTTATAAGCTAAATAAAGTTTCATATTAGTATTACTGCTTTTGTGGCATTAGTTACACCTCAAGAGCAAGATAATTTTTAACTTTAAAAAAATTTTGTAATCATATAACTTCTTCTTTTCCCTTCCTTCCCTCCAACATTTCCCATTCCCTATTCTCCAGCCTTTCCAGTGCTTCCTTCCCTCTAATCTGAGGACTCTTTGTCTTTTATTTTTAGTGTTACATATATATGCATAAACATATAACTACAACTGCTGACTATGCTCAGTATTTTTGTAATATATAATTTCAGGGATGGCTCAAGGTGATTTTTTTAAAAATAAATTCTTATTTATTAATTTTGTTTTCTGAGGCAGGGTTCCTCTCTGTAGCCTTTACTATCTTAGACTCACTTTGTACATCAGGCTGGCCTTGAATTCACACTGATCCAAGTACCTCTGCCTCCCTGAGTATGTGCATCACTAAACCCGGCTTATCAATTCTTTTTTTTTTTTAACTATTTCCTTCAAAGCTTTATATTTTTTAATTCTCTATTACGTTTTATTGTTATTATAATAAAAGCAAAGTAATTTAAATTTATGTGGAATATTCTCTCAAATTAATGCACCTTAAGTATGATGAAATAAAGTAGAATAATGCTTTTACCATTATGATTTTATTTAATATATTCATTATCAATTCTATTGAAACACAGAGATGTGTCCATAGTTCTTCCAAGACTGCAGAGTTCCATATATTAATAGACCATAGCTATTTAACCTATTGTGAGTATAATATTCATATTTTTAGTCTTTTGAAATTAATGCTAGCCTTTTGAATTTTTTCTATTTTAAAAACTAGTAAGTAGAATTTCTACTTAAAGTATAAAATGTGTGTGCAATTTTCTTAATCATTAGCAAGTCTCTGGCTGGAATATAGATAAAACACATCTTTAGTCCTGTTGGCTGGCATTTAATACTCACTTTTAACCCTAACCAATGATGTTTATTTGAAGGACAGACAGAGTGACAAATAAGAGAAGGATTTGCCAGAAGGAGTCAGAGATAGGATACACCTGCCCAACTTTTGGGAGAACAGGTGGGAAAGGGAAGCTACTTGAGAGAGTGCAAAGAGAGAAGGAAGTTTGTGGAGACAGTATAATAGAGTCCCAGAATGAAGTGCAACTCAGTTGAGTGCAGTTGAGTTTGTGTAGTTCATGGAGTTCAGAGGCAGTTTTCCCAAGTAGAGCAACTCAGTGAGAAGTGGAGAGAAGTCAGTTTGAATCAGTGAGCTTGGGGAGCAGTTTTGAGCTCGAACAGCTGAGCTGAAGTAGCAAGCCAGAGTTCAAAAAGAACTAGAAAGGGTGAGCTTATTCAGCAGTAAGTCTCAGAGGCTGAAAACATTCTAAGCCTAGGTTAACATATAGAAGCTGGAAGCTAAAGCCTTCAAGGTCTGGGCTTGCAGAAGATTAGATTGTATGGGAACTAGAAGCTTCCAGGCCTAGGTCTAGTGATAGTCAGATAGAAATGCTCTGCGCTCAAACCAAGCAATTTATTGGTAAAGGTTGAGTATGGCTCTCATCTTATCTTCTCATCAGAGGAAATAGCAATTTTTACAATTTATACAATTTTGGAATTATTTTTATAGAATATATATGGTTTAATTGAATTTACTTTTTTGTAGTGAACTATATAATTTTTAACTCTAAAATTTTCAATTAGTTGTTAAAATTCCCATTGTTTTAGAATATAGAGGCAATGCCCAGATAGTGTAGTGTTTTTGTATTTTCATCATGTGAGTTTCCAGTATTTGTATATTCTTTATTTCTGTTTATTTGGTAATATATCCCTTTAATCTCAGCCCTGTGATAGTTGAATCTGGTATTTGGGAAGGTCAGGCACAGCCTAGATTAAATAGTGAGTTCTATCATGGGTTCAACACCAAGATTTTCTTTTAATAGAAAAAATGCAAGAAATTACTCAAAACCCTCCCTTTCTCCATCCCTCCCTCTCTCCTTCCCTCCTTCCCTCCCTCCCCCCCTCCCTCCTTCCCTCCCTGTCCCCCTTCCTCTTCCCACCACCAGCTCCCCCTCTCCCTCCCATGCCACTCTCTCTCATAAAAGCTAAGGATAACAAAATGAACTGTAGTCCCAACACAGAAGTGATCCAAAAGATGAGCATTGTAAACAGAAGGATCCTGAAAATTCACTACCCTATCAGCTTGACAATTAGTGAATTTGGTGCTCATTGTTAAATTCTGTCTCAAAAAATGAAATACACACACACACACACACACACACACACACACACACACACATACACACACACACACACACACCACCTAAATAAACAACTTTTCCTTGCCTTCATGTACCAAATGAAGAGGTGTAATATAATAGCAACAACAAGAAAGATGATGCTTCTAATTGTATTTCCTTTGTTTCTGTTACTATTTATTAGCATTTGTAAGAAACACCAGTTAATGGGCACTTTTATACTCTTGCTCGATTAATATTTTTCTTGAAACTTGCAATTGTTCTGTCATTAATTCAATGTTCGCTTGAAAGTACAGAGGTGCAGCTTGCTAAATTAGTCAAAAAAGGGCATCTGCATTCTCATGGACCATGCATGACTTCTTATGGGCCTACTGAGGTAGTCTTCTTTATATTTTAAACATGTTTCCCTTGACTTTTAGAGTGCATATTTACCCTGTTAAGAACAATGTCAGCACTTCCTAACACGAGGTCCTCAGCAGCCCTAGAGGCTGAAATCTGATCAATGTTTTACTCTAAACAAGACAAGGCTATCTATCAGTAATCTTAAGATATGGACATCTAAATTGGCTTCTTGTATTATAGCCAGATGTACAACCAACTAATGGGAAGCAGAGGCCATAAATTTTTGCTTAGCAGAGTTTGTAAACTAGCCAATTTAGTACTGTGTGTTGGGCTCTTTAGGCTCTGAGATTAGATGCTGCTTTGCAATTTTTAACACTCAGAACATCACAGTATTTTGTCATTTATTTTAACTCCTCTAGGTATCAGTTTTGTTTGACAGGCAATTTGTTTTTTAACCTACCATTTAAAAAATCCATATACTTTTTCATAGTTGTTCAAAGTATGTTATATAAAGCATAGATCTTATTTTGATCTTTGATCTTTTATGCCAAATCAATCTTTTTTGAGAAGACACTATTCATGTTTATTTTCAAAACAAAGAGGTGGGATAGGGTTTGGGAAGTTATTGTGAACACAGCCTGCCATAAAGAAAAAGAAATAGGAGTTAACTAACATTTTTACCTTTTTCTCCCTTTCACTCCTTGAGACTATGTTTCATTATCCATCCACAAAAGTCAATTCTCTTTACACATAATCTTTCTAGTGTTCTCAAATATTTGGTCTGGTTTACTTTCTTCCTGTAACTTTGACTCATATAGAATACTTTACCCAAAGAACAGAGCTATTTTCATCAGCAGCTTAAAATGTAACAAATTTAATCTCTAGCATCATTCATACTTCCTAAAATGATTTTTATTCAATATTATATCTGTTCTAAAGCTGGACATAATGACAAGGAATTTTGTACATAAGTCAGTAGATATCAAGTTGTTGTTTGAAATGATAATATAGGTACAAATTCTAATAAATAAATGATTGTACACAGAAGTTATGTGTAACATTGATTGTTTGGAGAACTTTTAATTTAAATAACCTGTTCAACAACAACAAAAAATTTTAGAAGATGAGCATCAGTAGTTTCTCATAAAACATTTCCAGAAAGGATATCTTCCATTGACAGTGACAACTCCAAAGATTTCTTCCTTAATGACTCTGCCATTGTATTTCATTTTAACCAGTCAAGTGTGAGTTTTGAGATCTTAATTGGTAATTAAATTCAAGCATCTTGTTTAATCTGGCCATTTCACTTTGGGTATACACTTATATATACATATTTATGTTGTATTTTTGTCTGTGCATATGTGGATGTGTATAAGTTTTAAATATTTTAAGGTAATTAACTACGTGTCTTTGATGATATTTACATTTTATAAAGGTATCTACTGAATAAAAATATACATTTAAATATGAATGCTAATCACTTTGGTAACAGCCTATCTAGTTGTTTGAGAAAGACTTATCCTCTGTATTTCTACATACACTTATTCTTAAAATAAAATGTCCATTTAACAGAATATTTTCTTGACAATTAGATATTTTTAAAAATATTCTTATATTCCTTATCTATTACATTTTTCTCTCACGGTATTAAAAACACTAAAATTATAGCATCCAAATTTATTTTAATAAATATTTATGTGGTCTTAACACATGAAAAATACTGGTTGTTTCTTTAAAAACTAATGCTGCTTCTATGGATGTTTTCCTCCATCTCTTGCTGTCAGTGATGGCTTAACTTGAATTACCATTGCTCTTTTGACTCAGTACTTGTCAAACATTTCATTTCATCCTCCCTACGCTTTGCCCCTAGACACAGACAGAAAAACAGGCAGCTGTAGCCATTAAACATGAAAAGCATAACACTTCCCTGTAAGTAGGGAATGACACAGGGTAATGTGTCTGAAGAAGCAACTAAGTAGATAAATATATTGACAGCTTGCTTTGAACAAATCAGCACTCATGGATAGTTACAAGTAAGAAGCCGGCACAGAGACAGCACACCGGCAGATGTGTTCTGGATAAATTGGATATCTGCTCCTTTTTATAAACCAGCATGAAATTAAAGAAATGAGGAGGGCTCTGTATTTTCATTTAGGCTAAGTGGACCATGTTTGCTTATTGGAATAAAAGCAACACACACACACACACACACACACACACACACACACACACACACACTATCACATCTTATATCTTGTGTGTATGTGTATGTGTGTGTGTACTTGAATAAACTCCAGCTAACATCCCTGCCAGCACATTGAGACAGTGAAAATTATTTAGGCTCACAGTTCACCAGTGTGACTTCTATTTCTGCACTATGTGGTTTATTGGCTCTCAGGTCTATGGACTTTATAGTCTATGTTTGAGATCACTCCTCTTTGAAGGCAAACAAATGACTCCTAATAAGGCATCCTGCTGTTTGCTGGTTGAGATAATAACAAACCTCAACTTTATGAGCGTAGTGGCACCAATGATACTATCCCCTAGAGAAAATATGTGAGCTGGCACTCCTATCTCCCTGCTCCTTAATCCTCATAGCCATACCAGTATCTACTATTTAATATATTGACATTTTTAGATTTTATGTGTAAGTCAGATCAAAGTATATTTTCTTCTTGATGTCTAATTTATGTCACTTATTGTGATATACTCCAAGTTCCTCTAGAATCTAGAGTTAAGGGGTCACAGATGGCAATACCTAATTTCCTCAGGATGATTTATATTTTTACATGTGTGTGTGTAGTTATTTATACTACCATTTTACTATATATATATATATATATATATATATATATATGTAATAAAAACTTCCATAATAGATAAAACAAAGCTTAACTATCCCCAATAGATATCTTGTTTTGTGAAACTTGCCTATTTTATTATTTAGCTATATTGTCATAGCAGCAAGATTTCATTTGAAAAAAATCACATAAAACATTTAGAAATCGTTCTGTTTTCTGTAGTTAAAAATCACTTTTAAACCCAGTGTAATTTTAGCTTTAAATAATCAGTATTTATAAAAAGCTGTTTTAATTTTTGTGAATATCAATTTAATTTCTGAGAATATATCCTTTTATAAATTCAAAAAGCACTTGAAGTCTGGACAATAATGTTTATTATATTTTACATTTAAGTATCTCTATATTTCCTTGGTCTTCACACCCAGAATCTGGAGGACCCTTTTTTCTGTAGTAAGCACATATTGCTTATTTTAAAAGAAGTATATAACTTAAATTACTTGATTATGCAAATATGTGGATCTCAATTTTCATCATCTCCATAATATAATCTTTAATCATATTCTTAAGTGCATTTGTTTCTTCACTGTTACTTTTTCCATTTATTTTAAACTTTAGAGGCTTGATCATGAGCAATAAATTTATTAAAGTGAGCAGAAATTTATAAAGAAATAGAAGTGAAATAATTAAAACTATTTCAAGATTTTGGTAGTCCATGTAAAATTATTAGTTTTATTTTAAACTTAAATTTTTACAGTAAATAGTCTGTCTCCTTGTATACAAATAAAGATAATTTTTTCAGGAGTTAGTTTTTAACTGTTTAGCAAATGATTCAGATGAGTGCTTAGCACGGTTTAAGTACCTTCAGAGGTAGACTATGCTGTTCTTTCATTATTTTCCTTCAACCAGCTTAGTTTTGTAACTGTCGAGTTGGAACGTATCTTCATACTAGCGTGTTGACGTCAGTTATGAGATTTGTCCTGTTTTGATAAGTACATCCAGTCTTAAAAATTCCTTCCTCACATCTATCAGCCTTGATAGTCTCCCTCTGGAGCTGTTGACCCCTACAGTTCCTTCCTTCCCCCTGCCTCACTCTTTCATACACCTCTCAGCACTCTGACCAGAGTCTCGCTTCAAGTACCAGTGTCTGTCCCAATACCCTGCCGGGTGGAGTCTCTCAGAAGACATCTATGGGGGAGGTTGGGATATGGGAGTATGGGGGAAAGGACTGCATCTGATCCTCTGACATGCACTCTGGTGCCCACAATTTGATTACTGCCTCTTGGAGGGGCAGCCTTGCAGGCTCACAGAGGAAGGGGATGCAGACTATCCTGATGAAACCTGATAGGCTGTGGCCAAACAGTGGGGAAGGAGGGACCCTCTGTCAGAGGTCCAGGGGAGGGGAGTAGGGTAAAAGAGGGAGGGAGGGTGGTAATCGGAAGATAAAATGAGGGGATGACAATAAGGATATAATGAATAAATTATAATTTATAAAAAAAACTTCCTTATCCAGTATGTGAATGCTTTTCTTGGTTTTCAACTTGACTATGTCCAGAATTAACTAAAATCCAAAAGGCCTAGTAAATTTATGAGGGATTTTATATTAACTAAATAATTTGAAGTGGGAAAGCCTAATTTTAAACACTGGTGTTTGAAGATGGGAAGGCACATCCTTTTTCCCCAGTACAGATCTTTGAAGGAGGGAAGATCCACTTTTAATCTGGACCATACCTGCTCACAGCCTATATAATGGGCATGGAAGTAGGAAGCTTGCTCTTTGTATATTACTCTACTCTTTCTGGAAAGCCTCTTTTTCCTACTGCTGTTAGAGCCTACTTCTTTGGGATTTTGGCAAATATGGAAGATCATCTGAGACACCCAGCATCATGGGCTGAAGGACTACTGGATTTGTGGAACTTTCATTGACAGAGAGCCAATATTGGATTAGTTGAAACACAGCCTATAAGCCATTCTAATGAACCTCCTTTATAAAGGAAAGACAGACAGACAGACAGACAGACAGACATATAGATGATAGATTTATAGATGTAGATAGATTAGATAGTTGTATGATAGATACATGATAGATAAATAGATGATGATGATAGATAGATAGATAGATAGATAGATAGATAGATTATAGAGATGGGAATAGATTTTTTGTTTTTTTTAATTTATTCAGATTACAAATTAGTTGTTACCCCCTCATTTATATCTGCCAGTTCCTCCCTCCCTCGCTTTTTCACCCTATTCTCCTCTGCTAGGTCTGTGACAGAAGAGGACTTCTCACACACCATATGGTCACAGCCTATCAAGTCACATATTGGTAGCCTGTATATCCTTTCTCTGGTGCCACCAGGCCTCCCCACCAAGAGGAAGTGGTCAAATATGGGGCACCAGAGTTCATGTCAGAGTCAGTACCTTCTTTCCACATGACTGTGGGTAATGTCCTGTCCATTGGTTAGATCTGAGTAGGGGTTCAATATTTACTGCATGTATTGTCCTTGTTTGGTGTGGTAGTTTGAGCACACACCCCTGGGTCTAGATTAGCCCATCATGATGTTCTTCTTTTGGGTTTCTAGGACATTTTGGATCCTTCTATTTCCACATTCTCCCATACGTCTCTCACCTGGAGTCCCAGTAGGAGGTCCTTGCATCTATGCCAATCTCCTGGTAAGTGAAGATGTTCATGGGACTTCCCTTTTGGGCTAGTGTCCAATTATAAGTGAGTATATATCATGTGAGTCTGGGTTAATTAACTCAGTATGATCATTTCTAGTTCCATCCATTTGTCTGCAAATTTCAGGATTTCCTTGTTTTTAATAGCTGAGTAGTATTCTATAGTGTAAATGTACCACAGTTTCATTATCCATTCTTCAACTGAGGGACACTTAAGTTGTTTCCAGGTTCTGGCTATTACAAATAAGGCTGCTATAAACATGTTCTTCCCTGATCCAGGTTTCATTAAATAAAGAGTTGTTTAGTTTCCATATGTGTGTAGGCTTTTTTGTTATTTCTGTTGTTGTTGTTGAAGTCCCGCTTTAAATCATGGTGATCTGATAGGATGTAAGGTGCTATTTCAATCTTCTTGAATCTGTTGAGGCTTGCTTTGTGACCTACTATGTGATCAATTTTGGAGAAGGTTCCATGGGGTGCTGAGAAGACGGTATACTCCTTTGTGCTTGGATGAAAATTTCTGTAGACATCTGTTATATCAGTTTGATTCATGACATTTGCTAGTGTCATTATTTCTTGGTCTAGTTTCTCTTTCAATGACCTACCTTTGGAGAAAGTGGGGTATTAAAGTCTCCCGCTATTAATGTGTGGGGATCGATATGTCACTTAAGCTTCGTTAATAGTTCTTTTAAAAGGTGGGTGCCCTTTTTTTTGGGAATGTAGATGTTTAGAATTATGATGTCATCTAGGTTGACTTTATCTTTGATGAGTATAAAGTGACCTTCCTCATATCTTTTGATTTATTTTGGTTGAAAGTCTATTTTATTAGATATTAAATTGGCTACAGCAGCTTGTTTCTTGTGTCTGTTTGCTTGGAATACCTTTTTCTAACATTTTATCCTGAGGTAATATCTATCCTTGTGGCTGAGATGTGTTTCTTGAATGCAGAAGAATATTGGGCCTTGTTTATGTGTCCACTCAATTAGGCTATGCCTTTTTATTAGAGAATTGAGACCACTGATGTTGAGAGATATTAATGACCAGTGACTTACATCCCTTAATTTTGATGTTGGTTACAGTAGAGTGTTTATGTGATTATGTTTCTGTGATGGTGTATTTATCTATTTCCTGTGTAATTTTGGTTGTATCTTGTCACTTTGGGTTGGAGGTTTCCTTCTAGTAAATTCTGTAAGGCCAGATTTGTGGATAGGTAGTGTTTGAATTTGTTTTTGTCGTGGAATATCTTGTTTTCTCCATCAGTGGTTATTGATAGTTTCATTGGGTATAGTAGTCTATGATGGCATCTGTGGTCTCTTAGGTTTTTCAGGATTCTGTCTAGGCCCTTTTGGCTTTTATGGTCTGTGCTGGGAAGTCTGGTATAATTCTGATAGGTTTGCCAATATATGTTACTAGGCCCTTTTCACTTGCATATTTTTCTTTGTTCTGTATATTTAGTGTTTTTATTATCATGTTGTGGGAAGGATTTCTTTTCTGGTCTACTTGTTGTTCTGTAGGTCTTTTGTATGTTTATATACATCTCCTTCTTTAAATTGGGGAAATTTTCTTCTATGATTTTGTTAAAGATCTTTTCTGGGCCTTGGAGTCAGGCGTCTTTCCTCAATGTCTATTATCCTCAGGATTCATCTTTTCATGGTGTCATTGATTTCTTGTATTTTTTTTTTTGTCAGGAATTTCCAGATTTAGCATTTTCTTTTATGTTTGCTTCAAGTTCAACGATTGTATCTTCTAGTCCTGATTCGTTCCTTCACCTCTTAGATTCTGTTAGAGAAGCTCAAGTCTATGTTGCTTACTTTCTTCTCTAAGGTCCCATTTTTCTTCTGTTTGTACTTCTATCATTGTTTCCATTTTCATCTTCAGATCTTGAACTGTTTTTATTGATTTCCTTCATCAGTTTGTTTGTATATTCCTGGTTTTCTTCCAGCACCTCTTTATAGGCTTTCAGATCTTGAACTATTTTATTGATTTCCTTCATCTGAATGTTTGTATTTTCCTGATTTTTTTCCAATGCCTCTCTATAGGTCTCTTTTATGTCTTCAACCTGTTTGGTTGCATTTTCCTGCATTTGTTTATGGATTTTATTCATTTCCTCCATTATCATCTTCATTACTAAGTATTTGAAGTCATTTTCTTGTATTTCAATCGTGTTTGAGTTCTCAGGGTTGCTTTCTTTGGGATAGCTGGAGTCTGGAGATGCCATATTGTTTTGGGTTTTGTTGTTTGTGTTTTTACTTTGGCCTTTAGTCATCTTGCTATCTCTGATATTGGAAGGTAGCTTCTGATGTCCTTCACTGGTTGTTGAGAGCAGATTGTTGGTGAGTAATTATAGGTCAAGGTCCCTTGCTTGTGGGGATCAGGGAACTCTTTCCTAGGATAGGCAGGTGACCTGGTTTCAGCTCCAGGAGATTTTGCCCCACACCCTGGGCTCCCCACTGGTCAACAGAGGTATGTCCTGTAGCTCTGTGGCTCCAAGATCAGTTCGAGGTAGTGTAGAGATGGTTATCCTATCTTTGGCTGGGCTTTGAATGCCCTGCCCCCGAGCCTTGGGGCTTTGGGTCCTAGCCTCAGATCACTGCAGAGTCCCTCCTAGGGTGGCTGGCTTCCAGTAGTTGTTTAGGTTTCTGCCTGATCCATCCAGGCAGTGGGTCTAAGTTCTACTGGCCAGGGAGAGAGCAGCTACTGCCTTCAGATAGTTGTTGGTTGGCTAGATTTCTACTGTATGCACTCAGGCCTGCCCAGCCTCTCCTGGGAGCATGGAGGACTGGCTGGGCTGTGCATCCTGCCTAGGATGGGTCAGTTCTGCCCAATTATGCAGAAAGTCCACTGGGGTAGGTTGCTAGGTTCCTGCCCAGTCCTGTTCAAAGCCCGCCCTGAGATGGCTTTTGCTGGGTTTGGGCAGCTGGTTACTTTTCTGCTCCGTCCCCTCAGTCCTGTCCAGCCTCTCCCAAGAGCATGGGAGGCCCTGCTAGGCTGTGGCACCTTGCTAGGCTGAATCAATTTTGCCTAATTGTGCAGGGACAGTCCGGTGGGGCTGGTAGCTTGTTTCCTGCCCAGTCCTGTTTAGGGTGCACAGCTGTGGCTGGATAATGTGTCCACAATCACCTGAGCCCCCTAGGATTTCTGTGGACTGGTATGGGGCAGGTGAGAGTCTGAGGACAGATCCACCTGATTCCCTGAGATTTCTCCAGGTCAGGAGCTCTGGTGCTTCACTGCAAGTTCAGTCCCATACAGAGTTCATGTTCAGCTGCAGTTCCCAGTTCACAAGCGGGTTCTGGTCCAGACTCTGGGGACTGGGCTCCTGTCCTCTCTGGGCCTTTGGATGACTGGAGGCTAGACCAGCCTGTGCTCTGCACAATGCTGACCTCTCTCACCTAGTGTTCTCCTGGTCTTGCAGTCTGTGGCTCCCACTAGGGTCCTTAGTCTCCTTCCTGCATATCAGATACAATGTGTGCTCACCACCACCGTCTTTGAAATCTCAGGTAATAGATTTATTATAAGTTTTATTCTCCTTAGGGAACCCACTGTCCTCTGTGCCAAAGACCATCATGACACATTAGTAAGAATAATTGTGCCTTTTTCTCCTGGGCATAGTGTTAGAGGAAGTCTAAGATTCAGCCTTGTGTTGGGTGCATAGCAAAGAAGGGTAGATATGAACTATCAGTCCACCTTATCTTGACAGTGAAAGCTGCAGAGAAACTATATCAGACATTATAAGTGAACACATTTTTTGGTCAGTTTTCTTACAGGATTGGAGAGTGGCTTTGTTTTTGTCTTGATCTTTCATAGTCACAGAATAGAACTGTCGAAATCATGTTCTATGAAACTGTTTATGTTCAAGAAGAGAAACTAAGGCTTTGAGTGTCAGGCTGTCAGCTCCTGAAACCTAAGACACATATGATAGAGTATGCCAATGTGATGCTTAGCGATGTTTTTCTCTATTGTCTGCCAACTCAACTTCTATACACTTACTGAAAAGTTCTGATGGCTAGCCTGAAATACCTATTGCATATAAATTAAAGTTTAAAACATTATTAACTAATAAAACATTTGCCTTTTCAATTTAGTGACCTTTAAAAATAATGAGTAATAAAAATATTTTAAAATTTCAAAGCATGGTTGGGGAGGTGGTTCTTACGTTTAAAAACACTTTTGCTCTGCCAAAGGACTGTAGTGTAACTCCAGGGCCCACATTGGTGACTTATAGTCTCCCATAACTTCAGTTTGAGGGTGAATCCAGAGCTTTTCTCTGGCTTCTAGGAGCATACCAAACTCCCACACCCATAATTAAAGCTAAAATGAATCTTTAAACATTCAAAGCAATTAGGACATTACAACTACATCATTTGGTACAAAAGATAGGTAAATGGCAATTTTGCAATTTATATGATGTGCTAACTTACACGCTCTTAGAAATTAGGAAAATTTTCTCAGAGAAAAAAGGTTTTTCAGAGCTGCTTTGAGTACTAAAAATTGAAAAAGGAAGTATCAATGTAAACAGATGCCTATCTGATTCCAGTGAGGGAGAACTTGTAGAAAGTTATATTGAATCATCTCTGGGCATGGACATGCATGGACTCGAGTCTTGGCAACATGACTGTAGGAGATTGAAAGCTGTGAGGGATAATGAATAAGCCTTAGGTCTGAGGCACCGACCAAGGACCATGCAATGGATTGGACCTAGTTCCTCTACATAGGTATAGCTGAGGGGCAGCTCAGGCTTCATGGGGATCCACTAGCAACAGGAACAGACCTATTCCTGACATGGACTCTGTTGCCTGCTTCTTGATTGCTTCCCATGGAAGAAAATGCCTTGTCAGGCCACAGGTGAAGACAACGAACTCAGCCCTGATATGACTTGATGAGCTGTGGTGGGTGGGTAGGGGGGCTACCCTTTTCTGAGGAGTAGGGGAAAGGAATGAGGGAAGGAAGGGCTGGACTGGGAGAGGAGAAAGGAGGGGCCTGAAACCGCAATGTAAAGGGAATAAATAAAATACGTTAATTAATTAAAAAGAAAATGTCTCATAGTCTTGTCTACAGACCAATCAGATGGAGGGATTTTCTTATATTCATATTTTTATACTTGATATTTACCCTGTATGGTTTTTTAAAATTAATTTAGGGTTTTTTTAAAGGAATGTTCACAATTTGTTATTGCTGTTATGGCAATAAAAAAACATTAATAAATTTTTATTTTCTTGGTTATTTTTTATAGTTTATTTCGATTGCTTCCTTATGAACTTCCCACAGATCTAGAGACATTCCATATTACGTATTACCAATATTCTTTGTCAGCTAAAAACTAAGAGATCAGTCTGATCCATAAAGTCTTATGGTATATACTTTTTAATGTCTTATCCTGAAGGCTCAAAATAAACTGAGTTTATAACTATGGATTACAATTTCTAAGTCATCTTTTTGAGAAATAATATGATGTTAAGAAAATTAAATCAGAATTGCTATATGAATGCTACACTTCTTTTGTAGGTGCAGTGAATTTTGTTGATGGTATTCAAGGGAGTATGGCTCCCTGGGGCCCTCCTGTTATTCTGGGGTCTAGGATGGAAACTGTGAGGGGAGATGCTCAATTTCAGGGGCTGAGTTAGAACAGGGACTCCTTAGAATCCAAGGGTCTCTCTCTTCCTCCCATGTCCTTGCTGGGGTGGGTGGTCCAGGGCCTCTTATTCCTTGGAGGACATGTAGTCCATGAGATCCACCACCCTGTTGCTATAGCCAAATTCATTGTCATACCAGGAAATGAGCTTTACAAAGTTGTCATTGAGGGCAATGTCAGCCCCAGCATCAAAGGTGGACAAGGGGGTCACTGTTAAAGTTGCAGGAGATAACCTGGTCCTCAGTGTAGCCCAGGATGCCTTTTATTGAGCCCTCAGATGCCTGATTTACTACCTTTTTGATATCATCATACTTGGCAGGTTTCTCCAGTCAGCATGTCAGATCCATGGTAGACACATTGGGGTAGGAACACAGAAGGCCATGCTAGTGAGCTTCCCACTCAGCTCTGGGATGACCTTGCCCACAGCCTTGGCAGCACCAGCAGATGCAGAGATGATGTTCTGCGCAGTCCCACAGCCATCATGCCATAGCTTTCAAGAGGGGCCATCCACAGTCTTCTGGGTGGCAGTGATGGCATGGACAGTGGTCATGAGTCCTTCCACAATACCAAGGTTGTCATGGATGACCTTGGTCAGTGGGACTAAGCAATTGGTGGTGTCAGATGCATAGCTGACAATTTTGAGTGAGTTGTCATACTTCTCTCGTGGTTCACACCCATCACACACATGGGAGCATCGGCAGAAGAGGCGGAGATGATAACCCTTTTGACCCCACCCTTCAAGTGAGCCCCGGCCTTCTCCATGGTGGTAAAGACACCATTAGACTCCACAACATACTCAGCACCAGCATTGGCCCATTTGATGTTAGCGGGATCTCATTCCTGGAAGATGGTGATGGGCTTCCCGTTGATGACAAGCTTCCTGTTCTCAGCCTTGACAGTGCCGCTGAACTTGCCATGGGTAGAGTCATACTGGAACATGTAGACCATGTAGTTGGGGTCAATGATGGCAACAATCTCTACTTTGCCAGTTAAGAAGAAAGCCCAAGTAACCAGGTGCCCAATACGGCCAAATCCTTTTGCTCCGACCTTCATTATAGTGTTAAGGGATGAGGCTGGCACTGCACGAGAAGATGCATCTGGCTCTGGAACAGGAAGTAGCAGAGAGCTGAGTGCTATACTTTTGAATGCTTAATGAAGAATGAATGCTAGAATGGAATTCTTAGAGTGTTAAATGAGATAGACTTAGTTGGTAACTATGAAATAAAATGTGTAAATCAGAATCTATCTTCTACTTCAGAACAATTTCTATACAAATGCTTTCATTTTTTTCAAATGTTGTTAAACCTAATGGTATACTAGTATAGAATAAATTAAGAAACCATTAGAACTCATAATATAGAAAAGGTCTCAATAAATGATAGTGTTTTTTTCCATTATCTTGAATCATGTTCTAATGTTTAGATTAGTAAAGTAACACTTGTGCTGAAGTAACACTCCTGCTTAGTGTCTGCTAAAAGTGTCCACAGACCCTTGACACCTTCAGAGGTTTTCCTCTGGATTTTTTTAACCTTTAAATTGTTCTTGTAAATTGTATTCTCTCCATGTACAATGCAAGTCACCATTTCTTGCACTTATTGGCAATAATTTATGCCTTGTTGCAGTGAAATCTACATCATATGCAAGAATGTAAAGGTATTCTTTTTGTCGTTCATGTAATCACCTTTATGGACAGAATGATATTGAATCATCTGCATTTTTAAAACATTACCTAGGTGACTAAACCCTTGAGATTTTGATTAAACAAAACCCCTTTTTTCTTATTTAATAATAACATCACACTAGGAACCATAATTAATAGAAAATGAGCACTAAGAATATGTCGCTGCATCTCAGCTGTTAGTTTCATGAATAAATTAATTAGAGTAGTTGCAAATACTGTTATGTTGCTTCCATAGGAGTAACAAATAAATACTGCCATGTTTCTTCCAACTGTAAGGGTCAAATCAAGACATTGGATCAGGGAGACGACTAGGAGTTATATTATGAATTTATAAATACGTGTCATAATACTATCAGCAAAGAATACATTCAAAATTCCAATACTCATTCCCCCTTAGACTGCTTTATCATTTCTTCCACACAGGTCTGAACTTGATGACCTGAATAATTATTGACATGTATACAAAATTATTTGTATTCTAAGAATTTATTTTCCATTTCCCAATTAATGTCTTGCTTTTGTTCCATTATCAGTTCACCTGAAAACACTTAACCACTTGACTCCTTGTACTGTTGATGCTTATAGCAAGCTAAAAATCACTTAACTAAAGAACTCCTAAGCATCCTAAGGGAGGAAGGGATTGTTCTGGCTCAAAATATGGTGGTACTATCCATTACATTAGGAAACTCATAGGAGAAAAAAAGAGAGACAGCTGGTCTACCTTGTAGACACCTACAATGTATCTATCTTTGAGAATCAAAGATGGTTGCTAAAACTCAACATACTTCCTGCTCTTTATTTATTCCACAATCTCACATCATAGAAAATCACCCATCTCAATGATCCTAGTCTAGAAAATCTCTCACTGACGTGAGTATAGGTCTGGCTCCACAGAGATTCAAAGCTCCATCATGTTCACCATCAAGAGTGGCTATCACAACTATAACTATTACTTACACTTCCTGCTGCTTATGGAAGCATTTTTGTGAGTGTTGAATGAAGATATACATCCTATATTGTATATGGATGATAATCTCTAATATTCCTGCATCTATGTACAAATGATGAACTGCACCTCAAAAATGTGATATAATAATATTGCTGTAATTTAGGAAAATACTTTTTGTTGCAGGTAGGAAAAGTTGGTGCAATACACTTAACATCTTCCTCACTTAGTGAAATTTTCTTTAAATGATTTTTTTGCTGATTTTACAGTTATTTCAGGAATACCAGGTGATGCAACATGGACAGGTGTCAGCAAGCAGAGATTTGGGGAAGAGGTTACAACATATACTCTGCTTCAAGTCATCCTGAATAGTGATGTGCATTTCAGCCACATTAATTAGCAATTTGTTTCCATATCTGGACATGGCAGATGGAAACATTTTATTTAAGAGAAAAAAGAATCAATAGCTTTAAAAGTCAGTGAACAATAATGAGTAAGAACATTTTTTAAAAGTAAACTAGACTTTTTTTTATTTTGAGGATGACATTTTTATCTAGACCATACTAACCATAGTTACTCATATATATACTGGACATTACAACATTACAGAGAGCCCATTTTTATGCATTATTATATTTGTTTGATGGTCACATCAGCATTATCTTAAATTAATATTTTTTCATAAAAAGAGAGTAAGTAGATGAATTCTATATGAATAAAATTCAAATGACATTTGCCGAATTCTATATGGAATGTAGTAATTTGTTTTGTTTTGTATTTACCTATTTCATACATATTAAAATTCTTATTGTCAAACTTAAATTGAATTGCTTATTTACATATCATCACATTGTAAAATTCATGTATACTTTGTTTAAATTTTAGTCATACAATGTATTTTGATCATACTCTTTTCCATTATGAACTCTTCCTATATCCTGGCCACGTCACTCCCCAGCTGACATCATTCTTTCTGTTGCCCTCTCTTTCTCTCTTCCTCAAAAAACAAAACAAACGAAACCACAAAAACAAAAATAAAACAAAAAGAAATAACAAAAACAACAAATACAACAGACAAAATAAACAAACAAGCAAACAAGTAACCCTGGCCATGGTGGCAGACACGATTAATCCCAGCACTCAAGAGGCAGAGGCAAACACATCTATGAGTTTTAGGCAAACCTGGTCATCAGAGTGAGATCCAGGACAGCCAATACTACACAGAGAAACCCTGTCTTAAACAAAAAAATTAAACAAAATTAGATAAATGGAGATAAATAAATAATAAACATACAAAGTAGAACAAAACACAAATGCATAGTGCATACACACACACACCACACACACACACATGTAATGAAGTGAATTTTCTGCACAACAAGTACTTCTGAACAAGGGGCCCACCCTGGAGTCTGGTAATATGCTCAGTGATTTGTCATTGGGAAGAATATTTCCCTTTGCCAGTTGATTTCCATTGCAAATAGCTTCTTGGTTAGGAGTGGGACTTAAGGTCCATTTCCCCTACTCCATTCTGAGATTTTGTCTGGTTTGAATCTGCGTAGGACCTATGCATGCTGTCACAGTCTCTGTGAGTTCTTATGTGAATCCATCCTATTGTATCAGGATGAAGTTCTTTTCTTGGAGCCATCTATCACCTCTGGCTCCTACAATATTTATCCATCACCCTCTGATAGGTAGATCCGGAATCTTGAAGAGAAGTGCTTAGTAAAACCATCCCAGTTAGTTCTGAGTGCTTCTAAGTCTTTCACTCTCTGCAGATTGTTCAGTTATGGGTCTCTGTGCTAACTACAATCTACTGATCAGGACTCTCCTCTATGGGTCATTAGGAGTTATTTTGTTGCTATGTTAATTTAGCAGAACAATAAGTTTTCTCCTAAGAACCCATGACCTGTCTGCTCTAAGGACTTGGCTACTTTGTCAGTATCAAGCAACGTTTCGATCTCATAGAGGGGCCTTAAATACAACCATAAAGTGTTTGGTTACCCCCCTAACACTTGTGCCACTATTGTACCAGTATGCCTTGCAGGCAGATGTTAGGGGAAAACAGTTTGTAGCTAAGTAATCTGAATGATTACTTCCATCTTCTGTTAGCATGTAAAAGTATCTTCCTGCTCTAGTCAGTAATGATGAAGCTTTACTTGAACATCAGCTTGATTTTTCCATGTTCAACGACTAAATAATTTGTGTCTTTAGTGACAGAGCCTTAGAATCAGATTGTTGAGAGTAACTAATACCTTAGTCAAGTTCCTTTGATCTTTGTGGAAAATCTATGGTGCCTCTTTAGCCAATGACTCAACAAGGTGTAGCTCACTCCTGGCACTTAAGGTTTTACTTGATTTCATAAGTTGGAGCACTGTCTCCCCCGTTATAGTTACTCCAATTTATTTATAAATTTTACAAAGATTCTATAATGAATATACTGGGTTTTTTAAAAGGCTTGTTATATATTTTTAAAGAATATTGATTAAACTGCAGAAGAGCACTCTTTTGAAAGGAAATCCAATGTTTCATGATTTTTTTTCCCCCTTAGAAGTCCTGCTTATTTGAGCTTTTGTAATCCTGTTGCTATTCTCTCATCTGAAGTTTTGTGTACATCCAGCTATTTTATATGTTGGCTGATGTGGTCAGTAATGAAGGTTGCAATGAAGAAGAAGTATCATCATAACCCTCTAGCAGCATAAAAAGCAGAGGCATCTGTGATGTCATCAGGGAGTAACCAATCATTTGAAAGAACCTCCTCATCCTTTCCTAGATCTACCATATATCTGGGAATAGGAGTTCACAAGACAGATCATTTTCATATGCCTTTCATTTACTTTGATATGGTACCAAATATCCATTAAGTGTTTTTCTTAGCCCAAAGACAGAGCACTGGGTTGCAAATTGGAGCAAATGTTGACATAATTTTGTTTTTTCCAGGGTTTTCTAAATTAATTAATTTACTCATTCACTTTACATCCCAATCATAGGCCCCCTTCCTTCTCTCCTCCCAGTCCCACACTCCCTCATCCTCTCTGTATCCCTCCTCTAAACCAGAGCTCCTTTCTTCCCATGGAGTGACAAAAAAATAGATCTCCTTGTGGGTACACTGGAAAAATTGGCATGTCTAACGTAGGGAAGATGCTCTGTGGCATAAGAGTACCTTCTATAATTAGTTTTCCAGGGATCCTCAGTGACATTCGTATAAAACCCAGCACCAGTGCAGAAGTCCCAGCTGTCGTTTTTTCCCCTGTAATATTGCAACTACAAAGGCTGGAGTCCAGAGCAATGAAGGCAAAGCCATGTTCTGAGGCAGCTTGATGATAGACAAACTTTGATATGAAATTTTGTTCTGTGCAAATTAATTTGCACCGCCAACAGAGTGCAGGGAACATTCCACTCAGCATGTGGTAGTAGGTCGACAGCCAATCTCACTTTGCATTTCTTTCCAACACTAATGTTTGAAAACTTTTTGCAGTCCTCTGAAGCATTTGCTCCTAGAAATCTGTTTCAGTGCCATATGCCATTCTCCTGTCCAGTTGCTGTTTGCTTTTTTATCTTCACCAAAGGGCAGCAGATTTTAGTGTGGGGAGGTTCTCAGGAGATGGTGTTCATGTGGAGAAAAACATAAAGCCACCAGGCTATCCTATCCATGTTTCAGTTTGTACTTTTTAAAATATTTTTATTCATTTAGCTATTCACTTCACATCTCCATTGTGCCCCCATCCCTGCTCTTCTCTCAGTTCACCCTCACTCCCTCTTCCTCCTATCACCTCTCAGATAAGAGGAGCTTCCCTCCTACTAACCCACTCCAGCACAACAAGTCACATCAGAACCGAGAACATCCTGTTCCACAGTGGCCTGGCAAGGCATCATTGTCAGCAAGTAATCAAAAAGCATCCATTAGAGTACATGGCAGAGACAGCTCCCACTCCCCTTACTAGGGGACCCACAAGAGGACCAAGCTGCCCATTGAGTACATATGTGTAGGGGCCTTGGTCCAGTCTATACATGCCCCTTAGTTGGTGCTTCAGTCTCCATAAGACCCCCTGCACCTAGGTTATTTGGCTTTGTTCATCTTCTTGTGGAGCTTCTATTCCCTCCAGGTCATTCTATCCTCCTCCACCTGCCCTCATTTTTCCACAGGCTCCCTGTGCTCTGGCCAATATTTGGCTGTGGGTTTCAGCATCATTTTTGGTCAGTTGCTGGGTGGAGCTTCTCAGAGGATAGCCATGCTAGGCTCCTATCTGCAAGCATAGCAGAGTGTCTTTAACAGTGTCAGGGGTTGGCTGTCTCCTATGGAGTAGATCTCAGGTTGGGCCAGGTATTGGATGAATATTTTCCCCATCTCTGCTCTATCTTTACCCCTGCACATCTTGTAGGCAGGGTATATTTTGGGTTGAAGTTTTTGTTGGTAGTTTGGTGTTCTTCTCCCTCTTCTAGGAGTCCTGTCTAGTTAGAGGATGACCTCTTTGGCCTTCAAGGCACCCACTATTAGTGTGTCTCATCTAGACACCCTCATATCCTCTCAGGAGGATACCCTGTCATAGATGTCCAGCTTGTCTCAGAGATGCCCCCACCCATGGCTTCTTTTCTCTCTGCAAGTCAGATAATCTTGAGTGAGGTAATCCATAACCAGGAAGACACACATGGTATGTTCTCATTTATAAGTGCATATTAGCCATCAAATACCGGGTAACCATACTACAATTCACGGACTCAAAGAAACCAAGGAAAAAGGAAGGCACAAGGGAGGATGTTTGAAATAGAATAGACAGTGGAAGTTGTTTGAAGAGTTGGAACAGAATAGCAGGGAAAGTGTGGAAGGAAGGAAGGATGGGGATCAGAAGTGGGAGAGAGAGCGCAGGAGGTCAGTGTGTACTTTTAGCAATACATCAATACAGCCATGCATATATCTATAAATATAACACACACATGCATACATATATATATGCTAAATATTGTGGAATGTTAATGGTTTCCTTCATCTTCTGTGTTGTAGTTTACAAGGTAAAATGGCTTACAACATCATGAAGAGGAGTCTGTAAGCAAGGATGTCAGTACAAGATCCAGCTCAGAGTATGTTAATTAAAAGTTATAATGTAGGGGTGTGTTCAGAAAGCTCTGCTTGTTCAAACTAAAATCTGACTCCAGAATATGACTTCTGCTAAGAAGATAACGTACATTGATAGATTGCTAAGGCAGCAGACAGTGATGAGAAGAGAAGGGAGAACAGAAGATTTACCTGAATGCTGATGCTATAAATTATGACTGAAAGAAGGCGGTGACAATAAGCTGTTTGCATAAAGTCCCGGCAGAGGGGACAGCACATTGTCGCTATGGAATTTTTTTTGAAACTTGTCGCACATAACTTTATGACCAAAGTTGTGTATGCTGCACATGCCCATAGGGTCCTGAGATGTACAATTGCATAGATGCCTAACTATACATTACTATGTTCCTCTGACACCATTTCCATGATCAGAAATCTTATAAATAAAAGGCAAGCATCTAAGAAATGGTACTATAGGATGGCATTCATAACTTTTATTTTATCTTCAATTTGTAGTAACCGAACCAACTTTAAATTTGAAACTAAGACATATTTATTTAGTTTTTCAAGCATAAATTATTTTCTTCACAAAAGAAATACTTGAATAGGCCTTGACTTGCATTCGTTAGGATTAAATGAAAGAAACTACTCAAAATAGCCACTCGAACATGATAACCAACTAGTGGAAAATGTATTGATTGGTAACATAGAGACCCTTCTATTGCACGGCAGTCTAAAACATGATATACAGTTAATGTGACTATGTGTCACACCAAAATTGTGCTTAATATAACCTCAATGTGTCTGTTAAGTTTAGATACAATTTTCTCAAATTTCATACAGAAGCAGTTTATATAGCAAGTATAGAAAGAATATCAAAGATCATTAGATGTATTACATCCCTTCTCTGAAATGAGAACCAGTGGTATTTCACCACATTCTTCACTTTATTTGATCATGATTGTACTATGCAAAGTTACTTCTAAGGCTGTAGAATGCAAGTATAAACTAAAGCTTACATTGGAGAGATTACTAATGAAAATATTAAGTCATAGGAAAGGTCTCCCTTTTTTTATACAAAGACTGCATCCCTGGAAAGGCTTGTATAATTCAGGATTTGCTTAACATGAATTGAGGAATGGAAGGTATCCATGAAATGCAATAACACATCCTTTCCTTCAACTTAGAGCAAAGTAAGGTCCTATTATTTAAAAATGCCATTTTTATAATGTTGGTATATTTATGATATTCTTTTCTGAAAGTCTTATAGCTTCTGTGCATTTAAATTAAAACATAAGAATCCATGTAATTAAAAGGATAAAAGTAATGTCATTTTGCCATATGTATTAATCACCTAAATTCACAGATAACGGAGTAAACTCTCCAAAATTTACTGTTAATGACATATAAGCATACAAGAGTCCTCTGATTCATTAATTCTATTACCAAAGGAAATTACTCAGTTTTGAATCGAGTGTGGAAAAATTCTAAATAAGTTAAAAAGGTAAAACAACTGTTACAGATTCATCACAACTCTGTATAATCTGTAAAAAGGAAAAAGTATACCCCAGGAGCTACCTCAAAAAACAGAAATGTGTGGTATGGATGTAATATACGTGTGTGTGTGTGTGTGTGTGTGTGTGTGTGTGTGTGTGTGTGTGTGTGTGTGTGTATAGATAGATATAATATATATATAATAAATTGTAGACCCTTATCAAGGTTTATATTTATGTACCTGTTGAAATACTAATATATATTTGAGATAAACTACTATGTATATTTAGCACAGACTTTGCAGATATTTCATGAGTACACCGAAATACAGCAGAGCTGTTATTCTGAGTATTTCAATTGAAAAATTGGAACTACAATACATACAAATTAGGTGCTTTTGTTACAATAGTACAGCAGTGAGGGGTGAGGATGGAACACAAGTCCGAGCCTTTAACCTCAGTGCCTATACTCATTCACCATGGGGCGTCTCAATAACTGCACCAAAGACCCTGAGAGTCTCCTTTGAGATAGCCCAAGTTTCACTTGTACCGTCATGTGAGGCTAATTACTCATAACTGATGGCTTCAGGAATGTGTCCACGTCCTTGGGCTTCATCTCCCAGCTAAATATTCCATCTCAGTTCCAATTCATATACTTATCTATGATTCTCAGTTGCCATCAAGGTCAGTGAGACGCAGATATGCCTAAATACATATGTGTAAATCAAGTTTGCTCCCTTTATTTCTCAGATCTAATCATTTAAAGAATGATCAAAATTGTTTACATTTGTTGTTGTCTTATTCTCTGGCCATTGAATGTTTTGGTTATTAAACATTTGGTGATAGTTTATCACTTACAACTAATCTTCCTGTGCCAGGATGCCTCAGCCCTTTTGCCTTGTTACTTGGTGCTTCTGACTGAATGTCGTCATTTCTCCTTAAACCATTGGATACTTTTTTTTTTTTACATACTGCATACTCTTTTTAAACGTATTTATTTTTCTTCCTTGCTTTATCAGTTTTTTGTATATTGTACAGTGTAATTATGAAATTTTAATACCATGTACTGTTTAGTAATAGTCAAATTCATAAAATTTGTGACTGTATTGATGTAGACAATTGTTCAATTATACGATATTTTATAATTTGTTAAACTATCCAGTAGTAAAAGCAGAATGATTTATGTATGTAAGCAGGTGTTGGATGAGATTAGGCACTTTCAGTGTACTATGGCATAAATGGTTATTATTCTGAACATGTACATATGAGAGATGTGAAATGTACATCTCTGTGTGTCTCAGTGTCTCTGTGTGTGTCTGTGTGTGTGTGTGTGTCTGTCTGTGTGTGTGTTTCTGTATCTGTCTGTGTGTGTGTGTCTATGTCTGTCTGTGTGTGCGTGTGTCTGTTTGTGTGTGTGTGTGTGTATGTGTATGTGTGTGTGTATGTGTATGTGTGTGTGTATGTGTCTGTTTGTGTGTGTGTCTGTGTCTGTCTCTCTGTATCTGTCTGTGTGTGTGTGCTGTGTCTGTCTGTGTGTGCATGTGTGTCTGTGTGTGTGTGTGTGTGTGTGTGTGTGTGTGTGTGTAAGTATCTAATGGTAGTGGAGATCATTAGTTTTGTAGGAAGAGGGAGACATAAGGGAGTCTCGATGTGAGGGAGGAACAGAAGTACTGTAGATGTGTTTATGTATAAAAGTCTGGAAAAATAAACTTAAAATTTATTTCTTTCTGTTCTCTTAAAGGTTGATGAGAGGATTTAGACATTCATTCTTATAAATGCACACTGAATTTTCAGTCCCATGCAATTAAATTTTGTGTTGCTTAGTAAACTAATTATTTTTCTTCTGTTAACTGCTAATTGTAAAGAAGAAATTCATAATTACAATAAAAATATCTAATTGTCATTAATTTAACACATGAGCAAAATTGGTCTTGCTGGTAGTGAGGCATTTATGCTTTATTTACCTCCTGAAATAATGAGTACTAAAATATACATACTTACAAATTACTTTAAAAATAATAATAACCCAAAAAGAAATAAAGTAAGTTGTAAAATGTTGTATTGATAACTGGCCTGGTCACTTTAAAATTCATTTTGTCTAAAAATCATTTGACTAAAAATTCTAAAACACATCACATGAACTGCAAATACCAGCAACATGAACACATAGCATCACCTATCTTCCATGTCTGAACATATTCAACCACATCTTATCCATGCATGAAGCTAAAAAGTATTGGCACAAAAGTAGAAAGTAGATGGCTTTGCTGAATGGAAAATTGAAAAAGAGGAATGGTATCTCAGTTACTTTTCTATAGCTTTAGCTAAGGCAACTTAAAAAGAAAGCATTTACTTGGGAGCTTGCTTATAGTTTTAGGGTTATGGACATCATGGAGAAAGATTTTTACTGGGAATGGCAGGGGTTTCTTAAACCTCAAAGCCAACCCCAACTGACATACTTCCCCCTAGGCTACACTTCCTAATCCTTCCCAAAGAGTTCCACCAACTGCAAACAGCCTTTGAATTATTTCAGCCTGTGGGGCCATTCTAATTAAAACCACCACACTATATTTGTAATGTGTTTTTACATTCAGTCATGAAAATGAAACTAATCATAAAAAGTAAAGTCTTTGATCCATTTTATAGTTTATTTTACTTATAAATAAAAAATAAAGTATTAGTTACAACAAATTAGTTTGTCCTAACAGTTAACTTTGTTAGGGATTAAAGACCAACATGGGTCTGATTATTTTATAAAAATAATGTTTTGGTATAATTTATGTTTGATTTTCTTGAGGGTGCAATAGCATATATGCTCTTTAATTAAGTGACATATTATTTAACTGTTAAATAAACTGAAGAGATTGGTACGTACGTCTTTGCTTCATAAGAATATTTCTTACAGAACAGAATAGTGTCAGCATTTCTGAATCTTTAACTTAGTATTTGAAGGCTGAGAGGTTTTTATAATTATAAAATAATTCACTCTCACACTTTCCCAGCAGAACATGCATTAATTTTTTGTTATTCATCATAATTAAATAGTTATTTGCTTTTCAAATGATTCTAGGAGAATATTTTAAAGATCTAAAATATACACCACAATCTTTTATAAGGAGGTTTTAACCACATTTTAATTTAGTTCTTATGAATTTTCAAGTGTCAAACTTTTTATAGCATTTAATACATTTTAAAATATTTGAAAATATGAATACCACATTTTGATTTTTTGATTGATAATGTAGTTACCATGTAATCATAAAGACAATTAGAACATATAAATCCATACTCAAGTCATCTGTATTTGCAATTATTTTTATGAACCTAATTTAAATCTTTAGTTTTAATTTCTAAACTTTGCCAAGCAAATTTTTATTGTAGATTTCTGAGTGTTATTTTTTAAATATATAAAAATATATTATTTATCTAAATATTTTCCCAATATGGACTAGTGATATATCATCCATTTTGAATAAAACCCATATAAATTTCCTCTATCTTATTCCATGTGCATTAATTGTCATTTGACCATGGCTTATAACATGCTGAGAATCTATATCCAGTTGGTTGAGATATGGAGAAAATCTGTAAATTTCATCTTTTTGATTTATTGAAGTAAACTGAATGAAAACTTTTTTAATCATTGCATTTCAAGAAAATAAGGAAATCCTGAAAATGATGGGGAAATGGATGGAACTAGAAATGATCATCCTGAGTGAATTAACCCAGACCAAGAAAGACTCACATGGTATGTATCCACTTATAATTGGACTCTAGACCAAAAGCGATATCTAATGAAAGTCTTCACTTATCAGATCGGGATAGATGAGGGGACTTCTTATTGGGACTCTAGGTGAGGGAAATATGGGATGATGGGGAAATAGAAGGATCCAGATGGTCCTAGAAATCCACAAGAGGAATATCATGATGGGAGGACATGGACCAGGGGGCTCTGCTCAAACTACTGCACCAACCAAGCATAATACATACAGTAAACATTGAACCCTGTTTAGATCTAGCCAATGGACAGGACATTCTCCACAGTTGTGTAAGAGCGAGGACTGACTCTGACATGAACTCTGGTGCCCCATATTGGACCACTTGCCTTTGGTGGGGAGGCCTGGTGGCATTCAGAGAAAGAATAAGCAGGATACCAGGATGAGACATGATAGGCTGTTACCATATGGAGGGGAAGGAGGTCCCCTTCTGTCACAGACCTAAGAGACAGGAATAGGGTGAAAGAGGGAGAAAAGAATGGGAAGGTAAAAGTGAGGGGATAACAAATGAGATGTAACCTGAGTAAATTAATAAAATAAATAAATAAAAAGCAATGAACAACTAAAATTTTTATTTATTCAAGAGAGCATAATATCATGGATCCTTTTATAACCCCCACATTATTCCATTTTGTTGTGTCTTCCCATAGCATACCCACAGCATATAAAGCTATTTATTATCTATATGAGCATTATTTTTTCTTTTGCCATATATGCCACTTATCAGGAATTTCTCTTTCAATAATTTCCTTAGGCTATTTCTAATAGTAGGTCCGAGAACAACTTATGGGAATCAGTTCTTTTCAATGGAGGGGAACCTGGAGATTAAACTCAAGTCATTATGCTTGGCAATAAATGATTTAACCCAATGAACCATCTTGCCAGTACTAATGGGAACCATTTTAAAGCTAAACTTGCAGCATCTTAAGATGTGTTTTTATTTTCTCTTCAGATATACTTTGAACCTGTTATATCTGTCTTGCTGCCATAAAGGACTTTTTTTATTGTTTAATATTTAATATTCTAAAATTTAAGCAAAATGTGTTGAATTACTACATTTTAAAGCTATGGTTTGGATATGTTATTTTCTGAGTCAAAGGTTTATTGTTCTGGACTATATGATGTTAGCTGAGAATTCTAACTTTTTAAAAATATTTTATTAATTTATTCATATTACATCTCAATGGTTATCCCATCCTTTGTATCCTCCCATTCCTCCCTCCCTCCCATTTTCCACTTACTCTTCCCTTCCATGACTGTGACTGAGGGGGACCTCCTCCCCCTGTGTATGCTCATAGGGTATCTAGGAGTCCTGCTCAAACTATGGCACCAGCCAAGGAAAATACGTGCAGTAAACATAGAACCCCTACCCAGATCTAGCCAATGGACAGGACATTCTCCACAGTTGAGTGGAGAGTGGGGACTGACTTTCACATGAACTCCGATGCCCCATATTTGACCATGTCCCCTGGAAGGGAGGCCTGGTGGCACTCAGAGGAAGGATAGCTGACTACCAAGGAGAATTCTAACTTTTAATGAATATTTAAAACCCATATCCCTCAAATCATTCCACAAAATAGAAACAGAGAAAACATTGCCCAATTCTTTTTATAAGACCATGTTTACCAGGACACCTAAGCCACATAAAGTCCCCAAAAGAAAGAATTACAGAACAATTACACATATGAACATAGATGCCTAAATTCTCAATAAATACTTGCAAACTGAATCAAAGAACAGATAAAAAAGATCATCCACCATGATCAAGTAGGCTTCGTTCCAGAGACACAGGAATAGTTTAAAATACGTAAATCAATAAATTCATCCACCATATAAGCAAACAGAAAGACAAAACCTTTGTGTTTATCTCATATACCTTAAATAAAGAAAAAGCATATGACAAAATCCAATAGTGCTTCACTCTAAGGGAGTTAAAGATATAAGTGGTATATCTCAGCACAATAAAGGTAGCTTACAGTAAACCCATAACCAACATAAATTGTTAGAAACTCAAAGCATTTCTGCTAAAATCAGGAACAAGGCATCATTGCCCACTCTCTCGGTCCTTATGTAATATAATAATTGAAGTTTTAGCCAGAGCAATAAAGCAACTGAAAGGGATACAAATAGAAAGGGAATAAATCAACTAAGTCTATTTAAAGATGCTATGATGGTATACATAAGTGACACTAAAAATTCCACCTAGAAACTTCTATAACTGGTAAACTCTTTCAGAAAAGTAGTTGGATACATAATTAATACAATAAAAATCCAATAACATTCTTCTATACAAATGGGAGTTCATGAAACTAAAGGCTATATAAAAAAGGAAACCATCATTCAGACAAAGTGACAACCTACAGAATGTAAATATAATTTTTACATCTTACATATATAATAAACAGCTAATATGTAACAAATAGAGAAATTCAAACAAAACAAAACAAAAACTGGACATTAAGAAAACAACCCAATTTTAAAATGTGTACAGATTTGACCAGAGATTTCTTAAAAGAGGAACCACAAATGGTTGAGGAGTACTTAAGAAAATGCCCAACATTGTTAGTCATCAGGGAAATACAAACCAAAACTAATTTGAGATTTTATTTTATACCAGTCATAATGTCCAGAATCAGTAAAACAAATGACAGCTCATGCCAGCAAGAATGTGGTGTAAGGTGAATACTCTTTCATTGCTCATGAGAGTGCAAACTTGGACAGTGACAAGGAAGTCATTGTGATGGTTCTTCAGAAAGCCTACCTTGGGCATTTACCTCAAGGATATTTCATTCTACTGAAGTCACACTTGCTCAACCATATCCCTTGTTGCTCTATTCATAATCACCAGAAATCGTAAACTTAGATGTCTGTAAACAGATGAATGGATTTTTTAAAATGGGATGTAGTTATAAAATGGACCATTACTCGACATTTTTAAAAAATGAAGTTCACAAGTCAATTCATTGACCTAAGGAAAATCATCCTGAGTGAAATATCTCAGACTCATAAAGAAAAACATGTTATATTATCTGTTAAGTCAATGACAACCAAGATACAATCTGTAGAACCACAGAGGTTAGTTGTAAAATATGGTACTAGGAGGAGGAAGAATAGATCTCCCTAGGAAAGGGAAAGCAAATAAATAAGAATGGATGGACAAGAATTGAGCTAGAAATGATCATAATGAGTGAGTTAACCCAGAAGCAGAAAGACTCAAATGGTATATACTCACTTATATCTGCATACTAGCCCAAGGGGCATGTCCCACGAAAGCCTTCACTTACCAGAAAACTGGGACAGAGGGGAGGGCATCCTATTGGGACTCTAGATGAGAGAAGCATGGGAGAATAGCAAAGTAGAAGGATCCAGAGGATCCTAGAAACCTACAAGTAGAACATTATGATAGGCAGATTTGGGCCCAGGGGTCCCGCTCAAACTAAGGCACCAGCCAAGGACAATACAGGCAGTAAACTTTAAACCCCTTCCCAGATCTAGCCAATGGACAGAACATTCTCCACAGTTGAGTGGAGAGTGGGGTATGACTTTCACACGAACTCTGGTGCCTCACATTTGACCATGTCCCCTGGAGGGGGAGACCTGGTGGCACTCAGAGGAAGGATAGCAGGTTACCAAGAAGAGACTTGATACCCTATGAGCATATACAGGGGGAGGTAATCCCCCTCAGGAACAGTCATAGGGGAGGGGAATAAGGGGAAAATGGGGGAAGGGAAGAATGGGATGATACAAGAGATGGGATAACCATTGAGATGTAACAAGAATAAATTAATAAAAAAAAAAAAAACTAAAAAAAAAAAAAAAGAATTAGACATTGGAATGAGAGGATCAAAAATGAGGATGGGGAGGAAAAGTAGTAGAAAGGAAATAAATACATGGAGGTATAGCTGGAAGTAAGGACCCTCTGAGGAGACCTATGGAAATGTAATATAGTAGAAGCTTTCTTAAACATAGACATATATGAAGTCAGTCAAGATGAGATTGCTGAATAACAAGGGAGATAGAGTTCAGAAGTTGCATGCGACTACAGCAGTCTGAGGGTTTCATTCTTTATGTTATTTTTCTAAGATCAATTTTTAAAAACTCCAGAATCTCCCCATTGCTGGTCTCCCCTTCATTTCCCTCTGCACATCCTCCCTACTTCCTCTTCCACTGTTTAGTCTATTTTCTCATCCGAGAGAGATTCAAGAAGGGCCTCCCTTGCACCCTTCCTGTTACTTAGCTTCCTTGGTTCTGTGATTTGTAGTATGGTTACACAGTAAGATATGGCTAATGTCTGCTTATAAGTGAGTGCATACCATTTGTGCCTGTCTGGGTCTGGGCTACCTCACTCAGGATGATCCTTTCTAGTTCCATCCATTTGCCTGAAAATTTATGATTTCCCTGTTTTTTAATAGCTAGGTAGCATTCCCTTGTGTAAATGTACCATATTTTCTTTATCCTTTCTTCTGTTGACGTCTTTAGTCCACTGGGACTTGAGTTTAGAGCAGTGTGGTAAATACAGATCCATTTGCATTTTTCTACATGTAGACACCCACTTGGACCAACACCACTTATTGAAAAATGCTTTCTTTTTTGCATTGTACAGTTTTGGATTCTTTGTAAAAAAAAAAAAAAAAAACTAAATAAATAAATAAAGTGTTCATATGTGTGTGCATTTATTTTTGGGTCTCTGTCTTCATTTTAATGTATGTTTTTGGTATCTCTGTCAAAAACCATGTAGCTATAGTCATGCAAACTTGCATATGCATCCTTTATTCTGTTTTATAAATGTATGTGTATGCTGGTGCCAGGCATTTTTTTTTTTTATTGTAATGACTCTGCATTAAACTTGAAATCAACCAGGTATAGTGGTTGAAATTCCTGGTATCATTTTGTTCCTTGCAGCTACATGGTATACCCAATGGTGTTCTTTCTGTTTGAGGTTGTTTTGCCTATCTTTTTGTGTTTATATATAAATTTTCTTTTTTTTTTTCAACTTCTTCTATGATTGACTTAGAAATTCTGATGAAATTCCACTGACTGTGGATTAGTTTTTGGTAGGCTAACCAAAATTCACAGTATTTATTATTCCAACTCATTAGAATGGGGAGACTTTCCACCTAAAAGCTTTATCAGGTTTTTTCTTCAAAGTATTTTCAACACAGAAATCTTTCTTTTTACTAGGTTTATTCCAAGGGGTGTGTGTGTGTGTGTGTGTGTGTGTGTGTGTGTGTGTGTGTGTGTGTGTATGTGTGTGTGTTTGTGTGTGTGTGTGTGTGTGTGTGTGTGTGTGTGTGTGTGTGTGCGTGCTGAATGGGCTTATGTCCCTGATTTCTTACTTAATATATGTGTGATTGGTATCTAAAAGGGCCACTGATTTTCTTGTGTGGTAATTTTAGAACTTAAACTTTCCTTAAAGTGTTACAATCTCAAATACAGTCTTCCAGGGAAAATGTGCCCATGGGTACAATAGTGGCACTACAGTTATGCAGTTAATAAATGGCTCTGGGGTTTGATGTGATATCCTCTGATAGAATGGAATCCATGCCTGGTAAAATAAACCGAATCAAAACCTGACAGCTGAGGAGACAGAGGCCCTCAGTGGGAACTAACTACCACTGCTTAGCTAAATTACAGTAACACCAAACTCCCTTCTGTGCATCTGATATATCAAAACAGGATCCTTCTTTCAGTCTTAATCAGAAAAGCTTCTCTCCATAAGCAGAGTGAACACAAAACGTCCTTGCTAAAGAAGATGCTGAGAAAGGGTGACATTTATCCATAACACCCCAGACTACCCGTGTGGAACTCAGCTGAAAGGATTCCAAATCTTACATAAAGAGCAATGACTGTAGTCCAAAAGAACACTGGCAAAACAGCAGGTTTAGGGTATATATACATACATATGTATATATGAAAATATGTTCATTTTATCATAACATAAAGAATCACTAATAGATGGATAGAAATATATACTGGATACATATAAGGGATATATAGATAAATCATGAATATACAAGTATTAGATCTTGATTTAAGCTGGAAATGTGACTTTCATTGTAATAAAATATGAGTCTATCAAGTAAACATTTAATATTTATTAACTATTGCTTCTTTGTGTGTGTATATGTTTTTATGTTAAAAATCCTTATTATATGATCATACTAAAATATCTTTGAGGATACAACTAATAATAGAATCAAGTAAAAATAATACCAAATATTTGATTTAGGTCATGAAATATACATAGAATCAAAACAAGTCTGGATTGGCTTCTGGTTAACAATTCCACTAGCTAAGTGAGGTGTTTAATGATATCAATCAGCCTATGAGATACATGGATCTCAAATTGCCCATAATGGAAGTCTTCACTGTATCTTTGTGTAAAAATTTCATTATACGTGAACAGATCACATGCCAATTAAATAAGAAGACCTGACTACTGAAGAATTGATAAAGTGAACCATAGATGACTGCTAGTAACTGGTCATAATTCTAACATTTTGCTTTTATATGAAGCTAGGTAGACATACTACTGAATGACACATCTATTTTATATAAAAAATGTATATAAATTACTTTTACAGCTTTTTATCCATATAAGGGTAAAACTTATGTCTGAAGGGACCTCATGAAGTTTTCTTTGAAATCACATAAATATAATCACTAGTTACTAAAGAAAACAAGAAAGATGTGAGTGATATAACATTTTCATGGCATCTGTGGTGCCACCCCATCTGAATATATGTTCTGAGCTTTGAAATGTTTAATTAGGCTCTTCAGATATCAGGTATGTATTCTAACTCCTTACTGTTATTGACATGCAAGAGCGTAAAGTTTCAAATAAAAATACCAAACTGTATATTTGTCTGCCAAGAGATAGTGTCTTCCATATATTCTATGACAGGAAATTTGTACATGTGAAATCTCAACAATTCAGTTGCCCAATCAGGTCCTGTAAATGACAAGAAGGGAAAAATGCATCTAATATTAATAGAGCACTCATATATGAAATTCTCAATAAACAAATAAAATTGTAAAAATTAAATGTTTTGGCTCCAACTACTAGAACAAACTGATTAGTGAATAAGATGGCTTGTTCTCTCACAGAACAATAAAAATACAATATGAAAATAAAAATGATTATCTGAAACAACTCTAGAACAGAAAGCATTGCAATATTTCAATCAAAAAATTCTGTACTGTGGTTTCATCAGGATTAATATCTTATTTCTGCATATGCTTATTTCATTTTAAATACCTTTGAAAGTATTGGAAGTTATCAACACATATTAATAGCATGTTTGTCTTTTGGTCTCATGAAATTTACAGAGTTATAAATAGTATCTAACTCAGGCTGATGTTCAGTTGTTTAGAATTCTAGCATTGATTGCTCTTGGAAATGACCAAGATGAAATTCCCAGTACCCATGAAACATAGCTCATAACTGCCTGTAATTCCAGCTCAGAGGATTTAAAATCTACTGGTCTAAAAGGCTGCCTGCACACACATGCATATATACACCCACATACACTCATTTATACAGATATAATAAAAATAACCACACATCAAACTACTTAGTCATTTAACTTTTGTATAAATTTTAAATGACACATTTCAGAATCAAATTTGGATAAGTTCATGTCAGCAATTACAATATCAACAATTCAGGAGGGTGAGACATCTCATATTCTCTGTACAACATGTTTAATTTATCAGAAGAAATTTGTGTTTGTAATTAATGTGCTTTGTTACCTGTCCTTACTTGAAAACATGCAAAAGAGCTCTAGGAAATACTGTCTCTTGGAAACAATTAACAAAATAACATAAATTATAGACACCCCACCCACTTCTCAGACCCAGGGCCCAATGGAGTGCAAAAATGGAACTTCAGCCAGGAACCTCCAGTATCCGTATACCTGTGTGCTCACCTAGGAGCCACTTCACCCACCTCGGGACTCAAGGACCACATGGAGCCAGAACAAGCACCCCAGTTAGTTAGAGACCACCAGTGACAATTTTCTTTTCCCCAACTGTTTGCCCTACTATCCACCCTTCCCAGCTGGGGTTCCAGAATAACATCAAAGCCTAACTCAGAACCTTAGCAACGGGACCACAGAACTAGTAATACCACTTGCCCACCTGAACACATATTAGCCACTCCTCCGACCACTTGACTCCAGTAGTATATGTGGTCAAATTGTGAAGACCAGAGTTGTCCAAGACTTGAGCGCTGCACAAGCTGATAAATTGGGGTAATAACAAAGGAAGATTTAAACAAAGACAAGAACAGATAACCATACCAAGAAACATCACCACCAATCTAACTCGAGTTACCCGTGTCACCACAAAAACACAAACAACAGGAATAACCAAAACAAAATGTCTCTAGAGAAAGCAATTTAGCTGATACATAAGATTTTGGGATCAAAGGAGCAATTATAAATATGTCCGAGAAACTCAAAAGGGACATCAAGAAATAGCTACCTAAGTGAAGATAGTGAAAACACAAACATCTGAATAAAACCATGAAAATAATTCAAGATATGAACCTATGATTTTATAACATGACATGGCTTCTGAAGAACAGACAAACTGAAATAAAACTCAAAGTGGAAACCTAAGGAAATTAAAAAAAAAGAAGCTTGGAGGAAGATTTCACCAGCAGATTGGTTCCGATGGATGACAGACAAGTAAGAAAAGTGTATTGCTAAGTCAGTGTAAATGCCTGTTTTAAAAAATTGAACAAAACATCCCAGAAGTTAGGAGCACTATGAAAATAACTAATCTACAGACAATACTTTTAGAAGAAATAGAAGAATAAACCCAGGTCAAAGACGCAGAAAGTATTTTCAACAAAAATCAAAGTATAAAATTACCCAAATCTAAAGACAGAGATGTATATCTTGCTAGGTTCTCAGGGCATAGAAAACACAAAATAAAATAAGCTACAAAAATAAATTATTCATGACACATAGTAACCAAAACACAAAGTACAGAAATAAAAAATACTGAATGCTACAAAAGAGAAAGACTAATAAAATATAAAGTCAGAATGATCAAAATTATACCCTACTATTCAATATAGATTGAAAACAGAAGGACCTGTACAAATTCTGAGAGAACAACAGATGCCAACCAAGATTTTTATACCCAGAAAAACTACTAGTCATAATTGAAGGGGAAACAAAAATGGTTTGTGATTTAAAACAGACTTAGGGATTTATTTCCACTAAGCTAGATCTATAGAGTATACTAGAAGGAATACCGAGGAACATATTCTATGCACCTAAGATGGTATAATGAATAAATAATCCAGAATAATTCATCAAAAAAGCCTAAGAAAACAAAACTACAGCAACAATATAATAGGGATTTATAGACTTTGTTCAGTTCTCAATATTAATGGTAATAATCCCTCAGTGAATGATATAGACTAACAGACTGCATTTTGAAACAGGACCCATCTCTTCTGTGCCTGAAAGCAACACCAGAGGTATCAACAAAAGACATACTCTTAAAGTAGAAATAAGGAAAAAAGACATTTGATGCAAACGGGACTTAGAAACAAGCAAAGGTGGCTACTTTGATATTTGACAAAATTGATTTCAAAACACTTGTCCACAAGGAAAAACACTGAATATTCATTGAAGGAAAAAGCCAACAACGGAATGATTCCAAACATTTACACACCAATCAGAGGTACACTCAGTTTCAAAAAATAAATAGTATTGAATATAAAAATCACAAATTGACTCTAATACAATGATAGCGGATAACTTCGACATCTCGCTCTCACCAGTACACTGATCAAACAGACAAAAACTAAATAGAAAGACTTGATGTTACTTAAAATCATAAATCCAGGGGTTCTAACAGACATTTATAGAACATCCTACTTAGCCACCAAAGAATTCACTTGCTTCTTAGCATTCCTTGGAATTTTCTCCAAAACTGACTACATGGCGAGCACAAAGCAAGTACAGATCACATCTGAGATCTGTCATGTTAATTACTTAATGATTGAAAGCCTTGGGAAAAAACAAGAGCAAACAACACCTAAAAAGTATATGCCAATAGATAATAAGACCACAGTTGAAATAAATTAAAAATAATTTTAGAAATCACATCATGATGGTCACCAATAGCATACTATCTGGACTGAAGGTCTAGTCAATAAGACGGAAATTATGCCTGGTACTGCAAACCATACTTGACCAAACTAGCATAATCCCTAACTACATTCTAGATATTTGTTCTTTTATCCACAGATAAGTGCAAGGGAACTTCTCTTTACAACAGATGGACACCATTATAGAAAACCACAATGATTCAAAACACATATTCGTAGTGCCTGGTCACTGTGAATATAAAACTTCCATATCTAAGTCTTGGAAACATTGGCAGAATGGGGGCAGAAAGTTGGCATGAGCTAGAGAAAAAGTTTGTTGTAAGATTCTGTCCCCTAGGGTTGTCAGAAACGGCACCCATAAAGTCTCACCACCATGACTTCCTAAACATGGGCTGAAAAACAATAACAGGCATGATAAAGTAGACACCGGAAAGATCACAAGGCTTCACCCTTACACGAAGCGCTACCTGCAACAAAGGAATTCTGAGAGTTGGAGAAATTGTCCTCCCCGCAGAATATCACAATAGTTGCCTATCCAATAAAAAAAACAATCAGCCTTGAAAACACATATACAGTTAATTTCATACAGACTGAGCAGGTTGTATATAAGAATATATAAGACAACAATCCATGAACAAGAGAATGAACTAGAAAGAGTAAGGGGGTAGATAGGAGGCTTTGGAAGAAGAAAGATGGGCTGTAATTATGTAATTCTATTATATTCTCAAAAAATAAAAAGAAAATAATTAAAAATGCAAATAACCAATGAAATGAGGCCTTGGATTTTAGAAAAGCTAAACAAGACCAGCAAACCTTTAGTGGAAAAAACAAACAACAAAAGAAATATAGTGTATCCAAATCAACAAAATTAAAGATTGAAAGAGCGACGTAAAAACAGGACCTGAGTATACTCAGGATTTTAAGATCATACTTTTAAAATCTAAAAGAAATAGATAAATTTTACAGAAAACTGCTTTTGAGTAGTTATTTTTTCAGCATATTAGGCTGACTTTGTCACTTTATACTAAGTTTTTATGAAGTTACTCTGTGGGCAAATAAACTTAGAAAAATAAATGTCTAAACATGTTAAATGTAGATTCCTCTTCTAATTCAAGAGTGACATTTTTAGTTGACAAAATATGTGCTTAAAAGCCAAGACTGTGAACATTCTTGGTTGAAAAGTATTGGAGAAAATTGAAGAAAGAGTAAACTGATCCCCTCCCCCCACCCCACCCCCACCATTCCCTAAAGGTATTTACAAACCTATCAGCTCAGGATAATTTAAAGTTTAATATTTTGACTATAGGATTTAAGATGTAATTGCTTTGTCTTTCCTTCTTTCTCCCTAGAATTGCTCACACAACCCACATTTTCTCTGGTGCTACAAGTTTTTGCATTAACCTCTAGGGCAGTAGAGTGGAATTGAGACAGGTTTTGTAATTAGCTGTGGTTGTAAAAGTCAGGCTTCCAGAAGGCAGAACTTGCCATCAGAGTCAGTATCTGATGAGAGTCCAACTGCAACTGCACTTGGAGAATAACTCTGTTGCTGTAGCAACCAGTTCCTGTTTGCTACCAAAGAAGGGAACACAAACACAAAATGAGTTAAATGTTTCTCTTCAATTTCAAGAGAATAAAATCTTTTAGATTCAACACTTTAGTTGGGAATAAGTTTCAACCTTTAGATCTTAAAAACTAACCATTTGAATGCATAACCACGAGATAATAACTAAACTTGTGAATATGCAAAATTGCATGCAAGCTTATATACTCAACGAAGTTATCTTTATTTTCAACTTTTCAAGCTGTACCAAAAAATTCCCATTAATGGGGCTGGAGAGATGGCTCAGAGGTTAAGAACACTGGCTGTTCTTTCAAAGGTCCTGAGTTCAATTCCCAGCAACTACATGGTGGCTGATAACCATCTATAGATGAGGTCTGGCCCTATTCTGACATTCAGGCAGAATGCTGAATAAATAATGAATAAATATTTGAAAAAAATCCCCTTAGCTACTTTTCTCAGAGACTATATGCTGTTTCCCAGTGAATGCACAATTCATTGATATAGTTTTGGTGCATTCTCTTCTATATCAAAAAACGCATGTCATAAAACTCTTTTTTGAGGACTAGATAAAAGTAAAATCCAAAAAAGAAAAAAAAAAAAGTAAAATCCTGTCTTAGTCAATGTCTGCTATAAGAAAACTACGAACAAGTGGGTGGCTTCACCACAGGAATGTATTTCTTACAGGTTTGGAGCTAGGAATCCTAAGATATGAAACCCGGAGAGATTCATAGTGTGGTAGGAACCCAAATTGCCTGAGAACATGCCTCCCACGATTTGTGCAATAGGACACCTTCTTTGGCGATACTTTTGCTGTAGAAATGGATCCCATCACTTTGATTTTCATGCCCATGAGTTAAGACCCTCGGAAAGGACCCACCACTGTCGTGATTCAGGCTATGTTTCAAAATGGGACCTCTCTGGGGACACCAACGTGAAAGTATATTTCCTGGAATTAGAAACATAATCTCTAGCTTCCCCTAACCAGATAAGTCTAGGGAGATGGCTATTCCAGCAAATTAAACACGTGGAAGCGCAGGATGAAACTTGGAACAAATACCATAAGATGAGTTGTGTGCACCAAAGTAAAACTTGATAAGGTGGAACTAGAAAACCTATTTGCAGTGAACTGCCAGAAGAATCACTGAGTAAAATCTTTCTCGGTGCAATGTTGAAAGATTTTGGTGTCTCTTCTAGTGAAACCAAGCAATGAAAGTTTACTATGTGTCTGATGGAAAAACAGTGGCCTAGTAGAAGACGATAATATAGGCTCATAAGTTCATTGTCTAGTTTGCCAAAGGGATTAGACATTAGAGTGTGAAGTGTTCAGTATAGTCTTTGTAAAACATAGTTGACAAAACTTGACACACTGGGTAAGAGATCAGGCAGACAGGGAAGACTAAATAAAAACTTCTCAATCCATTTACCTCACCCATCAACACAAGAAGCCCTCTCGCCCTGGAAACCCACTGCCCACACTGGCCGGGGAACCAGGTAGGTGATCTTCATTTTTCTTCATGTCCAACTCGCCATCGCATTCCCAGGCCTGTAGAAGACCACCTGCTGGGACCTCTCTTCCTCCACTCCCTGTGGACTCCACAGATCCTTGTGGCCAACCCAACATTCCTCCCATGGACCCTCCAAGTTCGCCCCCCTTCTCCACTCCTGTGTGCCAGCATACACTAGTAGAAACATGTTCTACCAACGTCATACCTGGAAGAATCAGAACCATTCCTTATCAAGCAACCCACAGTCAAAATGTATTCCTAAGATTTAAAAAAGGCGACGGAAACCAAGGAACGGAAAACCCAGCCAGCAAGGCAAGAGCAGATGCCAGCACCTAGAATAACAACCAACTCAAACCCAGATGCACAGATCCCATATTTGCACTTGCATGTATTGAACAGTGTTCTTCATTTAATTCCACTGTTTCTTTATGATTTCATAGACTTCAATACGGTTATTGATTGTGTTTTCATGCTACTGAAGCCCCAAAAGAATCCAGGCTATTACCTACACCAAAAATACCCAAGAGATAATAATAAAATATAGTAGAATTAAATAATACAAAATTCTACAAATCAAAATAGGAAAACACAAACAGAATAAAACGAGCCCCAGAAAAGGCACAAGAAACAAGTATAGACACAGAGGCCATCTTGATCGCACACTCAGTAGAAAATGGCATAAAACATAACGTTTAATGTACAGTGTATATATCGCACTTGGTATATGCCTACATTTTGTAAAAATCCAAGTTGACACAACTGAGTTTTCAAATCAATGAGGAAGAATTCTGAAGAGGCTTATAGAATAAAATCCAGGATGTTGTGTCTTACTCTAGAGGTACGCTTGCCTACATCTCACAAGGTCACCATAGACTTTGAGATGGGACACTGAAGAAGCCACATTAGGAAATTCTCCTCACTCAGTCTGAGTGAGTATTTTTCCCTTTTAAAAATACTGTCTTTCTTCAGAATTATGCAGAGAATCTTAACATGTGTGCGCTTATTTTTCTTTCTTCATTTTCTTTAATGTTTTTATTGCTTTACTTATAACCTCTAACAGGTAAGACACAACTATAGATATTCGTACTGACTTTATTGGTACAACTGCATTTTTATACACTATTTCTCATTATTTCCCTCCTTTTGTCATCACGAATGTATAATTTAAAGAAATTTAATATTCACCCCATGAGCACAGTGTTGAAACATCTGTATACTAAACTGTGTTTCTTTGGTGCTTTTTTACATTCTAGGAAGAAAAAATCGATGCAGCCTAAGACAATATGCAAGGCACCTTCAATTGTATTGTAATACTAACATTTATTTCATAACTATTTAAAATTTTTTGAAGAAAACTTTGCCTTTCCACTTTAACCATGGTTTGAATCATCACTCCATTATCAATCAGCTGATAATGAGGTGAGCAATTTAAGACTGGCTAAATAATTTTTATCTGTTAATTTCCATAAATTTTTACTTCATGAATAATTCTGTAAAATTAAAGTCTAATATCTTTCTCTCTTGTGTAAGTTTTCATTCACTGAAGTATTTCTCTTTAATTATCATTTATAAATTATCTTTCATTTCGATCCTTGTTAAAATAATTTTATCTTTTATACAGTAATAAAAATGACCAAAAATAAGTAATTTATATATTACATTCTGTGGTGTAGATACACTGTTGTAAGTATGTTGACTATTAGGTACAAAATCCAAATATATATGACCAATATTATTGTTTCTATTTTCATAGAAGGAAACAAAGCTGCTGGAATGTTGCACAGTGAAGAGGTAGAACTATTTATATTTAGAAATTGAATGTCTGTTCCTTTACCATGACTCAGGCTACCTCTTGTACACAATAACTGTTTTTAATAAAATACCTAAATTTAACTTAGAGCCAACATAAACTAGGCCAAATGAAGTGCCAGATATGTAATTTTTAATTTTTGCTACATAAAGAAAACTCAAGGCCACATGTTTATATAGTAGTATATATCAAATTACAACAGCTCTGCTTTGTCAATTATTCCTATTTTGCATATTATTTAACTCCTACCCATTATATTTACACCACAATCATGTGTTAATTCTTATAGACAATTATGACAATATGTTATTGAAATGATAAGGAATGACAGGGAACTTTATTATGCACACTTTCTCTTTGTAGTCTTAGCTCTGTCTGTAAACTTTACTCTCCATTTATTTATTTATTTATTTATTTACTTATTTATTTATTATGTATACAGTGTTCTGTCTGCATGCCAGAAGAGGATGCCAGATCTCATTAGAGGTGGTTGCGAGCCATCATGTGGTTGCTGGGAGTTGAACTCATGACCTTTGAAAGAGCAGCCAGTGCTCTTACCCTTTACTTTCAAACTTCAACTTTACTTTCAAAACTAGGGTTCAAGCCCAGAATTGTCAATTATTTCAAGATGATGATAACAGAGCATTTATCTGAGTATAAGAATTTGTGAGTATAGTATGAGAGTGCATAAGTCATATGTATCTTCTCTCAATTTAGCTGTACTTTTCTTTTGGGGACATTTACTAACTGCTATCAGTTTTATATATTTATATGTAACTGTATCTAATATGTATGTATACAACATATATATATCACAAATACAAATAAAATTTAGATATATGGCATGCCATTTGAGGTGTAACACGCACATAAAATTGGACATTAATGTAATAGTAGCATTTGTATACTTAGCTAATTAAGATACCAGGATGTTCGTTACCTTTCTATCACTGTGATAAAATGCCATGACCAGGACAACTTACAGATGAAACAGTTTCTTTGAGCTGACAGGTCCAGACAGATCTTGACATTAGTCAGCAAGCATGGCAGCAGAAACATCTGAAAGCCTGCATGTTGAAACCATGAGCAAGAAGGAGGTAGACAGAAAACACCAGGAATGAGCTTAATATTTTAAATTTCAAAGCCCACCTCCAATGACATTTTCTTCAGTACATCTACATCCCATAAACCTATCCAAATTTCACCACAACTATGGACTAAATATTCAAATGCCTGAGGCAATCAAGAACCTGTCATTCAAGACATCATGATATGTACAGTATTACATTTCCATATGGATATGTCACTAACCATCTTCAACTAACTGCTAGTCCACTTGTGTCCCATTTTTAGCTAGGAGCCTAGAGTTTGCTATTGTACCAATGCAGTCTGCTTACTACTGATTTTTTTGTAGACAAATACCATCTTGGCCCCATCAAGTACAGCCATATCTACTAACCAAGGACCATGCTGGTCAAGAGAAAGATGCTAGATCCACATCATCAATTCCACCCTCCCCTGAGACTTGTCTGAGAACCATATTTCCTGTACATGCCTTCCCATTGCTCTTCTGGCCCTCTTCTTCAGATAGGAAGCTAGACTCACATTTCACCAGCATCTACTACCTATGGAAAAGTACTAGGCACCCCTCTCAGACTCCTGCGGACGACTGTGAGGATCCTTTAACTCTATATAGATGGTTTCCTGGACTTAGCAATCTTACTTAGCAAAGCTGAGAATACTCTTGAAATACCATTGGAACATCATCACTGAGTTTTCCGAGGCCTGAACTCTAAACATCATACAGCTGACTGGCAATGGTGTGTGCTGTACTGCCAAAACACTCATCAACGAACATTTGGGTTGTTTCCAATATTTATAATGATTGTTTGTTTCCTACAGGATCACTTTTTCAACCTCCTTAATATTCCCAACAAATGGCTACTGTAACACATATAGACACGTATGTGTGTTGCTCTGTAGGTCAGGAGTATAGCAGAGTATATATCTTGAGAGGACACTCTCTGTAATTTCAGGACTTCATCTGTCTTGCTGTGTCTACATGCTGATTTTCCCCTTGGAGTCATCTACCACCTCTGGTTCGTATAATCTTGACACCTCCTCTTCTGCAGAGATCGCTGAGCTTTGAGGGGAGAATTTAGATAAAGACATCTCACTATGCTCCAGAGTCTCTCAATATCTTCCTGTTGTCCCCTTGTGGGTCTCTACTTTACTATCTGGTGCAAGAAGAAACTTCTCTGATGAGGACTGAGTGGCACACTGATCTATGAGGTTAGCAGTGTGCCCTTGGCCAAGCAAGTGGAGTGCACAGTAGAATATCTTCTTTTTTTAATTTTTAAAAATGTTTAATTAGTTTTCTTTTTTACATATGTATTTATTCTCATTTGGGAGCTGCTAACCTGCACTTTCTGTCTACTCAGATAATTTATTTTACCCCATCAATCTTTTTTTTTTTTTTTTTTTTTTTACCCCATCAATCTTAAGTCTTAAGTGATATTAAGGTGTGTTAACTTGGTTGTGACTTCCAGCTTCTTTGATTGTAAGATATATTTTCATTATAACATATTCCCACAAAACTGGATCAGAAAACAAGGTCAATTATTCTGCTACCTTTAAAAACACACATCATGGCTAACAATAGACTCCAAATTAGGGGGAAATGGTGGAAAAAGTTATTTTAAACAAATAAATGCAATAATTAAGCAGGTGTAGCTACTTTATATCTTAAACAAATTACCATCAAACCAAATCTAATGAAATAGATGAAGAGAGGGGCTTTTGTCTCATTAAAGAAAAATCCAATTGCAGAATATTACAATTCTAAATATATGTTCATCAAATATAGGAGGACTCAATTTCATAAAAGAAATTTTAGTAAACTCAACCCCCAATAAATGATAGCAGGTGATATTAATATTCGACTATCAAAAAGGCAGATCATCAAGAAAAAATGGTAAACTAAATAGAGACAGTAAATAATATCACATAAAAATCATCTAACGTATGTCTATATAACATTCCACCCAACCACAACTCAATATGTGTTCTTTTCAGTAGCACTGTGGACTTTCCTCAAACTACAATACATATTAGGAAACAAAAAAAGTTTCAACAAATGCAGAAGAATTAAAATCACATCTTGCATTATATCTAAGATGGATTAAATCAGGGAATCAACAACAACAACAACAAGGAAGACAGGTTCATGGAAAACTATAAAACAAAACAATACTGAACCAAACTTAGGTGAAGGAACAAATGAAAAAGAAAGTTTGTAAAATAACGTATGTCAAAGGCAGTGCCCCCTCCCCACTCCTCCCTCCTCACCTCAAGAATGAGCTGTCTATTGGCTACATCGGAGCAGGGGTCTAGAGTCTCTGCTTGCAATGTTCTTGGTTGGTGCGTCAGTTTGTGCAAGTTTTCCTGGGTCCAGATCCTTTCAGTCTCAGATCCATGGCTTTGAATTAGCCTGCCCCAACATAAACCTTATCAGTGAACTACATGAAGGGGCCAGTCCTATGGATGCAAAACTAAAGAGCCTCGTGACACAGGGCTACAACAGGATATCAGAGAGGAGGCACACTGAGGTTCCAGGATCAATAGAGTAGCACAAGCCAGAGTCCTGTTACCAAACCAACGAGTCATTGCAATGAACATTTGCAAGCAAAAATCGTGGACAAAGGGCTATACTATGGGACACACTGTGACACACTACAGCTTCCACAAGGAGGTTTTGTTGTTGTTGTTGTAGGGGAGGTTGCAATATTGGAAGGGCATATACAGGGGGACCAGGAAATGAGTGAGACTGGGGTGCATGATGTGAAATTCACAAAGAACCAATAACAAGTGTTTTTAAATAAGTAAATAAATAATTTTAAAAAGCATAAAATAAGAGAAGGCTATTGCTCTTTTTATCTGCATTATCCTACCATCCGGTGTCCCTGAAACGGCTGTGAAATCAATGAACCTCTCTATGACAGTTTCAACCCTTTTAAAATGGAGCAAGCAAATCCCACAGGATTTCAATGAGCAACGCATAAAATTGGGTAGCAACAATTAGAACAATGATAGGGAAGCCACTAAAGTAGTGATGTTACTGAGAACACATACTGTGATTTTTATCCTTCAGTTGTTTTAGTAAAAAGATTGAAGAAATTCACTTTTTAATTATAAACAACATTTATGTTCTTATCAAAAAAATTGTTGGACAAATTTGATTTCAAAGATTTTCTCAGGCTGAAACATGAAGTAAGATGGATGAGTTATGGTTCCCTGTAGTCTCACAATCTTAGGAAAACAGAAAAGCTACCAGAAGCCACTTAAAATAGAGTATTCATACCTTCAATGGCATCGTGAAACTATCTAATTTGCCATGTGTCTTACTATCTGTCTTAAGTGAGATGTTAAGTATGTGACACTTTATCAGCTGCAGCTGGAGTAATTAGTAGTAGAGCCAGAGTGTCTCTTCTCGACTTGTAAAAACTCTTCTTTTATTCTTTTATTCTTCTATTGCTTCCCTCTTTCCCACCTCAATGGAGTCCTCTTTATTCTCTCTCTCATGGCAGTGGCCTATAGAGTCTGAAATTACCGAAAGGTAGTTCTTCTAACAGCACCCAGCACATACAGTCATAGGTATAGGTGGATACCTGGGGTTGTCTTGCACTGTGGCATCTTCTTCTGAAAATTCTAGAATTGCCTGCCAACCCAGGAAGCTTGAGTGAAACACACCTTAGTGGTAGTCATACCAAACTTAGTTTTCCATTGCCTCATGGTAATATACCAAGGTGTACTCATTGTTCAATATCTAGTTTATCCAACAGGGCAGTGAGTAAACCTTGTTCATCTATAGTTAATGTCCATCTGATATATATTTGCAAGCATTTAAATGTGCTAGTAAGAGTTGTGTGCCTGTTTAATTCCCTAATCTGCTCCTGTGATTGTATGGTGTTCCTGAATTCACACACACACAAAAAAAAAGATAGTGACATTAATCACTGCCATTTAAGTAACATGGTAAAATAGATTAAAGTTACTGACTGATCTATATAAATTTTATATTTCAACAAGAAGAAATCGTAGTTCTTTCTACAACCTGGCTGGAAATGTGAGAGTCAAACTTTATTCTCTCTAGTAAGTAGTACTCCATAGACACAATTTTTTTTAAAGTTAGAAGACATTGCTTCTTTACAGACATTTTGATTTGTGCTAGGGACAAGTGTGTGTGTGTGTGTGTGTGTGTGTGTGTGTGTGTGTGTGTGTGTGTAAGATCGTTGATATTGTTGTATAATTTTTCCTGGGAAGACATGAACCCCAAATAAGGCAATGAAGACAAACCAAAGAAATTCCATCAAGGCTAGTTTGGTGAGAAAACGTGAGTTACTGGCTTTAGAGGAATATGTGTAAGGGTTGGCTTGCAGAAACATGGTGGCTCAAAGGCAGCTACATAACTAAGATCCCACCCCAGCGTGGATGACGGATGAGTCACACGAGCTATATCCCTGGAGCTCTCTGCATCAGCAGGTAGCAGAGCTCACCTCTATTCAGCAGTGATCACCACTTATGCAACGTAACACAGGAGACTTGTGCTCTTCCACATTTCAGCCTTCACTCACTTTGGATCAAGAGGTTCAGGTCGTTTGCTTCCTGAGTCCTATAAGCCTCCTTTCCCTCTACAGAAGAGACTGCTTCAATTTGGGGGGAAATGTCTATACAATATATTTTAATGTCGCATATTGAATGATCTAAATAGAGATATCAAATACTAATTATGACCTAATGTATTTGTGACCAGTCTTTACTACTTCTCTTTCCCACCGTTTATCCTTCCCCCACCACTCACACTCTGGTTCCATGCCCTAACACTATACAGGAGAGAAACCAGGGTAGAGGGGAGAAGGGAAATAGGAACTTCTCTGAGTCTAATTCCTTTCCTTTTGTTTCCTCTTTGGCCAGGGTACTAACAAATGGCAAACAACCTCCTTAAATGGCCAACAACCAATGACCCTGCCTCTTGGCGCCCTCGCATAATTCTCATGAAAAGTTCACCGAATTCCAAATGCCGCACTACTGCAGAAATTATCTGTAGCTGGCAAGACATGCTTTTGCTAGAGCCAAGACAAATCATAGTCAGCTGCTGCGGACAGTCTGAAGCAGCCACATATCCCCCCCCCCCCCGCCCCAACCTGGGATTAAAATGATAACACATTTTTATAATGTTTCTGGGTTTTTTTTAAGAAACCAAAATTCCAAAATTGTCACTATATGCACTGGTTACCTTGTCATTGTGGGGTGTTATGAGATTCTCCTCCCAAAGGATTGGTAGATATGACACTGTGAATTTAGTATTATGATATGATAGTTTACTATTATCAAGTGATGTACAAATGAATTTGAAATTTTTAAGTTACCTTAGCCTTCAAAATGTAACAATACTTGCATTAAATTAAGGAATTGCTCTATGTATCTGAAATCTAGTGGCCAAACAAATAACCCAAATCAAGCAGCCTTACCAGGAACAAGAGAAGCTCACATTTCATTCCTACCCATTTTTACCATAAAATTACTATGTTCATATTTCAGAGTAATTTGTCCTAAAAATAATTATTTATTGATTTGTTTAAAGTATACATACATACATGTTTATATGAGTATTTTAAAATAACATAACTATTTTACTCTCATTATTTATTTTTTGGATATGAATATTATGAAGTAATATAACTATTTTACTCTCATTATTTCTAATAATGGAAGGTATAAATTTTAAAAATGCAAGCTGTTTGTGAACCACATTGTATTTCTGAAAAACAGTAACCCTATTTGTTATACCAGGGCAAAAACTTAAGCGAATAGGAAATTTTTATGTAAAAGCTAAATTTGAGGTATGGGTAACAGAATAGTAATTTTGTTGGAGAGTAATAGAAATCAAGTTTTGTGTGCAATGGATTGAAATAGTTGCTTGGAATTACATATTTTGTTTTGTTTTGTTTTGTTTTTACAATGCTATCTGACTGTCAGGCCCAAAATTCCTATGCTTCTTCATTGAAAATAAAACTTCAGTTCTGGTTTGTTTTTTTTTTAAATACATGTGTTGAAAGGGCAGCTGCTTCTAATCTTAAAGTGACTCTATAACCAGTTTGAGGATGATTTGATTTTTATAGACATCTAAGTAAGAGAAATAGATAAAGCAATACATGTCCAGATATCATGGAAATTTGGATAAAAATAAAATATTTTAGTTGTGAACTTAGTTTGGGTCTCTTTCTTAGGGTTGATGGTCAGTTCTGTTTGTACATAAGAAATTGATTAAATAGAACTTCCAGATATTACTATGCTTTCAAATGCCCCTAGCAACAAGAATTCCCACACGTCCCTTCAATCACAGACTGCTTTCTTATAATCATATTTATGTCATATATGTTTTAAGCATTATATGTCAGGAATGAGCGTGGTATTTGGAGAAGTCCACAGAAAATTACATGACCTGCCACTGCTCACATGCCTTGAAAATGTTAAATATAGTGAAACTAAGGGTGAATAGTCAGTGTCTTTTGTAAGCAAATTAGTTTTTCACTACCCATAGGATGAATATGTTGGTTTCTTCCACATCACTGGAATTTTGCATCTCTATGTAGATCACATAAGAATTTACTTGCTGACTTTATTGATAAATTCCTGGGATAGGATTTATTTTGAAATTTATATAAATCATCCAAAAGGTTCTAAAAATTAAAGGTCAACACTTCCTGTTTACTCAGGTAATTAATTTTACTGCTTCTCAAGTCTCTCACGGGATTGAAGACCAAATAGTTGAGTGTCACAATTGAGCCTAGTTGTTTGGGGATTGAGATCTCTTTAAATCTAGATAGATGTTTTAAGTTGATAGAGATGAGATATGTTAGATATTGAGTTACATTCAGAATTTTAGGTTCACCAAGATAGAAAAATGTGATCTTCAAGGTTGCCAAATACAAACAGCCAAAACACTATGAATGTAACATGAATGTAATTCCTTTATGTTCTGTGCTTCTTTTGCTGTACATAGTTTGTTTTATGTAGGTGTAGTAATATACATGTATATGTAAAAAATTTTTACAAAAAAAGAAATTACTGCTCAACAACCAATGAGAATTAGTACTCAATATCTTTTCTTACAATTGTATGTCAAAAGTATTTTAATAAATAATAACTGGTACAATAAAAAATAAATAAAAATTAAAGGTCAAAATAAACCATATAATGAACAAATTTGTTCAATAAGGGACAAACAGTCATAATTCACAAAGCAATTTTAAAGACAGAAAAATGTTGCTTACGGGAATTTATTTTATTCTTACTTTTTTTTTAATATAAGAGAAGTCAGGCCTGAAGGCAAAGAAAATGAGTTAAATTTGGAACGAATATCTGTGAGTTAAAGAGACTATGTGATAATATTTCAATTACAAATTATTTAAGAGCAAATATTTCAAAAACTGATTATTGATATCATGACAAGAAAGAATATTTGTCACGATTAAAAATACTATGCATTTAGGATAGAGGTACTCTGACTGTCCCAGTTAGCACAGTGGCCTTATTGATATTTATTGTAACTTTCTTTTAAAAGATTTCTTTTAAAAGTTCAAGAATCTCCTTGAACTTGTCAGTAAGTCATAAAGAATGTGTTTGTATATATGTTTGTGTCTATCATTGGACATTTTTTCTATTTTACAGGATTCAATGTGTGTGCCTTCACACCAGTGCTGTAATGTCAACTGCTTGGTCCTAATATATTGCATTTAGTAATATAAACCATCTCTAGTCTCCCCTTCATCCTTTTTTTATTTTCCTTGCTCTTTTCAGTCTTTACAATTTTATACTGATTGTGAACTTTATTAAAAATTCTTTGCATAGTCACTATTTGTTTGTATTGTCAGGCCATCATTAGGAAAATGGAGAGCTTAATATTTTTCACCTATCATTAAACATGATATAAATTTTCATTTATATAGATATTTACTAATTTTTCTCAATAGCTTAAAATCTTGTGTTGTGATGTTGATATATCGTTGAAATTACTCTTATATATTTAATTGTTAAATATTTAACTATTTTGAATTATAAATATAGAAATTTGATCAACTTTTAGGTTCTCTTATACACCATCTATCTAATGTTCATTCATTATTTCATTAACATATCTATATGCTATTTTCATTTTTGCAGCTGAAGGTAATATTGAATGTAAGTAAAATCCCAACACCTTGGAGAAAAAAATATTAATAGTAGAAATCCCTCTTTTACTCTGGACCTTCCGTATTAATATTCCATTGTGTTTGATTTTCTTTATTTTAAAATTTCAAAACATTCTCTGCAACATTAAAGAATATCTCTTTTGTTCTTAGATTCAGTATTTTTTTCATTGGCCCACTCAATAGGAATCTTTAAGAGGATGAAGCATTAACTAACTTTGTGATCCTGAGCAAAATTAACATTAGCACAACAAAATATCTGCTCTCACTATTAAATTCTATAGTGCCATGAGGTGGATAGTTTTCTCCCAACTGTTCAGAACTTCGTGATTAGCATAGGTGATGGGTTGGTTTGATTGAGAATGGCGCCCATCGGCTGATGTATTTGAGTGCTGAGTCACCAGGGAGTGGAATCCCTTGAAATGATTAAATGGATTTGGAGGTGTGGCCTTGTCAAAGTAGATTTGGCTTCGTTGGAGAAGTGCAGGACTCATGATGGGCTTTGAGGTTTCAAATGACCATGCCAGGACCAGTCTCTCCTTCTCTGCCTGTGCATCAGGATGCAAAATTCTCAAATATTTCTCCCACACCTGGCTGCCTGCCACCATGACGATAATAATGGACTAAAACCTCTGAAACTGTAGGCAAGGACCCAATTAAATGCTTTTTTTAAATGAGTTGCCTTGATCATGTTGTCTTTTCACAGCAATAGAACAGTGACAAAGAAAAGGTCTGACACATAGAAGACATAAAAAGAATTCTGAATTATTAAGCACTAAAAAGCTTGCCAGTAGAATAAATTAGCACAGACCATGCCAAACACAGTTATTAAAAATACAAGTCATGGCATAATTATGCAGTATAAACTATCTTTTGAGACAAATTTCTGAGTGGGTATTACTTTTCTTAACAGTTTTATATTTACATTCGATAAACATTAAGGGTACTTTTATTTTAGAAATTTGTTTAAATGCGTATATCACTTCATATCTTCCAAAGTCAGCTTACAGCTTCTTCTTGGCATTTGACGATTCAACTTGAAAGTATTTTTAGCTACATCAACTTATTATCCACCCCATACATTTTATTTTTGGATTTGTTCTATTTTCACAGATGACCATTCTGTTCCAAATAACTGCTCATGCTAGTTACATTCTTGTTGTTGTGATAATGTACCCTGACAAAAGCAACTAATAGTAGAAAGAATTTATTTGGGCTTCTGGCTTCAGGGGTTTAAGCACTCCTCATGCCAGGGAGGCATTGTAGCAGGCAGTCATGGCAGCTAGCACATGAACCTAAGGGATCACAGCCTCAACTATAAGGCAGAGAGAGTGGACTGAGACTAGAGTGTAGCATTATGATCTCAAAGCATACTCCAGTAGTTTACTGCCGCCAACAAGGCTGGACCACTTACACATCCCCAGACAGTGCCACCAACAGAGAACCAACTGTTGGAATGCCATGGGGTCACTTCTCACTCAAATCTCCACATTCCACTCCTTGACTTCCACAAGCTCAGGGCCATATTATAATGCACAATGCATTCGATATCACTTTAAAATTCTTCAGCAGTTTTTAACATTGTTTTCAAGTTCAAATTCTAAAGTCTCCTTTTGAGATTCAAGACTGTCTTTTATTATGGGACCCACAAAGAGACCGTGCTGCCTATCTATTGCATCTGAGCAGAGGGTCTAGATCCACACCATGCATGGTCCTTGGGTGGTGCGTGAGTCTCTAAAGCAGCCCCTTCCTTTCCTCTGCCCATTGCCCATTTGTTGGCTCCATTGGTCTCCTTTTGGAGCTCCTGACCTCTCCAGGCCCTCCCATTCCCCAAGTCTTCCATAAGTTTTCCTTCACTCTCCTTGTGGGTCCCATAGTATGAGGACTAGGGACTACTTCTGACATGGACTCTGGCCTCCCAATGTTGATCACTTCCCCCTGGTGGGAATGGCCTTGGCAGGCCACAGAGGAAAGGGACACAGGCAGTCTAGATGAGATTTGGTAGGATGAAGTCAGATGTTAAGGAAGGAGGAATCCCCTAGGGAAGAGAGGGAGGGGACACGAGAAAGGGAAGGTAGGACTAGGAGGCAATGAGGGAGGGAACTACAATTGGGATGTAAAGTGAATTTAAAAAAAAAATATCTCTTTGTTGTAATCACTCTTTTAAAAAAGCCAAATCACACATTTACAACATATAATAGCATATAAGATACCTTTCCAAAAGTAAACAACAAGGACACAGTGAGGAAATACTGAAAGAAGAGCAGACCACAACAGATCAAAGACAAAGACTCCCCCATAGCAGGGAAGCACGGCAGCAGGTAGGTATGCAGGCAACACCACCGTGAGGCTAAGAAATAGTAAACTTAACTCCAGGCATGAAGCCCTGAAAGTATGGCAAGGCTATATAGTCTCCTGTCCTAGCCCAGGGATATCGTTCTGCAAGGTTGCAGCACAGAAACCTCCATGGGGGGGCCAAGCATCCAAGTATTCAGGCTTATGGAGTATTCATTCAAACTATCACACTGGTATCCAAAAATAGATGGAAAGCAGGCTAGAAACTAGTCTTAAAACACCACACGTAGCAAGCAACATATGTCAGTGAGAGTGTGTAGGGTGGATAGGAACAAGGATAGAAATGTAGGAGCCTCTGCCACATAAGAAAATAGGCAAAGTGCATAAAGCAGGAAGACAGCAATGGAGACAATTCTTGGTCACTGCTGTTGCATTTTATTCTTAGTAACACAATGTTCAGCTGTACTTCAAGACACACTCTCTTAGGATGTTCAATTTTAAATGCATTTATTGCCGACTTTCCAAATATGTAGTTTGTAACCATTAATAGTAAACAGGAATAATGATAATAGTAATAATAGTATCACTAATAATAGTAAATAGTAATGATAATAGTAGACAGAATTTAGACAAAAGAAACATTAACAGCACCAGAGCAAACATACCCTAAGAAAATTGATTTTGTAGGCAAAGGTCAAAAAGCCAAAATGGATCAATAGAATTACAGCGATGCTCGAGGTTAACAACCAATCCTACAACTGCTGGGCAAACAGTGGTAGTTTTCAGCTATTAGAATTCAAAGATTTTGAAAATGCACTCAAATTTTGGAAGGAGGAATTCTATCCAGCTTTACTAACAGGGGCCAAGGGACAGCCATGTGTGAGAAAATGACAGAATCCCAACAGGGACATAATGATGGCAGTCTCTCCTTGAACACCATAAAGCATGATGTAGCTGTGTAGATTTGGAGGGCGCAGAGGTTACATAAACCATGAAGTTAGAACACAATGAATTAAAATGTTCACTGGAATACCGACACTCAGAAAAAGATACTATTATTTTAGTAAGTATCTCTAATGTTAAGCTATCCAAATACAACTTTGAAAATATAATATTGTTCTATTAATTAAATAAGTTCTCAAAATTATGAGCTGTACTTTATTCAATAAATGTTATATGCGTTGCAATTTATGTTAATAATATAAGTATATTACCATGTAAATACCTGAATATTTTTATGTAAATGTCCCCTAATTTGTTTATATGCTGCTTTAATTAGGTGTCTTAGACAAATTTTATATTTCCACTTTATTATTTCCAGTAATTAAGGCTGGGGATGCTACTCAGTTGGTATACTGTCTAGCACACACAGCGTCCTGGGGAAGTCCCCAGCACAGCATTACTGGAGTGTGGAATTCATGCCTATCATCCTAGCTTTTGGGAGGTGGAGGCAGGATGTTCAAGAATGTAAGGCAGTCCTCTCAGCTACATAGCCAGTTCAAAATCAGACAAACCGTACCTTTAAAAAGCAATGGAGGCTGATAAGATGGCTCAGCAAGTAGACTGTTGCCACCAAGACTGATGAGATGAGTTTGCTCTCTGGGACCAAGTGGTGGAAGTAGAAACCAAACTCACAAGGCTTGCCCTATACACTCAAAATGGGGATCATGGCACTTCTGCAACTACCACATGTGATGCACCCAAAATAATAAAATGTAAATAAATTAAAAAGTAAAAATGCAATAAAGTATATAAAGTCACATAATTAAAAGCTGAAATATAGCTACCTCTGTAACATGAATATATATTTAAGGGAGAGGTAAATTAAGCAATATACAAGGCATATATAAAATGTTAAATTGTCCCTCAGAAATGACAGATTACTTTACTTTTATAACACTATGCCTTTAAAATAATAATTTTATTTCATTTCACCAAAAATGGGATGTCTGAATAGATCAATTTTTTAAAAATTTGTAATTATAAAATGATGTTGATTATAAGTAAGATTAAATATAGTTTTATATTTTAATATGCATTTGTTTGCTTTTGTTGCATTTAGGTATAACTTTTATAGTAAAAGGAAATGTAAATATTGTATATATAATATACTATATACATGTAAATACAGTATAATTAATCATTGTAATGCATTTATATTTGTTTTTTGGGTTTTGTTTGTTTGGTTTGGTTTGGTTTGGTGTTTGTCCTTTTCAAGACAGAGCTTCTCTGTGTAGATCAGGCTGGCCTTGAACTCAGAGAGATTTCTCTGCCTCTTAAGTACTGGGATTCAAGGTACCAGCCTCCCCTCTGTCATGCATACCTACAAGTAACAATACCCAGACTGTGGTGGTTTGAGTGAGAATGATCACCCCCCCCCCCACAGTAGGCTCATGTATTTTAATGCTAAATCCCTAGATTGGTACAGCAGTTTGGGGAAGGATTAGGAGGAGTGGCTTTGTTGCAGAATGTGTGTCAATGGGGGATGGGCTTCGAGGTTTGAAAAACCCAGAGATGAATCCACACACATATGGTCACTTGATTTTTGACAAAGAAGCCAAATCCATTCCATGGAAAAAGGATAGCATCTTCAACAAATGGTGCTGGTCTAACTGGAGGTCTATGTGTAAAAAAATGCAACTGGATCCATATATGTCACCTTGCACAAAACTTAAATCCAAGTGGATCAAAGACCTCAACATAAAACCAGAGACACTAAGTCAGATAGAAGAAAAAGTGGGGAAGAGCCTGGAACACATTGGCACAGGAGACAACTTCCTGAACAGAACACCAACAGCCCAGGCCTTAATCTCAACCATTAATAAATGGGACCTCGTGAGGCTTGGAAGCTTCTGTAAGGCAGGAGACACTGTCAAGAGAACAAAGTGACAGCCTACAGACTGGGAAAAGATCTCCACCAACCCTACATCTGACAAAGGTCTAATATCCAGAATATATAAAGAACTCAAGAAATTAAACACCACCAAACCAAATAACCCAATTGAGAAATGGGGCTTGGAACTAAACAGAGACTTCTCAACACAGGAATATCAAATGGCTGAGAAACACTTTAAGAAATGCTCAACCTCCTTAGTCATCAGGGAAATGCAAATCAAAACAACTCTGAGATTCCATCTTACACCCATCAGAATGGCTAAGATCAAAAATTCAAGCCACACCACATGCTGGCAAGGATGTGGGGAGAGAGAAACACTCCTTCATTGCTGGTGGGAATGCAAACTAGTACAGCCACTTTGGAAATCTATCTGGTGCTATCTCAGAAAAATGGGAATAGGGCTTCTTCAAGACCCAGCTATTTCACTCCTTGGAATATACCCAGAAGATGCTCCAGCACACAACAAGAAAATTTGCTCAACCATGTTCATAGCAGCCTTATCCATAATAGCCAGAACATGGAAACAGCCTAAGTTTTCCTCAGTAGAAGAAAGGATAAAGAAACTGTGGTACATTTACACTATGGAATACTACTCAGCTATTAAAAACAAGGAATTCCTGAAATCTGTGGACAAATGGATTGAACTAGAAAAGATCATAATGAGTGAGTTAACCCAGAAGCAGAAAGACTCAAATGGTATATACTCACTTATATCTGCATACTAGCCCAAGGGGCATGTCCCACGAAAGCCTTCACTTACCAGGAAACTGGGACAGAGGGGAGGGCATCCTATTGGGACTCTAGATGAGAAAAGCATGGGAGAATAGCAAAGTAGAAGGATCCAGAGGATCCTAGAAACCTACAAGAAGAACATTATGATAGGCAGATTTGGGCCCAGGGGTCCCGCTCAAACTATGGCACCAGCGAAGGACAATACAGGCAGTAAACTTTAAACCCCTACCCAGATCTAGCCAATGGACAGGACATTCTCCACTGTTGAGTGGAGAGTGGGGTCTGACTTTCACACGTACTCTGGTGCCTCATATTTGACCACGTCCCCTGAATGGGGAGACCTGGTGGCATTCAGAGGAAGGATAGCAGGTTACCAAGGAGAGACTTGATACCCTATGAGCATATACAGGGGGAGGAAGTCCCCCTCAGTCACAGTCATAGGGGAGGGGAGTAAGGGGAAAATGGGAGGGAGAGAGGAATGGGAGGATACAAGGGAGGGGATAACCATTGAGATGTAATATGAATAAATTAATAAAATAAAATTTAAAAATAAACAAAACAAGAAAGAAAGAAAGAAAGAAAGAAAGAAAGAAAGAAAGAAAGAAAGAAAGAAAAACCCAGTCCCTCTCTCTGCCTCTAAGTTCCTGATAAGATAATAAGCTTTCAGCTAAGGCCCCAGCACATTGTCTGCAGGCTTCCTGACATTCTCCTCCACCTGGTGATCATGGACTCACCCTCTGAAAGTGTAATCAAGGCCTTTATCAAATGCTTTCCCTTGTAAGTTGCCTTGGCTATGATCTTTCTTCAGTACAATAGAAAAGTAACGAAGACACAGAGTGAGACCATATATATATGAAAAAAAGAGGCCAGATTAATTTTTACAGTTTCTAAAATGGTTCTATTACCTTTATACATGTCAATTTAAAATAAATTAAATTTATTTGTAGAGCTAAATGTTATAGGAATTAATATAAAGGCATAATTCTATAGCCACTGGGTTTTTTGTTTGTTTGTTTGTTTGTTTGTTTTGCTTTATTTTTTTACCTAATGACAGCAATGACTTTGGAAGTAAGATTAAGCAAAAAGAAAAAAATTAAGCTGCATGTCTATGTGTAAAAATGTTTTCTACGTGGACAGTTGATTGGTTTGAGAAAGCAATTTTCATTATAAATTTAATTTGAGAATTAATATACAGTGACCTTATAATAACTTCCTCATTGCCCTCATGAATTTGTGCAGCACAAAATAAGTGAGGTCCCTTCTCATTATTGTCACTAAGATGGAAAAAGTAATCACTTGCCGTTATCAGTCTGCATCCTCCTCCCCTGTTCTGTGTCATCTGCTATGAAGTGACCTACATAAGCAAAAGAGATGCACATGTGTGTTCATATTATAAACTCAAAATTGATTAGTTTTGTGTAAAATAAATCATGTGTATATGTATATGTGCATTAGATAAAATATGTAGCATGATATATATATTTATATATAATTTAAGAATAAACATTTCATTATTGTCTAGTACTTGATTGCCTTTAATGCAATGTACTTTTCCCCTTGCCTTCCCTCTTGGCTGGACAATAGTGCTTTAAAAAGTAAGCCTGACTTGTTTTCATAGCATCTCAAGAAAAGATATGTGACTATGTAACTGTAACTATGACATGTGATAACAGGCAATGTTTGCTAACTCTTTTGAATCTGGTAATATTTAGTACCTATGACATCAGTACAGATGCTATCAGGGCTTTGTGTATGAGATTAACTTTCCATGAAAAGTTGTTAGGGTTCTACTTTAGTCCACCTACTTGTGATGTCATTGCTTACTTGCCATGGGGACATGACCCTCCCTGCCTAGGGCCATATAAAAGGACAGACCCTCCCTCCCCCCCTTTCTCCTGTCTCTCTGTCTCTCTCTGTCTCTGTCTCTCTCTTTGTCTCTCTCTCTGTCTCTGTCTCTGTCTCTGTCTCTGTCTCTGTCTCTCTCTCTCTCCTTTACCCACCTCTTTCACCACCCCCACCCCTTCTACCTGCTCTATCCACTTACTTTCTCTCTCCCTCTTCTTCTCTCTCTCTCTCTGGGGTATCCTCCCCTCTTTCCTTCTCCCCCTCCCCCCAACCCCGCCCATGCTCATTTAATAAACTCCTCTACAACATAATATCTGTTGCCTGGTACCTTATTGTACCTTATGCCTTACCTTATTGCCTTATTAGATATAACATTGGTGCCATAAGACTCCGATACAAAACTCTGAGGACCATTCCATCTGCTCTCCCACTTCCCACTTCCCTGGCTTACCTAAAGCCAGCTGTGACCAAGCCTTCCAGACAGCTTCTCAAGACCTTTACTGCGATTCTAAGCTGAGTATATTTCTGCTACTCTGATCTCTCCCTGGCCCAGTGCAGAATCCTAAGGCCCCACCATTGCCATTACCCTTGGCCCTGGAAGACCTGTTTTTAGAAACCACGCTCTGACAGTGGCTTATTCAGCCAGCTAGAGCTAGCCCCATGCAGCACCTATAGAGATCGATAGCAGCCCTGCTATCACTGGGGCTGCTGTTCCCTAGCCTCGGGCTCTGGGGGTTTCAGGAGGGCTGCACGGAGCGGGATGGGATAGAATGTGGCCAGCAGAGAGCCCGTGGCTGCTGCCTCAGCCACAATTCCGTAACAGTCGCCATGTGTTCAGGATGGAAGAGGTACTTGCTCTCCACACCAGCCACGTCACTAGCCGCCATCTTTGTTAGGGGCGTGCACGTGACTGTCCCCTGCTTCCCACCGCTACCCTGGTCCCTCCCCCTTCCCTTCACAGGTGTGCCAGAGATTCAGTGTATATGCACCCAGAGTGGGCCAGGGGCGGAGTCAATCTCCTGCACATAGCCGTGACTGGTTCCAGGCCTCAGGACCTCAGACGAGCAGCATTGCTTTCTCTAAGACCATACTTTCCAATTCCTCTAATTCTCTACTTTATTTTCTGCTCCAAAAGTAATAAATAAATAAATAAAATAAAAGTCATACAATTGTTTATTGTGTATACAATTATTTATTGGCTATGTTTTTATCCTGATTTAAAATGTTTTTGTTGCTAATTTATGCTTTTGCTAATTCCTACAGAAGTAAATAAATGCTGTTTCCCCAGTCATCAGCTAACCTAGACTCAACCACTCCTGGCTAATGGGTTTGATACCGTTTTAAAATTATTAGTTAATTACAGATAACTAGATGTGAAGATTGCTTAACTCAAATATGCTAGCTAACCCTCAAACTTGTCAGAGATCTGCTGAATATGGCATTTAACATGTGTAAATTTATTCTAAAAAAACAGAGATTCCCAGATCATAACAGTAGCTCCCAAGGTCTCAGAAGACTTGCACACAGTGGCAGGTGACTCGATCCTGGATTGTGGTTTCTGGCTCTGGAGCAAAACTGCTCTCAACATCTGCTATAGATCAGTCTGTGGGCAAACTGGACACCTGGAGTCTCATTGTCTCATGTTGCTGAATACAAGGTGAGGTCAGTCTCTTCCATGTTCACCTTCCACAGAAACAGCCTCATCCTCTGTGACTGATGCAAGACTGTCTGCACATCGTGCCATGCTGCCACAGGAGACAACTGGGACACTGTCTATTTACCGGGATATGACTAACTAGTCATCTCTGTCATTTTTATTAGCACATAGATTCTTTTAGGTTACAATTTATCCTTCTCAGGTCTTTGATCCCATTGATGCCTAAGCTGATGTTAACTCCCATTTTTTTAACTAAGGACAGTGACTCCTCACAGCAATTTCACCTATACCTTAAGGCTTCCAGAAAAATGCTTTATAAATGCTAAAAGGTGTAAGAACATGTTTTTAGTTGGTAAATGCAAGTTATGAAGGTCAACATGTCTAAAGGATGCTTCATTTCTTCCTGTTGCTGTGTTATTGTTGTATTAACTGTTCAGAACATTGAGACTAATCAATGGAGTTCTAGTTTATTAGTCTAACTATAAAAAAAATTCTACTATATGATCCTATCATAGTTCCAAGCCCAACATTTTAAATTTCCTTTTATTACTGTTCCACAGAGGCCAAAAAGGCTTCTGCCTTTCCAAACTTACCTCAGAGTATTTGTGCTCTTAACTCAAAGTTCTTTTTCCAAGCCTGTACTATATATATACTATATGTCTACTGCCCTTTTCCTACAATGTGTACAGGTCTAAAAACGTGTACTTCACTGCAGATTACAGTGATGATGCTAAGTTTATCTCCCTTTATGAACTTAGAAGTATTCCTATAAGCTACAGGAAATCCATCTCTCAGGTCAAATGGAACCCAGATAAGTACTGTCGTTCAGCAGCAAAGTTCCTCACCTATCACCTATCACCTATCACCTATCTCTAAGGGTGGGACTCCTTCTCCTTTTCCCTGGCCTTGGGACTCCGCCCACCTAACTACCTGATTGCCACCTTTCTGCACCCAACGCCAGCCAGCTGACAACCCCGATCTGCATGACTGACTGTTTCTTTTCGCTCCCCTACAGATAGGGCTTTTTTACTAGGTGAAACTGCTGCTTCTGCTACTGCTGTTTCTGCTTCCGCTTCTGTGTCTTTGCTCTCCCATGTTCAAGCCTTTCCCAGGGCAAAATGGAAGGAAGTTCCCTGTATCCAGACCTTTCCTTTGCTCTCCCAAAATTTTCACAGATTGTCAACATTTGTCTCTTGCCTTTTCTCTTTGCTCTCCCAAGAGTTTCAAATGCACACCTAAAGGCAATTTTCTCCCTAACCTACTAACTTTGTCTTCTGCCCACATATATGTTCCAGTATCCTGCCAGACTGCCTACAGCTGAGAATCGTCAAAGCAGCTACCCACAAGTGCTCCCGTCCAACCTCAGAAATTGTGTCAGCTGGACCTGCATTGTTCCTCCTAGCTGGACCTGCATTTCCCTTCCCAGCTGCAGATGTTCTCAGACCCTGAACAACATATGCAACAGCCTGTTCTTCCAGAACCTGGCCAACATTTCAGCCTTTTAAACATCTTATCGCTGCCCTACTGTCAGCAGGAAGTAGTTAAGATGATTACTTGGCCCCTTAACCATTTGCAAAAGGCTGAAATGGTATACTTCAGGCCCAGACAAACAGCTCCAGGTTCTCCCAGCATTCCTCACTCCTTATCTGCTGCAAGACTTGGCTGACATAGCCTACCTTCCACTTTACACTTTCAAGGCAGAACTTTTCCTTCCTCTTCACTATATAATCTGGACATTTTGTTGCTATTGGTTTCTCCCTCATCTACATTTATATACTTTAACTTATTATATAAAACAATCCAACGTTTCTCATATTTTTTTTTTATTATAGGAAAAGGTAGGAATGTTAGGATTCTGCTTCAGTCCACCTACTTATGATGTCATTGCTTACCTGCCACAGGGGTGTGGCCCTGCCCAGGGCCATATAAAAGGACAGACCCTCCACATGGTCTCTCTATATATACCTCCTCTACCTCCCTCTCTCTACTTTCTCTCTCTTCCCCTCTCCTCTCTCTCTCTCTCTCTCTCTCTCTCTCTCTCTCCTCTCTCCTCCCTCTCTCTCTCCTCTCTCTCTCTCCTCCTCCTCTCTCTCTCTCTCTCTCTCTCTCTCTCCGCGCTCTCCTCTCTCCCTCCCTGCTCTACACTTACTTTCTCTTTCCCTCTTCTTCTATCTCTCTGGGGTACCCTTCCCATCTTTTCCTCCCCCCCGCCCCATGCTCATTTAATAAACTCCTCAACAATATAATCTGTTGCCTGGTACCTTATTGTAGGCTCAATTTTCTTAACCAAAATATTTTATTAACAACTTATTGACCGAGCCTACGTCAATTATAACCAGAGATCCTGTGAAAGTCAGTCCCCAGTCTCCACTTAACTGTGTGGAGAATGTTCTGTCCCTTGGTTAGATCTGGGTAGGGGTTTGATGATGACTGCATGTTTTGTCCTTGGTTGGTGCCTTTGATCAAGCAGAACCCCTGGGCTCAGATCCACCCATCATAATGTTCCTCTTGTAGGTTTCTAGGACCCTCTGGATCCACCTACTTCCCTATCCCCTATATTTTTCTCACCTAGAGTCTCAATAGGATGTTCTCACCTCTATCCCACTTTCCTGGTAGGTGCAGACTTTCATGGGACATGCCCCTTGGGCTAGTGCCCAGTTATAAGTGAGTATATACCATTTGAGTCTCTCTGCTTCTGGGTTAGCTCACTCGGGCTCTTCATCTTAATTTGAAGACATGGTGGTTGAAGAAGAATTTTTATCTGCACGTGATTAAAAGATTTATATCTCACTTTTGTTTTCTTGACTTCACTGTTTCATTAGCTCCATAAATTTTCTCTGTTTGCATGTAAATACATTTTTTCAGGGAAGGTAGTTTAAAAGCAAAAACACAACTTAGTGCCTACTCTGTTTTCTTTCTCCCATTAGTCTGGTAATAGAAAAGCAATCACATCCACTCATTTTAATTTATTTTTAATTTCTTTCAAGATTTAATTTTTAATTTCACATATATAGTGTGTGTGTGTGTGTGCATGTGTGTGTGTGTGTGTGTGTGTGTGTGTGTGTGTAATATGTGCGCAGGTACCCATGTAGGCAAGAAAAAGGGCTTAGAACCTCTGGAGCTAGAGTTATGTGTGGTTGTGAGCCAACTCACACAAGAACATGGAACTGAACTGAGCTCCTCAGGAATAGCAGCAAAGGCTCTTAAACTCTAAGTATCTTTTCATGGAGCAATATGGTGGAACTTTTCTAAACTTCCAGCTCTACAAATAATGACACAGGGGCTTTTAAATGTCAACTCCTAGGCTTTTTAGCTTAGGCAGTCTCCCAGCCACCTATCTAGCTTAATCTGACTAAGCCTGCACTGTGTCCCACCACATGGCTAGCTCTACCTCTCTCCTCCACTTGGCCTCTTCTTTCACCTCCATGTATGCTGGGAAATCTGCATTTGCTTCCTTTTCGCAGTCTGTCTCTCTGTCTGTCTCTGTCTCTATCTGTCTGTCTGTCTGTCTGTCTGTCTGTCTCTCTCTCTCTCTTCACCTTCTACTTACTGCCAAGACATTGACTGTCTGCTCTTTTTTATAACCAATAAGCAAGTGAGGAATAACAAATATTACCAATATTTACAAAATATAAGACCTGTGATGGGCCATCAAAATGACAATACCAACATCTGAGTAGTATTTAGGCTTTTTGCTGGTTTAGCAATCAACAATTGAATATACAGAGACACATCTTCACACAATGTAGCCCAACAGAGCAATACATAGGAAATTGAAATTATTATTGTCATGTGATATTCATCAAGTGACTTTTAAAAACAACCTATAGATTTTTTTTAAAGAAGAAAGTACAAGGAGTAAAGCAGAAAACTAGTAAAATGAGAATATGATCCTATAGAAAAAAATGCTTTCATTAAAAACACTTGATATTTAAACAACATGATGACTAAACAAAGACGAGAAGCACAGAAATCTTCAGAGGGAATCAAGGTTCATATGATGTAAACATCCATACTCCTGAAATTTTCTCTTTTGCTTTGGTGATTTTATGAAATTCATAATTGAATAATATTCTATAAGTCAAAGAAGAATACAAAAAGTATTTTTCCCATTCCCAATGTGCCTTTTTCAGCTTCCTGCTTCTGTCAGGGTATGAGCTCACAACAGTTCCTGCCATCGTGTCTCAGGTTTCTCATAATGGACTCTAACCCTCTGAAACTGTAAACCAAATAAAAAACTTCCTTTTATAATGTGCCTTGGTCATGTTTTGTTTTGTTTTTGTCATAGTAATAGAAAAGTAACCAATACAATTAGTATTTCTAAATGTAAATGTAAATAATACGAATAGATAGTGTACAATTCAGTTCATGTTTTGATAAAGTTGAGTAGCTAAATCCATTTCTCAGTGAAAATGTATTCAAGTTCCTATTTAATATATACCATAGGGTAAAATATGATTCTGGCTTTAAGAACCCATTAATAAACATAATGCATAAAATGCCTAATAAAATTATTTGATATATAAAATATATAGTTTGTATTGAAAAGATTTTAAAGTTAATTTGCCTTGTAACAATGTTTTTAGGTAAGATTAATATAAATGTTAATTATACATAGATCGTGTTGTAGTTCTACTAGATAGAGCCATAGTATAAAGTATATATGGCTCAGGCATGTGAAGAGAATCTACACTGAGGAAGGGAAAGAAAATTTCTGTCTCAGTGTTTACTACTTAACATACATATTACACACACACACACACACACACACACACACACACACACACACATGGATGAGGGATGGGGGAGAGATTCTGTCTTCTGTCTCTAAGTGGTGAGAATTGCTTTTCTTGTATTAATATTTATCTAACTTATTATTGTCTATTTCCATTTAGTAAAAAAGAAGAAAGTAAAATAGTAAGGCAAGTAAAATGAACACATTATAAAAATACTACCTGGTAATAATGGTTTTTAATCCAATATAGTGATTGCTGTTCATATACTATAGGCTACATCTTATGAATGGTGATGACATTTTTTGGAGCTTATAAAATATTTTTAAATATAAGGCTCTAACAATCTCAATGCATATGTATTTGGTTATGATGTGTTCTTTGTCTTACTTGGGATTTTTGTTTGGTTTTAAGTTTGATGCAAAGTCTCACATAGTCAAGGCTGACCTTGAAATCTTCCTGCTTCTCTATCCCAAGTGCTGGGATCATAGCAGAGGAGTGTGCCACCATACCCAGCTAATGCCTTGTATCATATTTAGATAATGTATGACCACGTAAAATTTCTGTTTACACAGGTTACCCAGCCTGTTATTTTGTTCTGAATTCTTTATAGCATAATTAATGAGAAAAAATAGATGTACAGTGAAGTAATCACAAAAACACAAATTATAGGGCCAGATAAAATTGGTGTTCTAATTTTACAGTGTAGCACATGCTTAGAAGCACAAGGTCCTTGGTCGTATTCCCATCATGACAAAAGAAACAAATGAGTATAGAATTAAATGTAATGAATTAAATTTATTCTTACAGGGCACAGTATGACCAAAAGTACAGAGATACAGAAAGAAATGTTCTTAAATCATTGAACAAATTGCACCTGTAAACATGCCCAGACCAGGAGAACAATGACGCCCTTTGATGTACTCTGCGAAGCCATCTTTTAGACTTACCTTTCATGTACTACTAAGTGCACTGTGGTTTTCCATAAGCAAGGTGGATGTTTATACAATGCAAGAGGCTTTTCGCTTAATCTAAGCAATATTTTTTTTGAAAGTCTGCTATTTGCTACAATTTCACAATAAAGAAGTCTAGGTTCAGATATGGTATATTTCTGGTGTGGTACAGCCAGAATCAGAGGTTGGGAGTTTGAAACAAGGCAAGTTCAGCCCAGAGATTATGTCCTTGGTTACTGTGTGAGTAGAAACAGCATCCTAAACAGTGATCACAAGCGGCTAGGATATATGCCCCAAGATCACCAGGTGCATTCTTCCTTCCTACAGGGCTGATATGGAGAAAGAATAGACTGTTTGCTTGTAATTCAGTGAAAATCGGTGCTTCCTTTGTAGTTTGCCTCACGCTGGTGGTTGCACCCTGTCACCATCAGTGCTGTTTCTCAGAGCCAATAATGGGAACATATGGATGCCTTAAGTCTTCCTTCTGAAAAGCACAAATCAGCACAGAGCAAAAGTTCAGTGTTAGTGTGCATAACCCTATTTAGCTACACCTGTTTCCTCTAATTATTTCAATATTATTGAGTTGTATAAACGACGGTATGGTGATAATAAGGATGTTATCATAGGTTTATTTTCAGCATTATGATCATGTCCACTAAGAAGTTTTTGTTGTAGAAACTAATTGAAATAATTACCCATAGAAGTGCTGCTGAAGAGAATTTGTACAAAAACAAAAAACAAAAGAAGACCAAGCTATTATCCTATTGACAGTAACAGCAGAATAAATCCTTTTTTTTTTTTTTTTTTTTTTTTGTGTGTTAACACAGCTTTCCAGAAGAAACCTTTTTTGTTTGGTTTTTTGTTTACCAATTTACTGCCGGTTGGAGAAACATCTGTCTAAGCCCACAGGCAGAACAAAGAGAAAACAACAGCTTCACTCAATTATGCGAAATGCAGGTGAAGAATTCTACAGAGCAAACTCAACTGGCCTGAGAATCTGCTCGGAGAGTTGAAGGCAGCAGCATAGAAGTGAGCAATAGTTTGTGACTTAAAAAAAAAAAAAAAAAAGACTGCATTGCTAAACTTTTCAACATGGAGAAATACCTATTTCTTAATGTGCATGTTTGTATATGTATGTAGATATGCTGCATATGGATTTGATGTGTGTGTGTGTGTGTGTGTGTGTGTGTGTGTGTGTGTGTGTGTGTTGGACTATTTTTTTCCTCCCTGGAGTTTCTTCATTATTTGTGTATTAGAGATATTTCCCTTTCATCATGATAGTAATTTGATAAACACTATGATATTATTCATCACTATCACAGGACCTGAGACTAGAGTCATCTTCATAGACCCTTGTGTACACTATCCATTGGATTTATTTTACAGAAAGGCATTTTGTTGCTGGGGGTAAAGATCAGTGGTAAAATGCTGGCCTAGCATGAAAAGCACAGGGTTCCACCTCAAACATTGAAAGCTAAGTAAAATATGACAAACCCAGACAAACAATATGACTCTAAGCCTATTGATCTGTATTTAACTATTATTCATATAAATTGCCGCCATAACTTAAGGCACTTATTCTGTTATTAAATAAAATATTAACCAAATTAAACATAATAGATGAAAAAATGAAGAATTTAGGAAAATATGATTCCTAGCAAACAAGTTGGATAATGATAAGTACATTCATATAGTGTGTTAAAGCACTTGGAATTTTCTTGATTTTCATGTTAATCCAAGATGAAAATAATTAAAGAGAGGGGGAAAAACATTTCTGGCTTAGTATAATAAAAATTATAATTCTAGTTATTCTAAATTTATAGTGTAAAATTTCATAAAATGCCTGATAACATCAAAAATGATAAAATAGTTGTTGGTATAAAACAAAGAAACTATGATAAAAATCAAATATTCTAATTTTCATGAAAGAGCTAGGTCATTAATGTGATATTCACAGAATCAGTATTCAAAAATAAAAGCTAATGATACCTGATGAGATAGTAATAACAGAAAGGTACTGTTTAATTTCTTTGTGAAATTTTGTAGAACAAAAATCTACCTGTAGTTATTAATCTCATTTATTCAATTTAACTAATCAAGCAAAAATTTAATATGGCATAAATTTAATTATGTCATATATAATCTCCATTTTTACACGTTGTCTGTAAACATCAAATAATAGGATACATTTTTGTTTTCAATGCTTAAATTCTGTTTTAATAAGAAAAATATTTATTGTTCATGAATTTCTGACATATTTTTCAGCATCTCTATACAATTGCTTTAAACACCCAACATAGGATTTTTCACTAGACATGACTCCAAACTCAGAGATAAGTCATAACTCCATTAGCAGTATTTAGGTTACCTGGAATTTTTTATTTTAATTAAAGTTATTCATTATTTCTAATCAAAATAGTCATTTTAATTTTAAAACTTAATCATATCACACATAAATGAATGCCACAGATCTGTGGAATAATTATGGATACTATAAGACTATGTGAAAAAACTGTTTCTAATACTGTAATGTTACTGGAATGTAGGGGACCTCTCATGGTTGCCAGAAGTTACAGAAAACATCAAGGCCCCCTTTTGAGATTCTTAGTCTCATTGAATGAAGAATTTTAAAATATACTCAAATGTTATTAGAGTTTGAAAAGAAAACTCCAGGGTGGACAAGCTGTAAAACTTCATCAGCTGTCCAGAGGAGATTGGGGCAGAGAAGAAAAAAAAACAAACAAACTATGATGTATAAACCGATATGGAGACCAGACTTCTGGAAACTAAGCAGCCACGTGGGAGGAATGGAAAACTAGGATGATATTGAGGAAGCCAACAGTGTTTGTGGGGGGGGGCGGTGGTATCTGAGAAAGTGTGCAAATTACAAAGCTGCATGACAGTTGCCAGATAGGCCACTATACCAGGGGCAGAGATTCTGAGAGGGAAAAGAACAAAAATCTCATTAAAGAAAAACATTATTTTGCCTACCTCTTTAGCATGGCTTAAGATAGGCCACTCTCTTAGGTCAAGTGAATGACTCAGCCCAACTCCACCCAGGTCAGGGACTCTGACTCTATTTCTTGACCCAAAGCTGGTTTCTACTCTAACAGGAAAACACCAGAATATGGAACATATTGAAGCAATGAGAAGAATGAAATTGTAAAAAAAAACAAAACAAAACAAAACAAAACAAAAAAAAAAAAAACTGAAAGTAGTGGGCAGAGACCAAGTAAGATACTCAGGAAGTCCAAAAGTCACAGTTTACAAGAGAAGGGGACTGAATACAGTCATTAGACAGTGTCTTGCTTTGCTATTCCCATAACAAAGCATCATGATCAAGGCAAGTTATAAAGAAAGTTCATCATTTTGGGGGCCTAGAGTGCATGGTTATCATGCCATGGAGCATGACAGCAACCGGGCAGGCATGACACTAGAGCAGTGTGGTCTGGGAATAGCATGAACTAAACCCCAGTGACACACCTCCCCCAACAAGGCCCTCCTCTAAGTCTTTCCCAGACAGTTAGTTCCATAAACTGGAAAACCAACAGGCAAATAGCAATTCCATGGGCCCAATTCTCATTCAAGCCACCACAGTCCACTCCCTGTAAGATTTCTTTCATTGTTTAGAAAACATCCAAATAAGGTTACATTCCAAGGTTCCATGGGTTAGTACTTTCACACAGGAACTGGTAGGGGTAAATGAAGACCATAATAGCATTGTCCATGACTTCAGATTTTATTAATACATGGATTGAATGATTAGGTAAAAGAGAATCTGGTCCATTAGCACTTTTCCTTACTCTTCTCTTCGAGGCCATTGAGTGGCGCATGGCCGAGCCATTAAGCATTTTCTTTCTGCACTGAACTGATCCCAATTTGAGACAAACATGAGCTTTCCCCTCTTTCTTTATCAATGCATTTTGTTTTTGAGTGACACATGTTAATGCAAGGCAAGGATAATACACCTGGAAATGGCTTGGGGATTTATCCTAATGTACCTATGCCTCTTATCTTCCTCATCCCAGATGTACAATACATATGATACAGATGCTCTGGGTTCACCAAAGCTTATGTGTTTCTGGATCTAACACCACTCATGACTAGTGGTTATGAGCATGGAGTCATGTGATGTACCATGGCTAGATAAATATTTCTTCTAAATAATCTCAAAATCATTTCTTTGTCATCTTGTTCTTAGCCTATGTAATTTTCTGGTTTTTTAACCCTGTGGCTATCTTCCTATACACAATCACCCAGGGAAAGCAGCCTGCTTCAGAGAGGGCAACATTGTAACTGCATTCTGAGAGAGAGGGCGACATTGTAACCTTGCTCTGAGAGAGGGGCAACATTGTAATCGCACTCTGAGAGAGAGAGAGAGAGAGAGAGAGAGAGAGAGAGAGAGAGAGAGAGAGAGAGAGAGAGAGAGAGAGAGAGAGAGAGAGAGAGAGAGAGAGAGAGAGAGAGAGAGGCAACATTGTAACCGCACTCTGAGAGGGCAGCACTGGAACCAAGTTCTGAGAGCACAACATTGTGACCAAGCTCTGAGAGGACATGACTTGATTTATTTTGCTATCATCCAGAAGCAATTCAGAAAATGATTTACATTACTTTAAGAGGAAAGGTAATATGTTTTCATAAAGACATTCTCAAATTCCTTGGGTCCAACCCTCACAATTTTGTTTTATGATTGATTTACTGGTTATATTATGAAAGGATGGCAAGGATCCTCTTAAATCATAAAGCTCAAATAAACTGTGTACATTTTGGCCTGAATTCAGGCTAAATCAACCTTAAGTTGATTCATTAGAGGATGACGTAAAGAAAAACACACAGAGCAACTGCTTGTGTTGACTTACAACCTTGTTGTGAATAGTTTAATAGATATTTTCCTCTTGGGAGGATAGTATTTAATCTTTAACAGGAAATTTCAATGCACTTATCCCTCAGGATAAGTTCACAGCCATAAAATTGAAAGGTAGAGTACCACCTATGGATGAATAGTTATGATAAGGAGCATCTATCCTACCTGAGACTTTTATCATTTTAAATGTGTTTACCTGATTATGCTGCATCAGGACCTGCCTCCAGCAGGGCAATGAAAGTTCAGGTCATTTGAGTTATGGAGCAGCACTGAATGAAAATTGCCAACAAGAAAACCCGATTGAATTCAATTACCAAGGAAGAAAATCTTTAAAATACAGCAAGATATTTTTCATAAAAGTCAACTTTAACTCTTTTAAATGGAATAATATGTCACAGCAGATGAAAGACTCTCAACCTGACCACATCTTGCTATATTTCAGCGAGTCCTTAGTATTCACAGCAGCAGGAAGGCCTGTGTGTTGTCTAGCTAAATTTTCCTTACTTAAAAAGGAAAGCACTGACTGCTCTTTCAGAGGTCATGAGTTCAATTCCCAGGAACCACGTGGTGGCTCACAACCATCTATGGTTGATCTGATGCCCTCTTCTGGCCTGCAGGTGTACATGCAGGCAGAGTATTGTATACAGAATAATAAATAAATGTTTAAAACAAATAAAAATAAAAAATAAATAAAAAGGTTATATCCTGAAAACAAAAGTACAAATAACACCTAGAAAAATCAACTACACCAATGACAGAGAAAAAGAAAGAAAGAAAGAAATCCTGTAATGTGTTTTTTTATTGAGGAAAAGTAAGCTTAAGATCTGTCATTGTGCCAGGCTTGGTGGCACATGCCTGTTGTCCCAGTACTCAGGAAAGTATAGGCAGGCAGAACTCTGTGACTTCAGAGCCAGCCTGTTCTAGAAAGCAAGTCCACGAATCCAGGACAGCCAAGGCTACACAGAGAAACCCTTCTTGAGAAAAAATTATTATATATAATTATATAGTTACATATTATATAATTATATAAATGCTAATTTGTTTTATTATTATTAAAAATCTGTCCATGTGGTATGAAATAATTGTACGGAAATAAACATTTTCCACTGGAATGCATAGATGAGGAAAAACAAACTGAAAACACCTCACTAAAAAGCAAGTCTTACATGCAAGACAGAGTGGATGACAACAACAGCAATGCTAGCAATACTGGCATGCTGTACCAGCAAAACTACATTCACAGTTCCAGCTTTAGTTATGAGAATGCCTTTGTCACCTAACAAATTCTTTTTAAAGAGTAGTTACAAACTTACCTCCATAATAGTTTAATTTATAGTAAACGGTTTAATATTTCTTATTTAAGGAAACAGACATAAAGAAAAACAAACAAACAAACAAAGCCTTGTTGGAGTACAAGCAGCATCCTATAATTTGTTTGTGAATTCCTGATTAAAAGCCACTGAAGTGAGGGGAAGGAGCAAACCCTAATAAACGTGACAACACACAAGAAGAGAAGCCGAGTTTGTGGCACCAGAAATTGTTGCTGAATTGTAGTGAAGAAACTAAAAGTTTCGAAAGTCACGGTGACTTGCACCTTAATGTTTCAGTTAAAATAAGCAATGAAATAGGCTAATAGTATGCTGGTGCCAGTAAAGTAAATACCATAAGCAGAAAAAGTGTAACGGTTTAGAGACCTGTGCCTTTGTGAAACATCCATCCCTGGGTTCTGAGAGAATTGCCATGAGCGACCCCTAAAGTAGAAAGAATAGTTTTAAAACAACAATTATAGAAAGACCTTTAACTTCCTATATAGTAGGAAGAATCAGGAGGTAAACACAGAGGACGTGGGTTGCTTGATCTGGGTTCTACCTAAGTCTTAAGGATCAGGTGTTTCCCTGTGAACACTTTGAAAAGCACTGGATAATTACCTTTCCACTGATGGTCTGAAATAATAAAAGCCATCAGTGCATATATAATTTGGAATCAGCGATGTGTATTCTCACATCAGTTGTTTTCAGTGGATGCTCATTCTCAATTTTGTCATTTCCTGCATTGCAGGCATAAGCCACATACCTCTAAATTTTGGGTTTTTTCTTTAAAAGATAAATCAAATTTAATAAGGAAAGACAAAGCAGTCATAAGTGCCTAGAGAAATGAAGCAGTCCTTTCTCATCAAAGAGAATTATGAGATAATCAGCTTGCTGGCCAACTTATAGAATGCTGGTGTATAAAATGTTTTCTTTCCTAATAAATATGTGTGATGTTATGAAAAAATGATGAGTCAGCTCTTCATGAAAAATATACATTCCTCCATAGGAACATATGCAAGCCATTTCAAGAGACCGCTAAGCAAAATGTAAAAGTCTTCAAAGGAGATATATATGAACTGTTCATTGTTGAGGCTAGATTTCAAGCCATAGCTGAGCAGGCCGACTTAGGGTTACCACGTGAGCAAACAGCAAACCTGGAACAGGCAGCAGTTTTACTGAATATAGACCATCAACAAGGCCATTCTCCATATTTAATGGATGAATGGATTTTTTTTCTCTCTCTGGGTTTGGATGCTCTGGAAACAGAATAAAGGGACTTTAGGTCTCTGAGTATACAGAAACACAATCAAATAAATAAGAGACTCTCCCTTGTAATTAGAACACTACAGTCAAAATAGAAAAGGGGCTAAAAGTGCCATTTCATGTCATGCAACACAAAATTAAACCCCCAGGCCAGGTCACTGCCTACAAGTTTATAAAACACTGTTATGTGAAACTTTATATTTTTGAAATATCAAAAATAATGTTATTTCATGACAATGAATTCAACCGCCAATGTGTATAATAACATTTGACAAGAAAACAATCATGTTCATGTTTTTATTTCCCTTTTGACTAATGCTGCTCTGTAATCACCAAGTTGAGCAATATTGTAAAGAAAGTATGTGGTAGAAAACCTAACCTTGTGTTTATCTAGTACTTTACAGAGCACATTTTCTGAACTCTGGTTTAGACTATGTGAGCAGTTTAATAACGATATCTGAGTTATGATAGTCGGTTTCCTCACAAAACATTATGGCTTGATTTTCTCTGTTTTAACCCTCTATTCTCATTAAAGCACCCTTTACTTTTATTATGTGCTCCAAACATTTTACACATAAACTTATTACAACTCCATTTCAAAGAAGAATATATGATTTATAAATTTATTATAAATTAGTTATACAAAAGGGCATTTCTATACGATATTCTGTGCTTCTTTAGTACTTAACATTTTAAGATTTATTATTTTTTGTTCTTATTTTTGTTCATAGGTCTGTGTGTGTGAATGTGTCCATGAGTTTGCCCATAGTGCTTGTGAGAACAGTAGAGGACAGCGCATTCCCCTGGATCCTGGGTTGCAGGCAGTCATAAGCCCTCCAATGTATGTCATGGAGATTGAACCCAGGTTCTAGAAAAGCAGTACATGCTCTCACTGCTGAGCCACCTCTCCTGCTGGAGACACTTCCATTTTTACAACCATTTCTATTAGCTATAGAATGATGATTCTTATATCACTTTTATTGAGCTGGCTTTGGAAGCTCATACCAGTAATTCTAGTACATGGCAAGCTGAAATCAAACAACTCCCACGTATTGAAAGCTCAATGCTAGCCTGGGGCACATAGTGAGAAAAGGGTCCTTTGACAAGAACAAACAAAACATAGAAAAATTCTTATACAGGACATATACATTCAAAATGTACATATCATAAATATATAACTAAATGTTTTTTTTTACCAAATCCATAATCTCATATAACTTCCATTTTAATGTGCAGATTGAAAACAAATCTAGAAACCCCTAACTGCTCCTACTGTGTTGCAGAATTTTAGCAGAACCTTTGTATCTGGCATGAATCTGGAGTAGTGGCACCTAGACTCTGAAGTAGCCTTTTGTCAGGGCTTGTTGTTATCTGAGACAAGGGATTAGTCCTTTGCAGGTGTCTCAGAGCCTTCGCATATCTTAGTCCAGAGACAGGCCTAGCACCAGGAAGTCTCCCATGGCTAAAAAGTGCTGAGGTGATGGGTCTTTCAAGATAGCCCCTAGGTCAAATAAGAGGTTTTGGTGTGGGGAAACAGACTTGCTAAAGGTGCCTTGTGTGTAACAATAAAAAGAGCTTCTAAAAAGCTGCGTGGGTTCAGTCCGTCAGAGGCTGACCACTTGCTGCTGAGACGCCTCCATTCCTCCTGTGGAGGCTCTCTGTCTCTGATCAACCATCCCTCCAAACCCACTAGCACTCACACCCTTGACCTGTAAACTTGTAGACGGATTGTCATGCTTTGTATCTTCTTCACTTAAGCCAGACTACTGGTTTTACCTTGCGGATGTGACCTACTTAACCATCCAGATGTAGTTCACCTACTACTGGCCTCTCATAGCCCATTATCCTTATTTTCCTTTTTATATGTTTTTACTGTTTTTTAGATTTTTCATATGAAAAATTTTGATCCTACTATTTCTCCTACGCCAAGTCCTCCCAGATATATTCCACCTGCCTACACATCCAAGTTCATGCTCTTTTTCTCCCTCTCAAAAAACCAAAACCAAAATACCTAAATGATCAAACCATAACTGAATAGGTACACATTTTCGTTGTCGACTACTACTGAGCATGAAGCCCTCCCTGGAAAGTGGTTGATATACTTACTCGGATGTCACACCATTGAAGTAAACTAATTTTCCCTCGCCCAACAGGTATCAGTTGCAAATAGCTACTTAATTAGGAGTGGGACTTGGTTCCTATTTCCTTTTCTCTGTGCTGAAATTTTGTCTGTCTTCAATTTGTAAAAGCTTCGTGAATGCTGTCACTGTCCCTGTGAGTTCCTGTGTGCATCTGGAAGACAATGTTTCCTTGGAGTCATTCACCTCCTATGGCTCTTACAATCTTTCTGTCTCCTCTTCTGAATAGATCCCAAGGGGAGGGATTTTTATGTAGATTCCACTTAACACTGAGTGCTCCAAGGCCTCTAACTAAATATACATTGTCTGGATTGCTGTGTTAATTACCATCTACTGCAAGAAGAAACTGTTATGCCCAGATCGCTAGATTTCCCAAAGACCACCAGGAGTCCAAAAGCCATATGCAAAAGCAAGGAGCCTTTATCCAAGCTCTTGAGCTCTCGTGCCCTCACTGATTCAGTGGATTGGTAGCGAGAGCCCAAAACCATCATTAGGCGGGGATTTCATTGTTTCTGCTGTTGAGGCCCAGCTTCAATCTATGGTGGTATGATAAGATGTAAGGGGTTGTCTCCATATCCTTGTATCTGTTGAGGCTTTCTTTGTGACTGACTATATGGTCAGTGTTGGATAAGGTTACCTATGGTGCTGAGAAGAAAGTGTGTGTGTGTGTGTGTGTGTGTGTGTGTGTGTGTGTGTGTGTGTGTTTGGGTGAAAAGTTCTGTAGACATCTATTAGGTCCATTTGATTTGTGACTTCTATTAGTTTCATTATTTATCTATTTAGTTTCTATTCTTATGATCTGTCAAATGGTAAAAGTGGGGTGTTGAAGTCTCCCATTGTAAATGTGTAGGGACCTATATATGATTTAAGGTTTAATGTTTCTTTTATAAATGCAGGTGCCTTTTTATTCAGAGCATAGATGTTCAGGATTGAGATGTCCTTTTTGTGTATTTTTCCTTTGATGAGAATGAAGTATCCTTCATCTCTTTGGATTAATTTTGGTTCAAAGTTTATTTTATTAGATATTATTTGTATAGTTCTGTAGTACAATTTTGCTTTGTTTTTTTTTTTCAGGCTTTCTTTTTGATTTTCAGTATGTCTGATAATAGTTTTGTTGAATGCCAGATACAATTTGATATATTTATTAAAAAGAACTGAAATAAATAAGCCCCAAGGTCCTTTTATTTTTTAATAGCTAAAAATGGAACTTATTAATAATTGTTGAGGGCCAGAGGTTTAAATGTTCTTTCTACTCTCATCTTTGAGTTTTCATAAGAACTCTTTCTTAGAGGGGTCTGTATCTTAAAGCTCTTTCAGCCCCAGTATTCTGATGACATTCGCTGCCTACCCACTTCCATCTTTTTTCTACCTCTGTCAATTGCTCAACTCCTGATTTCCCTAAAAGTCCTTTATTTGCATACTTTTTTTTTTTTCAGTTTAATGATCCACTGAGTTTAACAAGGGCCTTCTTGTGACCATGACTTTGGAACTGTCCACTGCAGCCTGGTCACCTCATCTTTGGATATATAACTGAAGATGATGAGCACCTTTCTCTCGACTTGATCAGTAGCCAGAAGCTTCTTGGAGAGAGGTAAGCTCTAAACTCATCCCAGATGTCTGTATGACAGATCACAGGCCCAGTGTTGTACTGGCCCAGTGGAGGCAGCTTTACTTGCTGTGAGAGCCTGATAGTTAAATCAGGGTCTGTGTTAAGCCTGGAAGATAGCAGGTCTCTGTCCTTTTCTCAGTTCTTACATGTTCTCTTTCCTTATCCTGCTTGTGTAGTATTCTCTGAGTCTTGTTGGGGAGGAGGCGAATGAGATGCAGATGATATAGTAAAAATTGTCCTGTCTAGGGATGAATACTGAACCATACAGGGTCCATGTTTTCATTATCCATTCATGAGTAGCTATACATCTATGCTGATTCCTTTTTCTAGTTATTTCTAGAAGAGAGCAACAATCCTAATCCTGTGCTGGAATGTTGGCTTCAGTCAGGGACCTCCATCAAAGCATCTTATCTCCCTCACCCCTTCAGGTAATCAAAAAGAGTAGAGATGGCTAAAGTAAGGCCAAAACTCTTCCTCCTGGCAGTGTAAGTCTCTGCTGAAATTTCCAGTAGGATTTTCTTAGGGAAAATACTTTGGAAATGCTTCCCCATTGCTTCCCCATTTCCTCACAAAGACATGTGCTGTAAGAATTTAATTTGAGACGTTGATGACTTTCTAGATGTAAAATTCACAAAGGATGTGGGTCCCACTGATTTCCCAAGGACTGCAGCCTCCAGAATCCCCCAGTCTTAGGATACTTTGTACATAGCCTCCCACAATTCAAAAACAAACCTGAAGTGTTTCCTTATCGCTCCTTTTCAGCCTCACGTAAGGCAGTTCAGCTGTAAATCTTACTGCTCTACGTATGCTTTACAGTGGTGCTTCAACTTCGGCTTAGAGCCTTTTTGTATGTCAAATATAAAGTTAAATAAATAGAAGACCGCTTAAAGTCCAGCTGTGCTTTTTGAGAGTAGGATGAAACCAAAATAATTATGACTGAATGAAGTAAAGGGGTCATAAAATGGTCAAGAATTCTTTGAGTAGAACAGACTAGTAAAACTTAATAGTTATAGTTTACTTTTGGTCAAAAGACACAAGGAACACTATTATTTAAACTTGTGCTACAAATGACACTTGGTCCCTAATCACAATAACCATACATTTTAGGAAATAGTTATTATGGACATTTTAATATACTTATTTAATTAGAAGATTTCAAAGACTAGTTGTTTTTCTTTCTGTAGTGTGCAATGTTAGAAATTTAAAGTATCTAACTGCATAAAATTGAATATTTTTCATATTTGTGTATATAGATCATAACACTTTTAGGAATTAAAAAAATTCTGAACATATAAATGGTACTTTCTTGATATTTCAAGGTAAAATAAATAAATATCCGAGTAGAAATAACTGTGACAATAATGAAAGTCATTTACAATTCTCTAGCAAGTAAATCTATATGAATCAACAACAAAATATATGGTTTCTAAGGTAAAAGTTTTAAGGATATTTGATAATGCATCCTGATGATAGTTTTCCAATAATCCTATAAAGAGCATGTCTGTCACTCTGTTTCTTTATATAGTGGTTGGGATTCTGTATATAGCAGCATTTCTCAGAAGGAACTTCTGCCCCCAAACAAAATAATTTTCTGAAGTTATACATTCAAGTAAATACTAGCGTGAACTAAATTAAGTATAGCACTTCTCTTCATAATAAGAACTTGGACAATCCACTTCATTAAATAACAAATTTAAAAAAACTAGAGGAAGTAATCAGAATGGTAATGAAACACATAAAATAATATATAATATAGCATTAGTATGGTGGTGATTGATTGCTGAGCTCTTGAGCTGTGTATTTATTTCTAAAGAGAGTCTTGCATTTGTCTAGCATAATTTCATACCCAGTATTACTTCAAATATCTATTGTTTTCCAAATGAGCTATTAAAATAACAATGAGGAAGGATTGAGATTATAACAATGAATAGATTAGCTATTATTCACAATAACATTAATGCTAACTAGAATACATAAAATGACTTGTTTAGCCATTTGCATTTGTCAGATGGAATGGTTGTTATTGTTGTTGTTGTTAAAAAAGCACAAGGTTTGTTAAACTTGATATTTTTAATTACTCATAGAATCTTGTCTCAAGAAAAGGCTTAAATAAAATCATCACTGCAAAATTGACAGTGTGTGGCTTCTTGAAAGAGGAGCCATTTAAAGTTTAATCTCCCTTTTGAGTTACTCTCTATGAACAGAGATGGGCTTTAACGTGAAGAGTTGCTTATGGAAAAGCTTGAGATAAAGGGAAAATAAAAATTCTATATTATAGCATATTTATTGACCTTAGCTCAAGTTAGTAATTTAAATGTAAATATCAAGTTCAATATTCAATGTTGACTAAATCTAAGTGAGCAAAAATTCAGAGTAGCAGTTCAAGATAAGGTTGCCAATGTACCTAGCCATGAAAGTCCTTGAGTCTAAACATTCACATCACATCCACAGCACAACATTAAGAAAGCCAGAAATAGGGAAAGACTTTCCTTGTCAGCATAAGACTTTTCCTCTATGCACTGCAACCAAAGTCTTTGGTGTCTTCAATGGCATGGTCTTACCAATTGGTTGTAGTGAGCAACCAAAGGCAAAACAGCCTATATTGTTTTGGATGACTTTATGGGCTCCCTGACCAGTAACAATGTATGGAACATACTGTTACTAGCACTGAAATCTAAAACGTAAGACATTAACTAAGGTGACTTGAACTCAGAAAAACAAGAGACACATATTCTCTTGCATGTGCAAAGAAAAGCTTGCATGTGCATAGGTGTGAAAAGCTGTACTTGTGGGTAAAGAAGAAAAGGACAAATGGGACGTGAAAAAAGAAAAGTCTGTGCAAGGCCATAGCAATGAACCAGGGGTGGTAGTGGGTAGGGAAGAGAGGAGAAAGGGAAATTGCGAAAATGGGGCATGTTCAAATTGTAATGATATCTATCTAACACCTTGTATTGTTAAAATATTTTGATTTTTTATTAAAATTAAAGTAATTTAGAAAGACATGAACAGGAAAGGAATCACAACTGGCAAGAGATGTCTTCCCTTCTCTCATTCATCCCACCCACTGATATTAACATAACACTATCTAGGGACAATCCTTCTAGTAAAGCAATATTGAAGGCACTTGAAAAGGGGCCACCATATTTTAGAAGCTTACCTGTGGCTTTCTCTGTATGTCAAAGGTGGCATTAGGATAGGCTATTCCATGTATGTATATAGACTTTAGACCCTAGAATTGCGGAAGATGAAATGATGGTTTCAAATGGTATTAGACAGCAGAAGGAAAGAATACGAACATAGTGACTGCACCAGAGAATGGCTTCGATTCACAGTGAATTTTAGTTATGTTCTTGAGGAGTCGAGAGTACTGATAAGAAGTGCGTGACTAGCTCTATAGAGATAACAAGATTAATTATAATGACATTCAAAGTTCAGTGGTTGGGTACCCATTAGGAACAATTCAAAATTATGTACAAAGAGGTCCAGGACACAATATTCAATTCTAGATAATTCAGGAAAAATTGAATTAATAAAATGTAATATCCTTCATTAATGAATTCTTTCTAAACATCTGTCTTATCCAAATACCATAATGCTAAGGTAAGTTTGTTTTATTTTTGTCTAAAGTTCATATTCTAAGATCATGAATATATTTGTTAATTGAAAAAATAATCAAATACTTTTTAAAAATACATACTGTTCCTGGAATAAGAACTACATGTTTTGGGCTGAAAAGATGGCTCAGAGGTTAAGAGCACTCACTGACTGCTCAAAGGTCCTGAGTTCAATTCCCAGAAACCATATGGTGGCTCACAACCATCTATAATGAGATCTGGTGTCCTCTTCTCACATGCAGGTGTACGTGCAGGCAGAATACTGTATACATAATAAATAAATAAATCTTTTTTTTAAAAAAAGAAAGAACTACATGTTTTAGCAATTTTATTTTATATCTAATAAATGGAAAGATTTAGCCCTGCTGATTGCAGATTTTTTTATAACAAGTTAGTAAAAAATCAAATCATGAAGCTTATTAGTAAAGTGAAATTAATCAACTATGTGTCAGTATGTTGTTTGACTGAGTTTTTAAAAGTGGTGCATTCATGTCATATTTGAATAGTTGTCCTAAAATAATCAGAAGTGGCATTAATGTACTTTAGAATCACATAAACCCACTTTCGACTATACTCTCTTCTAGAAGGCAATTGTAATCAAGAATTTATTAGTCTTTTGTCACTATAAATATAAGTACACACACATTAGGCAACCACAAGATATTTACCCATGTTTATTTGTAATCATATCAATGAATTTATGATGTTTACATTATTAAGTGATGTCTTAGTCACTGTTCTACTGCTGTGAAGAAAAACCATGACCAAGACAACTCTTATACATAAAAGAAAGCATTTAATTGGGGGCTTGCTTACAGTTTCAGTGGGTTAGTCTACTGTCACCATGGCAGGGAACATGGCAGCATGCAGGCAGACACGGGGCTGGAGAAGTAATTAAGAGCCACAGCCTGATCCACAGGCAGAGAGAGGCCCTGGCATCAGCTCCTGAAACTTCAAAATCCGCCCCCAGTGACACACCTCTTCCAGTAAGGCCACACATCCCTAATCCCTCTAATAGTGTCAAATGCACCTGGTGACTAAGCATTCAAACATATGAGCCCATGAGGACCATTCTTATCCAAAAGACCACATGTGACTTCGATTTTGATTTTTAATGCTTTCTAGAAAGCGACATTCCAATGTAAGAATTTATTCATATGCCCATTACAAATAAACTATTTTGTAGGGACATATCACAGCTTTAGCCTAGGAAGTACTCTCCTGTTCTCTTTTTAACACTTTTTAGCTGAAGAAGTACATCAACATCTCTCACCCTTTCCATTATTTCATGCTGCAAGTGTATACATACCACACAAGTAATTTTAGTTTCTATTATGTAAATGAATTTTCATGTAAAATGTTTTACTTTTGAATATAGTTCGATTACTTTGCATCACTTAGTAGTATATTTTCACTCATCTATTGTTTTGTTTGATTGTTTTGCTTTTGTTTTTGCTACACTGAGCTTTTCTGTCTAACCGTGGCTATCCTGGGCTCACTTTGTAGACCAGGCTGGCTTTGAACTCACAAAGATCCACCCACCTCTGCCTCCCTGAGTGCTGGATTACAGATGTGCGCCATTGCACCCTGCAATCATCTGCCACTGTGCTTGGCTTTATCTTCATTATTTAATACATATGGCTCATAAATTACAGTAATGTGTACCCAGGTAGAGGAAATTACCTTAAAGATACCAGACATTTTTGTTTTTCACTTAAAACAGCTTTATTAACATACATACACCTCTTGTACTGATTTATACAAACAGTTCCATGCCTTTCAGTTTATTCCGAACTGTATGCCCATCACTCTGGCACTCAGTTTAGAGTGTGATTAGCACCACCTAAAACTCACCTCTTATAGAGAGTGTTTTTCAACGTCATCTCATCTCCTGAAATATTGTAGGGTTGCCTCTCCATAAAAATAAATGTTAAGATGCCATAGGGGAGGCGGTTTCTCTGTCAAAAGAATAGCATATCTGGCCTGGATGGGTATCTGAGATTCCAGGGCCCCAGTTACCTAGCAACTAATGGGCATCCTTTAATAAAGAAAGAGAAAGGAGATGGCTGCATTATTTGCGATCTGTAATAGTTTGCAATATTTACATAAAATCCATCATTTATATTTTAACACATAGCTGCATTTCTTCATTTTTTTAAGCACATCATATTTTTAAAATGCACCTGTGATGAGTATGAGAAAAAAGGAAAAATGTGTAATGACATATTCCTAATTCTTCTGAATTTAGGTCGTTATTATATTTTCTTATTTACCATTTTTTCACTAAATTTTGATGTGGACTAAGTAATGTTTGAAATAGCTTTTATTTTTTTTATTCAAATGTGGCTGAAAAATAATTGCTTCTAGCATTGTCGGCTCTCCTTTCTGTTTACTTGTAGGCATGAAATCATGCCCCAGTAAGCATGTGCAGAAGTGCAGATACAAGGAATGTAATGCACCAATTTAATTTAAATGCAAACTATTTATTGCTCTTACATAAAGTCAATAGCATCCATACTAGTGAATTAGTTGCCACTGACCCAAATCAATTTTTTAAATTACATAAAAATTTACAATTGTGTATATCTTTATACTTCTCTAGACACTAGGTAAATCTTTGTTAACAATTAGCAAATCCAAGAGCACTTTGTACATCTATGAATTTTTAATGGATCTTTACATGCTATTATTCTTCCACCTTCAAGAAATTAATTTCTCTAGATGGCTCCTCCCTCTTCAAGCTCTTTCATATCCAGCACTTAAAGAAGCCACAGAGAATATGAATAACATGAATTCTCATGGTCTATGGATCAGACAACACTATGAATGGATATTCAGCTGTTTTATGAGCCCTTCTGATCACATCTAAATCTTACAGTGCCATTAGCCGAATGCATGTGAGGCAACCAACCCTCTTTTAATTTGACCTAAAGGCCTGTGAAGAAAGAGCTCATCATCCTGAGGCTACAGTGCCTATCACAAGGGAGATGACTAAATACAGGATGCAAGCAGGGCATGGTGGTACTGAAACTATTGCTCCAAGGCGTAAAAGCCACGCGTGCCTTTCTGATTCACATATACTTATGGAGAAGTGTCTTCTTTAGAACCAAGTCATAATACAAACACGAAGGCGGCCTCGCTTAACCTTGGACAGAGTTCTGATGAGTTTGGGAAGGGCAACCCAGCAGTCTTACCTTACAACAGTGACCACCGTCAGAGCTGGCTGAGAACTCCTGATCCTACGCTTTGGGAATACTGTGTCACACCCTTCAAGTGCAAATCAGAACTCGCCCTTGAACACAAGAAGACACAAAACTCTTGTTCAGAATCTCAGTAGTGCCATATTGGTGGAGATAAAGAAAAACATGATAATTATTGTACCTTAATTAATTTGATTCTTTGAATTGTACTTTATAATGAGGAAAAGAACCCTAAAAGTAACTGAACAGGGCATCTTATTATATCCTTCGTCTAGACTATGTCAGTGTTTACATTTTATCCAAGCATGGCAAAATTTATACTTATATAAGTGATGAAGCAGAGAAACTTCTGAACTAGACCACACTGTTGGCAGAATGAAAACAACAATTTATTGGGGATCAGACTTCCAAGGCAATCTCCCAGCGGGCAGAGGGAAGTACAAAACAGAGGGAAAGGCAGGGAGATGTTATCTAACAGTCAATAGGCTGGGACTCTGAGCTTGTTAACAATCCCTCTATTTACTTGGCCAAAGTCCTTCTGTTTAGAACAACGTCACCAGTATTGCTATGTTGAGGGAGAGGGGGCTTTGGACCTGCCTCTAAGAGACTGGTGATTATGTGTTACTATCAACTAAATTACAGATTGTCGCAGAATTTAATATACATTTTTTATGAACTAAGAAATTTTGTAAATACATAGTAATCTGGTCAGCATCCTCTCTATAATTATATTATGTAATATAACTTTGGGGACCAAAAAAACCCAACTCAGCGGTTAGCAGAGCTCACTACTCTGGATTCAAGTTCAAGTTCAAGGATTCAAGTTCAGTTCTCAGGACCCACACTGGGAGCTCACACACTTGTAACTATGTTCCAGGATAGCTGATGCCTTTTCAGATACCATGGACCCCAGAATGCAAACACGTTCAATAATAAACTTTACTATTTCTTGTCACTTACTGCATTTATATTTGGTCTTTTTTTTTTTCTTAGAATCTAGGTCTATGCAAGTATGCTATTTATTTCACATCAATCTAGTTATTTAATATCAGCTCTTAGACTCATAAACCTTCTCCATAAAAGTGCCTACACTGTATCTAAGAGGTTCTGAAAAGTTATGTTGTCATTTAAATTTGAATCTAAGAATTTCCTTGCTCAGTCTTCCTTTCAAGTGTTAAACTACCCCTCCATGTTACTGGCCACTTATCTGCTCTGATAACCTGTTGTCTGTGAGTTCCACTCATTTTCTTAGTTCGTCTTTCTGCTTACATCCTCCTAATAGTCGTTAATTCCCTTTAAAGTAGAACTTTATTTTTCTTTTTCAATGATCTTTTCCCCCCTGGTTTTTTTTCAACATTAGAGAGCTTTTAAATGTGTCATAGTGGATTGTTATCTCCTGTGCTTTGTGTGTGTGTGTGTGTGTGTGTGTATGTGTCTGAGTGTGTGTGTGTGTGTGTGTGTGTGTGTGTGTGTTGTATGCTCATGTTTGTTGACCACAGGTGTTTTTCACCATTACTCTCTACATTTTCTTCTAGATCTTTCACTGAACCAGGAGCTCACCAATTGGCTAGACCTGCTGATGGGTGTCTTTCTTCTCTGAAATTCTCTGTTGCTCTTTAGGGAGGAAGTTAACTTCAGTAATGAGTTTAATGATTTGACAGAAGCCTTTGAGTTAATTTGCACTAGAAACTTCCATGGCTGCACATCTGTGCCAGGTAAGATTCAGAAATAGCAGCACCGGGGCATCTGCTAGGCAATATGTCGTTTATAGACTTCTTTTTAGAGCAAGGGGTACCAAGAATTATAAAATTAAGAGAATGCAAAATGGGAAATAGGGAAATCAAGAAGTAAAATAAGAATGAGAAGGAATGTATATGTGTTAGCAGTATAAATGGTCCACTAGGTGAGGAAAAAGAAATAATACAAGATGCATGTGAAAGGCTAACAACTGAACAACAAAGTCCACAGGTTAAGTATCAAAATTAATAGGTATTAATATTGAGCAATAAAATGAAACAGATGCATTTTGGTCTCGATTATTGTCTCTTCCTAGTTGGAATGATATTCTGTCTTTCCTCCCCTTGGATTTTATCTTGCATTAATTTCCACAGGCTGGGGATAGGGTGCTAGTCTCAAAATTTTCAACTACTTTTTGTGTCCTTCCTAATGAGGATTTCCATGTCTGACTCCTGCTTTGTGCTTGTTTGAGACACACACGCCCAAATAATAATCTTGTGTCTGGTGTTTTAGGATCAGGTTTTCTATGAAGAATTTCTGTGATTAAGGCTTGGAGGGACCATCCACCTTCATTAACCCTTTCTCTTACCTATCATAACACTGAACCAAGTTTTATACCTCTATGTAGCTGATCCAGTTGGAAAGAGCATTGGACATCTCTCAGTGTCGGGCTCCTGAATCTTACTCTGCTTGGGGGTCTTTATTGCACCCCCTAGGACCTTGATCCAAGTTTCTACCACATGTTTCTAATTTAACTTGTTCAGGCAAATGTGGAGTATAGGTGAGACTTCTGCTGGCCTAAAGTCTGCTAGTTTCCCAGACTCCTTTTCATGTAATCCACACTCAGACTCTGGCGTAGGCTTCTAAAGTCCATACTATCTTTTTATACTTCTAGTGGCTGTGAACATCCTACTCTGGTTCAAACATCATAACGTGTTCAATAGTGTTATCTTCTTGACAGGAAAAAAAAAAGAATCAAATCTGCATTTTTAGCTCTTTTTCTTTAAGATTAAGATCTATTAATATTATATGTTATCTTTATTCCCACCAGATTTTACCAATGTGACTTCTAGTCTGCCACTCTACACCAAGATTCCTCCCTTAACAAGTAAACTCCTTTGTCATCCAACACGGGTAGAACATCTGCTTCCTCTTGGAAATTTGTTTCTTGGTCTGTCTTTTTTTTCCCCCCATGATTTTCTTTCCAGTTTTAATGATTTTATTATCTGTCTCTCTCTCTCTCTCAATTTTGGTTATCTTTACTTTTAATATTTTAACTTTTTACATTTGTGCTGCTACCACAAAATACTATGGACCACAAAAGTTATAAATAATACAACTCTTACAGTTATGGCAGGGAGAAGCCCAAGATCGAGATAGTGGCACCTGGTTTAGCTTTCAGTATGGCACATTTTCAAGTGTCATCAAACAGAAGAGAAAAGCAAACAAACAAACAAACCGCCAACTGCTTGGTGCTTTTGCCATTTTAAAAGTACAAGGTGGGAGGTAATGAAGCATCAACTTCTTGTTTCATTGAGACTAGCCTTTGAAACTAATTTGGAGGGCAGTAGGTCATAGAACTGATTTATTTTTGTCCTTCTATTCTGTTTTCTAAACTCAGATTTGCAATTGCCATTATACTGTTTGGACAGTGATTCTCTTGAGAGACAGAAACAATCAAAATTCCTGTACCAATACCTACAAAAGAGATATATAAAAATAAATTTGCAAAGACAGTTCAAATTAAAATTTTGGAATATAATAAATGGCTAAATTCTATAGAATCTTTATAAACTATTACCAATGCTAATCTTTACAAAAATTTCATTCAATTGTGTTTTAAATCATTACATGTTATTTGTTCGGAGTTATACCTCTCCTACTATTCTAAACCAGTGAAAAATAAATGAACATAATTCACAATTTCCTTACTTTGTAAAGGTTTTTCCATTGCTAGAGCCATATTATTCTCTTTGATACTGACAGACACACTCAACTATCATTTATCATGTATAGAACCACCAATATTTAACTATTTTTCCAAGTTTTTTCCTAAGGTAGGTTTACTTAAAGATGTTCAGGAGTGCCATATGCACTTTTAAAGAGTGGTACTTTAGATTTGAAGCCGTGGCTAGAGACAGCTACCATTTGTGAGCGTCTCAGTAAGCCCCATCTCACTTTCATTGAGCTTAAATTGCCAAAGACCCTATGCATCCTCTTCCTTAAGAGATGCAGAAGCAGATTCCAGGAATCTTTGAACAAATCCTTTTGCCTCAGGGCCCAGAGAAACTATTCAAATTACCCAATTAAAATCTGAAGATAAGAAAATACTGGCTTCTAATAGGATCCTCTATAGTAGTTGGGAATCAATGGTAAAAACATTTCCAATGCCCATTCATGAAAAATCTATATTCATTTAGGCACAAAATCTCTCATTCACTTAACATGTGCATACAAGCTTTGATGGCTTCCAATCCCTTACACAGAGATGTTTGATACTTTCCTGTCATTCACACTTATGAGAAGCAAATATTTATATCTTCTATCTCTGGAGTGCCATGCCCTTAAATCAGTTTTTAAAATATTACTATATGTTGTTTATTTTTCATTCACTTATTCATTTCTCTACATATTGAATTATTTAAAATTACTGTATTCTACAGTACTTCATATTAATATACAAGGCTATCTCTAAGTATATGGACACACACAAGAAGTTATTTATAAGATAATAAAGTGGTTTCTCATACAATGTCTTTTATCTATTTTTCTTCTTATTTCAAAGATATTACATTAGAATTATCATTTCTACTACAGCAAATATTCATTCTTGGATCAGTGTGATGGCAGTCACTTGTAATTTCTGCACTGGAGAGGTAGAGGCTGGATGATCAGGATTCAGGGATGTAATCCAGCTGTATAGGTGCTGAAGTCCAGATTTAGATACATGAGATGCTTTGTCAACACACACACACACACAACTCACACACGCACACACTTTCAGACACACACACACACACACACACACACACATTGTAATCCTTTGACTCATAGCACTTCTGTTCCTTCAAGTGACATGACTATAACTTTAAGCCTTGTTGATACGGGGCTTGCTTTTACTTTGGATGATTGATTGCTGCCTGCAGTGGCGACATGACAGTTCCAAGACGATGTGTGCAAATGCAATGCAGTCCTACTTTTCTTGTGCCTCAGTTAGTTTTCTCATAAGCTAGAACCTGGTTCACTGCTCATCCAAGGATAATGAGAGATACATAAAATAGGTCTCTTTATTGGCCGCTGTTCTCATAATAAATTACCACACATTTAATCCATTATTCAATACAAATTTGTAAGTGTATCTGGATACAGGTCAGAAGTCTGACCAATGCTGCTTGGTTAAATTTAAGTGCTGACAAGGCTTAGAGTTTTGTTTCTGAACACTTACGGAAGAATCCTTTATTTAAAGTAGTTCTTTAAGGATTTGTGACTCAGATCTTTACATTTATCCAAGGGTTTGCTTTTATAACCTGCCAGCTAAATGCTAGCTCTAACATTTAGAAGCCACTCCTGTTTTCTTTTTTAAAATTTTAGGGTATGCGTGCATGCATGCGTGAGTGTGGTGTGTGTGTGTGTGTGTGTGTGTGTGTATGTGTGTATAAAATGTGTATGTAGGTTATTATACCATGGCATACATGTAGAGTTTAGAGGACAACTCAGGTTAGCCGGGTTTCATGTAGCCTGCCTTTACCTTCTCTGACACCTCATCTATTCTATGACTTACATTTAGTATGTAATTTCTTCTTTCTCCATCTTCCAAGTCAATAATGGTAATAAGGGTTTCTATAACACTCAATCTGTTGTGCACCACCTCCAGCACCATCAATCTAAGCCAATCAGGAAAGTTCTAAAGACTTAAATAGCATCAGCCAAGCACATCAATCTTATAACCTCTCCATACCAAGAACATCTCCTTAATTGCATTTGCAAAGTTCCTTTCGCCACATTAGACAGCACATAACAGGTCTGGGGATTAAGATGTGAATATCTTTGATAAAGTCATACTTTGCCTACACAGTAACCTAAAGTCAATTAGCTTCTTGCAGCAAATCCCATGAATCAACAAGTATCTCCCAGTCAAATATATGTGAAACCTTGGAAAGCCAAAGTGAACTCTGTTACCTGCAGCCTATATTACAGACTTTGGTTATTGTTGGGAATTCCTGAAATAATATGAAATATGAAATGTGGAACCAAAATCATAAAACCTCACATACAGAATTAAATTCAATTAGTAATTATCTTAAGAACTCATGGCACCTAGACCTGATAAATCCTCCAATCTTCAACTCATACATAAACTATATGAGAAATTTCTGGCAACTAGCAGACTAAATTTAAAAAGTGGTTGGATCCTATCTAAAATGATTGACAGACATTATCTGTTTGCTAGAAGATACTTTCTACTCAGTTCCAACAAGGAGGTTCCTGGCTGCTCCTAGTGAAGGGGAATCTCATTAAACAGAAACCTAAACAGCGAACTCTCCTTTTCACTTCAGGAGACATAACTCACATGTTGGCTGCAGTTCATGGAACAGATGGAAGATCGTGCAAAAAGTGATATTTGAGGATGAGATTATAAAACATTCGTGGTCATCTCAGAATAGACACCAAGTATAACTATAACAGAGAAATCTATTGGTATCCAAGTTGGAAAGGTGATTAGCTCTCTGAAAAATCTGATACTGAGAATGGACTGTTGTCCCAACAGCATCTTTGTGAAGGCGACCATGGCGTCAGGCCTGGAGCCTTTTAAGTCAGTATTCTGCAAGTTCTCATTTATTCCACTTGCCAATAGCAGTAATCTGCCAAAATCACTTCCCCAATCAAATCTGTGACCAGGTAACAGGGTTTTTGTTTGTTTGTTTGTTTGTTTTATTTTGCACTCTTTATAATGTAATTGAAGGGCCTGCCTTGTGTTTTTACTTGGCATTTCTTCAGGCTGCATAACTGCTTCAGGTCTTCCTCTGTGTCCCACACTTAACTACGTTTTAACATCATCAATCTGTATCATATATCATCTTTAAAATATTTCATATAATGGAGAAATAACTTGGAAAGACTTACAAAAGCAAGGTAGGCACTTTGTGTGGCAGGGAAAATTTCTAAATGAATCTCACTATTGATTTTATTGATTGACAACAGAGTAGCCATTTTTATACCCAGCTTTATGTAGTCTCTGGAACTATAGAGTGGACATTAGAGTGGTCACTTATTCAGTGAGCCTTGATTTGTTTGCTGATCTCACATCAGGATGCGCAGCTTCGGAGATTGTAATGTTCTCCCAAAGGGGCATACGATCACTCAGGTTGGAGTACAAGTAAGCACTCTGGGCTCCTTCCAGAGCAGCATAATTAGACAAAAAGGCATGATAATTTTTCTACCACCAATAAAGGCAGAGAGGAGTATACTGGAGTCTAGAAGTTTCTTGTGCAATTTTTGTGTTTTATAGTTAAGAAGTACTGAAAAATTAGAATGTTCCTGCAGAGATAATCAGTTAGGACACAGAGGTCAAGAAGGCATTGTATATACACCCATGTTTCCACAGTTCCCTTCACCAAGAAGTTCTGGAACACAGTTTCTCTATGAGAGAATTTCAGACTAGTTGGAATATCACATTCAAGGAAACCTATTATTCTCTGCATAGTGGAAAATCCCCAAGGAATGTGCCTGCTTTGGGGATATTACGTGGTGACTCCTGGTTCAGTTGTCTATTGGAAAGGCTGTAATTTGACTTCCGTCAACTTCCGTATATCCTTCCCAAGCTGGTTGTGGGAATTTTCCCTCTGCTCCACGTGCAGATTGGTTACAAAGTCGTGAAGCCATCTAATTCTCTATTCACCCGTGAGTCGTATCTGTTTCCCTGACTGAATCTGGACTGCTATGGGATCACAGCTCCTGAAGGACTGTAAGCCAAGGGCATGTTTTCTGTGTCACCTGGTGTTTAAAACTGAATAGTTGTTCAACCAGCTGTTCATTCAGATAAGATGGGCTATTCAATCAATATGCTGGAAAGACTGGAAAAAAAGAGACACCAAAATACGAAAGAATTGTAAATGAACCATGCTTTCCACACCGTTACTTTATTAATCTGAATAACAGTGTACAAAATAATCTTTTCTGAGTACAGGAAGGTCTTCTTATATGTTGCTATTCCATTGAAACATGAGATTTTCTTATTTTTGTATAGTGCTATTCATTTGAGATCCTAGACCTAAGGATCGAGAGTTTGGTCCTCAGGGTCTACATTTGAGTTACTTCAATACCCCTGATGATGAGGGGCAGGAAGGAGTTCAAAAAGAAAAGTGAGAGGATGAGACTCTCAGATGGCATATCAATAGTAAATCAGACTGATTTACTAACAAACAGTAGCATCCTATTACCGATTAGAGCTTTTTCTGAACATCGATGTTTTGTGGTACTACAGTTCTGAATCTACTTGAAATACAGTTTCATTATGTCAAGTAATTAAAATCCTGTCTTTAAACATATATAGTACCTGGTCGATTATATAATTGGATTGAGCTAATAGCGTTAAAGTTATAATATATAGATGCAAGTTTGTTGGCAGCAGCGCAGGAGGATAGGGAGAGGTCGCGTGGTGGGGGGAGAAGGGAAGGAGAGAGGGCAGGGAGGTGGGAAAAGGGCAGGCGGGTAAGGGAAAGTGGAACTGGAACCAAAATGTCTGGTTTATATATTGAGTCTTTGGGAGAGGGGGATCCCCACTCCTAGGGAGAGGGCAGGGCATTCCAGCCATGCACTGAAGCAGGACCTAACAATACCTTTAAGTGTTGTCAAATTCAATATTTTCCCCTGAAATATATTTCCTTTTGCAAATTTAGAAGTCATATTTTTTATGGAAGCTTCTGTCCAAACTATAGATAAAATTCCAAGATTAACAGAGGAATATACACAGACAGAAATTCTTTCATGGTGTGGCTCCCAAATTATGTCTGTCTTTGTGGGTTTTTTTTAGTTTATGTCTTTTCTCTTAGGATTGCCCTGAGGATATGGAAACAGTCAAGCTGGAAAAATTGATGCCTTTGCTTATGTTCGATTGTCAAACATAACAGCAACGGGGGGTGGGGGGGGGAGACTCTATGTATTACAATTTAATATAACCAATATCAGCTGAAGCCAAAAAGAAATTGTAAAATCCCGTGGACAACATTTTGAGAACAATGCTTTCAATACACTCAGTGTTCTTTACAACTGGCCATTTGAAAGCAAGTAAAATTTCTTCTGGAAGCAAACCTTGCTAGTGACCTCAAATTCTGCCTCAGCTAAAGTAAACTGCCATTTACATGGCTTAGCAGAGATCAAATTTTAAGAGGTCTGTTACTGTGCCCCATGGGGGAGCAGCATCACAAGGCATAAAAATCTGTGATCTGAGTGCTAAAGCTGAAGGAAGGAATGCATCTCATTTTACATATTCCAATTTTGGCTGCACAATGGGTCACGTGGTTTTTATTTGAGATGAACACAGACAAAGGCAAATTTTACGGAATGTGTTTATAAATACGGATCATATGGCTGGACTTACCTGCTAATAAATGTAGTGGAAAGAAAGAATCATCATATTAAGCACGATTAAACAAGGAATAAGCTATTTATGGCTGTGGAAGTTTCCTTTACAGCCTAGAATAGAACAAAATTTCCTTGGATTCTGATGCTAATAAGAGCATTACCTAGCATGATTCACTATTATTTTCTCAATAGCAACGCTGTTCACATTATTGAACTCAGATTGCCCATCTACATTTCTATGCTGCGCTGATCTGCTATTATATTGGCAGATAAATCCAATTCACTACTCAGTGAAGCTACAAACTGGTTTATGGACATGACACACAATCTACAAGGCTGCTCTTTAACAGATGCAATCATTTCTTTTTACCTTATATTGATTGAATTAAATTATTGCCCTATGCATTACTTCTTCCAATGATCTACTTTCAATTAGTTACATTGATTTAATAATTTGGCTACAACTTTAGTCCTAGTCTATAGCAAAGTCCTAGTCTAACTTTCTTTTCTTTTTTCTATGTCTTTTCTTTATTATAATTTATTCATCTTACATCCTGATTGTTATCCTCTTGCTTCTATCTTGCAGTTTCCACCTTCCTCCCTCTTCCAGCCTATTCCCCTCCCCTAGATATCTGACAGGAAAGGGGCTCCCCCCCCCCATCTGACTTCAGCCTACCAGGTCTCATTAAGATAACCTGCATCCTCTTCCTCTGTGTGCCTGCACGGCCTCCTCTCCAAGGGGAAGTGATCAAATTGCACGCATCGGTGTTCATGTCAGAGGCAGTCACCATTCCCCCACCCTCAGCCATGAAAAATGAGATGCCCATCTGCTACATCTGAACAGAGGGATCTAGGTTGTCTGCATGCAATGTCCTTGGTTGGTGCATCAGTTTGTGGAGCGTCCCCGCCGCACCCCGGGTCCAGATCTACCGACCTTGATGGTCCTCTTGTGGAGCTCCTGACACCTTCAGGTCCTTCCAACCACCCCTACTCTTCTATACTACTCTCAGGGCTCCACCCAGAGGCTGGCTGCAAATCCCAGCATCTGTCCAGATCCCCAGCCGGACTCTCAGAAGACATCTGTGTTGGGCTAATATCCACTTATGAGTGAATATATATCATGTGTGTATTTCTGGGTCTGGGTTACCTCACTCAGGATGATCTTTTCTAGTTCCATCCATTTGCCTGCAAATTTCATGATTTTCTTGGGTTTGATAGTTAAGTAGTATTCCATTGTGTAAATGAAATGTACCACAATTTCTGTTTCCATTCTTTGGTTGAGGGACATCTATGTTATTCCCAAACTCTGGGTATTACTAATAAACCTGCTATGAACATAGTTGAGTAAATGCCCTTGTTGTATGATGGAGAATATCTTAACCAACCCTACATCTGACAGAGGGCTAATATCTAAAATATATAAAGAACTCAAGAAATTAAACATCACGAACCAAATAATCCAATTAAAAATGGGATAGAGAGCTAAACAGAATTCTCAGCAGAGCAATATCAAATGACTGAAAATCATTTAAATAAATGCTCAACATCCTTAGTCACCAGGAAAATGCAAATCAAAAGGACTCTGAGATTCTATCTTACACCTATCAGAATGACTGAGATCAAAAACTCAAGCGACAGCGCATGCACAGTACAACTTTGGGAAAAAAAGTGCCCTCAACAATTCTGACAACAAAGCTTCAGGAGTGACTACGTAGATGTCTCCTTTTGAAGTGTAAGTCTTTTTATTTTTCCAAGTATCTGTGAAGTCTTCATTAAAGATATGTTCTATTGACTGAGAAGCAATGCCCAGGATAAGGAAGGAAGGGTCTGGAATAAACATAGTAGTATACTCTTCTGCTAAGTACATAGTAGCTCTTTCATCAGAATGAGTTCTATTGACTAAGAAACAATATCCAGGAGTCTGGGGGATTCAGGTGAGGCCTGGTTCTACAGGTGGCAAAGATGATCAGGTTATTGATAACACTTACTCCCAGCCTCAGTATGGATGACAGGTATACACACACCTTTCACTGAAGAGAAGAGCCTGCATGCTTGCATTCCGGGTTTCTCTAGTGTTTGTCTGTGAGTACAAAGACCTAGCGCTCTACACACATAATGTGATTGCTATTGATGATATAAGGAAATGGATATATTTAAAATACAAATTTGTTTAAAATGTATAGACTGTAAAGAAAATTCCACACTCAGTTTTGTGATTTATCAAGCATCTTGCTGCATTCCTTCTTTGAATAAAATTTGAATTCTATAAGTAAATTTAAATAATAGTTTAATGTGAATTATTCATAGATCTTATATAATTTACCATTTTAACATAAAACTTTATATGCTGTAAATATCCTTATATTTTTCATACTCCAGTTTTTGAATAGTTTTACATCGACACCAAACAATCTCGCTTCGTCACTGTGTATTTCTGTGTTACACACAAAGCTAAGACGCACCTGTTCAACATGATTATTTACACAATACCCGTCTCTTTCTCTAGCCTTGCTCAATCTATCAAACTCCCTAGTTTTCCCTTCTTCTGCCTTACCTTCTTTCATAAACAACATGTATTTATAGCTCAAAATACACTACTTCATTGGAATTTTTGTTTTAATTATAATTCTTTATATATTATTATAGAATTAGATATATTCTTTAAAATATTATTATCTTTAAGTTGTTAGTTGGAATACTGCACAACTTAACTCGTTGTGGCATTTTTATTCATTTGTAACAGCACTTTGCTCATATTGTGCCTTCCTTCTCCCTTCTTAGTGTCCCTTTCTCCCCACAAGCTGACTCCCTTTCACTTTCCTGTCATGCTTTCTCACACACACAAAACCATGATTACGCACAGAAGAGGAAACCAACTGCTTATCTTCCTGACCCTACCTTAGTTCTCTTAACATCATCTCCCATTTCATCCATTTTTCTGCAAATTATATGAAACTTCATGGTGTACATTTACTATTTGTCTCCGATTGCTCATTCCTGGATGATATTTTGGCTTTCAGGTACTGCGCTACTGTAAATATTGATGCGGAGCATCTCTTTCTTCATTCTGACTCTTTTGGTTAGATTCCCAAGAGGTGTGTAACAGCAGTTATGGTTTTGTATAATTAAAGAGTAGTTACAATTTTGTTTTCTGAGGAAGCTCCGAAGCACAGTTTTACATTTCCATTAGCGGTAGATAATCGTTTCTTCCTCCTGGCATTGTTTCTAGCATTTGTTATTCTTTATTTTTGATGATAACCATTTTGACTGGAATGTTATAGAATCCCAATATAATTTTTATTTACATTCAGTTAATTTGGATAGTAATTTTTTTCATATAATTTATATTGCTTCCTTTGAGGACCATGTATATTACTCACTTTCCCATTTATTGATTAGATCAGATTTTTTTATGTTTATGTCTTGCAATCTTTATAATTTTCAGTTTCAATCATTTTTTGGATATGTAGTTGGAATTTTACTGCTCTGTAGTCTATATTTTTATTCTGCTTATTATTTTCTGTGCTGCATAGAAGCATTTGATTTCCGGCAATTATACTGGTTAAGCTTTGTTGTTATCACCTGAGCTCCTTTTAGTCCGTTCTTTTAGGAAAGCCATTGCGTGTACCTATAGTTTGTCCTCAAAAAATTTTGGGTCTTACCATAACATCTTGACATTCTCATTGATTGTTGTACATCATAAAAAATAAGGATCCAGTTATATTCTCCTGCATGTGGATCGACAAGTTTTCCTAGCATCATGTGTTGAAGAGGTTGCCTCTTCTTCAATGCAGGCTTTTTATACCTTTTTCAAAAAATTAGTGCCTATAGCTGTGTGGGTTTGTTACTTGTTTCTCTGTTCTACTTTATTCTTAAACTTCCGTACCATTGTGTCCACACCACACATTCTTGTCACTATAGCTCTGTCAGACAATATGACCTCTGGTACTGTAAGATACAACATTATTCTTTGTTTCTAGCATTGCTTTGGCTCTCTGTGATCTTTTGTGTTTTAACGCGAATTTTATGAAGGTTTCCTGTAGTTATCTGAATAAAACCACTGTGGTTCAATAGAAGTTGTATCAAACTAGAAGGTTCTATAACTATGAAAAGCTTAACATTTTAAATTGTGCTGATCTGTGAGCACAGTTTATTGCGCCATGTTATATTCTTCAATTTATTTTGTGTTTTAAAGTTTTTACCCTCTTGTATAGATTTATGTCCAATCATTGTTTTTCTCTATCCGTAAGTATTATGAATGGAATTTTTCAATGATTTCTGTCATGGAAATTTCAATATTAATCATGTAAAACTTCTACTTACTTACATTTATTTTAATTACCACTACAGTTACAATGGTTTTCTCTTGGAATGTTTAGTGTCCTTTAAAAAATAGATTTAAATTTAAAAGATAGAATTATATTTCATTATGTAGGCTTAACTCCTCCTTATTTCAGCCTCTTTTATTTCACTCATCTTATTCTACCTAAGATGTGTGGAGGTAGTGGACACGCTTGTCTCATTTCTTATTTTTAAAAAATGCATTCAGCTTTCCTTGTTCAATACTGTTGACTCTAGATTTGTCATACATAGCCAATATTATGTTGAGATATGTAACTGCTAGTCTTAGAACCTACTATATATATTTAATAAACTCTAACCTAAAGCTAGACTACTGACTATATTACCAAAGGACTCTCAGTCTGATCACAGAAATACTTCAAGGCATCATGTTTATTAATGCTCACTTCATACTGTGGGTGGCCCTGCACTGGCTCAAGACTTTCCATGGAGATTTCATTAGCAGAAAGACCTTCTCCATGTATTACAGCAAACCCTTAAGCCTCACGGTGTCCAAAATCATGGGTGGAATTTTATTCTTTGTATATAATCTCCGGTGATATGTTCATGTACACTAGCAGAAAATGAACTAATTCATTCCTGAAAGGTTGATGGTTAAACTATCTTACTTGCATAACGAGAATGTTAAACTCAAAGAGTTTAGATGAGAGAACTTGTTATAACACACAGCAAGTCAACCATAAGGATTAAGGACTAGTGAGGACACGTGGAGGCAAGACATGGGGAGACAGATCCTAAGAGATTATGTGAACTTCCTCGTTCCATCACAGCCAACACTGATAGAAAGCACCAACCGCCAAGTTACCAGCAACATTCAGCAATAATAGTCTAATTTCTTGGTGAAAGTGGCTTCGTTTGGTATTAGTCATGCCACTTTTTGCCATCTTAGAATAACTCTTTCGAGTAGAGGACATGAAATATGAAATTGTCCCAAATGAGGAAGGAAGCAAAGCCATGACGGTGGCTCATCTTCACATCTCATGCCCACTACGGTCTTTCAGCCCTTCACTGAGCTCATGAGGGGTGATCCCACCAGGAATCGCTATTTCCATTGTGAAACAGCATGATGTTGAAGCTGCAGGTCAGAGGAAATGCCTTTGACACCTATACACCAGCTATTTCTTATGTTTTTATGAAAATTCTGCAAAACATAAATAACCTCTAAGTAAACTTGTAATCCAGAAAGGAGGATTTTTTTTTTTTTTTTTAATGCAGACAGCCTTCAACTCACAGTGGAGCAACCAGGTGCTAAGGTTTTCTTTGGTCTAGGAAATGCTAATCTGCTTCCCTTCTTTGTTGTCCAGAAACCAGCTTCCTTTCCTCTCCCTTAAGGAGTTCTGACTTGGCAGGCTTAGTCTCTGTCTTCATTTTTACTTTCAAGAGCAGAAAAATATCCATGCTAAGCGCATCCAGCTATCATGGTCACGTCGCCAAGATTTGTTTTGTTTAGAGACTTGATACCCTAGCACCATTTTCAGAGAGAGGAGGTCCCCCTCAGTCACAGTCAAAGGGAAGGGGGATTGGGGTGAAAGTGGGAGGGAGGGAGGAATGGGAAGATGCATGGGATGGGATAGAAAATGAGATGTAATATGAATTATTTTATTTTTCAATAAAAATGTGTTAAAAAAAAAGAAAGAAAGTTTGTTTTATTTTTACCTATGAACTGCACCAAGTGTTTTCAGAGGTGATGGAGAGAGAACAAAGAGAAATCAGTACGACCAGAACTTCTGACACAGTAATGTCCCGCTTACATCATAATTTAATATCATAAGGTAATGACATTAATGCAAAAGCAATATTCTTATATAAATACGCTTGTTATTTCAAGGAGAGTCACAGCCTAAGTACCAGATATGGTTGCAGAGTAGCTGGGTCAAGGAAGAACATTTTTGCCACTGTGCTCTCCAAGGTAAGGACCGGGGTACTGCGAAGCCTGTGACAGTTATTTCAGTCAATAACTCCAACAGCCAGAGATTCAATAGTAGACATATTCTGTCATAGAGATTAGAAAAAACTTAGCTTATCATCTAACTTGTATCACTATGTATTAACTTGATTCAATATATATCAGAAGTCTTTAGATTGTAGCACAAGTGTCAATCACCTACTGTTGAGAGAATATTTTATGTAGCTCGGGGATGGGAGGAAAAACTGTAACAGCCTACTTCTATAGCTTGGCTCGTGTTCTATGACAAACCACGGCCAATATGCCTACTTTATACACTGAATTGTTTTTTGTTCAAATTTCAAAAAAAAATTACCTTTGTTTACTCTTCTGACAGATTTACTAGTGTGTGGGTAAAATTGTTATTTTGATGCTTATAATTTGAATAGATGTCAAAATGAAGAACACAACAAACCTTTAAGGATAAAATAAATACCCAGATTTCACTTTGCCTTCTTCCAAATTCTCACCATATTGAATTAAAATGGGAGTCTCTTTGAGACAGCCTTCTCCTGAATAATGACACAGAGATGCTTTATATTTATTATAAGCTTGTGAAACTATAGCTGGGCAGAGTCTCAGCTATTTCATTTTAAAATTGTTTTCATTTATTATTTATTTAATCTCTTTGCAGCCTGATCTCCGCCCCCTCTGTCCTCTCCTCCCAGTCCCACCCTCACACCCCACTTCCCTCATTCCCATTTTAACCAACTGTACTGGCTTCTGCCTCTGATTCGGGTTGGCAACTGCTGATCCTCAGATTCTTTCCCAGAGTCCCTCTTCCTGCCAAAAGTCCTGCCTCCCTCTCTTGCTTCAGCTATTGGCTGTTCAGCTCTTTATTTAACCAATCAGAAGGTGAACGAAATGTATGTTTACCAAATATGATGGCCCAAAGAATATTAATACCAAAATCCCACCTGTAATCAGATCTCTGCCCTATAGAAATCAGCATTTGAATAATACAAGAACAGTCTTTACACAGTTCATAAAAACATCACTCCAACATATCCCAGTGAAGATGTGCCACATTAGCCATACTTTACAGAGAAAGTATTGCTATCCCTCAAGGTAGTTCACGTGAGCTGTGTTTCCAGGCTCTTAAACCAGAAGTTTATATAGAAACAATTTTACTACAGATGATGTAATACTTTTTATTTTTCATTTGGTTTTATACTGGGATATAAATAGCATATAAGCTGTGTCTTCAGATTAAATGAAAAACTTTGGAAGAAAGTGACCGTGTGAGGCTTGGAAAAGACACTCAAGGTATTATATTGGAAGCTACAACCAATTTGTAAAGTATCAATTTATCGTTATTAGAAATCTGACAGAAATTCTGAAAATAAGGCATGGTTTAAAAATTTTTTACCAAATATTATTAAAGAAAATTTTAGTTTCAAAACTGAAATTCTGTATATAAAAAGTACCTGTGTCCTAATACTTATTTTGGTAATCATATATACACGTGTGTGTGTGTGTGTGTGTGTGTGTGTGTGTTATTCTTTTCACTGATGAAGTTATATCTTCTGTTCTTTAGGAGCATAACCAGTATTGGTCTGGTAAATGTTTAATGATCATCGCAAATGTGGGGAGGAGAGGGCCAATAGGGAGATAGAAAAGATAAAAGACAGAGCAATAGAAGCAGACATGGAAGAATAAAGAAGCCATAGAGAGAAGGAGAATTCTGATTTGTATTATCTGATGATCATCATCACAGGGCAAATGCTGGCAACGTGGCTGAACTAATATATAGCTGTTTCTCAGTAAATGTGGAGTTAAGAATAGGAATGACACAGTTGTGCTTCAATAAAACCAAATGAGTTTGGCTTCAGCACATCTAACAAGATTTTTATTTTAAAGAAATGGAATGTGGTTTTTATGAAGAAAAAATAAAATGATAGAAGTTTAACATATCATAGAGAAGCTACTGAAGTTTAAAATATGATTCATATTCATCTTAAATAAAATAATTTGTGTTTGAAGTAATGTATTAGAACATTTTGCCTTCTTTTATACAGTTTGTTCCTGAAGAAACAAAGTTTTAAGCTTTGCAGACATTCTTCAGAATTGGAAGTCCAGAGTTCTGGAAGTTTTAACTATGGCTAAATTTTCATCCAATGACCGTAAAAAGCAAAATATTGAAATAAATTAATTAATATTGCACACATCAGATCACACATATTATGGTGATTGTAGAAAGTGTGTAACTGAGTAATGAACGAGGTGAAGGGATCTGTTTCCATGTTAGAGAGAGTTGAACACACTGACATCTGCATGCCACTGAATGCAGCTGAAACAGCAGGGCAGAATGAATTTGACAACTACCTGAAAGATCTGAGGAATTGTCAACAAAGCAGATGTGCGTGTTTGGAGTCATTTCCCTGCTATTACACTTGGCTGGACACAATGATTCTGGAACCTGAGAGTGTGTGAAGGCTTTGGGAAGATGAAGTCATGAATAAGTTAGGTGAGGAAAGAAAAAGAGGTAATATTTGCTGTAATCGGCACTATTAAATGTAGAATGTCACAGTTGACAGAGAGCTCTGTCTTCACTGTTGTGTAGAAATCTTGAATATAGATTTTTGAATTTCACTAATTTCTGAAATGTTGGCATTTGGATTTCATTAATGTGACTAATTTCACTTTCTTCACAATGTCCACATAGTTTTCCCCACTGAAACATTTTGAGATATGGGGAGAATTTTTCCTTTTTCACTGACCTGTAAATATATAAGTCTAGGAGAACAAACTTTACAATGTGGCCTGAAAGTCTGTCCTTTCAGATAAACATTTTTAACATATTGCCATATAAACTGTCATTAATAAGTGATACTGGATTATGTAATAGATAGAAACTCTTTCTTCATAAAATTCACATATTATGTCATATGAAATAAGAAATAAAGATAGATGTGCAGTTTAAGGAAAAGTTCATGAAGTATTTGTTTCTTTTAAAAGGAGAATCACTGTGTTATCCAGGCTAGACTACAAATCAAAGTCATTAAAAGTTTAGATATGAAATAATGAAGAGGGCAGTAAGTCCGTTTGTGTGTGTGGGCGGGGGGAGTGTCCCTCCAAACACTAAAGCTGGTAGGAGAACGATCTGTAAAACTATCTAAAGTAAGAGAATATTTACAATCTGGGATATAAGAAATTTTAGGAAAAAATTGAGGTCTATCTACACGTGAGAAATTTTCATCTTAACAAAAAAGTTTTCAATCAGCTGGTTTTTTCAATTTTTTCAAAAAAAAAATCCAGTATCTAAATAACATGAAGGCTACTTTGTTTCCTTTCGTGTTATTGCCTCTTCCAATATTCCTAGCTAATGTTTTTTGAGACAGTGTCTCACTGTGAAGTTCTTGCTGCACTGGAACTCACTATGGAGACCAGACTGGCCTCAAACTCACTCAGATACACTTGCCTCTGCCTACTGAGTGCTATGATTAAAGGCATGCTCGACTACACCTGGCTTTAAATATTTAATTTTATTTTCTTGGGATTGTCTTTCCAAGACTGTAAATACATTATCATTAATTTCCAATGTAGTCATTGCTAGTGGTAATTTGGGATAGCACAATGATTATATAATATGCTTATTAAAATTTGATAACTAGTTCAATACACAATTGGTTGATAGATTATTTTTAAATATTCTAAGTTCTATGAATATTTTAAAACTGAATTCTTAAAACACTATAATTTCTAATTTTCTCTCAATAGCCTTGTTTATTTTGAGGTAAACTATATATTTTTATTCCAACCCATGTTGATCTGGAACTTACTATGTAATTCAGGTTAGCTGTGAACTGGCAGCTGTCATCCAGTCTCAGCCTTCCTCATGGTGAAGCGAATAGGTACTCCCAGACAAGCAGACTCACTTGCAATGTTGAAGACACAGATTCTTCTGGGAAAAAGAACAGGCAGAAAAGATACTCTGAAAAAAATGTTGTATCTCTCCTTCAGTGCAGTTACAGAAGTGTCTGTCTTTTTCTGGGCCAGAAGGCTGAAGATGGATGCTCCAACACTGCAGAGGGACCTTGGATGACCATCCAGGCAGCCAGCTCTCTCTGTCATTTCTATATGGAATCTAGTTGCTCTGTATTCCCTGTCTGCCAAGGCACTATTTTTCCTTCTCAGGTCTCTGAAGGAGTTGAAGACTAGATAGCTATGGTCTCACAATTAAGCTTAAGTTGTTTAGGGTTTAAGAAAATGTTTTAATGTCTACAAAGATATATATTTAGGCTGATAAATGCAAGTTGTCATAGAAGACGATTTAAGAATCAAGATAGCACTCAAACTATGGCACCAGCCAAGGACAATAGGTGCAGTAAACTTCAAACCCCTACCCAGATCTACCCAATGGACAGGACATTCTCCACAGTTGAGTGGAGAGTGGGGTCTGACTTTCACACGAACTCTGGTGCCCCATATTTGGCCACGTCCGCTGGTTGGGGAGACCTGGTGGCACTCAGAGGAAGGATAGCAGGCTACCAAGAAGAGACTTGATACCCTGTGAGCATACACAGGGGGAGGAGGTCCCCCTCAGTCACAGTCATAGCGTAGGGGAGTAAGGGGAAATTGGGAAGGAGGGAGGAATGGGAGGACACAAGGGATGGGATAACAATTGAGATGTAATATGAATAAATCAATAAAATATATTTTTTAAGAAAAGAATCAAGATGGCATACATAATAGAGTACTTTCTCCAAGGTTGCAAGGTACAAATGGACTGAACATTATGCAAGTCATTCTTGCCTGATAGCTCTCATAATTGTTCTTGTGGTATATAGTTTATTGATGTTGGAGAAAGAGCCTTTTATGGGACTAAAATGGGTAGATGTTGGAGTGATGTTTACGTTCACTGTTAAAGATACATTTGTATTATTCAAATGTTGATCTCTGTGCTAGTGCAGATCTGATTACAGGCCAGACTTTGGTACTGTAATTTTGATGAGGCATCTCCTGTCTTGGTATGTTGTAAACACAATTTTTCATTACCTTCTGATTGGTTAATAAAGAGCTAAACAGCAAATAGGTAGGCAGGAGAATATAAGGCGGAACTTCCAAGGCCAGGGAGAGGGTCTCGGGTGGGAGACCAGCAGGAGGAAGGAAGAAGTTGCCATCAGGACATAGATAAAGAAGGAGGTGCCAGGACGAGACTGAGATAGCAGAAAACAGGTCACATGTCTGGGAAGTAGGCCAGGCCATTTTAGCAGGTTAGAATAGCTGAGCATCTACTCAGCCATAGTGCCTGAAGCTTTTAAAAAATATAAAAGTCTCCAAGGTGTTATTCAGAGCAAGGACAGGCATAGAAAAAGACTCTTGCACTTTATAATATTCTTTCATTCATTTATAATTTAGTGATGATGATAAAATATTTTAATTTAATTTCCATGAATTTGTATACATAATAGGAAATGTTTTGTTCTCAATTTAGGCTTTATTGCTTTGTGGCCAAATAGGATACATATAGTTACTTCAACCTTTTCAAATATGTAAATACTTGTTTTATGTCACCAGATGTGGTCTATTTTAGCAAAGCTTCAATGTGCTGATGAGCAAACTATATATTCTCTGATGTTTGAAGGAAATATTTTTATAGATATATATTAAGTGTATTTGATGTATGTGTCAATTATTTCTGCAGATTGTTTAATTTTTTTCAAGATGAGGTGTCTAATGGGAAAGATGGGGCATTGAGATAATTGGCTATTAATTGGTTGTTGGAAATCTGTGTCTTTAAAACTGGTATTATAATTTTTATTAAATTTAGAGCATCACGGTTTGTTGCGTATTTGCACAGGGAAGCAATATCTTATTGGTTAATCATTCCCTTGGTTAGAATGAAGTGCTCCTTGATCTCTTCTGATTAGTTTTAATTTGAACTTTATATGTTGATATTAGGATTATGGTACCTACTTGATTCCTGGACCCATTTGACTTGAGTACTTTTGTTGATCTTTTCACTCTATAACAGTATCTATATTTAAAGCAAACATGCTTCTTGTAGACAACTCAGAGATGAATTTTACTTTTTGATCCATACAGTCATCTTGTGTTACATGACTGCAGAATTAAGGACATTGATATTTCAAACTATTATTGAAGTGTGTGTGTGTGTGTGTGTGTGTGTGTGTGTGTGTGTGTGTGTGTGTCAGAGAGAGAGAGAGAGTGAGAGATGCAGTCAATGTCTTGATTTTTAGTGTTCTTTGTGTTTTCAGTAGTGCATTATGCTTTATTGAGTATATTAGTATGGATTGTCTGCTGTAGTCTTTAACAACTTGGTATGCATTTCTCTAGGCTTTACTATCTTCAAAGTTTCCACCGTAAAATCAGTTTCTTTTTTTCTTTTTAAATTACTTTTACATATACATTTATATTACTACACATATATAAGATAAACTACATACAGCAAGAAGAACCACATAAAAATCAGTAATTGTAATCAGCTTCTAGTTGTATGTTCTTTCTATTACACGAGACTTGTGTTCTTTCTCGTGTAGTGTCTTATAAACTCCCTGGCCCCAGTCCATTACTCTATACCATGCCTCTGTACTATATAGATTATAGTATGCCTTTGAAAGACTTAAAAGCTAACATTCACAATAAAATACACAATATTTGTCTTTTTGCGTCTGGCCTACTTCACTCGGATGATTTTTTTTTTTTTTTTTTTAGCTCCAATACTGTACCTGTGAATATCATAATTTCATTATTTTAACAACTGAATAATAATTCATTATGCAAATGTAGCACATTTTCATTATTCATTTATTTATTCCTTCACTGACACACATCTAATCTGTTTCCAACTTCTAGTTATTATGACTAGAGCAGCAATGAACATGGATGAGCAAGTGTATCTGTAGTAGGATGTACAGTCCTTTATTTATATGCCAAAGACAGTGGGAAGCTGGGTCTTGAGGCAAATCTATTCCCATCATCCCGAGGAACTGCCTCACTGATTTCCACTGACTGCCATGTAGACGTCCGTGAGGTGTGCTGCCACCTAAAACCATGCTGATGTTAGTAAGCCTGGCTGCCCGCCCCACCCAGGGGCCATGTTAGAGTCCATCGGCCCAATTTTCCAGGAGGTAATGTTGATTCTGTGGCCTGTGCAGTGTCAGAGGGCTAGGTTGAAGTGCTGGCCACAGTAGAACCTTAGACACAGACGTGGCCACATGTATCAGCACGGACCACAGATATCAACATGGCCTCAGGTAGCAGCATAGGCCTGCATCTACATGGCAACCGTCAGAACCCATGGACGTCAACATGGATTCAGGAAGCAGCGCAGACCATGGCCGTCTGCATGACCTTAAGTGGTAGCACAGGCCACATGGGCCATGGACATTGCAGCAAGACCTTAGACTCAGACATGGACCCTGGTGGCAGCATGGGCCACATACATCAGCATGACCTCAGGTGGCAGCAGAGGCAATGTACAATGACATAGCCTCTAGCATTAGGTCAGGCCTCAGACACTGACAAGGTTCAACTTTTCTCCACAGCATACTCACCACTCCACTCCTCTCACCTTTCCACCACCCCTGTATAGCAATTTCACTAGTCAAAGTGGTATTAGGAACTACAGCACATCACTTGCTATGGTTGTTTTTTTGTTTGTTTGTTTGTTTGTTTTTGTTTTTTGTTTGTTTTTGTTTGTTTGGCTGGTTAGTTGGTTTGCTCTACATGCAAGTACTCATTGTCACAAGTCATTTGTCTGGCTCCAGGCCTTTGATTTCTGAAACACCACAAATACCAGAAAACCACAAATACCAGAAAACCACCAAAAATACTTTAATCTCAGCTGCGGTTCAGGTTTTCATCTTCATTGGTGATGCTGTGCTCCCAGATCTGGACCTGCAGCACAAGACTCTCCTTGCCGTGTAGCAGCTCATAAGTGGAGTAGGTGTTAGGGTTGAGCTACCTGAGGCACTGGTTCTTGGCCAGGCGCAGATGGCAGCTAACTTGGTCAAGCCCTCTGTGGTTGTATTGGCCTACTCAGGGCTAACAGAACTATATAATCTTTTGTGGTTAATAATTTTTCTGGGTATTGCAGGAAAATATGGAGTTGGCCTGGTCTACCTGCCTTGAGAGGCATGTGTCATAAGTTTTTCAGGTTAGAGTCCATGGCTTCTGGGGCACTCTGTGCCTTTCAGTTCCTAAGAAACTGAGGCACTTCCTTAGGCAGTGAAGCATTCAGGCCACTCGTGTTTCTTAGAAGTCAGTGATGCATATAGAAGCTTGACAGAACTATTACTCTTGACATTACTATTGCATACTCTGTAGTTTGCAACTGCCATTCTATTCTGTTTCTGATAAGTGTAAAAAAACTCTGGTTGCTTGAAATAAACTTGTCTTGGTCTCAGTCTTGCTGAGACACCCTTCTTCCCAGGCTGGTTTTAATTCCCATTGGCTTTATCAAGAGACTCTAGTTTGGTAAATAAGTGCTGGTACCCTTAGGGCTTATAGTATGTTGGGCTAGTATCTGTTGTATCTAAGAGTTTGTAGACCATCTATCCAGACACTTGTGGCTTTCACATAATCTCCATTGAAAGGCTGGTCTAATGTACCTGCCTTATAAAATAATTATTTATGCACACAGAAGGTTCATGCAGAAGAGAGGATCTGTGAGAGTATTCAGCCTAGAGATTGGAAATGCCTTGGGTAAAGTGAAGTCAGGTTGACAGATCCAGAAGGAACTGGATCCATTTCCTGGTCTAATCCTAGAATGTACCAGTAGATCTGGCTTTGTTGCACGGTTGGATATGACGTGGGAGAGGTCTGTGGGCTGTAGGAGGTGGGTAGATGTGGAGGATCCTGGCCTACAGAGTTGGCACAAATAAGCAGATGTGGCCACATTATGACTGGGAACTGGAACTAGATCTGGATAGTTGGTAAAAACACATAGGTGAGAGAATCAAGAGAATTCATTGGTCCAGACCCTTGAGAAGGATGTACAAGATCTGGCTTCATAGAGAAGCTGAATCTTCTCTAAATTTGGAAAAAGAAATTGCCATTCTGTTGTGTTTGATGGCAGATTATTTGTTCATAGTTAGTAACCCTTGTAGTGTTGAGTCCCAGTTATATTTCGTAAGCCACTATTGTTCTTTGACCTTTTTCATGAGCATCATTATCTCAAACTGTTGTCATTACTTTTGTCTATAAGTCTGTAGTTAGTTTTCTAGTTATATGTGCTCTTTTCATTGCAAATTCTTTGTAAATATGTTATTTGCTGAAACAAATGACTTTTGCTTTCAATTCACTACCACTAAAGATCTTTTTTGTCTCATATATATACGCTTTATATTAATTTATCTTTTTTTTGTATTTTTCCAATGTGCAATAGATTCAAATGACAACTGTTTATTTCAAAAATGTTTTGTCAGGGTTTGGTTTCCATGGTAAACCTTTCACCAGTACATTTAACAAACATTCAATTATCTATTTACCAGGTTCTACTTATTCTTATTAATAGGAACACATAATAAAGACTACTTCAACCTACCCCAAGCCGATGCATTCTACATTGTATAAGAACCTGGAAAGAAGACAAAGTTCTAGGCCCTGAACTGCACAACGAGGGAAAAGCTGTAAGAGAATAGGGCGCTGGCGCTGTGAGTGGCAATTATGTCTGTTATGACGGATATGTAAAAAGCCTCAGTGGTGTGGATGTGAATGAAGTCACTGAAATGGCAGGCCTTTTAAAAAGTCAACTTCAGTACATTTTCTTTCCCTTGATATTGAGGCTTGACAGTAATTGTGGATTTTATACACCTTCCATTGCAAATGATTTTGAGGTGAAGTGATTTTTAGTACCTCTGATGCTTGAACCCAAATCTCACAACATACATTTGTTGTGAATCTCATGACATACATTTTCTTTGTCTAATTGATCTCCCCCTCCTCAACTTCATTACTACAGACAGCAAAAAGAAAAACTAAGACTTTGAATAGGGTTGATGACTTTTGTAAAGGTCTCTCTCCCTATGTTTAAAATCAAAATGATGAGAATAACCCCATAACATGTGAAGTGCTAAGATTGAAAGAGAAAATAAAGGCCTAGAAGTCAATACATGTTATAATGCTTAAGACTAGATTTCATCCAGCAGCTTCGGCTATCTAAGACAATCTCTGTGGTAAGCCCTTATCTCTCGCATTCCAGCCTTTTATTTAACCTTGGCTATACATCCTAGTGAGAAGTTCTTGCTAAATACAACTTTATTGATATGAAAAAACGAGGTTAATTAATTTGTTATGTATGGACATATAACCTAGGTTTCCTTAGGCAGTGTTATACAGCTTTTTATAATGCATTCCTGATCAAGGGCAGTAGTTTCCTTAAATAATATGTCAGAAATTTACTGGGTGTGATGTCATGCACTTGTGCCATAGACTGAGGCTGAAGAATGAAAAACTTGTGGCCAAACTGAGTGACACACAGTCCCTGCCCCTAAATAAGCCCAGTATTTGTTAGTAACAAGTTCTCAGTTATTGACGACAAGGGCTCATTTCTTCTCAACAGCAGTAATTTTCACATCTCAGAAAGCTGGTAGGCATTATAGAAATGCCTTGTAGAAATTATAGAAACTAGTATGTGTGTGCAGGTATGTATTCATGTATGTCTGATGTCTGTGTGTATGTGCATGTATGTTTGAAGCATCTGCATACATATATGCTTGCAAAGCCTGTGTGTGCATGCGTGTGATGCTTGTGTGTATGCAATTGTATTTGAAGACTGTTCATTTTTGTTCATGTTTATGAAAAACGGGTGTGTGTGTGTGTGTGTGTGTGTGTGTGTGTGTGTGTGTGTGTGTGTTTACACTCAAGTCTACAGAATCAACATGATTGACAAGTAGAGAAATTGTCTACCAAGAGTATTTGTCCCAAAATTAATAGTGATTTAGAGTAGTCTGGAACAAAATACCATATACTTTTCCTCATCTTTCTTTATTTTAAATTTAACTTAAATTTAATTAAATTTACTTTTATTTAGTTGTACTTTTGATTTCAACAGGAAAACCTGAAGACTTAAAAAGATTATCATCCCCAGAATAACAACAAAACAAGCAGTGTAGACAATATGTACAATTGTGTATCACTAACCTATTATAAAAAAAAAATGTTTTCAGAACAAAATTCTATCCTTTAATAGTGAAAGATACAGCAATTCCCCTGAAAAAATAAAAAGAACACAATGTTTACTTGCTGGATATATATTATTATATTATATAGACTGATAAGAAGAGTAAACCAGAAATTATTTCTAAGTTACCAAAATAACATGTGTGTGCAAGCAAAATAATATGTTTAATTTTAATAAAAAGTCAAGAGTAGACCTACAAGCCAAACAATATATGCAGTGGATATTGTATAAGATACAAGATGAATGCAGCAACAAACACAAGGCACAGTAGAGAAGAATTGGAGGTGTATTATAAAACAGTATACACTAACACTATGCATTACCCTGTTTAAAAATGTCAGTTTGGAGTGATCATACAAAAACTTACAGTAGTGAGAAAGTAACCACTAAGCCAATAAATGAAATTAATAAATTAAAGTGTAGAAGGTTATGAACGGAAAAATGGAAGCAAGTATAAATAGACACAAACAGGAAAGAGCAAATGATTGTGGAATTTAGTCTAAATACTTAAATATTTTTCTTATATGTGAGTGATATAATAGTGATTGGTTAAAACATCATTCTATAGTAAACATAAAATTATGAAATTAAGAAAATTAATCCATATAAAACTTAGCTAGTTAGCGTAAAAGAATGGTGTGGGGACACTGGGAAGAAGGGAATTGTGATGCAATCAAGATATAATGTGAATAAATACTTTTAAAAAAGAAAAAGAAAAGAAGAATGGATTTGACTGTTAATAAGTGTATTACTAACAACCGAACTAGCAATTGCATGTAGAAATAAATGAGCCATCTAAAAACTTTCCAAATATTTTGGAAGAAAAGAACCCCATATTTTTGTAAACAACATGTCAAAGAAAATATTTCAGAAAAATCATTTTAAATTAGGTGTTTTCTTTTCTAGTCTTTCTCACACACTCAGAATGTGAATCATGGAAGATATCAGTGGTGACACTGAGTGGCAATATCAGACATCTTGTTACAGTAGATTCCCTGCAGCATTTTACCTGACCTCAAAATAATAATAATAATAATAATAATAATAATAATAATAATAATAATAATAATAATAATAAATCCAGTGTTTGTTGGGTAACTAGTATGGTTTTTGACCAGTCATCCTACTAATTAGATGGAGCACTTTGTCCTAAATTGAACATATTGGAGATGATGATATTTGTATTGCTCTTATGATTTTGCTAGTTTCATTTCCTCCTTTACTTTAGCACAGTATAACTGAAGACATCTTGTCATCCACTTCTCCTTTAGACTTTTACTTAGAAATTGTTTCAAACACTTAGAGTTCCATTTCAAAATTTATGACATCTTATGTTTACAATGAAAGTATCTTTATTCAGTACAGTACAACCTTATATAATTTTTTAAAGCAAGATTTCAATGTCACTAACTTGACATTGGTAAGAGTGATTTCTCACCCCTAACAATCTAATCCTACCAATAAATTACAAGTAAGCAAGTCTAAGTCACATTTCACTCAGCCTCTCATGTGCAGAGACAGACTTTCAAAGTCACTGTAGTGGGTGTGATACCTGATATTACCAGCAGTTTCTTAATTTGATCCATTAGACTCTGCTCTACCACATTTCATCTTATTTATTTGAAACCCTTTAAATAATGTTTTGGCTTGCACATAATCTTTTAAGGATACCACCTTTGAAATATCTTTCAAAGACTGTATGCATATCACCTATTTCAACATAAAAACCTTTCATATTTTTAATACTGTTAATAAAAGTTACACTATTATTTTCTGCTAAAATCATAGGCTATCATAGCATTATATTTTTTATTTAACAATCTCTTTGTTGAGTAAAGATATCAACAGAATCATTTCTCATGATAAACATCCCTTTTTTTACTCTCTTGCTAAATTCAGACAGCTATCTCTTTCTCCCATTTCTTTTCCCTCCTCAAATATGAAATTATTAATAATCAATCATAATATAATTTTTTGTTTTACAAACACACAAATTATACCAAATTATCATTGAAACAAAAAAAAAGATGCTATTCTAACTCAAAATTTGAAAGTCTGGACTGTAGTGAAAAGTTTCATGTCTTTAAAAACTCAGTTATGTTATATAAACATGTTTTAGTTTTAATCTTAGATGTAGGATACAAGACTGAATCAGATTGTTCACAGCAGGAAATTATTTGCCTCGTCCAGGCTTTGAAAGGGGGTCTTTTAGGGATGGAGATAGTTTAATTCTGAGGACCCAAAGAGAGTATAAATCCACGAGCCCAGAGAGAGGTGTGAGGGCTTTGCAGAGATGGACAAAGGAGGAGGAAGGCTGCTGGTTCGCCTGCTGCATTTGCCGTTTGCTGTTGCTGCACTGCTAGATATCCAGATGACCGAGACTGGAATTTTCCCAGAGACTCTGGGTACCTTACTCAGCCAGAACTAAGAACTAAGTCTCTAGAGCTCTACAGCCTATTTCCCTTCTAACCTTCTTTCTCTTCTACTTGAACTCGTTTAACTGCTCCTGGTTGTCATTTACTTATTTAAGCATTATGTCCCATTGAAATACAACATGCAGTGGGTGAGAAGGTAAATGAAGCTGGAAAAGCACCGTCTTCCATGAACAGCTTAGAACTTTAACAAAATTTCTCTTTTCCTTGTTTTATCAATATCTCCAAAAATATGAACCACTTCCCACAATTCTGCTATTCTACCTAAGATAGTTTTTATATTTCTCTTATTCTACTTACTGTATCTCCATAAACTTAGAATACTTCTCATATTCAAGGCCCATATTTTTCTGCTACTGAGATATGTGCTCATTTGGATAAATTTTAAGTAGCAACACTTACGTAAAATTTTTCTGCATTCAGTTGGATCATTAATGGTATAATTTACTAAATTATGCACCAGTGATTAAAAACTGAGTGAAGATCATTATACTAAATGAAACCACAGGACTGTTAAAAAAGCCTGACAAAAACCTAAAATTTAAACTTCAGACTCAATGCCACTTCAATGTTATTAGCTTGAACAGAAAGTGCTATAATAATAATTTTGTCAAATAGAGTTAAAGAATTTCAAAAGACCAATTGTAAGACTTGCAAAAGTGTATCACTACAGTCTTTTACTCACTCTGTATTTTAAGTAAACATGTGGTCAATTAGGCAATCAAATGCCTTAAATATCTTATGATTTGAAATTTTCTTTTCTTTACAATTTTTTATTAAATTTTTACATATACATTTATATTATCACACATATATACAATATATTACCTACAGCAAGAAGAACCATGAAATAATCAATATATATATATATATATATATATATATATATATATATATATATATATAGTGTTTTGGCTATTTGTAAATCAATATCTATCATATCTCATCATTATCAACTTAAAACATCTATCCAGTCCTACAAACATTTTAACTCCTAAACAGCTAAGCTTAATTGTAAAACTAAAATACATGGTCTTCAACCCCATCAGAGATGAGAAGGAATGAAATTAATTACCTGAATATACTGGGAGAGCAGGTTAGCAGCTTCCCAAATGAGAAGATGACAGGGACAGTTTGCTGCCTGAGCAATTACCAAAATTCTCCTTAACATTGGAGCATCATCTTCAGGCTCCTGGCTCAATATATCTGACAGACATATTTGTGGTTTAATTAAAATCAAATTAGATGAAATTTTATGGTCTTGAAGCATTATAATTTCCAAACTTTCTTGGTAGGAGAAAAGGACCACTGTTGGAATTGGGGAGGATTATCTATAGAGATAAATTGTAAATATGACAGAATTATACAAAAGTGAGAGAGGATTATACTTTAAGGCAACTTAAAATTTAGATAGCAATACCATTACTCAATGTCCATTTTATTGTTTTTCAATTCACTTTTGTTGTTTGTTGGTATAGAAAATTTCTCCAAATTGGAACTTCCTTGACAAAAATGGGAGGTTTGTGTGCCTCACAAGAAAAGTAAACTTCACATAGAAAGCTGCTAAATTTCAAAGGGGACCCTCTCCAGGGTTGCCAAGGAATAACCAGCTTCTGAAAGAAGAGAGTCTAACCAGTTTTTTTTTTTAAAGAGGAGATTCAGGGCCTGTACAACTGCCTCCAAGCTGTGAAAGTGCTCCAGAGATGTAGCTTGCGTGACTTGTCACCATGCGTGCATATTGGCATGGTGGGATACATCTGGGTCAACACTTCCATAAATAATCTCTTATCCACACTCCTATTATCAACCCAACAAAACCCATTGATTCACAAAGTTGGACTTTGATAAAGTTACTATGCTTTCTCACAGGTCCTATTCCAGGGATAAGAAGAGTGTGTGTGTGTGTGTGTGTGTGTGTGTGTGTGTGTGTGTGTGTGTGTGTGTGTGTGTTTATCTACCCAGGAAAAGTCTCTCACACAACCATTAGTTTGTCCCGAGTATAAATTAAACATACTTTGAATCAGAATTATTTATTTGATTATATTTATAAAGATACAGAAGGAAACTAGATTCTGATCCTTTACCCTCTCGCTCTGTACACAAAAGCATTTCAAGAAATAGGCATAAGCAGATATGATGATATTCCTAAAACTGAGAAATTATCATCAAATAGGAAAATCGGATGGCATAAACTCGAAAGCTTCTGCACAGAAAAGGACTAAGGGACAGGGTACCCTTCACTCTGAAAGACAATCTTTGCTAACTGCACATCTAACAGATTATTATCTGGAATATACACAAAGAAATACAAAAACTGGGTACCGAGAAATCAAACACCTAGACCAATCAATGAGCACATGAAATGAACACTTAGTTTTTAGAAGATGGACAACAAGTGGCCAATAAATATACTTTCATGTTGATCTTAGATTTTAGAGAGACATATAAATTCTTGCATGTATGTCACAAGAATAGGAGCAAACTGTATGGGAGACCAAATGGGTTACTGAGAAGTTAAAGAGGAGCACATCATGTGATCATAGACAAAGTATATAATATACATGTATTAAAGTGCCTTCAGGATTCCCATTACTACATTAAATAAAAATATGCCATAAAAATAAAAGTTTAATATGGCAAAAGATCAAGACTAATAAATGCATTTGCACTTTCAAAAATCCAATCTTAGCTTGCGGTTAAAACAACTGGAGTATATTTATAATTTACAGCTAGCTAGGTTTGGACTGCTACTAAGCAAACCAAACTATATTGACTTGAATTTTCTTGTATTTATTAAGGAATTTAAAGCATATAAATATAAATATCTGTTTGCATTTTTGTAGATAATACTCAGTTCTTCATTATTACACTCAATTTTCCGTAGTCAAAAAAGATTCGTACAGAGTCTAAGATTACACGATCTGAGAAATCATTTTAAAGAGTAAGAATAAGAACACAAAGTTTCTTTGCTAAAACTTTTCCAAGATCGTGAGTCAATATACACATAGTTTTGGTGCCCCACCTCTTCCCAGCATCGCGGACCCAATGACAGCAGGGAGAAGCAGAAGGGGTTAAGATTCACTAACCTTGGGATAAATCTATCTCTGGTTATGGGATTTATCTATCTCTGGTTATTCCACTAAGGAGAGCACTGTGACATTCTTCTTGGGTTGCATAGTAAAGAGGGATGACTATGTCACTGATGTGGTGTAGAGCTGTGATCTCCGCATCGCTGAAGTTCCTGGGGAGGAAGAAGTTACATGGCCTCTTTTCTTTGAGACAGTAGGAAGGAAAAGATTTCTGACTCTCAGGGAAGGATGAAAGACATTTTCCACAGCATACTATCGGGGTAAGATTGATTCTTCTCATATAGAGAGTTAAGGCACAAGATATTTTATTTATAAAGATGAAAACATTGAAGTATAGAGAACTTACTTATTTTGACTTAAGAACAAGTTATTTGATAGCCAACCAGCACGCTAGGGGGGAAAAGAGCTCCTAGAAGTTGTCTCAAAAAAAACCCAAGTGTCTAAAAAGTAGGTAGTGAGCAATTCAGTTATCAAAACCTAATGTATAAGTAAGAGGTGACAGGCCACATGGTAAGCTTAATGTGCCGAGACTGTGGATAGGATCTGCATGCAATTGTAAAGGTAAATGTATTGCATGAGGAGAAATCAACGTTCAGCCTCAAGACTGACTTACCTTATAAACCTCTATGCATTAGTTCCCAAAACCCCATTGCAAGGAGACAGACAATAGACTACCTTTACTGCTTCTAAAGTATTCTGCCTCCGAAAATTATTCATGCTCTCAATTGATTTCACATCTGCCTAATGTGGTATTAGTTTTTTTTTCCCAGTGATTTAGCTTTTAAGTAATAAAGAAGACATTTTTACACTGACATCCCTACAAGATAAATTATTCTACCATTCAAGACATAGGAAGATGTGGCTCATAATTTCCCACAGGGTAGTCAAGGTCATGGAGGAAAATAATATGAACAGTTAATATTGTAAGGAAGACTCAGCATCAAAAAGGAGATAATATTTGAGATTGAAAAGATATATTATTCCCACAGCTCTGCCAAAATCACTTTCTACACAAATTATTATCTCTCTTTTAAGTGCCAGCCATGGAAGTTATGGTTCTCTAAGGAGGATTTTTTAGCTGCTTTCCGTTACCTAGACATTTCCTCTCTTTTACCGCTCTCTGTCAAAATGACTTGAATTCTTGTAATGCCATTCCTTTTTATTTTAGAATTTTGTTCCAAGGTGCAGAAATTCCAAATGAATATGTCTATTCTTTTTTCTTTATAGGAACTATTCAGTGCAATGAATATCCTATGTGCAACTTGCTAAAATACAGGGTTTTATATTTCTATTATTAATGAATACTGCTGTCCTTTGTTCTAAAATGCTAGCATATCTTCACTTTTCAGGTATTGATTTGGCAAATGCAAGAAGAGTGTTTTTCTAGTTGATGAGGTTAATTACTAACCTATACTAATGCTAAACTTTGTTTATGACTTTTACATTGTAGTATAAAATAGCAATATGACTCCTCTTTTCAATTCTACTGAATTATTTTTAATTTTACTACCATCTCCGGAGAACATGTCCAAAAATAATTTATATACTGATTCAGGAAGTTTACAGCAGGGATATGATGCTACTGTTGCTGTTACACTAGAAATCATTTTCTAGAAAACACATTTCCACTAGGGTCTCTAAGATTTCTAAATAACTGATACATTTAGCTAAGGTATATCTCAGTATACTTACATTGTGTGTCATGAGATGGGTGGTATCAAGGCCAAAGCACAAAGTAGCATTACCCTCATGTTATGACCAATAGAAATTGTGTAAGTGTTTAAATTGTTAAACACCATATTAGTTGGTTTCCTAAAAGCACAAATAATCCAAGTGTCTTCCATTAAATACCCACCTCTAAATCTCAAGTCAACAACTTGCACCGACTTCAAGAAAGCACTATTCAGTTTTGCCTTGTTTTAGCTACTACATCAGAGTTACCCTGCCAAAATATCAAGTTGTTAGTCTTAGAAATTCCCATGTGTACAGAACTGAGTCCGCCAATCAGCTCCTTGAATGCTGGTCTTTGGTTATTTGGTTCATTTCTCTCCTTCGACCACTGTCTTGATATCACTGTGATAAGACAACACAACAAGGGGAACTTATAGAAAAAGATTTCGTTTTGGAGCTTCTAGTTTCAGAGGCTTAGAGTCAATGACCATCGTGGTAGCAGGAAGGCAGGTGTGGAAACGCAACAGTTGTTGAGGGCATCCTGAGACAGCAACATCTGGAGACAGAGCAAACTAAGTGGGAATGGCAAGGGTTGTTGAAACCTTAAATCCTGCAAACAGTAATATAGCTCCTTTAATAAGAATGAGCCTCTTAATCCTTTGTAAAGAGTGCCACCAACTGACCACCAAGAATTCAAAAGTAGCCTATGGGGACCCATCTCATTCAAATGACCATAGTCACTTTAACAGTCATAAGTATTAAATATTTTTTATCATTTTCTGTATTGGAATTTATGTACCCTATGTCACAACCACTAGCTTCCTTTCCTTACTTAGTATTCACTTTAATATGCCATCATCTACAATTATTGAATGCCTTCATATCTACAATTTAACATTCTCATTATGTTTCTGTCTGTATATACTCTAGTGGGTCTGAGTTCTGGCTTAAACCAGTATACCACAATTAAGAACTCTAGTAAAGGCTATGAATGTGTTATCTCTCATTTCGCATACCATACTTTTCATGGCTTAATGTGAATAATCACTTATTTCTTGAAATATACTCCCCCATGTTTGTTTGTGTGTGTGTGTGTGTGTGTGTGTGTGTGTGTGTGTGTGTGTGTGTGGCTTTTTTCTATTCTACATGTATGCATTTCTGGTGCTGTAATCAGTACTTTCCATTATAAATCCTCTTTTTCATTATTCTCTTCTTCTTTGATGAGCCTATTCTTTCAAAAACTTTAAATTACATTTCTACACCTGAAATGTAATTTCTAACTTTGAAATTTATTTTAGTAACTCAGATGTCTCTTGAACTATTCATAAATACTTCTGACCTGCTTCTTCCCTAGGATCTTCTGTGCCACCTTCCTAACTCACTCCATACCCAGAGTTCCCTCATTCTCCTGCAGGGTCTATCCTGCAAGTGGATACCTCTTCATCAACACCTTTTCTGCGAGCTACCAGTCCTATCCTGAGCAACAAAACCAATGCACCAGGCTAGTTTGGCCTTCTGCGCCTTGACTGTGGATAAGCCGCAGGCTTAGATTAACATCTTCCTACCTATCTGCCAAACCACATAACTATTCCACATCATATATATCTTTACTCAGACCCATTGACCCAACCCTCCAAGTTTGGAAGAGAAAACACACTCTCCTTGGCCTAGTTGAGTACATGCGACCCAAGCCACTTCCAACTTCTAGGCCCAACCTGCCCTCCTCACATTCTCCCCCCCCCCCCATCCTTTATCTATACACATCTAATTTAAAGGCAGCTAAGGAAGTCTACCTGTCCACATATCATCACAAAAATCTCAACATTATTAAAGTTGTAGCAAGCCAGTAGCTGTTCTCCAAAGACCTACCAATCATGTAAAAATGTTTGCAAATAAAAATTACTTAGATGAACTTCAGGACCAAGAAATTAAGAGATCAATCATAAATGTCCTCAAAAATTCAAGAAATCACAAAAAGAAAAAAACAAAGAAAGAGGTCAAGGACCAGAAGAAAGAGCTTGGGAGAGCAAGTGTCTCAGTGAAGCCCAAGAAAACATAAATATAAGACTGAGAGAAATGACACACACAATCTAGGACTTGAAGGCTGAACTCAAAAAAGTGATGGAAACATTGAAGAAAATTCAAAATGAAATAAAGATAGAATTGAAAAGCCCAATTAAAAACTCAGAAGGAAAGCCTTACAAGAGAATGAATCCAGCAGAAGACAAAATATCAGGCATTGAATAAAAAAAATACTATATCTAGATGATTTTAAGGCAAATGAAATAGAAAAAGAAAAACCACAGGAAAGAAACACAGGGGAAATGTGAAATACCATGAAAACAAATACCTTTTAAATTTGAATTATAAGCATAGATAAGGGAGAAGAATCCCACATCAATAACATAGACATTGTTTCCAACAAAATCATAAAAGAAACTTCTCCAAACTACAGAAAGGTGCACCCATATACAGATACAAAAAGTACACAAAACACCAAATAGATAAAACCAGAAAATAAAATTCCCAAGGCATATCATAGCTAAAACATTAAGTATACTTAACAAAGAAAGTTTATTTAAAGTTGCAAGTAGAAAAAAAAAAATACAGCTCAAGCATAAATGCAGCCCCATTAGAATGTCAACTGATTTTTCAAATGCGGATCTGGACCCAGGCAGGTCAGCTCAAATTACTCTACCAACCAAAGTCAGTGCATGCAGTAAACCTAGAAACCCTATTCAGATCTAGCCAATGGACACCATATCCTCCATAATTGTGTGGAGAGCAGGACTGACTCAGACATGAACTCTGGTGACCCCTATTTGACTACTTCCCCTTGGTGAGGATACCAGGTGACACTCAGAGGAAGAGTAAGCAGGCTACTAGGAAGAGACCTGATAGGCTGTGATCTTATAGTGGGGGACAAGGTCCCCTTCTGTCACATACCTCTGGGAGGGGAATAGGATGAAAGAGGGAGGGAGGGGAACGGGAAGATACAAGTGAGGCAATAACAAATGAGATGTAATCTGAATAAACTACTGAAGTAAAAATTTTAAAAAAGAAAACTTCAAAAGAGCCTGAAACCTTGTATTAAACATTCCAAAATATTACGACAGCCAATATAAACTAATATAACTAGCAAAACTTTGCCATGTTTGAAGGAGAAATAAGAAAATTCCCACTACATGAATAGCCTAACAAATTATATCCAACCAACAAAACAAGTAAAACGTACAGGAATTCAAAAGCAGAATGATCAGTGCAGAGAAATTGTGAAAAGACATCTGAATCCATAACTGTTAAAACATAAAACAGCACTGAGAACACAAATAATAACAACAAAAATCAACATGATGACCACAACCAAATCATGCACTTCAAGCAATTTTAGCATCCATTGGCACAATTCTACAATAAAAAGATAGAGAATGACTAAATGGATCAAGAAACAAAACCCTCCTCTATGTTGCCTACAAGAAACACATTTTATTTGGAAAGATAGGCACCACTTTAGAGTAACAGGATAGGCAAGTACACTCCAGTCAAATGAGAGGGGAAGCCAGCACTTTTCTAGTGTCTGAAAAACTAGACTTCAAACTAAAACTTATCTGAAAAGATAAATAGGATCATTTCATTCTAATCAAGGGGAACAGTTAACCAAGAAAACATTACCCTCATAAACACACATACACCAACTCAGGTGCATACATTGCTATAAAAAATATACTACTATAATTAAAGACACAGAATAACATCAGTCCATTAAAATTAGGTGACCTCAATACCCTACTTATTCCTATAGACAGGTAAATAATAGTATTAAGTGGCATTATACATCATATAGACATAACAAATATCTACCTAATATTCTATTCATATACCAAAAAGTACATATTCTACTAAATAGCACATGGAAGCTTTTGTCTAAGAGACCACATTCTGGGACACAAAACAAATCTTTGCAAATTAAAAAAAAATTGAAATCACTCTTTGTATCTTATCTGTTCACAATGAAATAAAACAAAAATGACAACAAATAAACTCTAGTAAATACACAAACTCATAGAGTTTAAATATCTCATTAATAAATGATGACTGAGTAAATAAAAAATCAAGAAAGAAACAATACTTGATGAAAATGAAAACACAACTCAATAAAATCTTGGGGGCCTATTGGGAACAGTCAAAGGACAAAAATTTATAGCTCTAAGTGCCTATACTAACTAACAATTAAGATAAAAAAGAACTTAAGGGAGCTCAAAAATTTGGCAAAACAAGAACAAACCAAGTTCAAACCCAGTATATAGCAAGGAATAACAACAATCAATGAGATCAATGAAATGGAAACAAAAAATAATATAAAGAGTCAGCAAATTTAAAAGCTGATTTTTTGAGATGATAAACAAAATTGATCAATCTTTGGTACAATTAGCCAAAATAAGAAAGAAATGACCCAAATTATAGTCAGAAGTAAAAAGTGAAACATTGCAAAAGACATCAAATAATTTAAGACTATTATGAGAGAATATTTTTAAAGGCTGTACTCTAATTGGAAAAATCTGAAACCAATTGATCATTTTCTTGATTCAGCCAAGCCATCAAAACTAAACCAAAAACAAGTTAACATTCTAAACAGAATGAAGAGATTGAAATAGCAGAGAAAAGCCTTCCAGCTCAATTGAAATAAAGGAATATATGAATTCACAGAAGAATTCTACCAAGTCTTCAATTATCTACCACCAGTACTTAAACAATTCAAAAATAAAAAAACAGAAGGAACATCCTCAAACATTATCACTCTCATAACCAAATGAGGTAAAGATAACAACAACAGCAACAAAGAAAGCTGCAGGCCAACATCCCTAGTGATTATAGAAAAAAAAAAAAAATACTCCTCAAAACACTTGAAAACAGAATACAGACACACATGAAAAAGATTGGAAACCATGACCAAGTTGTTTTTTTCCCTGATATAGAGATCAAAGTACACAAGCCAATAAGTATACTAAACCACATAAATAGACTCAAAGAAAAAAAAATGCATCATCTTCTTAATAGAAGCATAAGAAGGCTTTGACAAATTCAATATTTCTTATGATTAACGTCTCAGAGTATGCAGGATGAGAAAGAACATACTTCAGTATAATCAAAGCTATAGATAAGAAGCTGACAACCACTGTCACCTACAATGGCAAGCAGCTTGAAGCAATTCCACTGAAGTTGGAAACTAGACAGACGTGTCCATTATCCCTCCCCTCCCCCGTTTTCAACATCATGCTCAAAGTACTAGCTGTAGCAATAAGGCAAGAAAAAGAAATTAAAGGCATATATAAGGAAAGGAAGTCAAGCTATTCCTATTTGCAGATAACATGATACTATGCATTAGAGACCTCTAAAAGTCTACCAAAAAAACATTCTAGAAATTATAAATTCAGCAATGTGGCAGGATACAGAATCACCATGCACAAATCAATACCTTTTAAAAACATTAAAGACAAACATGTAGAGATGATGAT